>NC_139536.1:50818179-51418179 GCF_965153285.1 Podarcis tiliguerta
AAGCCTTGCTCCTGTACTTCTTCATATTTGATAATTCACACTGACCAATCTTGGCAGTCATTTTTTCAAAGCATAAACTGAGGGGCCAACATTAAGTACAAGACATGTCTTGCCCCCTAGTCTTGCTGGTGTCAAGATGTAAGTGCACAGCCAGTCAAGGCTGGTCCATTAGGACCAATGGAACACTGCTCCATCGAACTCAGCCTGCCCTCAGTCAGTGCTCACCTGCCTGTCTACTTACTTGCAATCAGCTCAGGATGGGGGTCGGGGGGACAGGGAAGGACAATGACGACTACTTATCAGCTCCCTCCTTCTTAGTCTTAATGTTGTCCTTGTAGAACTCAGCAGGGAAGAGGGTAGGAACAAAAGAACAACTAGTTGGCTCTACCTGTCATTGGCTCTAGCATCACCTACCACTGCTGGTCTCACTACATCCTGCCCTACCAGCTCCAATGAGCGCCAGCCACCACTGCAGTCAGCAGGTCCTTGATCTGTATGGAAAAGCAGGAGTTCAGATAGCACACCATCGCTTTGCTGAATCTCCTTCCCTACCTGTCTTATTCTGCTGCACATCAAACCGGGGAGGAGGGTAGTGAGAACTGAGGATGAACAAGTTAACCTTTAAATATGCATTTTAAAGTTGTAGGTACTAAAATTTTTATGGCAAAAACTTGAATTGGATGTTTTATTTACTGCATGGGCATTGGAAAAACCAACTACTTACACACACATGCTTCACCCTTCAGAAATGTTTGCTATCACATTTTAAAACTTATCTCTCCAGCATGAGGGCTAAAAATATATTGTTAAGCTACAACTTGACATTCCCTGAATTTTTACTGTTAATCCTAATTCTTGCCAAGCTTGGAGTGGTAGAAGCACAAGTGGACCCATACAAGGGATACAGCCTCTAATCTCCCCAGCTGCTCAGACCTGTGATGTGGTCTCTTTAGAGGGTGTGGAAGATCAACTTTGGCTTCAGCTCACAGTGCCTCCATGCCACAGCTCAAATAGTTGTAGATGTGGTCGGGTCAGAACTGGCTCAGCGTGGTGGCGACTGGCTACCTGATAGCCTCCCTCCATTGTAGTATAAAGAGCAGAGGTAGCCAAGGGAAAGAAAGGGAGACAGAGAGTGGCTAATAGTCTACATGAAGGAGGTCTGTCCACAGTGGAAGGATGTGGACCACTGGAGCACTATCTGTTGCAGAAGGACCATCTTTCATCCCAGTGTTGAGACTAGCAAACCAACTAGCGGCAAGGACTGCAAATTCCAGGAAAAGGACACCCATTGAGAGTCAGAAACTGAGAAGGGAGAATGTATTGTGGAAGCTTTAAGCACCAAACTGGTTTGCTTTATGTAAAGTCTGTTGAAACTGTTACATAATTAAAAGACAGGTGTCTGCAATGAACTGGGCTTCTTGACTGAGGAAAAACATACATCCTCTATGTTATGTGGTGAAAGATTTGACTGAAGGACTTCTTTTCTATGGAAGGGCAGTATCTCACAAAGGGGTATACCACTTGACCTGCTCTATTTTTTCATAACTGGTCTAGCAGGTTTTCCTGTAATTTAATGTGTTACCTGTATCTGAGGTAACCTAAAGCTTCTTACCAAGCACACAAGCGCTCTTTTCTATAATGCAAGGCACCTGCAAGTGGTATCTTTAAGGCTCTTAGCAAGTGGTTCACCTGCTATCTCCTTGCTGGTGGCAATTGACGGAATTTAGTAAAATCAGTACATTTCTGCTTTGTGTTTATGAATGTGCATGTCCACACACTGCAATAAGATTACAATATTAAAACTATGTCCATTTTTGAAACTGGAATTCTGAAACTTACATCACTATAGGAGAGATATTTGATTCTTTGTTGTCTTCTGATTTCTTACAACTACTTGGCATCAATGTATCCATTTAAAAGGCCAGAAACTATGAACTGTACTGTGTTCATTGCTTATACCAAAATAGTTAGCAGATGCAGGGTTTAAGTAGGCAATTTAAGCAGCATCCTGTCAGCATATTGAGCACTTAAATGGACCCTTTTGAGAAAATACTTTCTGTTTGACATGTATTTTATCTATTAAAAAATGCAGTTATTAGTGAACGGTAAATTATTAAGCAAAAACAATGTAACCATCCTCTCAAACACAAAAACTTACAGCAAACTGCTTGCATCAATGTTAAATTTGTCCAAGGATTCTACTATTACTAGAAGAAACTATTAATTGTCTCACAACATTTAGCCTCTACAGTATTTTTCTCAAGGAATATACAGCAGGTTGTTTTTTTCTAATGCAAAGAACACTATTGGTTACTGAACAATATCTTTAGTTTTCTGGCATTACAGTCAATCTCACGTTATTATAATAATTATATAATTCATTATACTCAGAGTACACATTAAAACATTATGAAGTCACACTGCTGGCAGAGGAGCAAGGTGGGCGAATGTACTATTACAACAACTGGGGTAAGAGGCGCTATCGCCCATAATAACTTGCTGTCCCAGAGCTGTTAAAAACAGGCAGTGCAGGCTTGGGGAATCTCAGTATTTGGAAACTATTATAAGATTCCTTCAAGGCCCCTTTCAATTCTGCAAACTTCCCTCCAAGGACTTGGTTTTTGAAATATTTCCAGCTCTGCTCTGAAGCTTCTCTTTGGCTAAGGCATCAAATCATCAACCCATTTGTAACAGGAGTCCTATTAAAGTCAAAGAGACTGCTATAAAATTGATAGATGGCAAACTGATACTTATAGCTGCAAATCACATACTTCAAAATAGTCTCATTGACTTCAGTGTTACTACTTCTGAGGAAGTGGCTGAAGGGGTGCAACCTACACATAACTCTGCACACAGCAGCCTTTACTCAATAATGTCCTGCCATCAAGAGCATTGTCCTATGCTTTTGCTTATGATGCTATGCCTTGAGCAGCTACAATGTTTCTCTTCCAAATAGAGTAGGCATAAAAATTAGTTTCACACCTCACATAGTGTCTCAACCAGAGGCCCTTGATTTTTATATGAAATACACATACATGAATCCTCATATGTCTTTGCAATACAGGGGCAGGATCCTATTCAAAGAAGTGACTCATACAGGGTATGTTGTGATGGGTGGGGTTTGCTGGAGATGAGAGATGCACAAAAATGACAGGACAGTCTGTTTCTGGATTGCACACTACACTGCAAACCTGCACAGATTTATCTGGGGAAAAGTCCCACTGAATTTAGTAGGGCTTGTTTCTTATAGAAACATGCTGTAAGTGCTACAGAAAATATTTTTATTTTTAAAGATTTTTATCCCACCCTTCTTCCCAAAGGAGCCCAGGTTAACAGAAGAGATGGTGATGTACTACACATGGGCTAGAGAGTGAGTCTCACTGAAATTTTAGGACTTACCTTTGAGAAAAGAGTAGGCTCAAACAATAATTTAGCCAATCCTATGCAGGTCTACTCAGAAGTAAATATTATGCAATGGAATTTACGCCTAGGTAAATATTACAAGCTTGCAGCCTAAGGCCTGTAAACACACTACAGTGTAAGCCCCATTGACCATAGTATAGTGGGACTTCTTTCTGAGTAAACTTGCATCCGCTTGCACAGTGATTCTCTACACTTTGTTCAAAATATTAGAATGTTTGAATGATCACGTCTACATCAATGAATCTTCCTAAATGCAAGCAGTAGTTTGCCAAACTTTGTGAAAGTGTAGTTTAAGCCTAAAAATTTGATAATCCTAAAAGCAACCTGAATAGCAATCCTTGTGAAAAACAGAATTCTGTGGGCTCAATGAAAGATTTAAAAACAATGTTGGTGGTAACACACAGGGGAAGTACCGATTTACAAGTTTTGTCCCGATATCTACAGGTCTATAAGGTGTGGCATACAAATTTAATAAATAATATAGAAGTTAAACAAGGCCCACAGCTCCAGCCTGTATAAAAATAAGCAGTGAGATTTGAAAATAGAAATGATTCTAATTAAAACCAGAGAAAGAAAAGAGGCTTTGGCCATAGAGCTAAATTATTATAGCTGTTGCAGGTGAGGTGATTTCCCAAATGTTTGCCGTCACCTGACTTTATAGCAACAGTTGAAACAGTATGGTGTGGTGGGATATATTATGATGACAGGAGATTGTGTATATATACAGGGCCGGATTTAGGTTTGATGAGGCCCTAAGCTAATGCGGCCCTTTATAAGTTCAGCTGTCCTTTGTCAACAACAAATTGTCACTTTTTTGTGTTGAATATATGCTATATGGCAATTTATGGACCTAATATGTATCTAAAGCCATTTGCCACTGTTGCTGTATGTGTATATGTTTTATTTTATTTGTTTTTTTATCTTATATTTTGGAAATGTACATCCAGTGTTTTTCCCCTTTAAATTTTTTTTGGGCCCCCAAGAGAGTGGGGCCCTAAGCTATAGCTTGTTTAGCTTGTACGCAAATCCTGCGCACGCACACACACACACACACACACACAGTGTAGACTGGTTAAAGTGTGGCTTAAATGGCATTGCCCACCGTAGTGGGTGACGTTCCTTTGGAGGAAGGTGTGTACAAATGATGCCCAGGCGCACTTTGCCCAGGCTGGCCCTTCCCCACCTCTCGCGAACGAGTTTGAAGCCCCTTCGTTCCCGGTGTGGCTCCAGAGGGGGGGAGAGGGGGGAACCAAACGACCCGAAAGCCAGCTGCAACTGGCTGGTCACACATACCACGGTGTTTTTCATCATGGCTTTGACGGTGAATCCATCGCTGACCTGCTTCTTGCTTCTTCTGGCATGCCTCAGCGGCTCCTGCAGTTGTGGGGGTCTCTCTTTCTGGAGACTGGGACCCTCTTTCTCCGCCACCATCACCTCAGGCGGCTGCTTGGGAAATTAAAGAACTTGAGGACGGAAATTCACAAAAACAAAAAACCCGATAACAACCTTTTTTTTAAAAAAAAAGCACTCCTCCCCTTCCTAAATTCCGTCCCCCTGCATCAGCTCTTCCTCAGCCCCCGCGCAGGCTTCTGTGCAGATTCGGGATGAAGGAAGGGGGAGGGGGGAAAAGATTGGCCTGTTTCTAACACCAACTCGCTTCTAGGGACTCCGTTGCTAGGCGACGCGTCAACAACGAGCATGTGCAGCTCGAGAACGCTGCCCGTGTTGGGAGCCTCGGCACCACCGCGAAGCTGGGCTCGATACGCACGCGCGGTAGCAGCAGCTGAAGTCCTTCGCCTTCTTGCCTTGCCCTCAGTTGAAGCGAGGTTTTTCTTGCCTCTGGCTGACAACCTACGAGTGACTCGAACCCGGAAGGACCTGAAAGGCGTGCAAAGATCTGCCGGGAGCCGAAGCGGGGCCCGGCACCGCTCCTGCGGGACTGGGGCAGCTTAAAGAGGACAAAGTATCCGGCGAGAACAGAGCATGCTCGATCATTCATATTGAGGTCGCTGCGCCCTCCTCACCTGCTGTTGAACGCCCCAACGTTTATGCCAGTTGAAGAAGATAGTGAAAATTAGGTTGTCCTATTATAATGAGAGATCGTGTCTGCTCTTGGTCCCGGAGAGGGAAGGTTAATAGGATTGTGCTCTGGGAAGCGCCGTAGAAAGGAAAAAAAATACAGGCAGATACCACCTCTCATGGAAATAGAACCACACAGAGCTGTAGAGTTGGGAGCACAGCTGCCAACGTTTTCCCTTTTTTAAGGGAAATTTCCTTATTCCGAATAGGATTCCTCGCAAGAAAAGGGGAAAGTTGACAGCTATGGTTGGGAGGGAACCGACGGTCATCTAGTCTAACCCCCTGAAGGAAGGTGAGGACAGGTGACCTCACCTAGGCCTGAAGTCACCCCCCACCAAAGGAGGACAGGTGACCTCACCTAGGCCTGAAGTCACCCCCCACCAAAGCAGGCTCAAAGCTTCTCAAAGCTTTTCAAAATCATTTTCTCAGCAGCTAAGCATCAGAAACATTCCGCTCTGCTGTAACAAAGGTAGAGAACCGTCCATTATTTCTCAGGCCTTTCTCATGCCTTTTGGCCTTGCTAAAGAACCACATTGCAACTTGCTTTCTGTCCAGGAACCATGCCAGAACAAGAGATTGAAACATATTTGAACACTCTGAAACCCCTTTCCTGGGAAGGGCGCCAAGAGTCCAATAGTCCCAAGACAGCTTTCTGTTCATGCTCAGAGGAACTCATGGGGCAGGACTCTGGAAGGAGGAGCAGTGGCGTAGCGTGGGAGGTGCAGGGGGGGCCGGCCACACCGGGCGCAACATTTGGGGGTTAGGGTTAGGGGGCGCAAATCCACAGGTTAGGGGGCGCAAATCCACGGGTTAGGGGGCGCAAATTACTTGCCCCGGGTGCTGACAACCTATGCTACGCCACTGAGGAGGAGAAAGGAGGAGGGAACTGGAAAGGGGTATATATGCTTGTACACATGACTGTGAACTTCGTGCATGCTTTTTGTGACTTATCACACTTGCTCCTTCTACCAGTTCATGGATGGTAGAAATAAAAAGCCTTTTCTCCGAAACTATTCCTTGAGTGTCTCTTGACTCCCACTTCCCTTTCCCAGGCGCAATATTTTTCCCACCCGAGGGCAAAGCCTCATAAGGATACACCCCTACAATACAGGAATCTCAACTTGCGATCCCCGATCCACTTTGAAACTAGAGTGCCCCCCCCCTTAGCTTTGCAAATGTGCTAGAAGTTTATTGCAATGTGCTAGCAGTTTTATTGCTGCATCACTAGGAGGGTGCCTCTCCATCATCCCCACCCCGCCTCCACTATTACCTCTTGTGAATTATTTTTCTTTTCCTTTATTTCCAAAACATTGTTTCATATAGAATTGCTGATAATACAGACAGTGCAGAAATCTTGTGCATGCTCCGCTGATATAAACAGGACTTCTTTCCAAGGATCTTAACTGATCACTCTACTCTCCTGCAAAAGCAACTGCATAGGCGGGAACTAATGGGACAGAATATATACTGTATTATCTATTGCTGACTTCTGTCTGTCTCGGGAGACAAGTGCACCTTTAGGGGTGAAGTCAACAGAAGATTGTTGGAGAGTTAGTGTCTGCTGTTGCTGTAGAGACTGATATGGGAGAGACATGTTTTGTTGCAACTGAAAAGTTGAAGGCTTCCAGTTGTGCTGATACAGATGCATCACAGCATTTCTTCTCTTCACTCCTCCCATATATCATTCCTCCTCTGATCACTGCTGCGGATAAACCACTCGACTGTCTATCGCCCGGCACTGTGATTGTCTGCAAGCATGGTGGGGTTGATGTTGCCAGCATTCATGTCTCATTTGCAGACATCTTTGTAAGAGTTGATTCACCAATGAGCCTGGTGCCTGAAGAGCATGTCGTTGGCGATCCTGCCATCTTCCATTCTGTGGAATATGTGTGTGTACACCCCCCCCCCCTACACATTATGCCTGTTTTACTGCTGTTGTTTGACTGGCATATTGTATTAGATTTTAGTACAATGATGTTAATTTTTTTATAAAGTTCCTATAATTTTTGGTGACTTGTGCTCTGAACACACTTGATAAAACTAAACATCATTTCATTTGGTAACTTGGGGGCAATATTACTCAGAAGTGTCATTTAATTTCATAGGTCTTTTTCCCGGAGAAATGGGGTTGATTGCAGCCTTAGGTTATGTACATTTATTTAGTTATTTATTTACATTTTTATACTGTATTGCCTTTCATCCAAGGATGAAATGGTGGTTTGAATATAAAAACAATACATACCATTCTAACAAACAAAAACAATACCATCCCATACAGTTTAAAAGGCCAAAGGCTACCTGGGAGTGAGCATCATGGAATTCATTGACTCTTACTTCTCGGTAGATATGTAGCAGGTTTATGCTGCATTTGCCATAGGACTAACCAAGGCATATCTTTGCAGTTTTTGTGTTTTTAACTGATTTTAATTATCCAATATGTAAATCTCCTTGAGACTGTGGTTTAGAAGGTGGATAATAAATCAACAATAGTAATAAATACATACGTCTGTTCAGAATTCAACGGAGCTTACTTCCAGGTATAGGATTGCAGCTTAAATATCCTGGGAAGTGTTTTAAACTCACACTTCCTTATTGTTACTTTTCCAACACTTCAGTTGACACTTGATTCACCTTTGACACATTTCTTGAGAGTGGTGGAACCCAGCGGGACTTACACCTGCGTAAAAATTGCTATATGAATGTGCTGCACCTGCTCCAAATACGCATCCTCTCTCTCCACCTCATAAAGCTAGTGAAAGCGTGGTAAGCAAAGGCAAAAAGGTCATAGGATATGCCTGTGGAACGAAGCAGTAGAGGAATGCGGTGCTCAGCGCGCCCACTCGCCTCACAAAGGTTGAGGGCAAATTATCCCACCCGCCCTTTAGATCACTGAGGTCCTGAATGCCTGCAGCGGGACTCAGGCGTCGCTTTTATTCCTGTCTCCTGGTATTGAACACAACAAGGCGGCGGCGGGAGGGCAGATACCTATATTTGTTTGTGCTGTGTATTATTGCTGTAGCGACGTCCTGTTATGTGCTATTTATAGACATTTCTAGATATTAGCAGGGCGAAGCCGGGGAAGTGAGCAAGCAAGGAGACTACGTTTCCCAGAGTGCACTGCCGCAAGAAGCGCCTCACCTCGCCTGCGCAGTATTCGGGTTGCAGCTCCGGCGGCCTGCAGGGAGCGTTCTATCCTGAAGGTTGACATTGCTGTGAATGTGGACAGGGCAGGCTATGTGAGCGCCCCCCCCCCTCCTCCGCTGGCTATGATAGGTGAGTGGGACCCGGATGCAACGTCCCCCTTTGATCCCCTCCCGGCACAACGGGGAAATGGCGGGCGGGTGAAGGGTGTTCGTGGTTTTTCAGAAACAGTGCAGTTTTGCTGAATATCCTAATCCCTATGTATGTACACAGAAATACACCCACGTGACACCGCAGCCTGTGAGCTCCAGTTTATATAATTTCTATCTAGCTCGTACACTGCCAAAATACGAGCTGAACATTTTACTTTCTCCATTGTACATACATATATATTCCCCCCTTTTTTGCATTCCACCCCACAACAAATAAAAACGAACGTATCTTTCATTATAGTCAACCAAGCTTTTAGGTACTTAACAGGCTTCCGATCCAAACAGCAATGCTGTTCATATCACAAATGCCTTGGTTAGTGATTGGGGGTGGCAGGGGGGAGGGGGGGAGAGAGACACCTTTCTCCTAAAAAGAGCAGCCTACTCTTGTGTAACACCAAAAGCTCACTGCCTCCTCCATCTGGATGCTACTTTGCACACTCAGGCCTCCCCAGTGTGAAAGCCAAAACACCAGGTTAGGTTAAGCACCCCTTAGGGAGAAAAAGTTTTCACTGTGACACTTATTTTTGAAAGCAGCAGCAGCCAAATTAGCAGCTGTTGCTGGTGAGGAGTGGTAATCAGCCAGTAAATAGTTATTTCTTTCTCCTGGACCTTTTAATTTTTATTTTACCTTATTTCTTCCTCCTGTTACCCTGTAGCAGAAAATGGGCACTGCCGTCCTGTCCTGCTGCCCTGCTGCTGTGGTTCTTGAGCTCAGGCAAGCTAGAGAAAGTGTTGTCTGCTTCTCTACCTTCGTTTTCCAGCTCATCCCCTCTAGGCATAGGCAGAAGAAAGCCAGAGCCTCTACCCATTCACTTGTAACCTTGGTGGTACAACATAAGTTAAGGAGCAGCCACCTCATCCTCTCACTCACCTGTGGCTTGGGGCCACTCAGTCCTTGCCATCATACTGTCAAGAGAAAGGTGATTAATAAGGAGGCAGAGGTAACTGCTCTTCAAAGAGCAGCCACTGCCTGCTTTTGCTGCCTCTGGATGGCTCCTAGTCTTTACTCTAGAAAGGGGATGCCCAGGAGCAGGCAGTCTTCCAGAGGGGTCTGGCATGTGATCAATCACCTGTGGTGTGCAAAGCAAGTGTATGAAATGGTCAGGCCACACCCATTGCTGCCATGCAATCCCTGGATGGATGGCTGGGGTGAATGTGGCCCTAGATCCAATAAATGAATAAACAGTTTCATAGAGAGAGCCTCAGGTGAGATTGCCAACCCTTTCTCAGAGAGAAAGGGAAAAAGCAGAGAGTAGGCAGAAGCAGGTGTCCATTCTTTCTCTCTAGGCAACACTATGGGTGTAATCCTTCCCACTGTGTTGCCCTCAGAAGATGAACAAGAGAGAGGAGACAGTAGAAGCACAGTAGAGACACACCCTCCCTCTTTTAAAGTGAGAGAGTTCAAAAGAGAAGGTGCTGGACTGGAGGTTACAGAAGTTTGGTACTGTACCTTTCCCTTTCCAGCTTCTCCCCAATCTTTGTTGCAGTGCTTAAATAAGATCATTCATGTTGGTGGAGGTCATTGGGCAAACCTAAACAAAACAACTCTTCTGAAACATCTGTTTTGATGAATTAAGATTTCCCATTAAGCAAAGGGGACTCTTTTTTTATTTAATATTATTTATTTAGAGCATTTGCACCCCACTCTTCAGCCCCAAAATAGTGGCTTATATACAATCAAATTAAGACAAACCCCTATCCGTAGGCTTACAATCTTAACAAAACACAACGCACAAGGGACAAGGAACAGGGAAGGAAAAACAAAAGCAAAAGCAGGCAGCAGTTTCTAAACAGTTTTTTAACTGGCACATAAACATAGTGTTCTCCACATCCTTCGTTGGTAAGAAGTCCATTAGCAATGTTGGACTGGAGGGTTTAGTTTGTTTTGGATGAGATAGCACTAAGACACAATTTATTTACAAATATACACAATGGAAGCAAATAGGCTTTAGAAACAGCTAGCCGAGCTATTGGTTCCTAAGGAACCATTGTTTTACCATTGGGACTGCCCACAGCACAATTAAGCTACCTCTAGTGAAATGTATTCACACTGCTTCTTTCCAGCTTACAACTTCAAAATCAGGCTCAGACCATTTTTTCTTCTCTTCCTCTTAGCTTCCCAACTCTGATGTGTATTGCATTTCAGAAGCTGGAGAGAGAGCCCCAGTTATCAGAAATATTCCTCTGCTTTTTGTCACACCCCTGTCCACTTGGGCCTGCTCATATTAATCAAAACAGCTGGACTCACAATCGAAGTTTCTGCCAACATGTGATCTGTCACAAATCATTCCTGCTATGATTCATAGCTATTGGGCCTGAGTTGCCAATTTCACTAAACGTTTTCTAGCTTGCAAGACCATGGAAGAAAAGGAAGCAAGGCTTAAACAAATTTTCCACCATCCAACAGAGTTGCAGCACAATCCAGTACATGATTACTTGGAAATTAACCCCAATCGTGTTGAGTGAGGTTTATTACTGGAAAAGCGTGCATGGGGTTGCAGCCTTAGGCATGGCTAAACCAACGGAAAAAACCAGACTTAAACACAATATAGTCTGCGGTTATATTGTGGCCCAGACCACACCAGTGATGTAACCATATTGTACTGGAAAGAAGGAGATTATTCCCATAAGCCTCTTATTTTATTTATCCCAAGGATCTATATGCACCTCAACATAGTAATTTTTACAGGTTCCACTTCAGTTATTTGGGACTTTATATAATTAGTAATTTATACCGAAATAAGCAGATACATATTTATGTTTTTTTCAGCTATATTTTTAAAAAATGCTTTTTGATACATTTTAATTGATCAGTATATTTTGCGATACATTTTGTGGTTGGTTGATTCATGGATTTAGGTGTTCACAAGTGGACTGGAATGTCTGTCAAATGTTCAGAAAAAGCTGTGATGGTTGCGTAGTGATACTCGTTTACTTCTGAATGATGTGTTTTTTTATATCCCCAAGAGATTGTGCATCCTTGGTCTGAATATCTGAAAAGCTTTTAAAAGTTAAGTTTGGTGGTTTAGTCTGTGTGGATTTTTTCCCCTTTTCTTTTTTCTTTTCAGTCACTGAAAATACTAAGTGAAGTATTTGTAATAGCTCCCTTCATTTTAGTTCTTGCTACTGTCTTGCATTCCAGAGGGAATTTGTGGAAAGTCTGGCTTTCAGTAAAAAGCTGTGTGTGTGTGTGTGTTTCTGTTCTTCAGTAAATAATGTGGAATACTGAGGAAAATTCTATACTCCTTGATAAAGCATACATTTGTTGAAATATTGTGTGCCCGTCTGCTGCATCTTGTTTTGCTGACAGTTATTGTTATCCAGGGTAGAAGCACTACTTCCTTTCTGGACAGCAGTGGAGAAATACTACCTGCAAAGAATATTTTATCAGGCCTCTAACTCTATCAGTAGCTGTTATGTGCGGGGCGGATTGATCTAAATAGTCAATTTAAATCAAATTTCCAAGGTTCTAATGCATATATTTCCTGAACAATCATGCATACTAATTGGTTGCTATGAAAATTAAGTGGCACATGTTCACAACTGAATATAGCTTTTATACTACCCAGGAGAATAATCAAAACCTCTCTTCATGGATACTGCTTGCCTTTTGCACTACAGAAAGTAGACTATACACGCTTAAGGACACTAAGGAATATCAGTTATTTGAAGACTGAACCCTGCAATCTTATACACACATACCCGAGAGCAAGTCTCCCTGGGTATCAAGAGACCTAGATGTTTACTCAGAAGAATAGGATTACACGGTAAGTGCCCAGAACTTTGCAGACACAAACGCTGGTAGGAAAACATTATCCCATGATATGGAAACTCTACCAAATTAAACTCAAATGAGCGCACAGTAGACAAAACTATGACTAATAAAAGCAATACATATAGTTTTGCTGAATTGATTCTGTTGTGAACCATAAACACAGGCTAGCTGATAATGTATCATGTTAAAACTCCACTTGCGCAGCTGATAAAATTAATCAAGTTAAACTACATATGCAATGTAGCAGGGTGGTTGATACCAGTTTAGATAACACACATGCTTTGTTTCTGGCTTAAATATGGGTAAGCAACAACAAAAAGCATCACCACTGTCAAAAACAATACCATATCATGAAAACTGTGGTGTGTAAACCATGACACTGAGAAGAGCCTCTTTAACTGGTGTATTTTAAGGGACAAAAAACCATAAACATCACCAGTGTCTTGTGATGAAAATCATGTGCCCTGGGTTGGGGCCCTTTTAACCTATTCAGTAATCCAGCCCTGGTAAAAATGGCCACAATTTCTGTCATCATCAGAAGGTGCATCACAAAGTATATATATTATTGACCGTTCTGTGACCTTTCCATAGACCACCTGAATGGATCTCACAGACCACAGTTTGAGAACTACTTAGTTCTCCTAGAAGACTAACATTGAAGCACAGACATGCCCCACGTGATAAACCTCTGCCTTACACATTTTTTGTGTGTGGGGAGTCCTTTGATGATTAAATGCAAAGCATTTTGAGTGCAGTTGCATGGAAGAAAGTGATTCAGCTTAATTGATCTGTTGCTTGCATTCTGAAAATGCTGTG
This sequence comes from Podarcis tiliguerta, assembly GCF_965153285.1. Classification (NCBI taxonomy): domain Eukaryota; kingdom Metazoa; phylum Chordata; class Lepidosauria; order Squamata; family Lacertidae; genus Podarcis; species Podarcis tiliguerta. The sequence continues at coordinate 50,831,626 of NC_139536.1, forward strand.
GCAAGTACAGTGGGCACTAAACAGCAGAATCTCATGTGCTACCTTTCGGTCAGAAGGAGAGAAAGGCTGAGGCGGTTGAATCAGTCTTGTTCATCCGAAACAGATGCAGCGCACTACCAAGACTGACTTTTGCAGGGCATTAAGTGTTCCAAACCAGCAAGCAGTGCTATTTTTCTATAAAAAAAGGTTCCAGAACTCATCACGAATGCCTCTCTTGTTCTCTTTTAACGGCAATGGTGTCCACCTGAGAGGTGCCGAAACTAAATTCCTGTGAGTTCCAGCTGAAAAAAAGCCCTGCCAGTAAGGAACATAATGCATGTGTGCAGCCTCAGCTTTGGGACTGTGCGCACCAAATCTAGTGAAGTGTCTCATGCATGGACACCTTATTTTCTGTGTTTGTATAAGAGGAAAAGTTACGAGTTTGGAAGCAAGCTACAGGCTTGCATGGGCCCTCTCCCAACCTCTCCATCTCCCTCTGTAGGGTAGAGAGAGATGACCTGGGAGACCAGGATTTGAATCCCCAGTCAGCCATGAAGCTCTCTGGGTGACCTTGGAGCAGTCAGTGCCTCTCAGCCTAACCTACCTCACAGGGTTGTTGTGAGGATTTAATGGGAAGGGGAGAACCACATACACCACCTTGACTTCTGTGGAGGAAAAGATGGTATATAAATGCAATAAATAACTAAAAGTATGGTTTCCCCTTGTTCTTTCTGTGCTGCCCATAACCATGGTTCAGACGTACATGGACACTGGCCTCTCTTCAGGATTCCTTCTGACTGCAGAAGCTGGTTAAGATATTTGGGGACTTTGTGTTTATATCCTACATGCTGCTCCTGATCATCAGCTTGATGTTTGTACTGCCCGGCTGGGTTCCTTTTTCAGTCTTAATTTTCTAATAAACTGAAATAATTTTGGGCACACATAAGGTTTGCGTTTCTTGTCTTTGCTGATCTGGTATCCTCTGTGGAATACATTCAGTAGAAACATCTGTTCGAGACTTCAGAATAATTACAATATCACTAAAAGCTTCGTAACCAGATTACTGAAACTTAATGTTAAAAATCTGATTTTCATTGATCTAATCCTTTCAGGTTGTTTCTTTCTTTCTTTTTTCTCCCCTCAATGAAAAAAGAAATGACAGCAGGACAAAACTGATTAGTATTTACATAATGTGAATTTTAGTAGGCTTTCTTTTTTCTGCTTCTTTCTTTTTTGCCTGTTCAAGTATACTTCTTTATCAAGCTCTCTTAAGGCCTTTTCACCTATGTTGACCCTCTTCAGTTATGCGCTATTAATTCATCCTTTTACCATTGTGTCATACTGATAATCAGCATTTAATGTTAGAATCTTCTGGGGAGGTTTTGCCTTGTACTCCACCACTTTTTAAGGTGAGACTGGCATATATGCATTTGCGGTGTTGCCTTGGTTTTGGAACTCTGCGCAGTGCCTTTCCTTTTGTCATCCCCCCCCCCCCCGTCTGATCCCCAGAGTGGGTTTTTTTTAAGCGATGTTGCTGGTTTCACTAAGTTGTTGTTTGTTTGTTTGTTTTTTGAAGCAGCACAGTAAGTCCCACAGTGGTCAGTGGGGTTTTTCTCCAATTACACAAACATAGGATTGCAGAATGGTGCTGAGGTTGAGATCTGGTGCCTTGCCCTTGCCTGAGGCTAACTAGTGAGTTGGTGACTAACTAGAGATTTGCACTGCTTTCAACTTGCTGCTCATGCTCTTAAACTAGCTCTCAACTTCATCCTCTCCTTGCTGTTGCTTCTGGAATTTTTGATATGCTTTTGTAACTAAAGACTTGTGACATGAACATCAGATCATTGTAAGCATTGGGTTGGCCGTAGCTTTTGCTGGGCAATTTTGTTGATATTGCAATCTAAATTTTAAGTGCTGCTAAGCCAGTGAATATTTGAAGTTCCCCATTAAACCAGATTTGGTGGTACTAAAACAGAAAACTAAAAAGTGCTACCTGGCTTTGCATTGATGCAAAACACTTGTATATATCTAAGTGTTTAACTGTAACAACTGATGTTGTTTGTGTTAACCTAGCATTAAAGAACAGAACTGTTTGGTCATTATGAAATATTTACTCTGGATGTTTGATTATCAGATGAGCAGAATTCCAAATATGTGCTATTATTTATATTTAGAATTCCGCTCTTCTACACAGGCACAAAATGTAGTCAAAAGGTCCAAGTTTCCCTCTGTGTAGACATAATCCCAGTCTCTCTCTCTCTCTTTATATTAAATCATGACATATCAGTTTTCCTGAACCAAAAATGGCTTAGAATAAAAAAAGAAAGAGAAATCCAGACCCAGTACTTAAAACACATAGAATATAAAAATACAATAATAATTCCATTTGAACCACAACACACACAAATCCACAGTTGGCAACTGAAAACTATATCGCACGGTTATCATATCCAGCTCCCCAGGGTTAGATGAAATAGATGAGTTTTGTAACTCCTCCAGAATGCCATCAAGGACAAACAATATTTGATCACACTCTGAGGTCATTCAGGATCCTCAGAGTGATTGTAAAAACTCTTCCCTTAGCTGTTGATGATTTCATGTAGTGAGGTAATATGGAACAGAGTTGATTTGATGAGTGCAACTGGTGTGAGGGGTTTGTAAAGTGAAAGACAGGCCATAAAGCATGTTGTCTCAAGACCGTGGAGCTTTAAAGGTTAACAGTAGCACCTTGAATGGGGCACAGATGTGAGATAAGTTTGTCACAGAACGGGTTGTATACATTCTTGTCTCTCTGTGTTCTTCAGAAGATGAGCTGCTGCTAGGAATGAAATTTTCTGAAAATCCTGATTTGGAGCTTATTCACATGACTATTTTTTTACTGTCCTTCTCCTTGATGTTGACTATTTTTTACCAGAATCTCTAAAAAGATGAACAATTATTGCATGATTATATCCATCTACACACGTGTGGGCTGAGCCCACATGAGGGCATTTGTTTGTTCATGCGTTCACACATGAGCACTCTCAATTTTATGTCTTTGCAATCGTATCCCAGTGTTTCTCATCTATACTAGAGGGCAGTGCTTGATGGGATATCTTTCGGCTGTGTGTTGTTCCCTCCCCTTGAGCAATTAATATTCCCCACCAACCTTAAGTTAGGGAAAGTACACAAAGGTCATTGTAAAACAGATAATTTTATTTTGATTTTATGACCTATGTCTGTATCTAATAGGATCCCTGAAGATTACTGTACAGTGGTACCTCGGGTTAAGAACTTAATTCATTCTGGATGTCATTCTTAACCTGAAACTGTTCTTAACCTGAGGTACCACTTTAGCTAATGGGGCCTCCCACCACCGCACAATTTCTGTTATCATCCTGAGGTAAAGTTCTTAACCTGAGGTACTATTTCTGGGTTAGCAAAGTCTGCAACCTGAAGCGTCTGTAACCCGAGGTACCACTGTATACATTTTTATACTTGCTCAGTGTTTGTTTGTTCTCACAGTCCCTGTTGTTATTTGATCTTTTACTTGGTTTTGTCAATTATTATTATGCAATTGATTTTGTGTGTAGTATTTCTCAAACACATGACAAACATGCATGTACATTTCAGCAGACATGTAAGTTTTGTGTCATTTCAAAAAAATAAATTTTAGTTTTGTTTTTATTTTGCATTAAACATTGGAGGGCAGCATAACTTTTAAGTGCTTTAGGGCAGGCATAGGCAAACTCAGCCCTCCAGATGTTTTGGGACTACAATTCCCATCATCTCTGAACACTGGTTCTGTTAGCTAGGGATGATGGGAGTTCTGGTCCCAAAACATCTGGAGGGCTGGGTTTGCCTATGCCTGATTTAGGGCCTCTAATAGTCTTGATTTGTCCCTGTGTGAAAACCTGTGGACCTCCTTATGTAGATTCAGGTCCCAAGCAAAATGCAGGAGCTGCATTTATTTCAGCTAGAGTTTACAATGCTGGCAGCAAGCACTTCAAATGTTTGTTTTCCATTAGAATATTTCTGTTTCGGCAAAATTGTTTTTATTTGGCTCTTCTATCTCTCTTTTGCTACCCCCTCCCCCCCTGTTTTAATCTCCTGAAATAGCAGATTAAGCTAAAAACTTTTCCCCAGTACTTCTAACAGTTTTCTCCAGAATTATCTTGTTGGAAGAAAATATTCCATCTGCTTCATTCCTTAACATAGCAAACCTCCTAAGTGAGCCTTGTGATAGAGACTGGCTGAATTCCACACAATGTGGTTGTTGGCCCCAAGCAAGATGAACACAATCTGTTTTCTCTAGTTCTATTAAAGGGAGAGTCGAGCGCCTTCATTTGCCTCTTGATTTTGTGATGCTTATGTTTTATGCCCTCCTTTCTTATAATAGCAGACTCCCTGCTGCTCACTCATGTTTGTATCCATACAGGTAAGCATCACACACAAATTTAAATACCTAGTGCGGCAGTGCTTTAGCATTTAAAGCCAAATTTTCATAGGCCTTTGGCTGCTTGACTTCAATTAAGCACTTGAAGTTTGCAGAGGCGTTTAAGAACTTTGCATTATTCTTTCCAAGAGCATACCTGTTCTGTGAAAGTTTACCTGCGTAAGAGAGGTGCAGATTGTCAACCAAGCATTCTTCTGGTGGATTTTGCCCATATTGTGCACATTGTATTCGAAGGTGTGGTAGAATTTTCTTTTGCCTTCCAAATGCGTCACATTTTTTCTTTCTTTATGCCATAGGTTTTTAATTTTCTGTTTGATAAATCTAATACTAAAAATGCAATAACTGAAATTGAGATAAAGCATCTGTTTCATTGAGTTTAGCATTTGGTTTGTTAAAATCCACCAAGACATTTAGGCATAGGAGCCAACTCCTAGGGCCAAGGAGCCTTGGCCCCCCCAATAAAATATTTAAGGGAGCCAGGCCCCCCCCAAAGTTGATGGGCATTGCCATTCAAATGGTGTCTGTGCACCACATCATATGATTGATTATGAAGGTTAGGGCTCACTTGCCCCCCAATATATTATTCAAGTTGGCACCCCCGTTCTTAGGGGTGCTATCTTAAAGAGACCCCATTCTGCAGAAGTAAAGAATTCCTCACCCTTGACCGACTCTTCTGGAATTTTCACAAGGCACTGTGTTTTATGCAGCTTTGATTTGATTTGTACCTGCCACTGTTTCAAGATGGCTGCTGTATCTGTCGGGGAATGCTGCTGGGAAAGCAAAAACATATGTACCTTGGTTCTCAAACTTAATCCATTCTGGAAGTCCGTTCCAAAACCAAGGCGCACATTCCCATAGAAAGTAATGCAAAATGGATTAATCCGTTCCAGACTTTTAAAAACAAGCCCTAAAACAGCCATTTAACATGAATTTTAGTATCTAACGAGACCGTTGATCCATAAAATGAAAGCAGTAAACAGTGTACTGCAGTCACACAATCAATCAATCAATCAGTAGCTGAACTGGGTTCCACACAGTCACAAAAACAAAACGAAAAGAGCCACAAAAGCAAAAACACAAAATAAATAACAAAAACAGACCTCATTGTAACACTCAAAACAGAAGTGTGACACTCAAATCGGTAGCAGAACACTCAAAACGGAGCACATTCGGCTTCCGAAAAAGGTTCGCAAACCGGAACACTTACTCCCGGGTTTGCAGTGTTTGGATTCCAAGTTGTTTGAGTACCAAGGCATTTGAGAACCAAGGTACCACTGTATATGCAAGTAGACCAGTTTAGATGAGTGGGAAAAAAATCGTCCCCAGCCCTTTTGAGGAGTTGGCAAGGTTCACAGTGATACTGTTCTCTTGAACGAAGAAGCACTGCGAAAATAAAAGATGATGTGGGAAGGGGAAAGCTTCATAAATAATATTGGGCAGAGCCGCACGCCTGAATTACCCCTTCTCTCTGCCATCCAGATACCCATGAAAAACTCTTTTCTAGTCAGCTGTTGTCATTTCACCCATTTCTGCTGGGAGGCAAGAGCAAGGGAACCTGGAGTGGATTTTCCTCCTCCAGGTCGACATTCTCCTTCCTTAACTGTACCATCAGTAGGTATACATAGGTATCTTCTATGGCCCTCCCTCAACATATGTCGGTATCATCCTTCACTTCTTTTCTTTTCTTCTCTTCTTGTTGGCTATCGGGGGATCTGTTCCCCTCCCCACTGCGATGCCATATCTCTACATTGCTATTCTTAATAAAAGTGAAGTGCTGCACGGGACTTAGATAGCCATGGTTATTTGCATTGTCAGTCATTGAAATGGTTCTTGACAACCTGTGCCAGCATTTGTCAACATTTATATTAAGGTTGCATTGTTAGATCTTACTTCATTCTGCAAATGCAGTTGTTGTTTTTTTGGAGCTGTTTATTTCATCAGCTCACCTGAACTGGGATAAGAACTGGTTATAAACCAGTGCAATATGAGTTTGTGTGGCATAGATTAGAAAGCTGATTTAACATGGATACAGTTTTTTAAATCTTAAATTTCTGAAAAGGAATATAATGATCAACCTTTGGAAGATAAAGCACATTCTAAACAGAGAGGCTTAATTTACTCTGTCATTTGCACAGATGAAACAGAAGTGGGGAAAGACAAGAGCTAGCAATATTGGCTGTCTTTGTTTCACTTTGAGTGAAACTTACACATATTGCATTGCTATATAGCATTACTGTAAAATTAAGGTACTTTGAGCTTTGTTGCAATTATATCAAGTACCTATGGGTTTGGGGGGGTGTTCTTGGTGGTTTTTGAAGCAGTGGCTTTTTTCATGCAACATCGATTTTCTTAAGCTAAGTGCGCCTATTATAATAAATGTGCTCATTAAATAGCACTGCCTGGTTTCCATCTCCTCCAAAACATGCTGGTTGACGCTTTTACTTGCAAGTAAAACTGCAGAGTGTGTAGGATACTCCTTTTGTTATTATTTTACCTGAATAGCACCTTTCATTTTTTAAGGCAGACATCTGGCCAAATGGGGCTCCCAAGCAGACTACCTGGGAATATTGGGTGTTCTCCCATTAAGAGTAAAACGCACACATGAACTAATGTGCCAGTTTGACATTTTACTTTGTAAATCGAATCAGAGAATTCTCAGCGACTGTGTAATAGGTTGCTGAGCAAAACTAGTAACAAAGTGTGAGGACGACGTAAACCCCTCTGACCTTTCCTTAAAAAAGAATGGGAAAAGCTCCAGTTATTATGGTGAAGAAACACAGGAATGTAGAGCTGTAAGTTCAGCTAATCTAGCCACCTGATGTCAACAATCCTACAATTTCTATGCCATTTTGTAGTCTTTCGAAACATGCACACAAATGAATCTGTACTGTCAAGATTAAAGATGCCAAGTTCTGTATTCTCAAGGGACACTGCCAGAAAGTGGTCTGGAAGGTACAAATGTTGTGCAAACTGACATCCTCACAATAGTCCCCCTCCTACCAACCAGCAGTAGTCATTAGCCATGATGGCTAAATGGAGCCACCATAAGAATCAGTATGTGTCAATATCAGACACCAGGAACAAACAACGGGGGACTATTGTCCTATGAACTTCCCAGAGACATCTGCACATGATTGGGAAAACCAGCCAGATGGGCGGAGTATAAATAATATTTTATTTTATTTTATTTTATTGTTTGTTTGTTTGAACTGGGGACTTGGATTGGAGGGACTTTAGTTTTAGTTACCCAGGCTCCTTCCAATAACTAAACTAAGATTTAAATGTAAATAAGCTGTAAGTGTAATCTGTGTGCTGTTTTTCAAGGGAGTGACGTGTATCTCCATGTCTGGAGATTAATCCTGTGTTGTTACTTGGAACTTCTCAAATGCATTTTAGTTTTATTTTAGTTTTTAAAAATCCACTTGTCCTGGGACTCGAAGCAGGATACAACTGTGAAATAACATTCTTTGTAAAAATAGACAATCCCGTGCAAAATGTTTCAGTCGGGTTTTTGTACATGTTTCACCCTAGAAGAGGAGAGCAGCCCAAATTCACACCCAGAATGTTTTGCGCACTGCCTGGGGGTGACAGGCAGGCATGACAGTTGTCAGCAGGGATTCAACCTTGGATTTTCTCTGCCAGAACTACAACTCTCAGAAACATAAGACTGTCTATAATCAGTGGAGCGAGTCTTTGAAACCGGGCCTGATCACATCTTGCACAGCTAGTGAATGGCAGGAAGACATCTGATAATAGAAGCCATGGCAGTTTGATCCTCAAAGCACCCACTCTCTCAGCCCATTAAAATGAATGCCTGAGCTGTAACGATGGCATCTTGAGAGACAGCGCCGTAATATATTTCTAAGGTGGTCAGAGGAGAACAATACAATAAATAAAAAAGACAATATATGTGTAAAGCGACCTTTTTTGAATGTTGCTGCTGTGGTGCTTTTATTTTAATCTCTGAAGCTTCAGGTAAAGAGTGTCAAGTACAGTTGTACTGAAAACTAGCAACCACTTGAGCATGACAGATTTACAGAACTTAAATGTTTCCACTGTGGCTTTTTGTTGACTGCCCGGTTGCTTGTCTGCTTAGAGAACCACTTGTTCAAACAATAGCAGATGAAAATGCCCATACAGTATTGTAAACCAGAAATCATTATTTTTCATCCTATGGCTTTGCTCCGACAGTTAAAAAGGTTGCCATTTTATTTTTATTTCCATTCAAGTGCCCTGTATTAATGTGTTTCTTATTTTATGCACTTTTTAATCCTTGTTTAACACTTATGAAACCTATGTCCAAATGACCTCTTCAGATTATGCACCCTACTTGTGGGCCGAGAGACTGAGGAAAACCTTTCATTGAACTTCTCCAAGGCAATGTGAGCTCATCCGTTGGATTCTCTGGGGTGGGGCTCACTGTTAGCTGTGAGAATAGCACAACTATCCGTAACCGTTTTCTTGTGTTGCTTCTGGTGCAAGCGGCAGGAACAGCCGTGTTGGCAGCCTATCCACAATTTTGCACTTGCCACGCTGCCTAGTGTAGTCCTGAGGGCAGTGTGTGCGCGTATGTGTGTGTGTGTGTGTGTTAGGGGGCTGGAAGTGGCAGCTACCATAAAAAATGGTGGTGAACTTGTAGAGAAAATCCTGAGGACGGGGCTTCTTTTTCTAAGGGGGCAGGGAGGGTGAGTAAAACAAAAATTACCAGATTTTTTTTTCTTCAGAAAAATGTCTTCTGAAAAATTTCAGCTGAGCTCGAATAAATACTTTAACGGGCTCTGATAATAGGCTGCACTTGGGAAATGACATTGATTTTAGATGCTTTTTTTTATTCCCATAAGCTGAACAGCTATAAAGTATTTTCAATTCCTTCTCATTCCTTTATATAGATTATACTGCCTTGCATTGCAGATGGCAGATGTGGACAAGATCAGCTAGTATTGACAGTTGTCAGCGTTTGACTTGAAAGCACTGGAGATGGGCTTTGTACCAAAACAGTCAGATCGAATCCCAATCAAGGCCGCTGGTGTTAGCATGGCTTTTGTTGTTGCTGCTGTAAATATGATACCAGATAGGAACGGGTTGTACTAAATCCCATTGTAGGGATGTCCCTTTCTTCTTTCCGTGGGTCACATTTTTATTTTAATCAGCTTAGCTGCATTTCTTTTCTGTGGAATACAGTGGTACCTCGTGTTACAGATGCTTCAGGTTACAGACGCTTCAGGTTACAGACTCCGCTAACCCAGAAATAGTACCTCGGGTTAAGAACTTTGCTTCAGGATGAGAACAGAAATTGCGAAGTGGCAGCACGGCGGCAATGGGAGGCCCCATTAGCTAAAGTGGTACCTCAGGTTAAGAACAGTTTCAGGGTAAGAACGGACCTCCAGATCGAATTAAGTTCTTAACCCGAGGTACCACTGTAATTGTTTGTGAAATTAGTGGCTTGTCACTGCACTACTGCTGCAGAGGAGCAGTTTCAGTTTATTTCCAAGGTGGATGCAAAGGCAACTAAAAAAATCGGAGTATTCTGGATATTGTTGGTGAAATCTTGAGCATGTTTACCCATGAATAAATCTTACTGAACACAGTGGGATTTACTTATGAGTAAGCATATGAGTCATGTATCCCTTTCATTATTTGTATTATTTATAAAGCCAAAATGGTCACCCCCAATAATAATAATAATTTATTATTTATACCCCGCCCATCTGGCTGGGTTTCCCCAGCCAATATGTCACCCCTGGTTTGGTGGTAGCAAATTGGAGGAGGCCATATTGCTGCCTGGTTTTAGGGGCTGCAGTTTGACGCCCTCCACACACACACTTTTTAAAACAACTTTTATGCCACTTTTCAAAACAAGGGTTCCTTCCCCCCCAACCCCCCCCCCCACAATCAATAGCATATAAAGAAATACAAAAGGAATATAATAAAATAATGGCATCATCTGAATACAATCACTAAAACAGTATAGAAGCTGGAAATTTTAAAAAAAGATTTTGGTGGTGGGAGATTTGCCATGGTGTGCCTCTCTTTTTCAAACACAGACACGCAACTCCCCCCCCCCCCAAAGCTTCTAAGAAAAGAAATACCCAGACACTGCCATAGTAAGCCCCCAGTCACCCAAATATGTATATTACTTTGCATTGCTCATGTTGTAGAGGCTACTTTAGCCCTTTGGGGGCTTTGCTTCAGATGCTCCCCCTTGAAACGAGGAGGCTGCTCTCTGCATGATTGCTTTGGAACAAGCCCAATTGAACTTGCAGGGAGGTGCTGCTTAATCAGCATGTGTGGGATTCGGCTCTTAAAGGGTTTAGAAATGGGGTGTAAGCACTATAGAACTATTTCTCCTTAGATTGGTATTGGGACATGAACATAAGGAGAATTGTTTCAGTCATTGCACAATATGCTGCTTCTCCAGTGAATATTAATACTGTTAACATGTCATTCAAAATATGTGGAACATCCATGTCGGTAAAATCATATGATCGTTGTTACAGACAGAATTAGCTTTATCTTTGCTGTATGGGCAGTCAGAAGAGCTGAATTCCTAATCCAATTAGTTTGGCATGTTTGTCATATGCTGAGTAACATTTGCTTTAGGAGTAAATAGAATTTGGTATCTGAATACTGACAGAATCCATTAGAAGTGCATGAAAGACCCAATTTTTGACATTTCAACTTGAGATTGGTAAAACTGTATAGTCTGTTCAGTAAACTCCAATGAAAATCCTTGATATTAAATATTTTATATGGCTGTTTCTTTGTATATATTTTTAAAATTTTCTTTGTATATATTTTTAAAATTTTATATATGGCCTATACTTTTAATGCCTAATAACGGTTTGGCGAAGAAGAGTCTGTTCAGTTTGTTTACGACTGGTGCAGTGTTCAGGCACTACCAAAACATTCCCAAAGCCCCCTCTTCCCATAACTTCCCCAGCTCCCTTTCACCCTGTAGGTGAGTTGACCGTCCGAACAGAAAAGGTGGACTGTGCCATTGGCTGCCTGTTAGTTACCATCTACTGTGAGTGACCAAGCCATGCCAAAGCTAAAAGAGAAACTTTTGAGCAATAGACTGGCAACTGATCCTCTTAAATCTTGTCATTGGTGCAAGTGGGTTTCAAACTTTCTTTTGTGGAGCCCCAGAGTTCCTCAGTGAAAAAGAAAAGAGGATGTCGTTGACGAGCAGGAGAATGTTGTGCTGAGGGATGGTGAGACACAACAGGCATGGCTTGCGCATTGTAGAACATCTCCTGGATCATCTTCAGTGTGCAGGGTTTCTTGGCGGAGAAGTCAGTGTGGAGAGGGTTACTTGACAGTTTGGAAAATTACTCGTATGAATGCTGTTTTCCTTTCTTTCCTTACAAAGTTTTTTCTTCAGTACAAATAGTACACAGTGAGAGAGATGTTCCTGTCGTGAACCAAGGAAGTTGCCATTAAAAATTAATAACTAGCCTGGTTTCATGTGGCCTTGTAGTCTCCTGAAGGAGTGAAAATGGTACACTCTGTAAAAACCATCCTGTTCGTCAGGTCTTGACAAATCGGAAGCATTAAACAAACCAACAAACCCCCAAACACTCCATGCACAACAGCTGCTTGTTAACAAGGGAAGAAAGGTGACTTGGATGCATCAATACTTGAATGTCTCCAAAGGACTGGCAAATCATGTATCAGAAATAGTAGAGATGAGTATCTTTGAGCCTGAAAGTGTTATGCCAATAGCGAACTCCCCTATTAAGCTTCACTACTCTATTTTTTTAAAACTGAAAAACAAAACCCCATGCCATTGTGTTGATATTTATAGTAACTGGTACAAGAGGAGAACAACCTGTAACTGTTAGTCTGTCAGCAATCATCCCAGCAATTGGGCATTTATGTTCAAGTGTTGATAGAAACACTACAGCGTAAAGTATGGCCTATGACAATCTGGAAGGGATATTGATCATCCTTTGTGTTTACCACAAGAGTGCTTAAGATGAAATAGTTACTAGAAGACAAAATTAAAGTACATGCTTACCGTTACTTTTTATATATCAATGCCATTGCACACTTTTTACTTTAAGAATTGCAGAGTAAATTTACATTTTTCCTCTTCCTTAGCATCCCGTTTCCCCTTTTGTGCATTCTTTTAAGTAGCAATCCTGAGGGCAGAGACTGCTGTTATCATTGATTAGTAAGCCATTCTAAGAACCCTTTGGGCCAAATAGAAAGGAAGTGTTTTGGGGTTTTTAAGACATTAGAGGCCATAAAGCACTTAAAATATTTTAGTGCCCCCTTATATATCTAATTCAAAATATAAACAATTATGACCCGGAAAATAAAATTTTATTTCTGGAAGTGAATCAAAACCTACAGTAAGATGGAAAATAATGTTTATTTTTGTATACATCCACTTTATATTTGAAAGTTTTTCTTACTTCTTCTAATTGTAAAGTCTTTGATCAGATCCTGAAAACTAATTTTACATAACACATCTGCTTCTATACTTTGTAGAGATAAGGCATCCAGCCTCCCTTGTTGCATAGTTGTTCTGTTGGGATTTTTAATATACTTCAGCTGAGAAAATGAAGTCATTTGTCATTTGTGATCATTAATGTTAAAAATATACAAAAGCAAATGTCTGCATTTGGAAAGGCACACTCCATATTGTATTTTACCATTCTTTTATAAAGTTCAGCATGACTGAATCTGGCTTTTACATTTTTTGTTGATGCACTGGAAAAATTCTGTTGTGTCCCCTCCCCTTGATGCCCTAAGCACATGCTAATTTTGCTTAATGGTTAATCCAGCTCTGGTTTACATGTTTTGTTTTAGTATTGTTCCACAAATACTAAATTGACTCTGACCCCCATAACATGGATGGTATTAATTTTCACACAGTTACAGACTTTTGGTACAGACTAATGATTGGTTAGTTGTGGAACTATTTCGAGCCTGAATTAAGCTACACCCCCCCCCCAATTCCAGACACAATTGGATTGAGTTCAGAATAACAAAATAAAACATGCTGAAATTGGAGGAGCTGGCATACATCATCAAACATAATCTGTCTTTTGTAGTGTTTACAACATGTTACTAAAGGGTAGTCGGCTTATTTGAAATGAAGGCAGTCTATTAATTTAAAATTGATTGGAACATCATCAAGAAATGATGAGGGTAAATCAAGAAAATTAAATAACATTGTCTAAAGGGAAATGCGTAGTAAGTAATGGAACGCGAGCTGCGTAAGATCTTACAGTAGATGAAGTTTTCACATCTGTATTATTCAGATGAAGTTCTATATTGTTTGATGTGCTTGTTTTAGTCACCAAAAGAAAAACCCAATACTTTTTTTTGGGGGGGGGGGGAGGAACTATACACAAAAGGGAGTCACCAGTTAATGGCTGTGTTCACATCTGAATGTGTGGATACAATTGTTGGATACAATTACGTAATATGTCTGATCTGTAGAATAAGCTGTGACTCCTTATTTGGGGTTTTCATTTGGCCTTGATTGCTCCTTTATTAACTCGGGTTCCCTTTTCACAAATAGGAGCTCACAGATGTCAAGTCATTCAGGTTTCTCCTTTGTTTTGCATGACAGTAAGAAATGAAGTTGTGAAAGGAGGTGTAGAATTTAGATATCTTCAGTCTCACCAATTATAGGAAGTTCTGCAACTTGTAAGCCGCCTTGAGCTTGTTTCCTTTTTCTGAGCATAAGGCAGAAACTAATGGCTAGGCACCTGAACTGGCCATTGCTTTCTGATTTTTTTTTAAACTACTTTTTCAACATAGAAAATCCCTTGATCATGTGTGTTGAGCCACAACATATAAATGGCTTGCTGCCTGGAAGCAGCTGCCATGGGGAGCAATTTAAAGTGGTCTCTAATGCAGTGGCTGTTTGATATGCAACCTTCTGATGTACCTGATAGTTCCTACCTGATGTGCCCAGTAGATACGCTTGCATGATTTTTATTATACGATTATGCCTACAATAGCTAATTTTATGATGCTCTCCCAGGCTTTTTATCTGAAGCAAGTTTTCTCTTCTCCTGTCTGTGATTTGAGCGTGCATTACTTTTTACAACATTTTATTTACTGTTTCATTAGATAATGAAATAAACAATCCTTCATATAGTTCTAGAAATTTCATAAATGTCTGCAGTATATTCTGGTGTTACTACGTCCCGGTCTTTAAAAGGAAAACTGCATTAAATCAGGTATCCATGGTGCCTCTTTGGTTGGATGGGTGTTAAAGAGGGTGTATTAACTTTAATTGGCTGTCAGATTTTTTATTTTCATGGTGATCATTATTATTTGGGGGAAGGTACAAAGGAGATATTGTGTGATTGGTGGCAGCAATAGAAGGTTGTGACATTTGTACACTGGGTTTGAGATCTAGGGAGTAAGTAGGAAAAAACACAACCATGGAAGAAAAATCCAAGAACAAAAAAAGGACAGCTGCCAAAATAGATATGGGGTTGTATTCAACAGAGCACTAAGGCCTACGAGGTGTATCCCCTTCTCCTTCAGCCCTCAAAAGCCCCCTCAATCTGTTCTGGGGTTCTCTCAACCCTCCAAATCACATTTGGGGATGGCATGGGGTGTGCCTGGGGAAAGGGGAGGGGGGAATTTCCATTGCGCTTATGCTCCAATATAAGGAACAGATTATAGATTATATCTTATTCTGGGCACTGAGGTTTGTTAAGGGTTGCTGGGAATTGTTATTCTATGAGGGGTACACTATGGTGCCCAGACTTCTTTGTGCTTTAAAGGGACACAGCCTCAGAGTAGACCCACTGAATGACTGGTGGTAGACCTACTGAAATTGATGGCCATGAGCATGACTTTTTCAGATATCACCTATGGATTATTCCTATTTCCATAAAGTTATTGCTTATATGTTATAAGCTCCCAAAATGCCTTTTGTCTGAATTTCTCTCTCCTTTTGCACCCTTTGCCCCCCCCCCACTGCCTGTCAAAGGAAAACCCTGCCTTAAATGTAAATGATTCTTGTGGAGCTGTAAGTCCCTAAACTCTCTACAGTGGTACCTCAGGTTACATACACTTCAGGTTACATACGCTTCAGGTTACACACTCCACTAAGCCAGAAATAGTGCTTCAGGTTAAGAACTTTGCTTCAGGATAAGAACAGAAATCGGGCTCCGGCAGTGCGGCGGCAGCAGGAGGCCGCATTAGCTAAAGTGGTCTTCAGGTTAAGAACAGTTTCAGGTTAAGTACGGACCTCCGGAACGAATTAAGTACTTAACCCGAGGTACCACTGTATTTATTTCTTTTAAACTTGTGTGAAAAGCACAAATGTTACCAATGGAGTTTCTTATGAACTTTTCAACCAGTAGCATATCCAGATTTGTCACAGGCCGAGCAAAGAACTATAGCCAGGCTCAGAGTTTTGACAAGAGTACCTGCACGAATACCACAAAACAGGTGTAGCCCTAGAAAAATAAATGTAATGTGTTGACCCGGTCCATTGAGTGTAGTCAAGAGAATCTTTCTTGCATACTTTTTCATCATGATGGCAACATGGAGAATCTCTGATTTAGAAGAACAACCAGTGACCATTCAGAAAGGGAAGTATAATATAGACTGGCATGTGATAGAAATCAATAGGTCTTAAAATGTCTTATGTGCTTACCCATGATGCGATTTTTTTCCTTCACTCTCCTGCGACCTATAAATTACACTGCAGGGAGTAGGGAGCAAATGACAGTGAACATTCTGCTAGTATCCTGTACTATAATACACTTCCTGAAACGGCATCGTGGACTGTTGAATGCAAGGTGCATGGCCTGTGCTTATGTTTTGTGTGAACACTTTCAGAACAACTTGGGGTAATGATTTCTGAGGATTGGATCAAGAGTCCATGTAGCCCATCCTCCTCCTTCCAGTGGTATCTAGCCAGGCTTGTTTTCCCCATCAACTGGTATTCACAGGTACACTGCCTCTGATTGAGGAGGTTCTGTTATCAGGACTAAGAGCCTCATCTCCTTTTAAAGTCAGATAGAAAGAGCATCCTGATGGGGGGATTGTTGGGTGGGTGTAAAAGCAACCGCTTCCATGGGCCACTACACACCAACAGTGCTGCTGGACGCAGTACCCTTCCACAGAGCCATCATTGGAGGGAATTTCCTCCAAAACTCCCTAAGAGCATGTCAGCAGACACGTCTGTTTACAGAAAGGCAAAAGGGAAATGAAGGAGACTGCTGCCAGTGGTTGCTCGCCTACCCAAACTGTAATGTTTTTTCTCATGACACACACAAGGCCCCAAATACTTCCAAAAAAGCTCCAGCATAGCTCATCCGGTGCCTAATCCCAGCTGAGGAACACTGAAATAATGCATACAAACCAGGCAAAATCTAAAATGGCCAGTAAAATTTCCATGGAAGTCCTCTGCAGCGCTTCCTTTGACCAGCCATTCCTTTAACATAGGCTGGCGATCCTTTTGGAATGAGGGCTTTACTTACTTACTTACTTGGTGGTGTGCCAAGCCCATGATGGATGGTGTTCAACAAATAACAGTTCAGCCGCTGACCTTTTTGAAGGACAAGGTTTTAAAGGTGAGTGGAGGCTTCCAAATAGGCATCATATATTCTCACTCAAAGAGGCAAGTTCTTTAAAAAAAACTATTGAGGAGGTTATACATGTATTCTATTTCTGTCCTAACAAAATCAACATAGGTGAAATGAGAGGGGCCAAATGTTGCTCTTAATTTAGCCTCAAGCTCCTTTTTTTTTTTTTTTTTTTTTTGGTATAAGAACCTGACCCCTTTGTGTTAGTTTACTGAAGTATTTGTCCCTTATGAAAACCAATACAATCAGCAGAGCCAGCATAGATAAAGAACCATATAGGGTTGTATTATAGTGGCAAGACTGTTTTGTGACCATGTTCTGCAGGCAGACTGGAGATGACAGTATTATTTACTTTTGTTGCTTGGGGTCCAAAGAGAGAATAAATTGCTATTGATTTTTGGAACATTATAGTGAAGTGTCTGAATGCCTACAGAATAGCTGGGTGGCAGGACAGTGCAGAGATTGTATAGAGACTGCCTTTTAAAATGAAAATTTGTTTTCTGGTTAAACTGTTTCTCACCCCCCCCCCCCAAATTTTAAGAGCTAGTAACAAGAAATCTTAACTATAGCTACTGTTTCTATTCTTATTAGGAATGCCTCCATTGTAGAATCTTGAAAAAAATCCAATATGATATTGATTAATACTTCTTTACTCTGTTTGTGATAGTATAGTGCACAAAAAGTATTTTTAGTGTTTGTGTCTTATTAACTACTACCTTAGAGCCATTTCCCCTATAGATGTAATAGTTGTAATAGTTGTAAGAAAGACTATAGAATGCTAATATTATGCATCTGGTGTAATATGTACATTTCTCTAATAAGCTGGTTTCTGTTGTTGGTATAGTGCTGAATTCTCATGTTTGTCCTTGTAGGAAAAATACTCATTTTCCTTTCTGAATTTTGTTGTCATTTTTTCTTTCTTTCTCCCATTCTCACACACACATTTCTCATTTCCCCCTCTTTATAATTGCACCCTTTACTTTTGGATCTATAATCCATTCTATCTTGTAGTGACACCTGCTGGGGGAGGTATAAATGGAAGACCTACAATTAGCCATGGCTGCTTCCTGTCAGCTCTCCCCCTTGAGTCAACAGTGTGCACCCTGTTTGGCAGCCTGGAATGAGTCATGCTTCTGAACTTCCCTTGAGGCCATCTGCTGTCATCTCTTTCTGAAGAAGCCGACTTCAGTGCCAAACTTACTGAGACTCACTGCCTCGCCAGAATGCCGTTGTAAATGTTGACTCCTGTAGCTAACACTCGGGCTTCCTGCGCCAGAGAAATCGGGATCCCTGCTGGAGAACAGTTTGGTTGTGTGCACAACAATAGGTCTCCAAGTTATAACATTTAAGACATCAGATCTAAAAACCAAAACTTTGTAGAGTCCATTCCTTTGGGAGAGTGGTGTTAACAGCAAACACACAAAATAGAGTCCCGTGGCACTTTTAGAGGCTAGCAGATTTACTGTGTCGTAAGCTTTTGTGGACTAGGGCCCACTGCAGCAAGCGCATTGAATTTTATCTTCAGTTGCCAGGTATACATGGCTAGAGAGGCAAAAAAATGCAAATAGTGGAGTCAAAGGCTATGAAATGCAAGAGGCGCAAAAGCAGGATCATTGACTCACAAAGCGGGGGGTGGGGGAGTGAAATGTCAGGTAAAGTAAAACAAAAATTGTCTTATTATAGGGGTGGTTGTTGGGTTTTTAAAAGAGAAATGTGAAAGTGTGGATTGGGTTAGATGACAGCCAACCTGATCCACACCGTTAAATTTTCAGTCTTGGCCTGAGAAGACCATCTTTGAAAGCATGGGTCGGGCCTGCTAGGCAGCCTTCAAAGGTGAAAGTGCCATTCAGGCTGGCTGGATCTGTGCCTTCAAAGCTCCTGGGCCTTCTTAATGTGTACCTTCAAAGGTGAAAGAGTGGAGTGGATTGCATTCGCTATCAGTTGGGCTGTCAGATTTATACCTTTGCAGTTCTTCTCTTCAGCTGGGCCACCTACTGCCTGAGTAGACCTTTGAAAATACCCCACAGAAGAAGAAGAACAAGAAGAGTTTGGATTTGATATCCCACTTTATCACTACCCGAAGGAGTCTCAAAGCGGATAACATTCTCTTTTCCCTTCTTCTGTCAGCCAGTTTGATTAATACTCTCAACATGGGTGGGATGAAATTAAGCACCAGACCATAGTCTTGAATAAGCCCTAACTCAATGGAATCAAACTTGCTGATAATAATAATGCTCCTTTTGTTTGTTTTCTTATATTGCTTTCACTTCTAGATAAGCTAAGAGTTAATTGCTTAGTTTGCCTTTTGTTCTCACTTCTGAGTAATGGAATAAGTTGGCATATTGAAAGGAATAAGAATGGTATTGGAAGTTTCTTGATCCATGAAGGAGGTTTCTTGTTTTGTGATTGGATAGGGCAGTATTCTTTAAAACATACTTTATGGAAATCAAATGAGCTAATGTGGTTGGTTGGCAAGATAGCAATTTTTATGATAAGAAAGTAAAATTACTTTGAAAAGAAGTGCTTTAATTGAAATCCCATTTAAATAGTAAAATTATGTTATTGATTATGATCAAAATGTCCCTGATGCTGATGAATTAATCAATCCCCATATTAGTCATGTTATAAATCTTTTGGTGGTAGTGGTAATGGAATGTGAATGAGATGAATCTTTTAAAATTATAGTGGCACATTACTTTTTATGTGTAACTTCTTTTGCTCTCCACATTGTATTTGAATGGAAAGAGCTTTTAAGAGCCACAATAGAATAGCTCACAGTGAAATCTAACCTGTATTATAAATCAAGTTGAAATCAAACTGGTTTATGCCAATAACAAGTATGTTTAAAAATCATGACAAAGTGCTTTGTGGTTTTCTGAAAAATGACTTTGGTAGTGATTCTGCTGAGGAACAAGGCTTTTAGTAAATAAATACTTACATGTATCTAGTGCAAAAAGAAAATGAAGAATTCAGTCAATATTTATGAAGCAAATGTTCAGTTGTGCTTCTAATGTGTACAAGAGCTTTTTAATACAGCAAATGCTATATAATATACATAGTATATTTAATATACATCCTTATAACAATGTCTAAATGAATAGTCCAAATACAGTGGTACCTCGGGTTACATACACTTCAGGTTACATACGCTTCAGGTTACAGACTCCGCTAACCCAGAAATAGTAACTTGGATTAATAACTTTACTTCAGGATGAGAACAGAAATTGTGCTCAGGCGGTGCGGCGGCAGCGGGAGGCCCCATTAGCTAAAGTGGTGCTTCAGGTTAAGAACAGTTTCAGGTTAAGAACGGACCTCCGGAACGAATTAAGTACTTAACCCGAGGTACCATTGTACACTATGGATTAATATGTAGTTGGTCCCTGCATGGGGTAAAGGGAACTCTGGAAATCTACTGTTTATTTTGTTTATTCTTGGTTACATCTTAATAATATTCATTCCATTTATTTATTGGAATTTATTTTATTTTGTGGTAAAGGTTGATGATTTCTTATCCATGCAATAGTTATAAGTGTCACTAAAAAGTTGTTGCCAGGGCCCTGGGTTCTGCTGTGCCTGAAAACATACTTGGTCCTCTGTAGTCCTTATTAGCTCTTGTCACTTAAGCAAGTCTGAGAAATCTGTTGAGGAGTTCTGGGCTGCAGAAGCAGATCCTTTCCACTGACTTTGCAGCATTCAGGACTAGAAACTTGTTTTGAAAACAAAAGCCCTGAAATTGTTAAGATGATGAAGTCTGCACCCAATTCTGAATATGGCTCTTGCACAATATTCTGGCATGAAAGACACAATTGTGAGGATTAGCCATTAGTAAATGTGCATATAAGCATCCCAAAAGGAGACGAGACAACAACAGAAATGTGCTTTTTGCAGTAAAACCAGCCCTGCACCAAATGCAGGTGAATAAACCTGGAGTGTACATGCTGGTGGAATCTGTATGAAACAAATATATAGTAGAAAAAAGAATCTGTAATGCACTTTCAAACTACAACCAGGGAATTCAATTTTAAGTCATCTAATTCTTTGAGATGATTTACCGCACACTAAAAGGATTTATTTCTGTAACACTTTCTGTAATCCAGGAACTAATGAAGTTTTTTGCTTCCTCTGGGAAGGTGAATATATTGGAATGTCCTCCAAAACATAGCCTACGTCTTTCTGAATAAAACAATGTCTCAGCGGATGAATTTTAATTATTTGCTTCTCTGAATGTTAGCATATTGTATTTTCCCGTGATTTAACTGAGACAAGAAATTAAAGGTGCCAAATTCCTTCTGCATAATGCCTGTGCGATAGCTGCAAGCCTACAAAACTCTGTGAGAGCAGGTGTAGTTGAATTTAGTCCAGGCTCTCATTGTATCCTTGGATTTTGCTTTAACCTTAGCTTTTTACAGCAGCCCAACATAATGTCACTTTTCAAGATACCCACACATACTTTTCAGACTCTGAGCCATATAGATTAGATGAGCAAACTACTCCCAAAGAGCTCTGTGTATGATAGAATGTATGGTAAAATGGTCACATGTATAAGATTCAAGATTAAGCCCAGCACAGACAAAAGTAAAGGTTGTTTCATAGTCCAGCGAGGACTATGACATTGCAGTAGCTGTGCAAAGCTGTTCCTGGAGGTTGTGATGACGAGCTGTTTGGGAGCACACAGTTAGCATGGATGATGGGATGTGGGTTGTTCTTCCTTTGGATAAAGTGCAACAATACTATCAGAGCTAGAAGATTCACAAGTCATTGCTCAGGGTCTTCCGGGCAAAGTCTGAGGCTGTGCTACAATAAGTGGTGTTGTAGCAAAGCTTAACATTAGTCTTTTTTACTAACACAACAGTAATGACTTTCAGTCATTATTGACTCGGGCTGTGTTTGTAGTGGCTGACCTAAAGGTGAAAGGCCCCACATCTCATTTCCAGTCCCTTGAGAGATCTACTCCTCCACAATTTAATTTGATGGAATGCAATTATCGGCCAATTGATTTTCATTGATTGTGCTATGGGCCATAAACATGATAACGCTCCTGTAGCTGCCAGCCATTAATTCCTCTGGGAGATTCTTCAGGCAGCGTCCTGGGCAAGAGAACAACCATTTAAACGCGAGGGCTCAATCCAGGCAGCAGAGACAAAGCCTACAGTCTGTCTAGCTGTATAAGAGCTTAAGGTTAGCACAGACAAGAAAAGGACGGAAGTTGGAGACAAAGACAGATGAGACATCAGAGTGCACCAAGAATGTTTGTGTTTATAGGAAGGACCTTTTGAATAAAAAATCATTTTCTCCCATCTTGGTATTATAGTTTTACTGACATTTTGGGTGCGTTCTGTTTGAAGGCTTCATTTGTTGTAAGTTTGGAGACTTAGACAGGGAAGGTGAATGGGGCAAGAAAGACGGCAAATGTTGTTTGATAATCAGTGGCAACACTACCAGGCACAGCTTCTGCTTGGTGGATAACTTTCTAAATGGTCAAGGGAGGCTTTTGAATAGTATAAAATATCTAAAGGTAAAGGTAAAGGGACCCCTGACCATTAGGTCCAGTCGTGACCGACTCTGGGGTTGCGTGCTCATCTCGCTTTATAGGCCAAGGGAGCTGGCGTTTGTCCGCAGACAGCTTCCGGGTCATGTGGCCAGCATTACTAAGCCGCTTCTGGTGAACCTGAGCAGCGCACGGAAATGCCATTTACCTTCCCGCCAGAGCTGTACCTATTTATCTACTTGCACTTCGTGCTTTCGAACTGCTAAGTGGGCAGGAGCAGGGACTGAGCAACGGGAGCTCACCCCGTCGCAGGGATTCGAACCGCTGACCTTCTGATCGGCAAGTCCTAGGCTCTGTGGTTTAACCCACAGCGCCACCCGCTGTTGGTTTCTGTTTTCCTTCACTGTGCAGCGAAAGGGCTTGTCACGAGACAGGTGTTTACATTCCACAGTCTGTACTGTACTGTTGGAGTTTCTCACGGGAAAGGGAGACTGGATGTGACGTACACTGGTTTCCTGTTTTTCACTGTGTTTGTTTCTCTCCAAGCTGTCGAGGAGAGAGGATGCTTTTCTGCTCCGGCAGAGGCAAGATGTCTTTCTGTAATATAACTGCTTTGAACTGTAAATAAAGCAACCAAGAGTATGCAGCACGTACTCCTCATCCTTCCGCTGGGCACGGAACTCTGCTTTAACCAACACGTGGTTATGGGCTCCAGAAGTCGAATCGGAGTGCCGGCAAAGGATCGGAATGCAGAGGGACAGATCGGATTGGAATCTGCTCTGCGCATAAACATGATTGATGAGGTATGTTGCTACTGCTCCGGGCAGCCTGCCAGCTTCTAGTTAATGGCTTTATGGCTGGACTTTGAACTGTTAAAGCCGTTTTGCCGGGAATAGGAAAATGGCTCCCAGGCTCAAGTTACTATGCTGGGGAAATCGAAAGTAACTTTTAAGTGCGCTTTTGGAATAAAGCAGGTGCAGCAGTGACGCAGCAAGATTTAAAGCAGCATATATGACGCTGAAGGCTAATGCCAGAGTCATGATGGCCCTTCAGGATGCTTGTGGGATTCCTAAGCTCAACAAGAAAAATTATGCCGACTGGGTTTTGTATGCAGAGGCAATTCTGCGGAAAGAGGGTTTGTTTGAGGTCATTACAGAAACCCCCCCAGCTCCAGTTACAGATGCATGGAAAGTTAAGGATTCCAAAGCACGGGGAACACTTACATTGATAGTATCCCCAGAAGAGCTCTGTCTATTGCGTGATAAGACCTCAGCCAGAGAAATTTGGGATTCTTTGAGAGAGGCTCACTTAAGGACAGAAGCTGGATCTACTATGTTTTACTTTAACAAGCTGCATAATATGGCTCTTGCTGAAGGTGGAGATGTGCGTTTACATCTGATGGAGATGCAAAATCTGAGACATGAGCTGCAACAGAGAGGACTCAACTTTCCAGAGGCTGTGTATTCTTTCATGATACTACAATCTTTGGGTTCAGGTTGGGAGTCTGTTGCAACCCAGATTGCTGTGCAGCCAACAGCTCAGCTAACAGTGGACTTTGTTACTGCCGTGGTGTTAAATGAAGCAGATCGCCGGGGTGCTAGCTGCATGGGCAAGGGGGAGTCTTCACAGACGTCATCCCATAGTGCAGTGGAACCACCAGATGGCGCCAAAGCTTTGAAGGCAGTGAAATGCTACTCGTGTGGACGTCTAGGCCATATGAAGAGGGAATGCAGATATCCCAGGGCCAAGACAGAGCAGCGCAGCGAAAGCTCATCGCGTGGAAAAGGCCGAGGCAAAGGCAAAGGTCCGGTGTCTAGGACAACGCAGCACAAGGCTATGGTTTCACGCTTCACTCCAAAGGTTGCAGAGGTCCAGAAGACGTCTAGATCTTTCTTCGTTGTTGATTCGGCGGCGACCCACCACATGTGCAACGATAAGAGACTTTTTGTGTCTTTTACACCGCAGGAAGGTGCGATTCACCAGGCGGATGACCACACTATTCCCAGTAAAGGCTACGGAACTGTTGTTCTTCACAGTTTGGACTTATCGATACAGAATGTCCTTTACGTGCCAGACGCCAAACATAATCTGCTCAGCGTTGGACAACTGAATGAGCGGAACATTGACGTTTCCTTCAAGAACAAGAAGTGCATCATCACAAAGAAGAATGACTATGAATTGCATGCTGAATATGTTGATCGTTTGTTTGTTTTGTATTATGATGATGTTGTGCAGGATGACACTTGTTGCATTGCAGGTTCTAACAAAAGTTTGCATGCAGGATGTATTCATGATTTTCATCGAAAATTTGGTCATTTGCATTTTGAGGCAGTATCTAAAATGCCTGCCTTGGTTGAAGGTATGACTATTAGACCCTGCAGGTACCACATGAAGTGCAAAGCATGCGCAGCAAACAAGGTGAAAATGGCTGCGAAAGGTAAGGTGTCTAGTAGGCAAGCTACGGAACCATACCAGATTATTCATGCTGATTTGGTTGGACCACTAGCGCCCTCTTTGGGTGGAAATAGGTACTTCATGGTTCTCATTGACGCATTTTCTAGATATATTTTTGTGTACAATCTCAAGCAGAAATCAGAGGCTTTTCCTAGGTTCAAGGAATTCTGTGCTTGGTTGGAAAATGTGCATGGTAAGAAGATAAAGACTCTTTTCAGTGATCGCGGGGGAGAATTCACTTCTCAGCAGTTTGAAGCTTTTCTGACTGAGAAAGGAATTCAACACGATTTGTCTAGTCCTCGCTCGCCATGGCAGAATGGACTTGCGGAACGGGCAAATCAGACATTGCTTCAAGGGTTAAAAACCTTGCTGCATGATGCCAATCTTCCAGAGAGTTATTGGGCCGAATCTCTCTCGTGTTTTGTTTACAGTTACAATCGCAGGTTATCTTCAGCGATTGGTTGTACCCCCTATGAGAAGATGTTTGGCAAGAAGCCATACATCAAACACATGAAAATTTTTGGTTCTGACATGTGGGTTCATTCACCACAAAATTCAAAGTTAGACAAGCGTGGATTGCATGGTATCTTTCTAGGTTATCAGAAAGGGTCTTACAGAATAATGATGACTGACTCTAAGACAATTAAGCTCACGAGAAGTGTTGAATACAATGCAAAGTGGGGGGAGAATGTGGGAATTTTCCAATGTTATCCTGATGACAGTGATGAGACTGAGGATAGTCAGAAGCAACCACAACAACCCACACCCACTGATGAAGGTTCTGAGTCTGAATCTGAAACTGAATCGGGTGATTCAGAGGATTTCAAGAGTGCGAAAGCCTCTATGCGACCCTCTGAAAGCTCTGATCAAGAATTGGAAGAACCATTGTTCACAATAGGTCGTTTTTCTCCTAAGAAGGAAGAGGAGAGTGTTGAAGACTTAAGGCTAATTCGTAGGTCACAGAGAGCCACAAAAGGCAAACCTCCAAAGAGATTTGCTGATGAATTTGCTACGATAGCAGTAACAGCTGTTAAAAGCTCCAAGAAGGTATTTGAACCTTCAAGTTTCCAAGAAATCCAGGGTTTGGATTCAAAGGAAGCTGAACCATGGTTAAATGCCATGAAGACTGAGCTTGATTCCTTGGAAAGGAACAAAACATGGGAGCTAGTTCCAGTAGTTCCAGGAATGAAACTGCTTGGAAGCAAATGGGTCTTCAAAACGAAGACTGATCAAAATGGCAAGATAGTCAGACACAAAGCCAGATTGGTAGCCAGAGGTTTTGCACAAGTACCAGGTGAAGACTATCACGAGACCTACTCACCCACAGTGAGGTATGAAAGCATTAGGCTGATGCTCAAGCTAGCTGCAGAGGAAAATCTACACATTAGTCACCATGATATTAATACAGCTTTTCTGTACGGATCTCTGGATGAATCACTTTATATGCTTCCACCTGATGGCGTACAGGTAAAACAGGGATTTGTTTGTGCTCTGAAGAAATCCCTTTATGGTCTCAAACAAAGTGCACGGTGTTGGCACACAAAACTCACTGAAGTATTGTTTTCTCTAGGTTTTCAGCAAGGGAAAGCTGATCCATGTGTATTTGTCAAAGAGGAGGGGCAAAAGAAACTGTACTGTTTGTTTTATGTTGATGATTTATTATTCTTTTGGAAAGATGTCGCAATGTACAATAACGCCCTAGCTCAACTGAAAGAGCACTTTGACATGAAAGATCTTGGTGAGGTAAACAACTACCTATCTCTAGAAATAGAGAGAGATCAAGATGGTAACATTCTAGTACACCAGTCACGGAAAATTGCTGATGTGTTAAACAAACTAAACCTGATGGATGCTAACCCTGTGGACACACCGATGACAACAGGTTATCAGGTAGATGACACTGGAGAAGCATTTTCTGACTCTACACTGTACAGAAGTGTGCTAGGCAAGCTAAACTTCATTGCCAGATGTTCAAGACCAGACATTGCTGTTAGCTGTAATTTGCTAAGCAGACAAGTCAACAATCCTAGTGTCAAGGATTGGAAAGCTCTGAAACGCATAGCGCGGTATTTGAAAGGCACTATGCATTACAGACTGAGATTTAACAATCAGAAGTCTGGTGATCTTGAGATATTTGCAGATGCAAGTTTTGGAAGTGACACTGAAGACAGGAAAAGTACGTCTGGAGTTTGCTACATGTACAATCAGGGTCTGTTTGATTGGTCATGCAAGAAGCAAACAACAGTTAGCTTAAGTACTTGTGAAGCTGAACTGAATGCACTGTCTTATTCACTTAAGGATTGTGAATGGTTGATACAATTGTGCAAAGATATGAAAATTCCTGTCAAATGTCCAATCCAGGTTTACCAGGACAACAAAGCATGTTTGGCTTTGCTGAAGTCTGAAGGTTGTAAGCAAAGCACGAAGCACTTGCAATTAAAATTGCAGCATGCTAGGGAATGTATTCAGAAGGGACTCGTAACGGTGTCCTATATGCCAGGTAATAAAATTCCTGCTGATGTATTATCCAAGATTGTATCAAGGGATCAACACTGTACCTATGTGCAGAAGTTGGGTTTGTACTGATATTGTACGAACACGCTGCCCAGTGATGTTCACAGAAAGGGGGAGGATGTTGGTTTCTGTTTTCCTTCACTGTGCAGCGAAAGGGCTTGTCACGAGACAGGTGTTTACATTCCACAGTCTGTACTGTACTGTTGGAGTTTCTCACGGGAAAGGGAGACTGGATGTGACGTACACTGGTTTCCTGTTTTTCACTGTGTTTGTTTCTCTCCAAGCTGTCGAGGAGAGAGGATGCTTTTCTGCTCCGGCAGAGGCAAGATGTCTTTCTGTAATATAACTGCTTTGAACTGTAAATAAAGCAACCAAGAGTATGCAGCACGTACTCCTCATCCTTCCGCTGGGCACGGAACTCTGCTTTAACCAACACCCGCGTCCTTGAGGAAATATCTACAGGGTCCTAAAAGATGGTGATAGGGAGAGCGCAAAAGAGAGAGAAAGAAGGGGTGGAACAAAGGAAACAGCTTGCAGTTTTAAAGTGGGGGGAACTGATGTTTTGGGGCTCTGTAAACTAACAGCATGTGGGGATGCAGGAATGTCGCTCTCTGAAGATCTGATGGGTAGTGGATTTGGCTGTTCACTGAAGTGTTTAAGCCTCCACCTATCCTCAGTCTGTATACAGTATTTGTAAATAAATCAATAATTATTATAATATTGATTATTATATTATTTTTATTTTTAAAAGCTCCAAGTGACCACCTTTTAAGGCAATCAGATTTGGGTAAGTGCTGCACCCCTGTAAACTTCTCACCATATCGGGAAGTTGGAGCAAGTGTAATTAGTTTTAAGCTCCTGAATCAGAACCTGATTCAGAACCTGAATCTGCTGTGGAAGGAAGTGTGTCCTTCCAGTCACAGAAGGCTTTTGATCCGGGAAAAGATTCTGTGAACAGAAACAGGATGAAGGTATAATTTCCCAAATTGTTTGCTTTGCAGCCCTTTGAAAATGGGCCCTCCTGGAAAATCCCTCCAGACTTTGGGGAACCCTTTGGGACAGCATGGGGAAAGGGAAATGTTGCAAAAAAAAAAAAATAATAACCCTCCACCTTCTGTTCACAGAAGCCTCTGCTGGGTCAAAAACCCTTCCATAAGATAAGATTGTTATGTTAATGGTGGTGGTGATTTTAATTTATGGAATCACATTTTATTTCTGTTGTAATTTGCCTCTTCTCCTTTTTCCTCTTACACTGCCACTGTGAAAACTGTCATTCTGAAGTGCGTCTTACATGATTTTGAGGATGTTAAATGCAAATTTCACCTTAAATGTTTGGATGCAACTATACTTTTCCCACAAATATTTTGATAAAAATTGACTATGTGTTCTGAAACAGAAACTTGACACTATTCTTTTTTAGATATATACATGCCATTTCACTTTGTGAATATGTGTGTAGCTTTATTTTTGATTCAGCATACCCAGTATGTAACAGATGGCAGCAAAATCTTGTGATTTTCAGAATGGGTTTTTTAATGTGGATACAAAGAAAAAATACTTTACATTTAAGAATTTACCACAAGTATTTCTGCGGATATACACAGTGCTGTAGATTTCCATAGGTGTGCAAGGCCTAGGGTGTGGCTTTGCACAACTCAACAAGATGTGCAACAACTTGAGATTGTTTCAGGGACTTGATTGAGAAATATTTTCCATGTAATTAATTTGCATTGTGTGTATTTGTACGTAAGTCTGTATATGTGTGTGTGTGTATATATATATATATATAATGTAGCACCTCCTAAGTTTTGTCATATATTTGTAGAAAAATGAATGTTGATGACAGTTAATTAAGAAACCTAAATAGAAGAGAAATGGACGAGACACATCTGGGCGAGGGGGGAATTTGTATTCTCAAACTGTTTCTGATTGTGTTCAAAATACATTCTCAATCTTTTCTCTGACATTGTAATTACAATGTTTCTAAACAGTTACATAATTTTATAGAAGAAAGATTTGAACCTGTAACAACAAAATCCCTTTGACAAAAAACCTGTCATTCTGAAATTATGTACTTCGCAGTAAATGTGCCATCTAGTAAGAAAATGCTCTACAAGTGCTCTCTATTAATTTAGAAGAATAATTATGCGTTACCTTTCCTTAGTTACAGTGGAGTACAGAAATTGACCAATATGGTCTCTGTCTTCAGGGGGGCATAAATTACTGTTTTAAGGACTGCGGCAAAGGACACAATGTTTAGACCACTTAAGATATTTTCATTTGAAGCTATAGTTGAAAGTGTGGTACTTAAAAAGGGACTTCTTCAAATAAGCCATTTGGATACAGTGGTTTCGAGTTTTGTAAAAAGGGTCTGCTGGAATCTTAGCCAGCAAAGCACAGCTTCCTTTTCAAAAATTTGTGTCTCTGTGTGTGGTGTTAATTGCAGCATCACAATGGCACTCAATTATTTTGATTTGTTTATCCAGTACAGTTCCTAATTAGTGAAGCTGCAAATCCTAAAAGCACTTACCAGCCCCACTGAACATAATGGAACTTACTTCCAATTAAACACGCGTAGATTGGACTGTCTGATACCTGCCCTGCATAAAATGGAGAACTTACGATCATTTGAACAGGGGGCTGGGGTTGGTACGTGGATGGCCCTGCTTTGTGGTGCAGTACAAAATAGCCATTCCTTTATGAACTATGGTTTGCAAAAGTATCGGAGTGTGTTCTCTGCATTGTCATTAGTTTTGTCACAGGGTCTTAGTGTCAATGCAGAAAGGATGGAATCTTTCCTCCCACCTTAATCAAAAATGTGACTTCATCCTCAGAATGGATCTTTTTTCTTAGATAAGGTGCAGTTCCCCCAGCCTCTTCTGTCTTTATTGACATTCTTGGCAAAAAGCATAAAGGAGGTAATTGAGACTGCTGCCTCCGCTACTGCTGTTGTGGTGGTGTGGTTAACTGTCCACTAGGATCCCTTGTTCATGTCGGCACACAAGCAATACTGTCACACTGTTCTTAAGAATCAGATTGATGACCAAGTCCCTGGGGAACCTGGTGCTAACAATATTTGACACAGTGACCTATTAAGTGTTTGCTTTGGGCACTTTTCTGTTTCTCCAAAGATAGCTACATGCAGCATGGGACAGGTTGTTAAGGGTAATTAGAGGTTTCAGACGGAATCTACTAGTACTGACAAAGTTGTCATTCTTGAAGGCTGACAAAACATTTTGGTTCTGCCTTCACAGCCTTAGCAGTAGAGGAACTTCTTCAGTTAAATTGCAGTTGACTGTTTTAAGTACCGTATAACGGGTCTAGCGATAGCACTGCAGTCCATATTCACTGTATGGCTTGCAGTGTTGCAGTGGGGAAACTGTTGCACAAAGCAAGGGTAAAACAGCTTCATTGCATCTATTTATTTATTTAATAAACCTAAAGTTTATTAAGTAAGACATTTTAAGAAGGCAGCACACAGAATTTATGCCTCAAGCAAGCATATAGCAAAAATGTAAGGATTCATAACCTAGTATGATAATGCAATAATAATACAAATAAATATCTACCACTGTGACTAACGTAGATAATATGTGGGCTAGCTGGCATACATCAGTTTACTAATCCACACAATTTTTGTGAACTAGCAGTGCAGCCCTAGCCATGTCTACTCAGAAGCAAGAAAATATTGTCTTCAATGGGGCTTCCTCCCAGATAGGAAGGGTGAGGATTCCATTCTGCATTCCCAGCCCTTGTTGGCAGATTCCAGGAAAACCTCTTCTTACAAATTAAGACCATTAGTTACTTTATCTAACCTCCAGGCTGGAGGCAACATTTTCCATTTTTACAGCAGCTGAAAGAGATCTATTCAAAAAGTGTTTAAACCCCATATTATCAGCAATGACTTCTGCAATGTTGTTGATAAAACATTTTTTTTTGTAAAAGATTGTAATCATGAATGTGTCTTTGTATATGGTCCAACCCCTGCTCAAAAATCTTGAGATCACTAAGAATTTGAGCCCCTTGATGCATGTGTAGGCAAACCTGGTCCTGTAGCAAGAGTTAACATTTGCCTTCCAGTATTTTCATTTCCAAATAGGATTTCATGTTTTATCGTCAGAATACTCTTAACTAGAGTTTCACGCTGGGTTTTGTTCCATTATTCCTGGAAGCTGAAATGAAATCTAACTGGATGAGAAATGTGCAGCACTAATTTTTTACATCTTAAAGAATGCCAAATAAAATATATATCCCCATATACATTCTGGTGTTGGATGAAAACAACAACAATATTGCCCCCAGCGCATCGAGCATTTGTCTCTTTTCCTGTACCAACCTTCCACCACCTGGACCCTTCTGGACGTTTTGGAGTGCGGCTCCCATCAGCCACAGCCAGCTCAATTGTCCGGAGGTCCCTGGGTTGGGAGAGTTGGCCTGTGCCTCTGAGAGCGATGGAGCACTTGTTTCTCAACTCTACCTCAATAGTTCAAGCTGTAAACAAGCTGTGTAGGGAACTAATGCTTTTTCGTTGTCCTCAAATATTTCTTTCTTTCTCTTTAAGAAACATTTCAGTGTGGGATAAACTGCTGCTGGCCTTGGTAGATTTGTGGTGCACATTTGATCAGTAATCTTAATACTTTTCTTGTTCTTCTCTATATTATGTGATTGATGGTATGTCTTACAGGTGCAGTCTAAAAGTAGCCTAAGAATAAATGGCAAACTGATAGATTGTCTGCCTTCAGTAGGGTTTTGTTTGCAGAGGTAAATTAATTTTAAGAATAAAACTGAGAATGCTTAATAGCTGCTGTTTTGGTCCTTGATACTGAGAGGTGTGTTTAACTATATGGTTTTGAGATTTATATCTGAGAGAAGAAAGCCACTTCCTTGCCAGGCAGCTAAAATAATGGACTGCTCAGTGAGTTTCTTTTCTGGGTAGATTCTGTGTGCCCTTGCAAATTTATAATTCTGCTACACCTCAGCTACTGGCTGATCCCTCTTGGAGCTACATTCCTATTTTCCCCTTCCTCTCATACCCAGGAACCTCTTTTCTTCCTTGTTTTGCCCAAGCCTCTTTACTTCTGATGCAGTTGCATCTATTCCCACCCACTCCTTTTTCTCCCCCTGCTTCGCTCAGCTTTCTTGCAATTTTGTTTACTGTATTTATCACCTATTCTATCAAGTCTACACTTGCTATTGCAGACCTTAATAATCAGTGCTTTTTATAGAACAGTGGAATGACCAGATTCAAACTCTCCCCAGTCCTGTCAGCTTCCCCCCTTCTATGGGGTTATTCACCATATAGCATGCTTTCCCCTCTTCCTGTGTATCTGGTGACAATACAGTGGTACCTTGGGTTAAATACTTAATTTGTTCCTGAGGTCCATTCTTAACCTGAAATTGTTCTTAACCTGAAGCACCACTTTAGCTAGTGGGCCTCCCGCTGCCACCATGCCACCAGAGCATGATTTCTGTTCTCATCCTGAAGCAAAGTTCTTAACCCAAGGTACTATTTCTGGGTTAGTGGAGTCTGTAACCTGAAGCGTATGTAACCTGAAGCGTATGTAACCCAAGGTACCACTGTAAAGGACAAATATCCCTGTAACTGAAGATGGCAGAACCAGAGAATTCACGTCAGAGGGTTGAAACAAAAAAGAATGGGGGGGGGGTTAAATGGCAAGCGTAATTCCATGTAAATAAGTGTAAAGTGATGCATTTGCGGGGGGGGGGGGGGATTCTTCATTTCACATGGAGTCTGAGCTGGCAGTGACTGACCAGCAGCAGGACTGTGAGATCATAATGCATAGCTCACGGTAGATGTTGACCCAGTGTGTAACGGCTGTGGGGGGGAAAAGCAAAATTGAAGTGCTGATATCATAATGCTGTAATACCAATCTCTGGTGTGATCACATTTGGAATATTGTGTAAATTTCTGGTTACCTCCCAACGAAAAGGAGCTGGAAAAGGTTCAGAACGGGGTAATTTAAATGATGAAGGGGATGTAATTACTCCCCTATGAAGAAAGCTTACATCATTTGGGGTCTTATAGTTTAGAGAAAATGTGAGTAAGAGGAGACATGATAGAAGTGTATGAAATTATGCCTGGCATGGAGAATGTTGATAGAGAAAAGCTTTTCTCCCTCTCTTATAGCGCCAGAACTTGTGGCCATTCAGTGATGCTGAATGTTGGAAGATTCAGGACAGATAAAATGAAGTATTTCTTTTGTTGTTGTTTAGTTGTTCAGTCGTGTCCGACTCTTTGTGACCCCATGGACCAGAGCACGCCAGGCACTCCTGTCTTCCACTGCCTCCCACAGTTTGGTCAGATTCATGTTTGTAGCTTCGAGAACACTGTCTAACCATGTCGTCCTCTCTTTACCAGTGCATAATTAAGCTGTAGAACTCATGGGGAGGCAGTGATGGCCACCCACTTGGAGGGGTTTAAAAGAGTCAAAGTCATGGAGAATAAGGCTATCAATGGCAACTGGCTATAACGGCTGTACTCTGCCTCCACAGTGAGAGACAGTATGTTTCTGAATACCAGTATTGTAGCTGGAAATTGCAGGAGGGGAAAAGTGCTGGTATCTCACAATATGTTTTTACAGGATAAGGTAGTCCCATCATTAGTTCTTTCCCTGCTGCTTGTTTTAGTTGCTCTGCTTCTAAAATTCCTTTTTTTATTAAATGTTTGGATTGATTTTTTGTGTGTGAAATGAAGATAAATAAGGTTGAAATGAAGCTAAAATAATAGAAAATAGACGGTATTAGTCATTTGGGCTACTCGTCTGTCAATAAATTGCTTGATTTGGCTCATTAGTTAAGAAAATGGGAATTTATACTGCAATAAATTTTAGGAATAGCAGATCTACAAATATACGGCGTGTGAGGGTTAGATAATGACATTCTTGTTTCTTGCAGTAGTTTAATGTATGTAAGGAAAACGCAAACATGCCAGTGATAGCAGTTTATGGCTGTTAGGGTTTGTCAGATTGTAAAGGCAACATTAATGCATCATCCGCAGAAGGAAAATTTCAATGATGGGAAATTAGTGGGAGGGGTCATAACGCAATGATAGAGCATAAGCTTTGCATGTACAAGGTTCCAGGTTCTATCCCTATCACCTCCAGATAATTTAAAGCTCCATATTAGCGGTGGTTTCAGTATAGGCCATTTTGTGTTCTTGTGCTAAAGGCCTTACAGTGGTACCTTGGGTTAAGAACTTAATTCATTCCGGAGGTCCGTTCTTAACCTGAAACTGTTCTTAACCTGAAGCACCACTTTAGCTAATGGGGCCTCCCACTGCCACTGTACCGCTGCTGTGCGATTTCTGTTCTCATCCTGAAGCAAAGTTCTTAACCTGAGGTACTATTTCTGTGTTAGCGGAGCCTGTAACCTGAAGCGCCTGTAACCCGAGGTACCACTGAATTTGTACATCTAAGTATCCCCAAGGAAGAGGTAGCACCATATGAGCTGTTCCTAATGTGGTTGAGCTGCAGTTTTTCAACCATGGCAGCCCAACACGTGTTCCATGTGCTTTGAGATCATATTCAAAATAGGTTAGGGTAAATATTAAGGTTTCCTTGAGAGGGGAAACTCTTTTTTTCGTTGACTCCAGCTGACACTAAGGCTTTAACTAGAATCATGTCCAGCCTGGTCTTTCCTACTTGTGAGCAAGCAATTCCAAATAGCAACAATTTAGGCTTGAAAAGTGGATCTGCTGGCTTGTAATATAAAGAATGCCAGATCTGAACTAGCTGTCTAAAAATATTCAGACTTGTACATCATGCATGTGTTTCTGCAGAAGGAGCTGGTATATTTGCTGCTAATTTTACTTGTGCTTAAGCACTTCTCCAGTTGAAACAGAAGCTGGATGCATTTTGCAGGGTGATATGTGTACCAATATTTTGGCATTCTAGAAAGATGTGTATGCCAAGCCAAGTTTTTTAAAAAGTATATGGTTCAGAACTCGTTGCAGGCCTACACTCAATACAGTTTATTAATGGTGGTTCTTGTGCTTTTCACTACTGATCATCATAGCCTCAAAATGACCAGACGTATCAGGAGACATCTAATCAATCAAAGCACTTCATACATTTATTCTTCCTGTAAATTCATCCTATTTTATCTGCTAAGTCTACTGGCAGGAGAGAAGAATGTGGTAATACTTTAACAGGGACAGGGCCTTTGTTCAGTGCACTAAAAGCATGCCTGGGAAGAATGACAGATGAAGAACTCTTGTTGGATGAAGTCCTTTAGATGGCTGACTGGCAGATCAATGCCAAGATCGGTAAAGAGTTGCTGGAGTAGTGCAGTTGGAGTGTGAAATCCAGCTGAAATTCCTTCCTGTAGGAAGGAAATCAACTTGTTAATGGACAAGTCACTAACTGTTAATAGATTTGTTAATTAGCCAGAGGGATAACCTCTTAATGATTTAGACAGTTTGATGTATTAATTATTTCACACTACTCCAATATACTCTGCTATACTGCCTTCCCTTACCCTTAAAAAAAAGTCACTACAAAACCATAAAGATTCACTGGGAAAACTCACTTTTCTTGGTCGCTTATTACACCCTTTGGGAGGAAAGATGGGATATAACTTTAAGGAAATAAAACTTGGGGGATGATTGTCTTAACTTGAGGAGAACTTTCAGCAATAAAAGCTCATACAGAAATAAGAGAATCTGCCCATGTCAACAGTAAGAAGAATCAATTTTGACATAATTTATAGAATCTAATTTTAAAAATTATAATATTTATACAGCATGCCTGTGTGTGTATTATTACATATGTCCTCTGTTTCCAAAGTTCAGGGGTGAGTGCCGTTGTGTAGGTGCTCCAATACTACAGCAGCCCTGATAGTTGCTTACAAACTTACCATGAGAGAATCCTCAATCTTCCAAGGCAGTCTGTTAAAGAATGTGTACATACCACCAGGAAGCTCTTAGTAGAAACCTTATAATTTTACACTGCTTGGTTTGGGACCTACTTACTAGAACAAAAGAAAACACATTTGGTCCAGCATCTATGAGAGTATTTGAAGATTGCCTCTCACTTGTCTTTTCGCTGAGCTAATAATATCCAATCCCTTCAACCATTTCTCCAAGACATGGTCTTCTAACCCTCTTTGTTGTTCCCCTCTTGGCATGCTGCAGTTTGTTGATATCAGTGTTGTTTTAATATGAGTGTTGACAAATATTCTAAGAGGTGTTTCTTGAGCTGCCAGGAAAGTAGAACTAACAATCAGTATACATTGGAATACATGAACTGAAATATCCAGCGGATCCAAACAGAGATGCACAACAGTTTATATGTTATAACAAAATGCATCTCCCCTGTCAGGTTATTTCCTGAGATATTAAAGTAAGCATAACTAAATTAAAAATAATTTTCATTATTATTCCTTCTCTTTATTTGCCTTATAATACTGTAATACTGGCTGGGAGGCTGTACAAGTAGACATATTAAAGCAGCTCCAATTACTCTGAAAGGTCACTTTTGTACTTTGAACACCAGGCAAATAATGGTAACATTTATGTGACTAAAAATTGCTCCCCCCCCCCCACTAATGCATATTGAAATGATGCTCTAGGATTTGTACTATCATTACACTTCTTCATTGGTTTTCAGCTCATAGTACATCTGAATGAACTTCAGCGGAAGACATGGCATAAATGCCACATGGGATTTCAATTAAATGCCCCCCTTCCCACCACCAAGTTTGGTTCATCATTGCCAGTCATTCTTTCTTGTGCTTCCAAAGTCCTTCAAAGTAATTGTGTGTTTGTGTGTGTGTGTGTATTAGTTGAAATTTGGCATTCTCTTCCAATTCTGTTTTCTTTTATCAAAGATTTTACTACCCTGGGAGATATGTATGAATAAATTTGCCTATAATCAAATTAAATATTAATGGCTTCAAAATGGGCACAATAGAGATCTTGTTGTACAAGACTAATCAGGACTAATTAGTACATTGGCCCTTTGAAAAGCACAGAAATAGAAAAGGGGGGCGGGTAACCCCCATGTG
The DNA here is from genome assembly GCF_965153285.1 of Podarcis tiliguerta. Taxonomy (NCBI): domain Eukaryota; kingdom Metazoa; phylum Chordata; class Lepidosauria; order Squamata; family Lacertidae; genus Podarcis; species Podarcis tiliguerta. Next base: position 50,869,088 of record NC_139536.1, read on the forward strand.
GAGCTGCCTTATTGCTATTTCCCAGTAGGCAGTTGAGAAGAAAGCTATTACAAATCCAGTTTTGTGTTTATCAGCTACCATAATTTATACTATCCGGGTTGGATTCAACTAGCATGTTTCTGCTATCGGAAGCCGACACAAGGACTCTCACAAGCACAACAGGGCTACCCCGTCTCCCAGCATTCCTACATCTCCCCTGAATCTACTCTGAAGAGTCAGGACAATTCCCATAATATTAAATTCCCAAATATTAAATTGATGTAGTATTTATTTAGATAATAAATGCTGGACTTGTATTATAGCCATTGTATGGTCATCTTGTAAATATTTAAATATTTAAATATTCAGCTCTGGGCTGTAATTTTCCACTTGTATCTTAGGGGCTTAATAAGTAGTGTACATGTATATAAACGCTTACAGCTTGAGCAGCAATGGTCATGTTTGAATGCTCATATTTTGGGTTAATACTGTGAATTAAGACTTTTGCCTGCTTATACAGCCCATTTGCTCCACACTTCATGGTTTAGGATTCTATATTTCTGGCTTGTTCCAAAGCTGGTAACCATAGTTTCCTATTTTGGTTGAAACAGGAAACAGAGAGTTCCATACTTATTTAACAAGCCAGAAATATAGAACCCTAAACCATGATTTCAAATTAATGATCCTATCTTACTCTGATGCTGTAGTTTCTCAGTATGGAGTGAGAAACTATGGTTATTTAGTTGCTTCCTGGGTTAACTATACTTTGTCACAAAGGGGCTCCTTGTGTGAACAAAAGATCTATGCACATCTTGGCTTGTGAGATGATATCATTATATGAACCATTCAGATTTATCCTCAAAGTGTTATGGAAACATTTTAGGCCAACTACTTAGTTTCACCGAGGTGGACTGCCAGGCTTCTTCTGTTTAGGTGGTGGTGGTGGGGGGGCAAAATCACTATAAATGAAGTTACAGTGAACACAGGACTAAGAATATGCTGCTAGTTGTAATCTTCTGAAAGAGAGGTTAAGCATAACACTTAAACACACAAAGTAATGTTTAGGAATTTATGGCTCTGTAAATTTACACCAGCCTAGCTACCAGGACAAAAACTCTCATCTACATTAGCATAAGTTCTGCTTTCATGAACATCTCTACTCCCTGCAAGATTCATTATCAGCTCTCTCTACCTCAGATCAACACAGAAAATATAAGGCATGGTAAAGATTTTCCCTTCCGTTTCTAACTATTTGCAGCTGTCTCCAGTGTGAACTTGTGAAGAAGCCAAAAATAAGGTATCTGTTACTCATAAGTTTGCAAATGTTTGTTCTACATATTGATCCTTTATCTTTCCCCTTAGTTTCTCCCTGTAATTTATGCCTACCCACAATCTAAGCATTGGCACCACTTCATGAAAGCTAATAAGTTGGTGGTTTGTTTCTCCAAACCTCTGCTTCGTGCACTAGACGGTTTGGGGTTTTATGAATATGCATCCCCTTTTGCTTTTAGAAATACTTTGAAGACAAAAGGTTCCTGACACATCTTTGAACCTTTGCTGTGTTGTTCTGCAATTCATATTTTACATTTGAATGATTTACCTTTATTACAGTTAATTGGTTCCCACGTGTACAGCAACTGAATATATCATTACATAGCAAGTAATTTCCCCTCATATTATACTGTTGCCTGTGAATAGAATTATACATATATTCATTCAAAGGCATTGTGTCTTCCACCACAGAAAAGCAAAATTATTTCCTATGACAGTCAATTTTATCATGTTACCAAAACCAACAACCGCAAGATCAAGCCATCTCTTTTCTTGTTAGCCTTGCGGCTCCCTAAAGTACATATTCATCTAAATGTGGCATAACTATGCTATTTCGCCGCCCCATCCCAAAAAACCACACCAAATGTGGTGGTTTGGATTTTATCAGGAATTTCCTTTGATAATAAGAACTGTTTCCAAGTGATAGCTTGTTCATAAAATGTGCCTTGGTCTCATTTGTGCAGAAGGTGACAATTTTGTATTCTTGAACTTGCTTATTTGAAGGTGACCATTTTGGATGATTATTTGAAACAGTATGTGGAATTGTAACATTCACCTCTATTCATCCATTTCGACAAACATTTCATGCATACTGTTCTCCCTAGGCTCTCTCTCTCTGTTTTTTCTCTTTCTGTTTTGAGCTCCCCAGACTTCTGGAGTGTCCTTCTTCTCCCTTGGCTGCTCTGAATAGTGCCAGCAGCCACATGAAAAAAAGTTCATAAATAGTTCAGTTGTTTTGATGGTTTCAAGAGCAGAAAATCTATAGAACGTAGTACAGCTGAACTCAGGGTTTAATAATAATAATTAATAATAATAATTAGTAATAATAATAACAACAACAACAACAACAGCAATACTTCATTTCTATACCACTTTATATTTTTAAGGAAAAAAATCTCAAAGCTGTTTACAACCTACATTAAATCTTCAACTAAAATAACCCAGAAAGAAACATTGCAGAAGAAAGTCAAATATAAAGTATCTATTCAAAGCAACATAAGCAACAGAAAACTAAAATATTATCTTAAAGATTTCAAAATAAAACATTACAAAGGTCAACTAAACATTAGCAGAACATTGCCTTAAATATTTCAAAGGAAAATATTACTAAAGAAAGTCAGACATAAAATGCACATTTAAAACAGCATAATTAACCAGAATGAAATATCATAAGCATAGAAGATATCTGCTACTGTTGCTGCCAGTGGTGGTTTATAGTGGTCAGTGGCTGTGGAAGTTAAGGTTTGGTGACTTGGGTCAGCACTAAGAGGCAGCCAAGATCGTCTCTGCCCTCTTCATCAGCCTCAGCTTTTGTAGCTGGAGTCAGTCAGGACCCTGCCCTCCCAAGCCAGGTGGAAAGAGGCTAGCAAGGCAGGGGGCAGGTCTTCCAGGTCTCACAGCCAAGATGGCTGTGATGCCTCAGTGGCACCTCAATCAATGAATGTTCTCCTCCACAGTTTTAAAATGACATCCTGAATTGGCCCTTGGTTGTTCTAGACCAGGGGTCAGCAAACCTTTTCAGCAGGGGGCCGGTCCACTGTCCCTCAGACCTTGTGGGGGGCCAGACTATATTTTTGGGGAAAAATATGAACGAATTCCTATGCCCCACAAATAACCCAGAGATGCATTTTCAATAAAAGGACGCATTCTACTCATGTAAAAACACGCTGATTCCTGACCGTCCGTGGGCCGGATTGAGAAGGCGATTGGGCCTTAGTTTGCCTACCCATGTCCTAGACTTTCATTCATAGCCCGTTTGGGTCTTTTTCTCATCAGAAAACCAGATGAGGAAAAACTTTGTCTAGAAAGTATTGCTTCTGACTCAGGCTGCTGGTGCAGCTCACACAGAAGAACACACACATGTTCACCCCAATATGGAAAACTAGCATTTCTGGGAGAAAGAAACCTCCCCTTAGACCTGGGTTTATGCCAGTCTTCTTTTACCTCAGGAATTGCAATGCTTTGAATTCTGATTCTTATGTATTCGTTCCATGTAGATCTATCTACTGCAGACACCTTTAACCAGTTGGGGGGGGGGGAATCACTTCAATTTCAACTATGTTTTTCCTCCCAACAATTTGAGACAACAAAGGAAGTGCCCTCCTGCTGAATCAGATCAAAGGCCTGCCTCGTCCAGCATCTTGTTTCCTGCAGTAGCCAACTGCATGCCTGTGAGAAACCCCCAGGCAGGATACGAGCGCAGAAGGCTTCTCACGCTCACGTTCCCCAGCGGCTGGTATTCTTGAGGCATGCTGTCTCTGATTCTGGAGGCAGCATATAGCCATTATGTTTCTTAGCATTATTCTCCATGAATCTGCCTAATCCCTTTCACCAAGCCATCTAAGAAGGCGGTTGTCATCCCATCTCGTCATAGTGGACTCCATAGTTTTGACTATGCTCCATAGTTTTGACTATGCCTGTCCTGAGATTCTCTCCCCATTCTGTTTTATTCGATGACCCTGCATTTTAGTATTATGACAGAGGAAGAAAAACTCTCTTTCCTCTTTCTCTACACAGTGCAGACTTTTATAAGGTTACTTATCTCTTATAAGCTTCCTCATCCTTTTTCTAACCCTCCCCCCATGTTAAAATTTCTTTGTATGGGAGTAGCTATAGACCCTGAACATTTTGGTTGCCATTCTATGCACCTTTTTCAAGCGGCATCCTTTTTTGAGACACTGCGAAGAGGCTTCAATGCAACATATGATTAATGGAAACATGCAAGAATACAATCTGGGGGGCCCTGCACTGCATTTCAGAACATCTATAGTTCATGTCAAATTTAAAGATGAAATGCAAAGTGTCAGATATAATAACAACGTCCCACTCTGTGCTTCAGGATAATGTTGGCTAGCTGGCAGTGATTGTTGCACAGTGTTTCGTTCTGAGTTTTCCCATGAGAAAGAATCATGGTCTTAAGCCTTGATATGTCATTTGATATGTTCCTTCACTGCTCAAGCTGATTTGCTGGGAACAAAGAATCTCATTTGTTATAAGTGCTCCAATGTGAGGAATCCTTGCAGCAAGGCAGAAATATTTTCTTAATATATGCTGCCAATTAAGAAGCAAAGAAGCTGCCGATTAGTCACAGGACAGTACCGAACACCACTGTAAACATGATTTGGTCCACACATTTTTCCTTTAGTTGCATTCACAATTTCATTAAACAACACACAGACAACGAAAGAACTAACATGACAGCACATGGCAAACTGAGAAAGACAAGAGCAGTAAGTTCTGTATGATGAAAATTTGACAGTTGTCATCTTATACGCTGCACATGAAAGAGTCTGTTACTGTTATTTATTTTGTATTTGAAATCCCCAACCAAAAGATAACACTGTGATGAAAGCAGCAAGGCTCTGATAATAAAAAATAAAAAATGGAATTATTTTGTGCTGTTGACGGCCTATACCATGTTTCCCATGTCATCACTGTTAGCTTCAGAAGACAAAGGGGGTCTAATATGATGAATCTTGATGGGATTCTAACTGCCTTGGGAGACTTTCTTGGCTTAGCCTTTGGCAAGGCACTTGTCACCTTCCCTGGTGAGAAGTTCAGGATGTTTCTTGGCATCCTTCCCAACATCAGAATGCAAGTCCCAATGAAGGAATCCTTTATGGGCAGCCATCCCCTACCATGTTATCATTTCAACCCGATTCACTTTCATAGCGTTATGAAAAAGAAATACATTCTTCGGTGGCCCCTATGGTGAAGAACCAGCTTCAGCTGTTTCGTCAACAGTGGCTTTTCCTAGACAGGGATCATTTGGTCATTGCAAGATATGTGTTGGGGACCTCATATTTAGAATATTGTCATGCACATGCTTTGGGGCTTCCCCTATGGCTGGTCCAGAGGCTGCAGTTAGCATAGAATGCCATGGCCCAGGCAGTGAGTGGTACTCTTTATCGGATGCACATCACACCAGTGCTAAGAAATCTGCTCTGACAGCCTATTAACTACCAAGCCAGTTTTAAGATCGTGTGTGTGTGTGTGTGTGTGTGTGTGATGTTTTTGCACGTGTTTTCCAAACATAACATCCCATCTTATACAATATAACAAACCTTTGGCTATCATAGCCTAGGACTTCTGTCAACCTTGACTAATGGTTTTCTAACTTAAGATCCTGTTACTTTCATACAAAGTCCTCAACAACTTGGGAGTAGGTCACCTAAAAGGCCATCTTCCCCTCCACTGCCTAGTAAGGGCATTAAGATCAACAAACAAAACTTGCTTAGTTTTGTCACAACCTAATAATTATCAGCTTATAGCAACATGGAGACGGGCTTTTCCGCCAGTGTTGTGGTATGCTCCCCCTGCTGAAATATGGGAAATCCCATTGGTGTTAGCATCCCACCATCTCTTGAAGACACACTTACTTAGACAAGCATTTGCTTGATCTTCTCACTTGAATCTCCTGCTTTGGTGGTTATTTTAACTGGTTTTAACTGTTAGACTATTTTAATGGGCTTGTTTATTATATATTTTAATTATGAATGTTTTAATGAAGCTGTTTTACAATGGATTTTAATTATGGGCAGCTGTAACTTTATACATAATTGGTTTTATTTTCGTTATTTTGCTGTGAGCTTTTATTTGTTTGTGAACCACCTTGGTATTTCTTCTTGAAATGAAAGGCAGTATATAAATTATTCTAATAGTAATGTAGTAGACAGGATTGTGTGTGGCTTGATAAAACAGAGGCGTAGTACATTAAATTCAGTGTGAAAAGCTGCAAGTTTTACTTGGAATCAGATCTTTCAAAAGGGCTGTGTTCTGATCAATCCTGGGCCCACCAATCTCATTCCTTCTCTCTGTATATGGGTAGGAAAGAAGAACTCTGGATGTACTGGCAGGTAGTTTCAGCACAAATTCTGCTGCTGGAGATTGCACAAGATGTGAGGTGAGATTAAAAGCTTCAGAGCTTTTAATAGGAGCTGTGGGAGAAGAGGAATCGTGGGAGTAGAGAAATACATTTCCGCTGACCCCTCAAACTGTTTTTGCAACACAGAAAGGTTTACAGAGACATGAAGTAAGAGAGGAGGAGGGCAATATGGGTATAGCTTTGTTTTAAGAAGAAATTGGGTACTTGTGCACACTGGTTTGTGCATGGATGCTCCCTTGGATTGACTGTCGAATGCAGTGGTTCAAAACAATTGGCAATGATCTAGTTTTTGAGTGCCCTGGCCCAAAGGGCTACAGGGTTTCATTTGTTTGTTTGCTTTTGTTTTTGGTTAAAGAAATGACTGTGATCTGCTTTTGACACAAGGAACCTTTTTTAAAATTAAAAATGAACACATTTGTTACAATGTTAATTAAAATCTCATTCCTGTTTGTTCTTCAGTACTGCTTTATCAATTTAGTTTTGTTTTGTAATGATAAAATGGGATCTCTGCAGACTAATTGAAAGTGGCAACAAATTCTCTATCAAATATATTAGTTCATTCAGCTCCATTAGTTCCATTAGTGGATTTCCATTTCCCAGTGGAGCTCCCAGAACCTCTGGAGATGTCGCTGAATTATAATTTGTGTGTGCTATTTAATAATGCTCTCTCTCAAAAATTACACTGAGTTTAGTTATTGCATTATAAATAATAAGGCCTACATCAATGTGTTTCTGAGCTCTTTGAGTTAAATCATTTTCAAGCTTAATTGGTGGTTATGTTCCCTTAAAGAGACAGAAACATGGCATCCTTTACAAACAGAAGGACTGCTTGTACTCCAGGCCTTAGATAGCAAAAACTGACCTCCCAGGCCCAAATGCATTTGGTCAAGGTCCAGACATCTTCTCAGGCTCACACTATGGGCTTCCATCAGTCCTGTGAAAGTTTGATTCTCTCCCTTGTTTCAGTTGCTTGACCACCCCCCACCCTTTATGATATATCTCAAACTGCTGTCAGAATTAACTTCAGTTTCAAGAGCGGATTGCTGTTCATTAATTTTTCTTTCAATAATTTATACTCTGCTTTTCAAGTCCAAAAATAAATGCAAAGTGGCTCACATATCGGGGTCAATAAAACATAACTACACATTGCATTGTTGTAAGGCTGTGGGGGGGGGGAGGGTGCTGTTTGTTTGGGGCCTAGCTTGTGACATGGAATCCAGGTGTGACAGGTTAAGGGATGGACACATGAGCCAGGGGCAGGAACATGGACATGAAGGTGCTGGTGATCAGGTTATGGATCATACAAAAGGGATCGGAGGGCAAGAGGCAGGAGACAGAGACAGAGGTTGTATGACATGAGGAAACAGGGAAGGGCAAGGCAGGGGTCAAGAGAGGGTGTGTGGTATTACTCAGAATAGCCGAGAAGAAAGAGTTTTACAGATAGGATGGCCACTTACCTTTACAAAGAAGAAGAAACACATCACCTAAAATTTCCACAATTTATTAACATAAACGCAAATCCTGAAAGTTGTGTCAAGTGAATGCAGAAAACCATGTGTTTTATTTTGTGCCTGTGCCTCTGGAGCCTCCATGAGTTCAGCAGGCTTCTCTTTGCATCCTCCAGTGTCTAGAAAGTGGAAGGACTGGTCATGGAAACACTGTGCCCATTTGCTTTCACATGATACTACTCACATGGGAGAATGAACACCTGAACAGGGCTTCTTCCTTTAATTTTTGTTAGGTACAGCTGAATGCAGAGAAGTTGGATTTTGAAAGATAATGCTGGCTGACAATTATATTGCGCAGATACATTCTTCTAAATTAAGAATGCTGACAGAATTCTGGATCCAAAGTGCTCTCAGATCATTGATAAATTGCCTGCCTGTTCTTGATTAAAGTTTGCTCCCGAGTTTTCTTTTGACTGCTTTCTCTACTGATGAAAATCATAAACAATAAATCATGAACGTCCTGTAGAAACTTCCCACAATCCGTAGCGGAAAGTTGGGGATCCATATTGCTAAATTAGGAACTATAGATGAGAAAAATGCCCATTTGCCCTCTTAGAACAGAATCTTTAAATGCCTCCCCCCGCCTCAAAATATTACCCCAGCCTTTCATATTTAATTGTGTACAACTTTTGTGTTTGGAAGCAGGCTGCAACATATATATTTGCTTTTCAGCATAGAAACAATGTGACAAAAATGATACATAAAATTAAACGTTGATTTGGAAAACTTGAAAAATTATCTTAAGGCACAGTTTAAATTTTTTAATTTTGGAAATTGAACAACTAGAAACGTGGTGTTTTTATTTTTAAAATGCTGGGCTTTTTTTCAGGGAGAACTCACAGGAACTCATTTCTGGCACCTCTCAGGTGGGCGCCATTGCCATTCTAAGAGAACAAGGGAGGTGTTCATGGTGAGTTCCGGCACCTCTGTTTCTAGAAAAATATCACCGAAAAAATGTATACCACACTTTCCCTCTCCCATCAAAAAGAGTTGCTGTAAGCAGCTTACAAGTAGAAAGCTTTTTTAAAAACCACCAGCCACTGAAATGCGAATTACCAAACCAAAAATGATAGCAAAATGCACAGAGAGAGCAGCACTCAAATTCAATTCCTTAAGCAGCAATGAAAGCAAAAGCTTCTTTACAAAGAAATGTTTTCAGTTACTGAATTACAGAACGTTTTCTGTAAAGAAGTGTCAATGTCTGAATTCCAGTGTATCTGGCTAGGAGAGACTAAGCCTTGATTCCAGCATGATGCAAGGGATGTGAATGAAACTTACCCATATGGTATTCCAAACACCAGGTGCCCTATTTCAATTGGGTGCATCATTTGCTCGTGCAGCAGCAGCGTGGTAGGAAGCTGTGGCCTGAGGGTCAGTTCACACTGAAGGCAGGTGCATGGATGCTGTGCTACAGGGATGGGGAAACCTTTTCAGCCCAAGGGTTCCATTCTCTCCTGGGCAGCCTTCTGGGGACCACATGCAGGTGGTTGGTGGAGCAGTGAACATGAATTTTACTTTGGTACCATAGACTAATTTCTTTACTCTGCTCTGATCCATGCAAATCATGTCCATGATCAGATTTCAAAGACACATTCTAACCCACCAAAACCACTCAAGGGCGGTGGGTACATTGCAGGACCAGAGAGGGGGTGTGGTATGGGCAGAGTCAAGAGGGCAATGTTTGGTCTCTGGGCTTGAGGTTTCCCTTCTCTGACATACAGGCAAGCACACAAAAAGTGTTATTTAAATGGGGCATAAGAATAGTTCAGTGCTTTAACTCTGCATTGGTTTCTGGTACAGCTTGGCCATGCATGCTAACAGTTCATTTGTTCTTTATTGGCTGTGTGAAATGACATCATCAAATTCACTAACTTCTTGGTTTGGAGTATGAAGTGTGGCACTTTGTATTCCAAGTGACACACTGCAGCTCTAGGTTCTTACCCTGATTGGATTACAAAACAAAGAAGAATTCCTCTCCACCTTTCTTTTCTCCTGCCTTTCCACTTACGTGGTCTAGTGTCAGCAGAAGTAGGATAGAGGCATGGGCGTACAAGGGAGGGGGGCAGGTGCCCCCCTAAATCAAGTAAAACAATAGAAATACTTAACATACTTAATTAACCAATCATGCCAGTTCTGCCCCCCAACAAAAGTCCTCCCCCCAAAAAAAAAATTTCTGGCTATGCCCATGGATAGAGGTTGTATGGGAATCTCCCTGGTGCTTTGAATTCTGCTATGGTGGTATACTAGGAACTAGGGATCCCGTGTTTATGAGTACATCTGAATGCCTCTTGTGTGTATTCACTGCTCACTGGATCTCTCAAACACCCACCTCCCAGAGGGGGACCGAATCCTTGCTGAAAAGTGTTCTTGTTGTGCCTGACTGAGGTGTGACCCAAGGAAATACAAACAAACAAAGATTTGGAAAAGGAAGCCTTCATTTATTGAAATGAAAGAATAAAAGGATATAACTCACAGTGCAGTGTTATGACTAATTTATTCACGGCAGCACTAGCATATGTAAATTTTGGGTGCATTTCATTATAGTCCTGACACATTCATAACTCTAAGCTAAATAATTCAAGATGCCCTATGCTAGCAGAAGGAAAAGGAAGGTTTGGGGGCACAAATATGGTATGTATTGTTGTGTTTTTATATTGTAAACCGCCATGTGATCCTCGGCTGAAGGGCAGTACAGTAGATAAATTAAATAAATAGGAATAATAATTTGTAATACAAATTTCCAGAGATAGATCATTAAGTTACACCTTTTTCTGGCTCGATGCATAGAAGAGCTCTAAATGGGAAGCAGGAATGGGGTGTTTCATGTTTGCAGGATTCTCTTGGCTCCAAACCCTGTGGTATCAGAAATCCCTCTTCAAGACTTCGTGGTTTAAATTTAGTGAATGCTGTCCTTGTGAGCCCAGAATGAAAAAGATATGGTAGAGCTCAAGATAGCAAACCATTCAAAAATTAAAGAAATATACTTGTAGCTCTAGTAACTACATTATGTGAGGGAGGGGTTTTAGTGACTGCAAAATGAAACATGATGATGTTTATATTTACTTGCTCATCTCCCTGCCCCCTGCCCCAACAGATGTGCATCCTGGCTTCAGCTGCCTTAACAAATTTTAGATAAACAACCTCTTGATCGGTTTCTAGTCCTGTCATGAATAATGTATACTTGGGAGAAATTCACCTCTAGCCGGGGGGGGGGGGGAGCATTTTGCCAACAGGACTAGATAAAAATCTTTCAAAGCCTGCATTTTGAGGCCCTTCCTTTGAAACTTGTCAATGTCATTTGCTTGCCAAGCCAAGGCATCTGCATCATGTAATGAAGTATCAATGGAGAAAAGGGGGAAAGAAAAATATTTCCCAGGGTGCACCACCTTTTATGTCGGGCACAGTCCAGTGAGATGAACCATAGTTCTGGTGCCATGGGCAATCCTCATACCTGTTAAATATAATTTTCCCAGGCCACCACTCTCCTTTAATTAGATGCTGGCCCCCTGACAACTGTGTATCCCAGGGCTATTTGCCGCAGGGCCACTTCTAGAGCAGTAGTCCAGCAGACATCAAGGAAGGAGGCCTGCAGTGATGATCTCCTTATTGTCATTAGACCAGAAAGTGGCAGTGAGCCAACAGGAAAGTCTATATAGGCTCCCATGCGGGGATTGGAAGAGGTGTTTGGACCACATTAGACTCTTGCTCATAAAGTGTGACAGAATCTAAATTGAACCCAAGCAAAACTGGGTTATTTATCCTGCCTCCCATCCCTCAGACATAGTACTCAGACTCTCGGCTTGAAGAAGCCTCAAGGAAACATGGCTAGGTATAAGCAAAGATATTGTCCCAACACCTAACACAGGGCCAGACTTCAGTAATCTTGTGTAATATGGCGCCCTGTGCGAGGCCAAAATGGATCTTCTCAACTGTGGATCTTCTCAGTCTGAAGGCAGCCCTGTAAAGGGAAGCTTTTTTTTTTGAATGCTTAATGTTTTATTATTATTTTATATATGTTGAAAACCACCCAGGCTGCAAATCATGGTTTATTGCATTATTTTCATTGAGGCCTAGTTCTCATTGACATGATAAGCTTGTATCCCACTTCATTCAAGCTGTACTCTTGAATATTGTGCTATATAAAATTCCTTCCACACAGAAAAGTCAATGCCAAAGAAAAATGTTCAAGCCAAGTCTTCCCCTTCACATGCCAGTTTTTTGAATGTAAGGATTCCCTGCACATCCTCCTTTGGAAACATGGCTATCATTTGAGCCACCATGTACAGTCTGAAGTGGTACAATCTAGGGACAAGCTGACCACATCCCAGGAGTGTTAGGCCTCTGTGGGGAAGGCTGGGAAGGGGAAAAGTTATTGTTGGAAAGAGGTTCCTTGAGCAAGGAACAGGCTGGTTGGATCGTAGCCCAGAAAGACTTCTGGGAGCTTCACAGATCAGCTCCAGTAAAAATTCTAATTAGCAGAAACTATGGAAATTTAATTGAAAAAGATGAGTGATAAATTACATAATTGAAAAGGATTTTGCCTTTATAGAGGTGGGTGAATTATTGGTGCAGAGTGAGACCTGAACAAAATAATAAAGCTGGCCCTATTCAGTATATGTCACCCTTAGTACCTGAAGCTGTTCTGGCTATTAACTTCACTTAACCCCCCACTCCCTCCTTAAAATAATGTGAGTTAATCAATTTTTATTCAGAGTCCACACCACAAAGATTGTGGTTCAGGTTGGCTAGAGTCTTATCACAACCTGAGTGTTCCTGTGCATAGACCGAACTTATCATGTTTTCTCTGCTCAGGTTATTTTTGAACTTCATACAGTTCAAAACATCTTCCCCTGTAGTGAGATGTGTGTCTCCAGATACATTAGCATTCACACTTCCCTAGAGAGAAATGCATGTTCCTTCCGAAGTGATTCACACATAGCAAGGAAGCATGAAAAGAGGAAATACAAGTTACTCACACATCTTCTGCTGGACTTTGTTTAAATATACAGAGGTAGCCTAAGATCAGAATGATTCTTACCATCTGAGAAGGGGCATAGCTCAGTGGCAGAGCAACTGCTTTGTATGCAAAGATTCAAGGTTCAACACCCAGCATCTCCAGGTGGGGCAAGGAGAGATCCTTTTCAGAAATCCTGAAGAGCTGCTGCTGCTATTCAGTTCAGACAATACTGGGCTAGATGGACCAGTGGTGTGACTCAGTATCAAGGCATCTTCCAGTGAAAGGTAGAATGCAGGGGTGGGGGGTGGAGAGGAACTTCAGTAAAGATTACTAGTGAGGTTGAGTCTATAGAGTGGTACCTCGGGTTAAGAACTAAATTCGTTCTGGAGGTCCGTTCTTAACATGAAACTGTTCTTAACTTGAGGTACCACCTTAGCTAATGTGGCCTCCCGCTGCCGCCGCCGCTGTGCCATTTCTGTTCTCATCCTGAAGCAAAGTTCTTAACCTGAGGTACTATTTCTGGGTTAGCGGAGTCTGTAACCTGAAGCGTCTGTAACCTGAAGCGTCTGTAACCTGAGGTACCATTGTATCTGAAAATATAAACATTGCAGACCCTAAAAAATAATAATAATGAAACCATCAAGCACCCAAATTCATTAGCTCCAGACACGGGTTAAATTTCCCTATGAATCAACAGTCCTTAAAAGAAAAGTTTCCCACTCCACATATGCTGCATATTGTAGTCATATCTTTATGTCCAATTGTAAAAGTACACTTTTGGGCTTTTAGAGAAATGTGTGATTTGACACTGACATTTCAAGAAGACTCTGGCAAAGCATACAACCCGAATGTATAGAAGCAGTTTCTATACAGTGAACCTCCATTCCTAAGCATATTAGGTTTCTTATGTCAAATGCGGAGAACATGCTGCTTTCCATTTGAAATAGAAGCCCTCTGCCATAAGCCTTTTAAAAAATTGCAATTTGGCAGGACCTATATTAGCAAGCTGAAATTCATCCTTCTAGTCTGAAACGGTGTTCATCAAGAGCACAAAACACTGCCATGCTGGCACATTCCAAGGTTCATCTAGTCTGGTGTTCTGAGGCCACCCAGACTAGAGATTCATAGGCAGATCTTAAAGGTTTCCTGCGGCCATTTGTCCCAGACACCCAGTACAGTGGTACCTCGGGTTAAGTACGTAATTCATTCCAGAGGTCCGTTCTTAACCTGAAACTGTTCTTAACCTGAAGCACCACTTTAACTAATGGGGCCTCCTGCTGCCACCGCACCACCGCCACACAATTTCTATTCTCATCCTGAAGCAAAGTTCTTAACCCGAGGTACTATTTCTGGGTTAGCGGAGTCTGTAACCTGAAGCGTATGTAACCTGAAGTGTATGTAACCTGAGGTACCACTGTACTTGGAATAGTCCGGTAGCCTCTGAACATGCGGTCTGCCAGGCTCTGAGACAGTGCAGAATCATGTAGTAACTGTAGCCTTATGTAATTCCACATTCTGCCACAAGGACTAGCAACTTTGATTTAATGGAAATAGTTTGTTGAATTTCTATTTTATTTCAGGGCACAAGTACTGATATGAAGGAAGTAATGAATTCAGAAAACTAATATGAGGTTTTTCTTTTTCTTTTTTAAGTACAATTAGTGGAATGTATAGCTGCTGCCTGTGTGGGTGGAAGAGAACATCTGTCTTTAATTAAAGAAAGCTTGCAGTGTTAACTGGTCCTGTGGAATACAGAATTGCTAGGGGGGGAATGATACTCTAGAGTGGCATGTGTTCCTGTAAGCAAACACGCTGAGCAAACACTACACGGAAGGCTCCAAGGATATATACGGATGCTGCATTAAATTTGTCATTTTTATCAAGTGAATATTTTTTTCTAGAGGGAAAGGCTTTAATTTGCACTGTGCTGTGCAGGAAGCAATTAATAAAATGCAAGGATGAAGCACATATTGATGGCAAGTGTGACCAAACAGAATTTGTTCAAAGGGCTGTTGTTAGGCCTAGATCTCACTGAGGCAGTAAACGAATCACTGGACTATATTGCTTCAGGCTGCATCTGGGGCCTCACACAAATGTTCCTCCCTCCGTACAATAAGATAACATTCTCCCACTCTGAAGCTTCCTTCTGACATCTAATTCACCCTGTGGAGGAAAGGGTTTTTGTATGGATAAGCTTTCTGTTATATGAATCTCCCCCTGCAGGCTCTAAGAGTACAGCCTGCACAGGTTTACTAACTGAGTGAAAATTAGGCCAAACTGGACTGATGTTGCTATAATGCACTTAGAAGGTAAATTGAAATCTAGAAGCCATTGTAGCAGCAGGAATCTTGGGCTTGGGGAGTTGTGAACAGCTGTGCTCCTCCACCCGCCTTTCCTACTTCAGAACATCTTGTAATCCTCCCAGAGAAAGCTTGTTAAATTTATACTGTTCAGCAAGGGATTTTCCCCAAAGGGAAAGCCCTCTAATGCTCAGGAGCCATTGTTATTCAGTTCACTCCTGGATATGTGATTACTAAACTCAAGGGTGGTTAACTGATCAGCATAGGATATATTATTTGGCATTTTATTGGAGCAATGCAATTTCACGTGGTGTCTTTCAGAAGACAGTCCCTAGATCCTCAACCACGTTGCAAATTACCAGACAATGGGCAATCTATTTATAAAATTGCAGAGAAGGCTAGTTCAAATTAGAAGCAGGGCAAACCCACAAGTATATGGAGTGTGTAGAGGTGAAAACATGTTCCGATTAGACAGGGATGCTCTGTTTACTGTGGAGTGGAAACCTGGGACCTAGGCTCCCACAATGAAAGATGACAGTAGGTTTTTGTATTGGGTTTCTTCCCGCTTTCTCTGTGTAATAATTAGTACATTCATCAAGGCATATTAAGCAGTTTCAAATTATTTTTCTTGGAGAATACTCTTCTCTTTCATTCATGGAGCTGGGAATTAACAAACTCGTAAATCACGGGGACAGCAGCAAATGCTGGATGCTAGCCAAATTAGGAAATAAGCAATTCCACAGGAAACAAAATTAATATAAATAAATAGGATTGTGTTAAGTAAAATAGGGTTGCATTAATAACCAAATGAAAGCATGACAGAAATCTGTACTGTCAGAGCACATTTGAAACGTAGCATTAAACTGACATTGCTGCAAGACAAACATGGTCAAATACAAAGTCACAATTTCAGCCTTATGGCCATGCGTGCGGTCCTTTCAAGAAGTGTATTTGCAATGGTATTGATGGGTTTATCCCTAAAGGGCCAGCCATTGCTACACTTGATTTGAGTCTTACACAGTCTGATTTTCCTGGTCACAGCATTAGAAGAGGCAGAACAGAAGAAAAAAACCAACCAACCAAGGGAATGCATATTTCTTAATTTAAAGTTTTAGTATATTGCAGAAACTATGGATTGGAACAAAACGTAGCATAATGGGAACAAGTTTCAGCAAATCTCAGGTTTGTGAATTCTCCTCCGCCCCATCCTCTGACTATTAGCTTGGGCTGATGGGAGTTCTAGTCAAAAACACCTGAAAGGCACCAGGTTGGGGAAGGCTGTTTTAGTGCAACTGCTCAGTTGCGTTCCCCAAGCTTAGTATCCCATAATTGTGGCAGCCATTTTTTAGTGTAACCCCACTCAATTTGTTAAAGATAACCAGATTTGCCACAGCGCAGGCAGACACGTAGTTACTCTTCTAATCTCTGATAAGCCCACAAGCAGAGGCATAGTGGGGGGGGGGGAGCCAGAGGGGCTGTGACCCCGAGAACATTATTTTGAGAGGGCGTGACAAGGCCCTGGATGCCAGCAACCTGCGATACGTCTTTGCCCACAAGTTCAGTATTCCAGAATAGCAGGCATATAATTATGAGAAGAAAAACACAGTGGTACCTTGGGTTAAGAACTTAATTCGTTCCGGAGGTCCGTACTTAACCTGAAACTGTTCTTAACCTGAAGCACCACTTTAGCTAATGGGGCCTTCTGCTGCCGCGCACCGCCAGAGCCCGATTTCTATTCTTATCCTGAAGCAAAGTTATTAACCTGAGGCACTATTTCTAGCTTAGTGGAGTGTGTAACCTGAAGCGTATGTAACCCGAGGTACCACTGTAAGAAGCTGTGAGAGGGCTGTCTCCCTGTGTGCATGTTCTTTAACTCCAACATTGATGGGCTGTGAGGCCACAAGGATACATTAGGGGTATGACTAAGTTTGGGCACAGCCCTCCATTAGCATGGAAAGGAAAACCTCACAATCTAAGAAGAGTGACATGTGAGCAAAGGTAGAAACCATCAGTTACAAAGTCACACTTAAAAATGTCTGCTGAATCAGCAGCTATTCCACTATAAACAGTAAGTGCAGAACGACTATGCTTCAGCAAGAGAAGCATCCTGCATGAACTGAACTTTGAATCCTGGATGTGTATAAATGTGTCGTTTACCATAAAACATTGTGGGTGAGTATATATATATTTCAGCTGATAGTATAGGATCTTTGGCAAAACAAATTATTGAACATTATGAATAATATATCATTAGTCTCGACGGAAGCTACAAAGATGTGGAAAGGAAAAAGGGTTCTCTGGAGAAAACTCACTCCAGTTAATAATAACCAGTAGCTGTAAAATTGGTACAAAGATTTGTAGGTAATTAGCTAAGAGGATGATACAAGCATATGGCCAGGCATTATGTGTTGCTTTTTTCATGCAAAAACTGCTACAGAATAGGCTTTCCCCCTAATTAACTTGTGTTATCCTTTGATTTATGCAGTGTGCTCCATACTACACTAAAACGTAATTTGCAAATTAATGTAAATATATCAACATTGTTGGGCTATTTTAGTCAGAGTTTTCATTTCCAATTGGAAAACGTTTTTGGAGACTATTCTTTAATCTAATTGTAGGAGGCAAAAGGCCTGCTTACATGTCATTTTGAGTATGTTTCTGGGTATTTTTACTCATTTATCAGTGGCCTAAATTTGCACATTAAAATAACGGTTTCAGGAGTTTACACTTTTGTATATTTTGATTTTGTTCTGTAGACCACCCTGAGACCTCGGGGTATAGGGTGGAATAATAATAATAATAATAATAATAATAAATAATAATAATATAGCAAGCTAGTCACAATTTCCATGTAAAATCTTGAGGCGCTTTGACTGAATTAGATTCTAAGCTTGGCCTAACTTGTCATTCTTTTAAAGCACAGATACACACATATGAAATATCTTACCCTGATAACAGTGTTCACACACTGTGAGTTTGGAGTTGGCCCTCTGCTTTGTAGATAGGAATTGATTTCTCATTTTGAGGATTCTACCTCTGAAGTGCTAGCCTAGTCCTCTTGGATGGAGACTATTTAAAGATGCAGCCTCCCAATTCTCTGACTTCTTTGTACTCCGTTAATCACAGTATCACTTGGAATTCACAATAGTGATGAAAAACACTATATGTATCTTTGAGCATATTTTATAGTGCATTATGACAACAGTTATACAGTAGAAAAGCTGATAATAAAAGCCTTGAATTCAATGCATTTCTAAATAAATATCAATAATAATGCCCAGTGGGAGTTTGCTGGCTATTCAGATTGCATCTTGTATATTATCTCAGTTGGAGCTGGCCTCAGTGGCTGATGTTGTCAGGCAGTTGCTGCAACTCAGAGGGTGCCAAGAACCTTCAACTGATCAGAGGTGCTAAAAATGCTGCCAAGCACCTTGTGAATATGCTCAAACATAAACACAAAACTTAGGGACAGTTCACAGAGTGTTAAAATGCTCTGTGACTTTACTGACATGGTAACAGTGGGACAGCCAATGGAGAGCAATGGGGACATGGCAAGATAGCAGAAGTCTGCAAATCTGGAAGACAGCAGCTGCCCAGTCTTCTTGGAAGCCCTGCATTGGTGATGGTGCTTTTTTCAACTACTGACTTCAAGAGTCCATAGTTTGTTTTAAAATATTTTTACATTTTGAAGCAGCTTGGCTTGTAATCTACACTACTCCAACATCTCAATTGCCTAATACGAATGCCGTAGTATCCAACCCTAACATCTCACAATTTAAATTAGTAAACGAAAATATGGGCATGCAAAAGAAAGAACAAGGTGTGTGAAAGCTCTCACCTGTGAACATTTCATATGATCTTTTGTCTTGAGTGAACTGTGTTGCGTGATTAGCACTATTGACTGATGAAGCTGGTTGTGAAACCTGGATAATATCCGGAGAACAGGTCTCTTTTTGGCTCCATTTGACTATTTGTACCACTTTCTCTGTGGGAGTGGTGGTGAGTTTTCCGCAATCGAGCATACATATATCACTTAGCTCTTCCAGCAAATGACTATTTGAAGAACGCTTTCTCACAACCGCTCCTACGTATATGGCCTTGTGCTTCCAGTGAACAACTATTTGAAAAACGATTTTGCTCCAGCCGTGTAATGTAATACTTACTGCATACACAACTGGTATAGTAAAGAGAGAGACATTAGTTCATCCTATGTTTATGAGTATCTCCAGGCTTGGTTATGCACACTGCACTTTAGTTTGCTTATTGTTTAGTAGGTTTATGAGTTTGTATACCTATTCTAGTAAAATTGTCCTTTATATTCATAAGCCAGTTTTTGGTGGTGTTGGTTTGTTGTACCACCCAGTGCACTCATAAGGAGCACTACACAGATTTGAGAAAGTATCCACCTTGCCATTTACCAATCCAAATGAAACACATAAACTACATATGGCCACACATCAGCGGCTCAATGAACCTATTGTAGAAGACTGCTTTCTTGTCCCATGTGAGTACTCAAAGGGAGCAATTACCTTCTGGAATATAAGGGTTCCAGGAATAGCCATTCAGATGTCCAAGAACCCATTTCTCTTGCCTTGAACCAATTTTTAATAACACGCTGCTCCTATTTATAAAAACGTAGCCAATAAATTGGAGCAGAACATCTTATGAACAAAGGGGATTTCCTGTCCCTTCCTTAGTACTGCAACCCTCTGTGCCACACTCCTGCAAGTTGAGGGGACTCCCCAGGACAGCCAGAGGGGTGATTCAGAAGAAATGAATTCAGGGAGTTAGGAGGAGAGAGCGAGCACTTTGTACAAGCAGAAGTGCCATTCCATCCACAGAAGTCACAGTTGAATCCAAGCCAGTGTTTTTTTATGGTTTTTTATGGTTCAATTATGCTTAATTGAAGAAAAGGAATATTTTAACAAACTGAAGCTGGACAGCAAACAATGCTGTTTTCTGCTGTTACCTTTCCTCTCTGCAGTCCAGATGTCTGGAGTGTCTGGAGCTGAGCATTGTTGAGTTGCTTGTGAGCTCATTTTGAATCATTTTGCTGTCTTTCTTTAACTCCATCTTTTGTGGTTCGTTTGTGAGAAGCTGTCTTTTTGTGGAAAGACACTACAAGACATATTTTAATGTCACTTTCCAACTCTGATGAGATTTCCAATAGACTATCATGTCATATATTTTTTCTTTTTAAAACATTCCCCCAGTGATGGCTCTGATTTCATGAAGAGGAGCCAGTTATCCCTGCATTTTAAGCAAATGGTGAGCCAAGCAGCACAGACACACCTTTGCTTCTGAGATTCCTGAGTGTCCCTGAAAGTGCTTGGCTTTCTATGATGCTGGTGCCAACATATGACCCAACTTCCCCCATTCAGACAGTACAGGAGACTTTAAAGTGGTGAGTGTGTGGTAAGTAGCTATCTGCTTCCACTTGTTTTCCTACATGCTAGAAATTAAAACTCCTTTTTTGGAGTATAGAAATAAGTTTTGTGCTTAGAAATACTCTGCATAGCTCATAAAGTCTATATAATAGCTCTGGTCTCTCTCTTTAACAGTGTTAACATACGCATGTATTGCTATTAAAGTTACAATGGTTTGTGGAAAACAGCATCACTGGATAATGGAGGAAAGACAGGCAAAAGGTTTCCCCCCTTTACTTTGAAGGTTCCTTGATAATATTATTTAATGATGAATGGAAATCCATTCTTAATGAAAGGACTATCTGTAGTAAAGATGAAGGCAAAATGTAGGTGTATGGAATCATAGGAGAGTCCATTGTCTTAAATTGCAGAAGCCTTGACACAGAATTTCCATACTTCTTGGAGCATGGATAAATATGTACAGCCTTATCTGCCTTCTTGAACTGAAGGGTTTTTGTTTTAAAATCCTAGCTCCTCTATCAGTAATAGGTTCATTTATGCTTGGAAAGTGCTGTCCAGGCACAGCAGTAATCTGAACACATTTACTAATCTATGAGATTGATCCCTGTACATACTAATTTAAATGCCATTTAAGATGTTGTGTATCTTCCTTTTTGGAAGCCTTGTGTTTCATGTAATATAGTATTATACAATAATTTACAGCAGCATATGCCGCAAACATAACTAATGTCAAAAAGATGCCAATCAGCACAGTCAAGTTAAATCTCCTGCTGTGGGAATACTTTGCACTTTAAAAGTAGGCATATTTTATGCATAATGTAGATAATGTCTACTGTATGTTTGTAGTTTGAAGACTTTATTATTAGCAAGAAGCAATCAATTAAAATCAAGCTATAAACCTTACTGCTGTTCCCCGAGGCCCATGATAATATTTTGCAAAGAATGCACATTTTTTGTTTTGTTTTTAATCGTCTCATTAAGATATAATGATCTTCTTACATTATCATATCAAAATAGCTTGTTAATTGGTAGGAATGAAGTAAAGACTGATCCAAGTCCTGTCCCTGTTTATTTGCACTGAAAAGGTTTGAAGTTATATGGGAACATAGTTTGAAAAATGCAACGTTGGTCTGATTAACTTTGTTGTTGCTATAACAATAATACTAATACTAAAGAACCGAATACTTAAATAGCAGCAGGCATGCTATTTATCATTGCTTTGATCATGTCACATCTACTTCATAATAAGGCCTTTAAAATGACTTAATTAAAATAGAAAAATCATGAGATTTGTATATTTCAATTAAGGAATTCCGTGCCCGGGGTTCTAGGAAAACAGGAAATAGAACAATTTATTTCAGCAATGACAAATGAGCTGGGGGGGGGGGGGAAGAGAGCTATTCACCATACCCTTTACTTTACCATTTTCTTTGTGCAATGGTGGTTGGCATGGCTGGCATTTCTTCGTGGTGTGACGGTGCAGACAGCTGTACACAGGTAGCACTTGTAGTACAGAAAGAATGATTGGCAGTGTTGGACTTCCATCTTGCCATTCTTCTACACTTTAAACCATGCAAGGTAGTTCTGCACAACTCTCTGCAGCTTTCCAGATGTGTTTCTGCTTCCAGAAAAAAAGGACCCTTTTCTTCTCTCACTGCATAGTGCAGAGGAATTGTTTAGAGACATTTGCTTCAGCTTTTTGATTAACCAGTTTGCCATTTCTTCTTGTATGGAAACTGTGGTTAACAAGAACTATAGAGAGCTTAAACAAGCCAGTCGCACAAACCTGGCCCTAAAATTGCCTTGTTTTGAAACCACATTTTGACTGTGTAAGATTTAAATTGCAAAATGTTATGGATTTTTTTACAATATAAAAAAATGAATCACTTATAAAAAGCTTGGGAAAGTTAAATTATGTTCACTTGACACTTAAAAGATAAGAATGGGAGCACTAGGCAAGCCTCATTGGCAAGTGTTTCTGTACCCAGGACACTACAACTAAGAAGGCCCTCTTTTAGGTTGCTGGCTACCTCACCTGAGGGCAGGTTGAGGTAGGAGTAGACCTTCCATCAGTTACTTGGCTCCTAAATCATTTAGGACTTTCAAAGTTAACACTAGCACTTTGAATGGTGCATGGCGATTGGAAGCCAGTGCTGAAAATTCTGCAGTAAAACGAATTGTAGTTTCATCCATAGATTCCTCTGGGTTTAACTAGGTTCGGCAGTGACAACAAGAAAATTCCCTACATATTAACAGGGAGTCTAGTATAATGTTCCTTCCATCAATGGAATAAGAATGGATTTGAAGGAGAGGAAATATTTCCTGACTGCTAGTGCTTTAGCTGCAGGCTGATAAATAGTGTGGTTTGGAATCAATTTCAGCATTGATCTGAAAGATAATCCTCTTCACAACCACCACGTCCTGGGGTTTTTACTGTCAGATGTGAAAACGAATGGCAGCTTCTAAAGAGGGGGAAAGAAAGGAAATGAAAACTGGGTGTGTAGCAAAAGGCTGCTATTCTTCTGTCACATGGGGGATAATACATTGCCAAAGTTTGTGGGGATGTGGCAGGAGGAAGTAAGGACTTAAATATGCTGAATAAAAAATGTGCTTTGTACATCTCCCCACAACCCCCCCCCCTTGCTGTCTGAAAGTGAAAAATAAAAATGTTTACATATAGAATTCGTATTTTTTTTGTTAAAACAGTGCATTCTGCAATAATTTAAGTTGCGCCGTAAAAATCTACAGTACAGCCCCTAGATTATAGTGGATTAGTTTAGTGATATATTGTTCCAGGGGAGAGTGGTTGCAGATATGAAGACATTAGTGGGGGTGTGGTGGGGCAGAGCTGCCCTCCTGACTTTGCCCTTACTGCTACTTATCTGGCGGGGGCAGAGATTAGGTTGAGGCCTCATGGTTGTACCAGTGAGGTCACTGCCACCAATCTGGTGCTCCCAGTGGTGCACGCTTAGCCTCTTCCTTTGCTTCCTTAGGTAAGCAGCGGTGATGCTGGTGTCAGGAGGGCGGCGCTGATTCACCACATACGTATGTCACTAGGCCTCCCCATTTGGCCTGTGAGCCTGTTTCAACTAAGCCACATTCAGCTGCCCTCCACCTGATATCATATATGGGACAGGCAAGGGTGAAGCTTAGCTGAAAGGGGCAGAGCCTGCAAATCTCATTGCAGTTTCCAAAAAGAGACAGACACACAACACACATGAACCTGTATCTTACACATGTGTTCATGGAAGCATTGTTTTGGGACTCTCTACAGGATATGGCTTTGGGCCACATATATTATTGCAATGGACACAGCCACATTTAGACACGCCAATTTAGGCTGCATTTACCTAGGAGTAAATTCCACTGAATTCAGTGGGACTTACTTCTGAGTAGATGTGGTTAGGATTTCAGCGTTAGGTTTGCTTATTTGAGGAAAGTAGTAACAACCAATAAATGCCAATATTATCCTGCTTGCTTATGGGAATTAGCAATAATCACACCAATTACCATGATTAAGGTATTTATGTACACAAAATGGTGAACAGCAAGTAAAATAGCTTTGCTGCTTGAAATGCCAATGCCTAAAGATAAAATAGCAAGATGTTTAGTGAATACAAACTATGCAGGCTACACAACCAACATTGCCTGGACCATAAGCTTAGACTGTTTATTTCAGAGATATAAAATCAAATGATAGTGTGCTTTACATGTAGTTCTGGAGCAGGTGTTTACAAACCCCACAGAACTGCTGAGAATGATGCTACTTGGGGGGGCCACTAGGGGTTCATTGGAAGATGGCCGACAATACCATCTCTCCGACCCACATGGGGTAATTAAGAGGCTGTTATGGGAGTAGGCAGCCTCCCTTGTTGCCCCAAGGAAATGGGGAACACTGCCCTTGCCTGCTGTGCAGTGCAATAAATCACCCCCTAATTCACCATCACCTTTCCTCCCTTTATATTATATAGAGCATGGCCACACTTAGACAAATAAGTACAAATATCTTCTCATTTTTTTCTGCTGTTTTTGTAAGTTCCATCTATAAAGTATTAAACAGATTAGCACACGGGTGGTTCTGACTTAGCCACTTAACCATATCTACATTTACTGAAATTACATCTCCACTCTGTTTATTGAAGAAACTGAGGTCCCAAAGCATGCTTTTAACAATATGGGGCCGGGGGGGGGGGGGGCGCGGATCAACATTTCTGAATCTGTAGTCATAGTCAATGTAGTATATAATAGCAGGATTTTCCTCCAGCTAACATGGAGAACAAATGTTTTTGTTAGGGCAAAGTATGGTTCAATGACTACAGAACGTTGTAGCTGTAATTGTGTAAGAGGAATATGGCAAAACCTGGCGTCAAATATGAATTAGACTGCTGTAATTCAGCAAGTCCCAGGAGTTACATGGGCAATCAGCTTTCTCTTTTGTGGTTTGTATTTATTGAGGTTGAAAGTTGTGTTTGGTTATAGAGTGAGAATTTATGACATTTATGTGAGAAAATGAAATCCCATTGAGACTGAAAATGTAGAAAGCATAAATTATGGGTGTGAGTGAGGAAACCCTGCCTTAATAGACACGGTTGAAATAATGTTAGTAACTTTTTCACCACATACACACAAATGTATTGTAGAGAGCAACATTTACTTTCTTTTGTGAGCATTTAAGAAATACGACAGTAAGGCAATGAAAACAGAACTTACAATTGGATTGGATTGTGAATTGCTGTTGGTAGACATTTTCACCCCATGTCAGCAGCCAGGCACATTCCCCTCAGGTAGGCAGATACTGGTGATTTTGTTGTTTTTAATGGCTTACACATGTCTTGCTTTTATATGTTTTTAAAACCCTCCTCTTCTTTCACAGTTCACCTCTTAATTTATTAATTTTTTAAAAAACCCCAAAGAAAACCTTGATAAATATATTAACAGTCTATAGCAGTTGATTGTATGGTACAGAAAAATGATGATTGTGTCTAAAATATAACAAGGACTTTTTATTTTTCATGACTGTGTGTTCTGATAATAAAGTATCTTAAACTGCCTGCAGTTACAGGCTATTTTTGGTTTAGGCTATATACTCCAGAGGCACTTGAGAAAATTTTAACATGCTTACACTTTCTTATTTTTGAAAAAGAAACAAAAAATGCAGGGTAAAGTGGTGGCAGTGAGGCTGAAGGATCTGTAGTTTGGTGGCAGAGCTACTTTTATGTTTAAACAAAACGAAATTGTTAATAAATTTACATTTTAAAAAAACTGGGGAAATGCAATGGGGGGGGAAAACAACCTGTGGTTCTAAGGACAGAATAACCATAAGACCAAGGAAAACTGTGGGGTATGTTGTATGCAAGCACAGTTTGCTAACATTGCACGACACAATGACTCCCTCAGTTTCTGCAGGTGAGTTAGTCTGAACAAGACCTTTTAAAGTCCCCCTGAATTTTGCAGTAGAGTCGATTTGGCGGCAATTGTATTATAGCTGGAAATGTAGTTATTTAGGGTAAGATCCAAGGATGTTCACACATCTGCACAACAGAACTCCACTTGCACAACTTGTCCCTGGGGTTTCCTTCAGTGCCCCCTTACTCTTGCAAAATCTGCTCTGTAAGGTCTTCTCGGGGATACCAGCTGGGCTCCCTCAGCCCCACTTGTATAAACCAAAGTTTAGGTATCTGTATTTCTTTTTCTTCTTTAATTTTCTGCTGCGACCAGTTCACCCAGAACGCTCTCGAAACTTCCTAATGGTAGACTCTACCAATGGTAGAGACCCAAAGACCTTTCAGCTAAGCTTATTAAGGGATACACTGTGCAGGCCAGTGCAGCAGAGAGGAGCAGCCAAGTCCACTTGTCCTGGGCCTTGGAGAGGGCAAGTTGATTGGGGGATCACACTAGGGGCCTGCCGAACTTACGCTACCATGCCAAGAACAAGACTCCTACCCCGGGCCTCAGACAAGCTCTGCACAGGCCTGAATGTACGTAAGGCAGTATTTCCGCCTCAAAGGTGTTCGTTGACAGTTTCTGTAGTCTCAAGAGACACTGCTGCTGATACTAGCCTCTAAGTGGCTTTTCCCTCAGCGAAATTGCCTAACCCCAGCTCACTATTCCCACAACTCGGTCCAGCTACTGAAGACAATCTGCCTCTGGCAACGTCCTTTGGTAAGACCTTTTTCCCCACAAGGCAGCCTCTCAGGCTAACTCTGTTTCCATTATCCTAATCTAACCGTTTTATGCTGCAGGCTTCAAATGAGAATGGTTGTCGCCTAAGTTAAAAGTAATTCACAATGCAACATTTGCGGCTGTGTGGATGCAGAATGTGAAGCCAGGACTCCCTGGCATTTCATCCTCATCCCATTGAATGGGTTCTGGCTGACATGGAAATAAAAGCTGAATTGGCATGACTCTGGAAGCAGTTGGGTGGCCATATTCCCCCTTTCAGTGTGGTTCAATATGTATAATTTAGATTGGTACAATCCCTGTGGCAGCCATGCTCAGTGAAAGCCTGCTGTCTTCAGAAGCTAATATTGTATGTGGAGGATAGTAGCAGACAGAAAGCAAGCAAGGCCTACAGAGTGTAAATTATTTATCCACTGAAGACAATTTAATTAATGCAATATAAATGATAAATTTCTTATATATGAAATTTATTTTCAAAACGGTGGCTCTCTGAGACATCTGACTCTGTAGTTTAGCATGGTGCTGCTTGCATCTTGCAATTGTGATGAATGACATTCAGCTACCTATTTCTGCAGTCATGGTAAATGCAAAGAAGGAAAATAGCATATTTCCCTTAACTGTCATCTTCAATTTTAATGAGCATAAATACCACCAAAGGCTGCCATATTTAATTTTGTCAGTGCTTTATTCTGACCGCAGGCTTTTAAATGGTTTCACCATTTAGGAGACAAAAATTAGTCTTAGAAGCTGAGAAACTGTAGAAATCTCAGATCTGAGAAGGCATGGAAAGTAAGTGTAACACAAAAATGAAAACGAAGATTCCCCCCCCCCACTTCCCTGTAGGTTCTGACCTGACTCAAATATTGAGCCTCTTCAGACAGTTTTGTTCCAAGCAATATTAATAGAAAGTATTTCATATATCCCAGTTATATTTTATTCACATCATTTAATTAATTTCTGTGACCAATTGCGTACTCACCTTCCCCAAGTTTTGATATTTAAGGTAACCAATCGTAGTTCTTTATGTTGATAGTCACCCAAACATCTTAGTAGTTCTGCAGGCTGTCCTGTAAGCACTGTCCAGAACCTATGTCACCAAGGGCCTGTATAAGCATATAATGAAGGTGAGTTAGTAACTCTAAAGGCCTGGTGTGTTGGAACTTACAGTAAAGAAGGTGTGCTTACATACCTAAACTGGAATCATCTGTCAGTTATCTTAATAGCAGAGCAGCCGGTGCAGTGGGACAGTGCTGTGGAGCTGCCCCCCCCCAAAAAAAACCCAGCATCTCTACCAATTACTAGAAGAGTGCAGGGGTGCGGTTAAGATGGCAGCAAGGTTGGGGCTTTGGGGGTACACTGGTGGAAGCAAATCATATGCTTGGGTTCAGACATAATGCTAAGACAGATCATTGCTTGTTCCTGGCAGGAGCAGGGGAAGAGTGAAGTACCTGCTATTTAAGCAGTGCACAAAGCACCTTGTATGTCCTTCATGAAACCATAGCTTATTTCTTTACACTATGGGTTAATGTGACATGCAAAGCATTAGGTGGCATGGGGTTGAATCACTCACATGGCCTGGCTGTATGCATCTGTGATTATACAGCTTTTTGTAGTAGTCAAAAAGAGAACGGTCAGCATCAGTGTGAGCTTCTTGTCATTGTTAGGAAATAATTATTCCTCGGTGTGATTTCTCTAAGACAAAGCCTCCTGGTTAATTCTAACCAAGTTGTGCTCCGAATTCATTCATTAATATCCAAACAACTTCAGTTTTGTTGTTTTTTAGAATTCATGATTTTGTGTAAGTCATAAGAACATATATAGAAGATTAAATGAATATATTGTTAGGAGTTTTGGGGTGAGGGGTGGGGTAGGCTGTATGCAGAGATCTTTTTAATCTCTAGATCTAGCACATGTTAACATCTAAGTCAGGATTCAAATTCCTGGAATAGCCAGGGTAGCTTCCTGGTGAGCTAATGGGCCATTAAGGAAACAAAAGAAGTGGCTTAGCACCAGAAAACAAATGGGTAGACCCCACTCCCTCAGCTCACTAGTAGTTGGAAAGACAAAGGCCAGAGCTGAGGGCTCAGTGATGTGAGCTAGAGCAGGGGTCAGCAACCTTTTTCAGCTGTGGGCCAGTCCACCATCCCTCACACCATGTGGTAGGCCGGACTATATTTTGAAAAAAAATATGAACGAATTCCTATGCCCCACAAATAACCCAGAGATGCATTTTAAATAAAAACACACATTCTACTCATGTAAAAACACCAGGCAGGCCCCACAAATAACTCAGAGATGCATTTTAAAGAAAAGGACACATTCTGCTCATGTAAAAACAAGCCAATTCCCGGACCGTCCGTTGGCCGGATTGAGAAGGCCCGGGGGCCGCATCTGGCCTACGGGCCTTAGGTTGCCTACCCCTGAGCTAGAGGCTGGAAGCAGCAGGCTCAGAAGCCAGAGACAGAGTGATGTTTGATTTCTGTTTGAATCCAAGTCTGCAGCTATGAGAGAAGCAAGACCCTCTTGGGTTGTAATGCTGTGAACTCCTCCTTCGTAGGCTCAAATTGTACATATGTGTAAATAAACCACATATAATAAAGACACCACAGTCTCCGCTGTGCCTCATTCCATAGGAAACAGGAACCCTGCCTTGATCCTCTGGAATCTCAGCACTGCTCAGAGATTGGGGTGGCTTGCAACTATATTCAGTAACTGAATGAAGACTGTTCCTGTCAGATCTCACCATACCCCACCAAATGTTTGTAACAGGGTTTTTCCATCTTATCAATGTACATAATAAGACCTGGCTACTGTAATAGGAATTAAAAGTTCTATTCATCATCTTCATCTGCTGTAATGGCAGCATTTGGCATGTGTTCACAGGGCTTCCCACAGTTCAGTTGATCGTGGAATCTTAGAGTCCCCCTAGTGGGCACTGACATCGTTACAAGTCTATTGGTAATTTTCCACTGTAATATCTTACTGCAACTTCTTATCGGACTGTCTGTTTGTGCCACAAGCCTAGCTGCAGCTGCAGCCTGACCGTGGGAAAGCTTGGCTTATGGCTGAGAAAGAGAGTTACCAGAGTTATCAGGAAAAGACAACAAGATCGGGCAAATCCTTTCTTCCAGGAAGAAGAGGCTTTCTAGACCCTACAGGAGGCATTGCCTTACAGCAGAAAGGGAAAGGAATGTCTAGTACAGATGAACTGATAAGTTCTGGCTTTTCAAAACTACAAGGGGCCATTGATAAACTTACAGCTGAGGTGTCAGGGACGAAGAAGGAGATTGCAGAAATCAAAAATCAGGTGTTAGAAACGAACAGAGGGATTGCAGATGCATCTTCAAAAATAGATCAAAATACGCTGAGCATCCGGCAAAATACAGCTGCAATAGAGAAATTATTGGGCGACTCCGATAAAACGCGAAAGATTGCAGAAGAAGCTCGACAGGTCGCAGCTGCCACGGAGGAGAAATTACCATCGATGACCAGACAGCTGGAGGACTACAAGGTTAAGTTTTCTCTATTGGACTTGAAAGAACGAGAGGCAAATCTCAGGATTAGAGGTCTGCCTGAAATTGAGAAGGAGAGCCTGCGGGACTACCTGTCACAAGAGTTTGTGAAATTTTGGGAATTAGATCCAGAAAAGGAAGAAATAAAAATTTTGAGTGCCTTCCGACTGGGAAGAGCAAGTAAAAAGATTAAAACCAGAGATTGTCTGATCACATTAAGATCCAAGGAGGAGAGGGATAAGATCCTAGGTCTGCATTTTCACAAACCTTTGGAAATCTCTCAATCGAGAGCTGAAATTTTTAAAGACATCCCCAAACTTTTGCTCGATCTCAGAGCCAGATATAAAGACTTGGTGACCTTGCTGAGAAGAAATAATATCATCTTCAGGTGGGAATTCCCAGAAGGACTCTCCTTTAGTTTCAAAGGACGAAAGATTAAAATAAAGTCAGTGGAAGACAGAGACAGTTTTTTGGAGGCCTGCGGGGAGGACCTACAGAAAGGGACAGCAGACCTACTAGAGGAAAGAAGGAAGAAGACAGCAGAGGCAATATTGAATCTAAATCTAAATTTGGATGGAAAGACTCCACCAGGAGCAGAAGAAGACAAGTTATCAGAAGCAACGGGAGGAACAGAATAACAATAATACAACATGTCTCTGCAGCTTTTGAGTTGGAATTGTAATGGTTTGAACATTTCTCGGAGGAGGAAATCCATTTTTCACATATTAAAAAAAGAACATGTGGATTTGATTTGCTTGCAAGAAACACATGTGACCAGGCTTCACAGAAAAATTTTAATTAACAAAAAGTTGGGACAAGAATTTATCTCATCGGACAAAGTTAAAAAAAGAGGAGTTGTAATTTATGCTAAAGAAGGCCTGGCGCCAAAATTTGTCTTTAAAGATGAGCAAGGAAGATATTTGGCTATTGAAATACAGTATCATGGACAGAAATATTTGATGGTGGGCGTATACGCGCCCAATGAAGGAAAATCAGAATTTTTTAAAAATTCTGCATGAGACATTGTTGGATTATATGGAGTACAATGTGATTCTAATGGGAGATATGAACGGAGTAGTCTCAACGAATATGGATAAGGCACAAAGACAGGTAGTTACCAAAGATGGGAGACTACCGAAAACCTTTTTTGAAATGACTGATAACTTGGATTTGATTGACATTTGGAGAACGAAACATCCCCTGGAAAGAGAGGGAACCTTCTTTTCTGAAGCCCAAAAGACTTGGACTAGAATTGACCAAATTTGGACCACTAGAGAACTGGCCCCAAAGATAAATAAGGTGGAAATCTGCCCAAAGACTTGCTCCGACCATAACGCTATTAAGATGGTAATGAACTTACAACCAACTGGATCCTTCAGATGGAGGATGAATGACTCTCTTTTTAGAGATGCGGAATTTGTGAAGAAAGCCCAGAAAACTCTGAAAGATTATTTTGAAATAAATTTGAACACTACGGTGGAGAAAAGAATTATATGGGACGCAAGTAAGGCTGTTATGAGAGGTTTTTTGATCCAACAAAATGCACTCAAGAGAAGATTACAACAGGAAAAAAGAGAAAAGATTTTGGATAAGATCAAGGAAGGTGAAAAGAGATTGAGAACAAACCCAAAATCACAGGAAATATTAAGAGAGATAAAGTTGTATCAAGCACAATACATGCAACTAATAAACCAAGAGATTGAATGGAAAATTAAACAGATGAGACAAAGAACATTTGATTCGGCAAATAAGTGTGGAAAGTTATTGGCATGGCAAATAAAGAAGAGACAAAAAATGAACACTATCACAAGTGTGGAGGTTGAAGGAAGAATGTTGCAATATCCCAACGAGATCAGGAGTGCTTTTCAAAAATATTTTAAAAAGTTCTACTCTCAACAACCACAGAAAGAAACAGAGATAGAAGAATTTTTGAAAGTGAATGGGCTACCAAAAATATCGCAAGAAAACAAACTTAAACTGAGCAGTAGGATAACAGAACAAGAGATAGAGAGTGCCATCCAAAATATGCAACTAGGCAAAGCTCCGGGACCTGATGGGCTGACTGCAAGATATTATAAATCATTGAAAGACTGGCTACCTCAACCCCTAAAGGAAATATGTAATGAAATACTTCAGGGGAAAAAGGCTCCAGAATCGTGGAAAGAAGCTTTTGTGACTCTTATACCAAAGACAGACGTTGAAAAACATCAACTTAGGAATTACCGGCCTATATCATTGTTAAATGTGGATTACAAAATATTTGCGGATATCTTGGCGAGAAGATTGAAGAAGGTACTAACAGAGGAGATTCATAAAGATCAAGCAGGCTTTCTCCCAGGAAGACATCTATCAGAGAACGTAAGAAATATAATTGATATTTTGGAACTTTTACAGGAAAATATAAATACAAAAGCGGCGCTGATATTTGTGGATGCGGAGAAAGCCTTTGACAATATCTCTTGGAGTTTTATGAAGAAGAATCTCCAAGGCATGGGGGTAGGCCAAGAATTTGAAAATGGTATAGGGGCAATCTATTCTGAACAAAAAGCTAAATTAATAGTAAATAATGTTTTGACAGAAGAGTTCAGAATAGAAAAAGGAACACGACAAGGGTGCCCAATTTCCCCACTACTTTTTATATCGGTCCTGGAGGTGTTGCTGAATACGATCAGAAAGGACCAATTGGTCAAAGGGATACAGGTCGGAGCTAAACAATATAAATTAAGAGCTTTTGCAGATGACCTGGTTTTGACGTTGCAGGAGCCAGAATCTAGTGGAAAAAAAGTTTTAGAACTGATTCAAGAATTTGGCCAATTGGCAGGCTTTAAATTAAACAAAACAAAAACTAAGGTTTTGACAAAAAATCTGACAGAAATTGAAAATGAAAGGTTTCAGAAAGAAACAGGTTTAACAGTAGTGAAGAAAGTTAAATATTTGGGAATAAATATGACAGCAAAAAATGGGAACTTATTTAAAGACAACTATGAGAAGTGCTGGACGGAGATAAAAAAGGATCTAGATACGTGGTCTAGCTTGAAACTCTCACTACTGGGGCGCATTGCTGTAATTAAGATGAATGTATTGCCAAGAATGCTGTTTTTGTTTCAGACACTGCAGATTATTGATAAAACTGACTGTTTCAAGAAGTGGCAAAAAGATCTATCTAAATTTGTCTGGCAGGGCAAAAAGCCAAGGATAAAATTTAAAATATTAACAGACGTTAAAGAAAGAGGGGGCTTTGCCCTGCCAGACCTAAAACTCTATTATGAAGCAGCAGCTTTCTGCTGGTTGAAGGAATGGCTACTTCTTGAAAACACAGATATATTGGATTTAGAAGGGTTCAATAATGCATTTGGCTGGCATGCATATCTATGGTATGACAAAGTTAAAGTGCATAGAATGTTCAAAATTCACATTGTCAGAAAAGCACTGTTCAATGTCTGGATTAGATATAAAGATCTTTTGGAAAACAAAACTCCAAGGTGGTTGTCTTCAATGGAAGCTAAGGCAGTAAAGAGACTCAATATGGAGGCAAATTGGCCGAAGTATTGGGAGATTTTAGAACAGGATGGTGACAAACTGAAACTGCAGAGTTTTGATAAACTAAAAAGTAAAGTCCGAGATTGGCTTCATTATTATCAAATAATGGAGGTATTTAAAATGGACAGAAAAATTGGCTTCCAGGTGGAAAAATCAAAATTGGAAACAGAACTACTAGAACCTAAAACAAAAATATTGTCTAGAATGTATAATTTGCTGCTGAAATGGAACACACAGGATGAGGAAGTGAAATCGGCTATGATTAAATGGGCTCAAGACGTTGGCCATAACATAATGTTTGCTGACTGGGAAAGGTTGTGGACCACTGGAATAAAGTTTACGGCATGTAATGCCTTAAGAGAGAACATAATGAAAATGATATATAGGTGGTACATGACACCAGTCAAGCTTGCAAAAATGTATCATATGCCTGATAACAAATGCTGGAAATGTAAAGAAGCAGAAGGTACCTTTTTTCACCTTTGGTGGACGTGCCCAAGGATTAAGGTTTTCTGGGAAATGATTTATAATGAATTGAAAAAAATATTTAAATACACATTTAGAAAGACCCCAGAAGCCTTTCTCCTGGGTATGGTAAACCAACAGGTTCAAGTGAAGGATAGAACTTTTTTTATGTACGCTACAACAGCAGCAAGAATACTCATCGCGCAATACTGGAAGACGCAAGATCTACCCATGCTGGAAGAATGGCAAATGAAGCTCATCGACTATATGGAACTTGCAGAAATGACCGGCAGAATCAGAGACCAGGGAGAAGAGATGGTGAAGGAAGACTGGAGGAAATTTAAAGACTATTTACAGAAGCATTATAAAATTACGAACGTTTGAGGTTATCAGATTGAATGTAAAAGAATGTTATTATAAAAATGACAATGTTAAGGAAAGTATATTTAATAAGACATAGGGAAATGTAAGGATAAATAAGACAATAATATTAATCTGAACCAAAGATACGCCAGAGGGAAAGAGTTTACTACCAGAATATAAGACCTAGAATACAGAGTGGGAAGGCATGGGGAAGTCGCAGACCTAAGTTAATGCTGAAGAATATAATGATACAATATTTGTTTTTAACTCTTTTATTCTTACCGTTTTTATTTTTCTTTATGTTTTTGTATAATGTATGTATTGTTTTTCTTTTGCTTTTTTCCTTTTGATGTGTTTGTCGATTTGTTCTTTTTTTTTGTTTATTGAATGCGGAAAATAAAATATTATATAAAAAAAAATAATAACTCAGAGATGCATTTTAAAGAAAAGGACACATTCTGCTCATGTAAAAACAAGCCAATTCCCGGACCGTCCGTTGGCCGGATTGAGAAGGCCCGGGGGCCGCATCTGGCCTACGGGCCTTAGGTTGCCTACCCCTGAGCTAGAGGCTGGAAGCAGCAGGCTCTGAAGCCAGAGACAGAGTGATGTTTGATTTCTGTTTGAATCCAAGTCTGCAGCTATGAGAGAAGCAAGACCCTCTTGGGTTGTAATGCTGTGAACTCCTCCTTCGTAGGCTCAGGTTGTACAGATGTGTAAATAAACCACATATAATAAAGACACCACAGTCTCCGCTGTGCCTCATTCCATAGGAAACAGGAACCCTGCCTTGATCCTCTGGAATCTCAGCACTGCTCAGAGATTGGGGTGGCTTGCAACTATATTCAGTAACTGAATGAAGACTGTTCCTGTCAGATCTCACCATACCCCACCAAATGTTTGTAACAGGGTTTTTCCATCTTATCAATGTACATAATAAGACCTGGCTACTGTAATAGGAATTAAAAGTTCTATTCATCATCTTCATCTGCTGTAATGGCAGCATTTGGCATGTGTTCACAGGGCTTCCCACAGTTCAGTTGATTTGAAAGAGTCTAGGTCAGATACTCACTAATTGTGGCTTTTGGTCTGGAACACATAGTGTAATTAGAAATCTCCTTAATTTGGTAGTTACTATTAAAGTCAAGCTGCTTGATCACTTCATACTTGTTATATAATTGTTAGAATTCTAAGCTGCACATGCAGAACACTTTGAAAACTCCTGTTATATTAATGTAATTAAAGATTAATTTAGATTTGCAGTTTTCAATGCCCTATAGCAAAAGTCCTAGTTTTAAGTTTTAAAATATTCTAAAGTGGTTTGTATTTTTTTCCTACTCTTTATTTGCTATTGTAGAAACATATCACATAAGTGATGTATGAGAGCACAGGCAAGTTTATAGTAAGCGAATATAGAAATGTACTACTAGGTAAGTGTTCTTTTGTATGCTACGTAGTTCTCAGATTAGATATATTCATTTGACAACTGAATTTCCAAGTAACACTTGCATAACAAAGCATAATTTTTATCTTTCATTGCTTCTTCATAAGATAGCATCTTTTAATGAAAGTAACCAAATTTGGATCTATTTCTGACCTTTTCACTGTTGTATTGTTTGAAACCACCAAAACCAATTTCTTTTGAGCAAAGGTGGAATTCTCCCTCCAGAAGAAGGTCAGGCCTAGCCCCACCCCCCAGATGAGATGATGCTCTGCTATCCTATCTACAACAACACAGACTAATATAATGCACCACAAGCAATAAGTGCAGAACATTAATGCATATTATTTCATTCACATTATGCACATTATTTCATTCACAGGCTACCTATCAATGTACAAACAAATAACATAAGTATTTGTGTATGCTTTATATATACAGTGGTACCTCGGGTTAAGTACTTAATTCGTTCCGGAGGTCCGTTCTTAACCTGAAACTGTTCTTAACCTGAAGCACCACTTTAGCTAATGGGGCCTCCTGCTGCCGCTGCGTCGCCGGAGCACTATTTCTTTTCTTATCCTGAAGCAAAGCTCTTAACCTGAAGCACTATTGCTGGGTTAGCGGAGTCTGTAACCTGAAGCGTATGTAACCTAAGGTACCACTGTATATTAATTACACAATTGTAAAATGGGTCATTTTCCCCCTTAAGCTGTCTTCTAAAATGTACCCATTATATAGTTGGAGTACATTAGCAACATTGACAAAGAATTGAGCCAAAACATACCCAGAGCAGCAAATTGGTCAAGAAAGGCAGACCAAGAAGCTACAAGCTATCGGTCAACTTTGCATGCATGCATTGGCAAAAGAACTGAACATGTCATTCCAGAGGCAGGAGCATAAAACTGCCCAAACATTTCAATGCCTGAACATTTTAACAGAAACCTTGGTCAGTGGGTAAGAGGAAATCCCTGACTGGATGAGTGCTGAGAAAAGTGTAATTCTAGATGATAAAGTACTAGGATAGTTCAACCAAAACTAATGCTGTGCATGCACTATACTTTAAAATAACATTCAAAGTACAATCTTTCCCTCAAATAATTCTGGGCACTGTAGTTAAGGGAATTGCAACCCTGTAACCCTTGCTGAAATAAATAGGAATTTGAATATGGGTCTGCATGGTTTTCCACTTGATGTGCTTTCTAGGCATGGATCTGAGCTGATTTCCCCTTTCCTGGGAAAACCCACTCTTTAGCTGTAAATTGGAACAAATGGCAATCTGTGGAATACCCAATTCCTATTTGCTCCAACTGAGCACTAGAGAGTGGTTTTCCCCAGAGAAAAGGAGTGGGACAAGTGGAAGTGTGATTAAGCCCGACATTACCCGCTTTAAAAGTAAGAGCACTTTGTTTTTTCCCCCAAGGAGGCAAAAAAAAAACATACATGCTATTTGCAAAATGTTTAAAAGCAGAAATGTATTAATAAGCCAAATGAGAAATCTGGAGAAAATGGTATGGAAGGAGGAAACTGGAAGTACATTAGGTAAATTATAACTCTATTATATCTACCAATAATAATTAACACAGAACTGCTCAATGAGACAACCTGAAAAATAAATGCACTTAAATAAAATGAGGGACATATTCATTTTCTGAAGACAAGCAGCTTCCTGAAATCAGTGATTGAAAAGTTTAGATTAGTTAGCAATCTCCTGCAGTGTTTGAGAAATGGAATTGGTCACTGAGAGAAGAAGTTAATGAAGGTATTAGCAAAAGGATCAGAATGTCCACCAGCTGGAGTGCATTTGAGTTGTAGGGGCTAATTAAATACTCCCTGTTTTCATTGGCGCAATTAGTGTCTACTTAAATAATGGATGAATAAAATATGTTGTGTTCTACTTCAGCTGCTACCCTATCTAATACTGTTGTTCTTATTGATATTGTTAAAAATGCCAAAATGTTGGTGGGCTTTTCCAGAGCAAACGTAAGAAGCAGGCCTCCATATAATCTTAGTCTTACTATTTGAATCTGCATATGAGGCCAGGATTGAAATTCCTACTTAGCCATGAAGTTCACTAGGTGAACTAGGTGTGTTCTATCCTGAGTTCACAGTGATTGTTGATTTGACTGCATATTAAGAGTTGGATCCAGACTTAGTCATGCTTAGAACTGACACATTGAAATCAGCGGTGCTTGTTAGAAATTACTAACTTAGTCCAATTGATTTCAAGGGGCCTTCTCTAAGCGTAATTATGTCTGAACCTAACACAAAGAGTTTGTTTTGTTTAAAATTTATAACCACTATTCTTATACCATTTGTCATGGGAGCACTCCTTTGTACAAAAAATGAACTTCCCTCTATGGTAGAAATAACTTGATTTTATCGGGGGGCGGGGAATGTATGATAGTTATGGAATATTTGAAATTCTCTGTTTAAAAGGAAATGACAGATGGAGGAAATGCACTATTAGCCAAATATACATTTGTAAGTAAATGGTCAGTATCTTCAAACATCCTAGAATTTCTGTTTTTCTGGGGTTTTTCTTAAATTAAGTCTCTTGCTCTTCATATGTTGTTGTTGTTATTTAATAGATCTGGCAGTTTGCCACAAAGAGAGCCCTGTCAGTAGTCACCTAGCATGGATAATATTCTACCTCCCTAATTTGACTGACAGAAGAGGTCTCATTTTTACATTGCTCTCATGTGGTTTTTTTTAAATCAGTAAATAACACACATTTGACTGTGGCAGCAGACATTAAGATAGACAGCAATGTCTTTTAAAATGCTTCTCCACTCCTGCAGAGGTGGAGTTTCTAAAATTATATTTTCATCTGTTCTGCCATTCTGGAATATCCCTTTCTAAAGTTTGAAATCCTATTTGTTAACTTCTGAGTATCACAATTCATGCACTACACAGACCGGATATTGTCATCCTTCTGCCACGTTGGATACAAGATGCATTCGAAAACATCTGGAGGGCACCAGACTGGCAAAGGCTGGCATAAGGTAACACTAGGAAGGTGAAATGAATTTAGCACTTACATGAACTAAACCACTGCTTCCCGTCTTGGAATAAAATACATTTGATTAAATTATACTATTATTTATGGACTGTCTTTCTGGATAATATCTATATTGGGAGGTATTAAGCGTTATGTTTTTTGATAGTTCCATTGGCACAAATTGTTCTGCTTACCTGATGGAACTCCCCCTGCCTTCCTCCCCCAACATGTGGCCAATTGTATGTAGATTAGCCATAAACTTGCATTATTCTTAAGATAATTTTCTGACTTTTGAGGGGTAGACTTAAGTTTTGCAATTATATTTTAGGTACTTGGTTAAAAGCTTAACTTCCATTAAAGTGATTCAGAACCAGTGTGGTGAGAGCAAGTCTACATAATTCATCATATCCCGCCCCCAAACTGAATGCAGTTCACCAGCCATGTGTGGCTGTAGTCACCAAGACCTATCATTGCTGCCTAACTTAAGACTGGAATGAGGGGGTATTTTAAGCATCTGGGAGGAACAGTGAATCACTAATGAGCTATGTTAGTCTGGTGGATCACAAATTGAGCAGAATTAAGTTAAAGGACCACAAGGACCTTGTCATAGTCGTGGTCTGGAAATAGACTCATATGGTGGCTTCAGGCTATGCAAGTTATAACACTTTAGTGTTTAAGTATTTATTATGTATTCAGGATCTGTGGATAATTGTCTATGATCCCATGTGCAGTTTCTGTGCATACACATGCAAAAGCTGATTCAGAGTTTGTCAGACTTCATGTTTCCAGAACAATTCTTAGATTATCTATAAAATGAGGTGCATTCTTTTAAATGGACACTCTCCATACTACACTTGTGATATTTGAAATGAGAGTCCTCAGCTCTTTTCTCACTCCTTGATCCACACATTTAACCAACATAGGGCAGAGTGTTGGGCCACAGTTCCTGACCTCACCCCTAACTTCTGCCTAGGAGTTCAGGAGTTCTGATAGCAGTGTTATCTTCATAGTAAAGATGGAAGTCACATCAGAGTCTGAGTGATTTCTCATAGTTGCTAAGAAAAAGCTTGCAGTATCTAATGTGTGGTGTCTAACTTAGATAGTCTAAGTGTGGCTGTCTGAAGGCCAGCAGAGTGCGATCTCTCTCTCTCTCTCTCTCTCTCTCTCTCTCTCATTCCATGTTGCCATGATGACAAGGAGGGTGAGGAACCTGGGTTTTGCCAGCAGAGTTCTTGTTTACATTGACATGAATGGTTTGCAAAGTGGAGCAGTTTCTTCCATGTGATTGCATTTTCAAGAGGCTGCTACACTAAATTTCATGTGTTAATTAGATATTAGTCTTTAAAAATAAATAAAGAAATAAATAAGGAGGATTTCAAGGTTGCAGCTGTAGCTTCCAGAAATACAAATCTGTTAAAAGCTCATTGTTCAAGCGTTCTCCCAAAGCATTTATCACCAAAAAAAGTGTGTTTTTCAGTTTGCAGCATCATTTACCTTCAAAAGAAAACTATTATAAATAAGCCAACGGCATGTTATTAATCAGTGCAGTTATTTTATATATTTTATGTAGTTCAACAGTTTTGTGTGTGTGTAAAATTCTGTCCACTTTTTTGCTCAGAGTAAATAACAGTTCTAGACAAAAACATTTGTAAGTCACAGAACTCTGGTGCTGCTTGATAGGATCATAATAAAATGATACTTTAATGGCTTTCAATGTGGGTGTGTTGACAGGAGTATAGGCTGCTCATGAAAAATTCTATGTGGCATTTTATATCATTATTAAGTTGTCTTTTACTTTGAGAAAAATGAAATTTTTGTTAAAAATTACAGAAGACTTCAGAGGCTTTTTAGCTAGAATTATTTTTTTATCACATCAAGAGTCGATATTTCACTGGGATTCTTAGGCAATCCATCCAGGCAAAGCAGGTTGTAGAAGACATCCAAAAAACCAATAAAATGATGTCTTTGGAGGAGAGTAGTGTTGTCATATTTCAAAAAGTGAAAATCCAGAAATAAAGTTGTTGAGCTTTTTTGCAAGATCTCAGAAAAAGGAAATTCGCCATAATCTACGTTTCCGGCAACCCTAGAGGAGAGCAACTGTTTGTTTCTTTCAAGACCCATTGGAGGAAGCATTCAGATAGCCTGTGTTTTGCAGGTCTATTGCAAATCTCTCTTGTTAATATGTCAGAAACCTTTTCATGTGTCTGCTGTCCTCTATAGAGTGAAAGTAGCATCCATCACACGTAATACATTATTGTACACTAATGATCACACAAAAACATCATGTACCTCCATCCTAAGAAGGCCTTCCCAATGCAAATAACAAATAATAATAAATAATAATAAATTTTATTTATATCCTGCATTCCCCAGCCGAAGCCAGGACCAGGGCAGCTAACAACAATAAAATAGTACAACATTCTAAAATCATTTCATTATAAAATTAATTCAAATCATTAATGGCAACCATTAGTCTAAAGTTCTGTGAAGATTGCCAAAGGAGGGAGTCAGGCTGTGCCCTGACCAAAGGCCTGGTGGAACAGCTCTGTCTTGCAGGCCCTGCGGAAAGATGTCAAGTCCCGCAGGGCCCTAGTCTCTTGTGACAGAGCGTTCCACCAGATCGGAGCCACAGCTGAAAAAGCCCTGGCTCTAGTTGAGGCCAGCCTAACCTCTCTGTGGCCTGGGACTTTCAGGATGTTTTCGTTTGAAGACTGTAAGTTCCTTTGTGGGACATACCAGGAGAGGCGGTCCCGTAGGTTCGAGGGTCCTAGGCCGTATAGGGCATTAAAGGTTAAAACCAGCACCTTAAACCTGATTCTGTACCCCACCGGGAGCCAGTGCAGCTGGTATAGCACCGGGTGAATGTGATCTCGCAGCGAGGACCTCGCAACACTTTGTGGCAGGCTCAATCAGGAAGCTTGAGTTTAAATCAGTAATGAAGATCACTGGGTGACCACCTATAACCTGCAGCTTCACCTGCTTCATAGAATTATTATAAGGACAAAATAGGGTACCGTAATTTCAGCTTCTTTTGAGAGGTTGCAATTCCAGTGTGATAGGATGCTGCAGCTAGGGAAATGTGTAACTTTTAAACTTCTACTCATTTAAAACAAATTATTTTTTACTGATTGACAGAAACATTAGAAATTTGTCAAATAAAGGACCAAGTAATTAATCCGCGAGATGCGCATACAAAGGCAGAAAAAGAAATCACATGCAAGTTTCTCCACCCCCAGTAATCCATAAATACAGCATCCGGAAAAGTAGCTTAACTTATGATATTGGTTTTCTAAGAGCATCATTCATATACAATAAAGATATAAACCTTTAAACCTTTCCTAACTTTTCATGAAATAACATCTGATAAATAATCATTACAAACAAATGTTTGATCATTCTGTCACATGCAGAAAAATGGAATGTCTAGATTACTGTCAGATCTATTCCTCTGCAAGTTGAAGTTGTTATGTAGAATCTCACAATCCTATCTCACTTTTCCCTTTGCATTCTTATATATAAACAATACATCATTCAGGGGTATTTTGCCTGGTTTCTCATTACAGGTATTCAGTTCTCTGCTCTGTTTTACAGCAACAGCCAAGCCAGCATAAGATCTAGGGTGAAAGAGTGGGTGGTAGCAAGGAGGTGTGGAAGTAAGAAGGAACTCCCAGTTGGTTGGCAGTGGGCCCTGTCAAATGCCCCAACCATTCTGGTCACTGACATCATGCTAGCTGTTGATAGCCTTCCTCCATTCTTCTTCTTCTTCTTCTTCTTCTTCTTCTTCTTCTTCTTCTTCTTCTTCTTCTTCTTCTTGTCTGGATGCATTATATCCAATTCAGCAAGGTCCGGTAGGTTAAGCTGAAATTGCTAGACATGCCCCACAAACTGACTGCTCTAACCTCATTGACTGTTAACTGCTCTGCAAATGGATTAAGTGTGAAAAAAAGCTGCACAAGTGTCTTATGAATGCATGCTTTGCATGAAACCTCACATGAACGAGATAAAACTATAATCTTCTTGGAGAATGAACAGCATATGCATTTCGTAGCATTCAATAGGCACTTTTCTAATTTTGTTTGAACTTTGTGATGTATTTCAAAGTGCTGGTTGGTGATACTAGTCTGCAAAGGCATCTGCATCGAGTTGGCAGGCAGATGGCTGGGCTTATGTTTTGAAAGTTGGTGAGGAATCTTAGATGGCTGCACTGTCTGGAGAGAACAAGCAAGTGTTTAGAATACTTGGGCATATGGTAGATGGTGGCTGCTAAACACATAATTGCGAAAGCTACTCCTAATTGTAGAA
This sequence comes from Podarcis tiliguerta, assembly GCF_965153285.1. Taxonomy (NCBI): domain Eukaryota; kingdom Metazoa; phylum Chordata; class Lepidosauria; order Squamata; family Lacertidae; genus Podarcis; species Podarcis tiliguerta. Next base: position 50,912,453 of record NC_139536.1, read on the forward strand.
GGGATGAGAGTGGAACAAGGGGGGAGGGTCCATAGAGGTGTTAATTGTTTCTGCTTTTGAGGAGGAACACTACAGCAGCGTAACAAATATGATTATATGTATGTTTATGTTTGTATACATTTTATTGGAGAGCATTGTTTGACAATACCTTAAATTAAGACTCCTTTATTATATAGGAGCCGAGTCAGATACTGGCCACCTATCAGTGGACTCTAACTGAATCTGTCCATCCAAAGCTGTATAAGGGTGACAATGAAGTTTAATGTTTTGGTCCTTAGACTTGATGCATCAGCATTGTTAGGTTGTGGGTGAACATATCAGACAACACAGCGGTTCTTCCAAGGATCTCTTTATTTGTAAGCTGGAACAGAACTGAACTGAAGGCCTCAGTCAGCCTGCTTATATAGAGCTCCAGTACCTTGTTACTGTAACAACTTTCTAAAACTATCCAATCACTGAATGTCACTTTCGATCCTTCATTTGCATACAAACTATCCAATCACTGAACGTCACTTTCGATCCTTCATCAGCACATTTTTTATGCTGAAAAAGCCCCCCCCCCCCCCGGTTTATACTCAAGCAAGGGTCCCTGTCGGTGGCTGTCGGCGGCGGAGGAACGAGCAGCCTGAAAGCAGCCCTTTTGGGCTGCTTGTTCTTCCTCCGCCTCTGCCGCCACCATCCTCTGCCTCTCAGCAGTACCCTAGGTGGGCAGCGGGATGAGAGGGGCTGGAGGGGGGACAGAGAAGCCCCCTCTGCTGTGTGCGCATGTGCGTGCGCGCGCACACACACACACACACTGCGATCCACCAGGAGGTTTGTGGTGTGGTGAACTGGCTTATACTCGAGACAATAAGTTTTCCCACTTTTTTGTGGTAAAATTAGGTGACTCGGCTTATATTCGGGTCGGCTTATACTCGAGTATATACGGTATATTGTGTGAAGACCAGCATTTACATTTTGTGTAAGCCTACATAAAACACCATGACACTTCCTCCCCTGCCCACTTCCTTTTCTACTTCTCCCAGGCAATCCAGACAGGTGGTACTGAAGTCCCAGCGAAAGATAGCACTAGTGGGAAAGGGAAGAAGGTGGGCTTGGCTTGGCTTGCCTCTCCTGTGGGTCAGACGCTCTGCCTACTGAAGGGGCAGCAGGTGTCCACGCTGACAGCGGCCCGTCTTCCAGCAGAGTAGAGCAAAGCAGCTCATTGCCACCATTATTATCATAAACAGATGAGGAACTGATTACATCTGGTAAAATTATCATATTCTTCTGTGCATAAGACGCCCCCATGTATAATACGACCTCTATTTTTTTTAACCCCAATTAAGAAATTAAGTTGTTTAGCTTTTTTCGGGGGGGAGGTCACTTCCACCAATTGCTCACCTGCCTGCCCGCCACTGCTGATTGCTTGCCACAGCCACTGCCGATCGCATACCTCGCCACAGCCGCCAATTGTCTGCCCGCTCGCAGCCACCAACTGCCCACCCACCCACTTGCCACAGCCACCAATCACCTGCCCACCATGCCACAGCTGCCAATCACCTGCCCAATTGCCACAGCCATAGCCAATCGCCAGCAGGCCTTGTTGCAGCCGCCAATTGCTGCTGCCAATCTCCTGCTTGTTGCTGCCATTAATCGCACATCCCCCCTCTGCATTCACTATCCATGACAACACCCAATTTTGGTCTAATTTTTAAAAGCAAAAACATTGTCTTATACACCAAAAAATACAGAATATTTTCCAAACAACTATTCATACCTTTTTTGACCTTACAGGCTACAGCTCATGGCACGGTAGTGGGTAAAAACAGAATGACTAATAGAGAAGGGAAGGGGCCCCAAATAAACTTAGTACCCCCTTATAACATTCCTCCCAGATCCCTGGCCTCCATAGAGCAGTTATGGTTACCTAGTTTTAGTAATGTTTGAAAACTTAGTGCTTCATGTTATGTCTTAAACAGTGGCGACATGGGGTAGGAGCATTACTGAAGCTTAAGCACATTTTGTTTGAAAAAAACACAGAAATATACAGGTTGTGTCATTTTTGGCAACTTCACTATACTCAGTATGACTCTCAAACATTTCAACCAAATAAGGAAATAAAATGGACCACTGAAGTGATGGTTAGTTGATTGCAATATAGCTTACCAGGTGTGATACCATAACAGTGTACCTTCATTACAGGTCTTAAGATGCTATTGCAGGAAGTTGTACTGGGAGGCTGAGCTTTCCTCCACGCTAAGCACTTAAAAATTCATTTGAAGCTCTGGGCCTGATAATGCTTCAGGCAGCGTGGTTTTTAGTTGGTTTCTAGGAAGTGTGGTATAAAAGGTATTGTCTTATTTGTCCAAGGGCTGCTGTCCACCTTGATTGCATTATAGGCGGATCCTGTTTTTCATGAGAGGAAATTCTGCTGCTTGATGTTGGTTGGATTTGCCTGAAGAAGGGTTTGACCAGGTCAACCTTTTTGTTCCAACACACCAAAGTGGTGCCCCCAGTTTCCCAGTATAGGAACTGGCAACAAAAAGTGAGCTGTAGTGGGCTGCTATGTTACACGTCCGCCATTTGGTTCTGTCACATCCCTTCCAGTGCTGTGCTGTTATTTTTAATAATTGGGGAGTACATGGAATTTCTGATTCCCAGACTTGTTTATAACAGGACTGTTACCTCAGGATTCCTTTCCTAAGTCCTCAGATCCCTCAGGCTTACTGGGGCTTACCTGGTAGCGACTATTCAGCCTTGTGTGTAGTAATATCAAGTGGAAATCAGGTAAAGGCAACATTACTTCACTTTGGAGGTTCTTACAGACTATCTTTAAGACTTATGAAAATCCCACGGGTTCCTCAGTATCATGTATCCCACAATATGATGAGACAGATTCTAAGTCCCCTTTCTCTGCACACCATTTACTTTAAAACACATTTTTAATCTCGCTGACATTTAAATTGTGCTCCAGGGAAAACATTAAGAACTGCCATCCCATTGAAATGAATAGGTGGGAACAAAATTAGACTTAAAAACCTTTGCCTCCAACAGACTACCCATAGAATTGTTTTGTACTGGTTTCCTATGTGAAATATTTTCTCCATGCAACAATAATTGCTGTAAATCCATTTGATTTTTATTTGATTCCCCCCCCCCCCAGTTTGAGAGAGACTGATGGGTTTTCTGTGGAACATACTTACAAAACAACTAAACAAGAAACACTGATTAGTTGTAGCTCTGTTTTGCCTAAATGCATTCTTTGAAATTGAGTGATTTATCATTATCATTTAATTTGGGGCTATATAGTGTAGTTCTGCATGTAGTTCTGAGCTTCAAACTTTGATTCCAGTTAAAATCACAATTAAAACATGAAATTCGCTTCCACACCTTGTTATGATGCCCACCAACTTGGATGGCTTAAGAAGGAGTTGATACAAATTCATGAAGGCTAGGGCTACCGCTGGCTACTAGCCATGATGGCTGTGTACTTCATTCAGTGTCAGAGTCCGTGGACCAATAATAGTGCTGTTGCACTCAGGTCCAGCTTGCAGACTTCTTTCAAGCATCTCACTGGTCCCTGTGAGAAAAGGATAGCGAAATAGATGGGTCTGATCCAGAAGGTCCCTTTTTATGTTCTAAAAAACAAAAGGTGAATGAGAACATTGCTCATACTAGGAGTGAAACACTTAGTGACTCTGGGATACCAGCAAGGAAAGAGCAAACAGCTTTACACCTTATTGATTACAGACCTGCAAAGAATTGTAAGTTATTTATTTCCATCTAATTGTTATCTTAAGGGCAAAATACACAGAAAACCCCAGTGTGTAATTGATTCCGCCTTTTAAGGTGGTAGGTGGGTAATTCAGGGTTTGGTTATTACAATAATCTGAGTGGAGTTCAATGTAGCACTACCTGTCAGCTCAAGGATACCTGCTTGCACAATGGAATGTTCTCCCCCTCTTTGCCCTCTGCACCCCCCAAAAAAATGTTCTAGGGCTTCCCCCTACCCTCTGGTGTTGATTCGGGAAATGTGTGGGGCACACTCAGGGGGAGAAGGAAGGGCAAAGTCCCATTGCACAACAGAAGTCCTTGTGCTGGCAGGTCACAGCAGGAATTTCCAAATGCTCTTATTGAGACCCCCGTCCCTGTAATCCTCCTAATATCTAATGTGTTCCTTTGATCGGCCCAAAGACTTAATTAAAGATTTGAAGGGAAGGAGTTGAGCTGGTATGCAGGTATTGAATGTTAAAGGAATCCATGGAGGAAGAGAAAGAAAGTGGAAAGGAAGCAGAGTATGCAAGGGAATGAGGCGGTGAAGAATAGGAATAAAAACAATGGGAAGAATGCAGGAAAGAGTGGCAGCAAAAGACCAACAAGAATGTACCCTGCTCTTAAGGCTGTTACTGCATATGCTCCACAGGGATGGCCTGTCGAAAGGGCATCATATTACATGTGATTATTTCTTAGGGGAATTCACTGCTGTGGTATACAAAAAAGGTACCCACAAAAATGTTTTTAAAGTGTGTCACTTTTGACGCTTGGTCTTGAATATTTCCTAAAGTAAACCTTTGAACCTCACTGTGAATATTGCACCCTGCCACTGAAGTCTCTTTATCACCCCTTTCCTTAAACCGGAAATGGTACCTCTACCAGCTCTAAGGTTAGCAAAAGGTTCTATATTTTGTTGACTGTTCTGGAGGATGAAAAGGGAGAAGAGCATCTTTATCTTCGCCTACTTCCTTCCTCTGTTCCCATGTTGAATTGTTCAAATCAGTTTATTTGACCAACTGCCCCAAACTGGGATGTGGGCACCGTTTATGTTAAAGGAAAGCTCAGTTGGTAGAGCCTGGGACTCTTAATTTCAGGCTTGTGGGCAACAGATTGCAGGGAGCTGGACTAGATGACCCCCCCCCATCCCTTCCAACTCTACAACTCTATGATCCTACTGTCTTTATAGTGTTGCACATTTCACCTAGGCTGCATATGAGTGCTGGCACCCGTGTTTCTAAGGTGATGGGAATGACTATTCCCAAGACTCTTCCTGGGAATCTTGCTAGCAAAGAGAAATTGTTAAATTGTTTTGGTTTATAAACAAATCCATGACTGCTAGCGTGGCCACTTTTTACTAAAATGCTTACAGATCCTCATTTTTATCACTTGTTCCAAAAACCTCTTGGGGACAGAAGTTGAAGCTAGATATCTATAATTCCTCCATTCTCCTTTTTTAAAGCAGGCAATATGTTTTATGTTCTACTGGAACTCACCTGCTGCCTTGAATCCTGCTTCTGGCTATTTCCTTGTAATAAGATAGCAAGAGGAGATGTCTTAATGTAATCCTGTGCTCTTTATACTTTAAACATGTTGAAAGAACCTCTGTTACACAGTTTATGCCACTATTTGTTTTTATCAGTTTGACTGGAGATATAATACATTATTAATTCCCTTTTCATGTGGATTTTTGTTACTGTTAGCACTTCTTTTGTTTTTGGACTAAGGGTGTTTTTATTATTCATTGATTAAATTCCATACAGGCTTTCAGATAAGAACTTGTTTTGCAAACAGGTCATTGAGATTTTGCAAACGGATTTTAAAATCTAACAAATTTCCCCCAGAAACGATAAATCCGAATTAAATTGCATTGGGGAATGCAGGCTGGCGTTTTATGTCAACAATGTCATGCGGACAGTGTGAAAAACTTGCTTGCGTGAGGAGCATTGATGCCATAGTAAACACCAAAAGGAAGAACCCCAAATAGCCTACTGTTGCTTAAGTTTCATTCTGCCCTGTTCTGGAAACTGCCAAGCTTAGATACAAACACATGTTTGTAATTTGTCACCCAGTTTTATATTGCTTCTGATACTTAAACAAATGTAATTTTATAAGAGAGATTTGTTTTTTCTCATGCCCTATCTCTTTCCTGCCATTTCTTTACCTTTTAGTTTTGCCTTGCTTTGCTCCTTTTGACTTCTGGGGGCTTAGCTTGATGTATAGAGAACTGTACCATATTGTAGTCCTTTTAAGTTTCACTTGAATGTATGCTCACGTTGTGAATATCAGGGTCAAGGGAGGTTTGGAGAGGGATGACAAGGCACAGGGTTTTATAGGTTGCGGCCCTTGTTTACGGAACACTCTCCCAGTGATGTCTGCCTGGTGCTGACGTTACTATCTTATTGGTGCAAAGTTAAACTTTCCTCTACTCTCAGGCATTAGATGGCATGTATATTAGAGTTTACTTATATATGTATTTATATTATTACGTCATATTTGAGAACGGTGACTAAGAAATGTAATTATGATTGTTATCAATAACAATAACAAGCAGTTATGCTTCTGAATACCAGTTGCTAGAAATCCCAGGAGGGGAGAGTGTTCCTGCCCTTGGGTCCTGCTTGTAGGCTTCCCACAGGCATCTGGGTGACCACTGGAAGGTGGACTAGATGGGTCATTAGCCTGATCCAGCAGTCTCTCTCTTCCATTGGCCTTATATCTCAAAAGCTCCATGCACAGGAACTGACAACTTCTGTGTATACGCAGATGACTTTCCAATTGCCCCCTTCCAGCTGCGGCTTCTTGTGCCTCATCACATGTCACCCTAGGGAGTTGACCTTCAAGAGCAGCTTTCAGGAGTCCATGCATGTCTGCAAGCAGAGGGCCGAGATTACGGCCTAGATTCATGTGTCTTCCTAGTTGATAGGGGAATATAGACGTGAAAGAAAGACGAAACCAGAGCCAAGCAGGGATAATATATCTATTAAACATTTCCAAGGCCTGTGAAAAGAAAAGAAAAAGATTCCATGTATCAGAAAACAGAATATTAAATATTAAAGTTGGTACCTGTGAGCCTCTCTGGAAAAGACATTCTCTGTGTGATTGTCGTCCCCACCTGGTATGTAATGACAGCTGGGCAGCCCTTCTTGCCTGTCAAATTTGTCCCACTGAAGCTGTACTGTGCAGCTCATCAGAGGAATATGTTCAGAAGGTAGGCAGGCAGGTAAACTGGATAGCTTGCCGAAAACAAATAAGATTGGAGGGGAGATGTGAAAGCAACAACTTGTTTTTGTGAAGAGAAGCTGGCAGACACATAAAGAAGAGAAAGCCTACTTCTTCATTCAAAGTGTTTATTATCACTTAACTGTTATTTCGACTTAAGAATCATTTGCCATGAATGCACTCCCTGTGTCCCTTAGCTTGAAAACTGAGAACATTGCACTCTAAAACTGAAATTATATAAATGCATAATTCCTTAACAATATGATGTGTGTATTTTGTCAGGGTTTTTCTTCTGTAGCCAAAGATGGTTGCAATGGATGTATTATGTATTTGTTTTGCCTTGATGTCTGTGGCTTTCTTCATTTGCTTTTTTCACTACCTGCTTGCATGCAGTTTTGCTTGCCAAGTTGTTGTTTGAGTCTGAATAGCTTTGGGCCCAGACTAGGCTCCCACACACATCTCCAACCCCCACCAGACATGTTCAGGAGTGTCCTTATTTTCACCACTGAATTGTAGGAAAAGAATGCCAAGTAAACTGTACCGCTTAATATCCAGCAGTATATCTTTTACTATAATTTTTATACTTGTAAACTCACACAACTGGGAAATAATTTAGCACATGAAACTATATATTACTAAATTATTCTAATACACTTACTCTGAGGTTTGTTCAGGGACCAAAAATAGCACTGCATTGGGGAAAGAAATCAGAAGCCAATCTGGGATTTCTCCTTATGCTTCTTGCAAGCTTTCTCTCTTGTATAAAATGAAAAGCCGCAAGGCGGATTTACAGCTTTAACTGGACTTGAACTAACCCATCACAGTAATGAACATAATTATTGTGGCTTTTTTTTAACCTACAGCAAAGTGTGATCACTGAGCACTGAATTATATTATTCATGTATTTTTGTAACAGGGACACAACCATATGTGTGTGAGCACGCATGCATTATTCTTCTGCCAAATTCTAGTGATAATAATAACATTTTCATTAACATTAATGTCGCAACATATTTTTATGATTTATAATTAATGCAGTGTGGTTTTTAATTTTTATAAGCTTGATGCACCAGTCTTTATTTTTGGTTATGAAGAGGCTTTCATTCTGTCTGTCTAGACAAGCAGTGATGGACTGTACAGGCTGGATGGTGAATGGGACATACCGTATTTTTCGCCCTATAGGACACACTTTTTCCCCTCCAAAAATGAAGGGGAAATCTGGGTGCGTCCTATGGGGCGAATGCAGGCTTCGCGGACCTCTCCGCTAGCAGCGGGAGCGCTCCCGCTGCTGGCGGAGAGGTGCCTGCATGCCGAAGCCTGCGCGCGCTGAGCTCAGCGCGCCCAGGCTTCGCGGACCTCTCCGCTAGCAGCGGGAGCGCTCCCGCTGCTGGCGGAGAGGTGCCTGCATGCCGAAGCCTGCGCGCGCTGAGCTCAGCGCGCCCAGGCTTCGCGGACCTCTCCGCTAGCAGCGGGAGCGCTCCCGCTGCTGGTGGAGAGGTGCCTGCATGCCGAAGCCTGCGTGCGCTGAGCTCAGCGCGCCCAGGCTTCGCGGACCCCTCCGCCAGCAGCGGGAGCGCTCCCGCTGCCGGCGGAGGGGTGCCTGCATGCTGAAGCCTGCGCGCGCTGAGCTCAGCGCGCCCAGGCTTCGCGGACCTCTCCGCCAGCAGCGGGAGCGCTCCCGCTGCTGGCGGAGGGGTGCCTGCATGCTGAAGCCTGCGCGCGCTGAGCTCAGCGCGTCCAGGCTTCGCGGACCTCTCCGCTAGCAGCGGGAGCCAGCACTGGGCTCCCACGGCTTGCAGAGAGCTGCCTGTTTGGGGGCTGGGGTCGGGGGAAGCTCGGCCTTCCCCAACCCCGCGCCTGGGGGGGAAATAATTTTTTTCCTTTATTTCCCCCCCAAAAAACTAGGTGCGCCTTATGGGACGGTGCGTCCTATAGGGCGAAAAATACGGTAAGTTTTTTTCTCAGGCAGGGACTCTGTGTGCTTCTGTTTTTTAAAGGCCTTAGCGCAATGATAAATCAGTTTTAACTAAAAGCATCTAGAAAATGCAATTTTATGCATCCTAAATAGTGACTCATGTCATGCATGATAAACCATTAGGTCTTGCGTTGACAATGAAAAGGTTATGTTTTTGTAGTTTGTCTTCTGGTGCCTAAAAAAAGAAAAAAGAAAATATTGGAGATGCTGTTTACAACCTGGCAGTGCTTCCAGCATAAAACTGCTTTTGAGCATAAAAGCATGAATTTTTCTACCACAAAGTGTTTCTTATTCAGATAAACCTGTCAAGTTGAGGAAACGAGCAATAATCTTGGATTAAAAGCGCATGACCCAGAAATCTTTACAAGTAATCTTACAAAAGGCTTCCCTCATTGATTAGTGTTTTAAGACTCTTATTTCCTTTGAATTGCTGTCCTAAGAGAACAGTACAAAAGATGTCAGACTGCAAGTTTACTTAACAGCCATGTAAATTCTAATTAGGTTGTCTTTGCATTCTCATATTTATGAGCAGAAAGTTTTAGATGCCTGCTGAAATATTCTCATTGATACATTGCTCCTCACTTTATTTTATAAAAATAGGTAGGCAGTCCATTGGGGTTTTTTTGTGAGAGACGTGCATTGATTTGTAGTTTCATAGAATTCAATGCAGCCACTTGCATGGGGATGGCACCAATGGTTCTCTATTTTGATAAGTCTAGCTGGTGTTCCATGTTATCCAAATATCATCTAAAGGGACACCCAATTTTTGTTCTTTCATCTGCATCATAACTTGAATTTTAATACAGACTTGACATTTTTATTATAGTGAGTCAATAGATACTCTGTATTCTGGTTAGTTTTATCATGGCAGACTGAAAAAGTAGCACATGCTTCTCAAAATCTTACAATGTTAGCATGTTCCTGCATTTTATTTTTGTTTGTTTTTTTAAAGAAAATATCCTCACTCTTCTCAATTATTTGAGAATTTCCCATGCTCAATATAGTTGATTGGACCCTCTGACTGAGGGCCCAAATCCTGAAAGATGTCCCTATACTTTTGCACATAAATTGTAATTCTGTGGGCAGTTTGGTGCTTTCAACTTCATGTATCGATACCAAATTTGTTTTGAACTTGATAACAAGGGACGATCTGTGGGCTCATCCATACCATAGCTTAATGTGGATTTTATACTTCTTATGTGCCCATTAATTCCACTCCACCCAGGAGCGCTTCACTGTATTCCAGTGCCATGATATACTTTTCCTTACTAAATCCGAACTTGCCTGGTGTGTGGAAAATCTGAAGATAGATTTGCTCTGCTTCATGAACTGGTTTTCATTCTGCTTATGGCAACGTTTATCCACATTTTCCATGGATCTGCAGAGAGGGGCAGTCCTTTTTCATTTCTTCTGATCTCAAGATTTACAGCTTTCTGTATGAGGAGCAAGAAAACAGTAGGGCATGATAGAGGGGCAGCGGAGGGAAAAATCTGAGAAGACAGTTCACAAACTTGTTAACTCATAATTAAACCATCAAATGTGTTGGGACCTGGCATAACCAATATACAAACATGTACTCCTCCAGTTGCAATGTAGATCTGACTTTTTGACCTTTTCTGTATCACCAAGAAATTGTTATCCTTAAGCAATCCTCCCCCCTATTATCAAATTAGCATTTTGAATTGTATTTATTGAGAGGAAATGGATTTTTAGAAGGCAAATTTTAACCATGTTATGCAGCTTCTTCCATATTTCTTTCTGTGGCTCACTCCATTTTGAACTCAGCATATAAGGCACCATCTATTGGGTAATGGTGATAATGACTTGACATTAATTTAGTGCATTTCAACTAGAGAGGTCCCAAATGGTTTTACAAACTGTCCCAGCTGATCATACTAATTATGTACAGTATACAAGAAGCACTTCACTCAGCTTTAAATGGAAGTCCTAATGGGTCAGGTTAGTGCCTCGGCTATTTCCTTTCTACAGTTTTCCATTACAGGCAGCAATGGCACGCTTGGTGGCTGGATGTCGTTTTTTGCTCTAGAGTAGGAATGGAGAAAACCTCAATGCAAAAGTTTGGGAGGAAAATCAAACTGGATTTTCCTGGAATTTGCTGCTTTTTTCTCTGTATTATATATTCTTGTTATTTATTTCATTTATGAAAAGCTTCCTAAGAAGCATCTTGAAGCAATTTCACAGTACAATAAAACAAAATTGTATCCTCCTTCCTCCTCCAGCTAACATAAAGAACTGAGCAGTGTTATTGATGTTGTGAGAAATTTTGTCAGGCAGGCTGAATTCCCTTCTGGGTAGTTTTATGGGGCCCACATGTCAGTGATGGACAGAGCCAGAGGCAAAAGTGGGCACGACAATGAATGTGACTCTTACCTTTTTGCATTGTACCCATGCAAAATCTCTCTATCCTCTCTCTATCCTCCATCAATATAAGAGACATTACCACTGCTCAAAGACACATTACTGCCATGCAAAAGCACTCAAGGAGGTCATGGAGCAAGGACAGAGAGGTCTGGAGGACCCACAGGCCTGAGGTTCCGTACCTTTGAGTTATGTGGCAGTAAGTAGAAGAAAGCATACAGCTTATCTTTGAGTCACTTGGGTATAATAGCCATGTTGCACAGAGCAACATAGTGGCAATGTAGACCAGGCCTTAGCTTCACAGACAACCACTTACTCAAGACTTGCCCATTGAGCTTCGTTCTTAAATACTTGAATCTAGGTTTCCGCCATCAAAGATCTTAGTTACTAACCACACTGGTCAAGGATCAATTCAATGCTTCCTGCAAAGTTTGTTGTATTAAAATATGCATAATTTATTTGCTCTGAGTTGAATATTTGTATGTTGAAAACAACTCAAAAGGTTTGCTTATGGGCAGCCCTTTATTACAAAAGGAATTATTGTTTTGGAAGGCTGTGGTATTTACGGGATAGACCTTAGAAGACTTCTGCGTTGAATAAATACAAATGGCATAGTTAACAATTTCGCAAATGCATGCTATTTACATAATCCCTTTCACAGAGATATACATAATGTTGTCATGATCTGTTTGTGCTTAGTATTAATTAAAAAGCCAATTTGTCTTCTAATGGACCTTAAAAGCTCTCAGAGTTTTGTTTCATCCTGTCTTTGTTCATAGATTATGACCCAAGAGACTCATGGTAATGCTTGCTGTGCTCATCTAGGTGATCTGCCCAAAGGCTCCTCAGATGCTTGTTTAACAAAGGCAGCGACGTTTATTTGTACTCTTTTAAAAAAATGTCTGATATTGAAAGACAAGGACATGCTGGTAAAGGGAACAACTTCCACAGTGATGGCATGAACTTATTAGAGCCATCAAACCCAAAGGGTCTATGGGGGCACACTTCTTTCATACATCTGAGGTGAGCAATTTCAGAAACACCACAGGCTGTGGTCCAGATTTTCAAAAGGTACTTGCTTTTTAGGAGGATGCTTCAATGAAATGTCAAATAGAGAGTGTAGGAATTTGTCACACACATACCTCAAATCCATGCTTCTGTGTTTTCTCCCTCTTACCATCATCACTTAGATATGTAGGTTTGTGCCCCCAAAGCTTGCTTTGTCATGAGTGGAGCACTTTTAGGCTCTCTCGGTTACATGCATATTCATGCACACCTGTGATGCACAAGAGTTTTGTATGGCTATCTGGTGATGGTAACTGACTAATGCAGTTGCATTACCTAGATGACTGTGATAGACTATAGCGCCCCAGAGCCTCACTGCCAACAAAAACTAAGTATTTTCTTTACATTATAGTGTAAAGTGCCATGCACACTGGATGATGATATATAGAGAAATAGATCAGTTGAACTGAGTAAGTCCACTTGCAGACTTGAGTATACTCACTTGGTGGATAGATGAACAGCAGCTCATCTGACCAGACCGTACCATTTTAATTTGAATATCAAGGATACATTTGGATCTTTATAAGTTAATACCAAAATATTTGAACCTTCAAACTTCCTATCCATCAAATATAGTCTCTTTTACATTGCAAAGTTCTGTGCATGTTAAATCATGAGCGTTGGGATATTTAGAAACTTGAATTATACCCCCATAAAATTTAGATTTATAAAGTGGAGCTGCTGACATAGCTATACAGTATTTAATGACATGGTAATTTATTCAAGGAAATTAAGATTGTTTGACATACTGTTTTTTTGTGTTGATGAATTGGAAAGGCTTGCTTACGTTTGGATTTTACTTCCTTTCTTCTTTTTTGCAAATGCATTTTTTAAGCTATGCAAATACATGTTGACTTCAGTTGTATTTCATGGTTCTTTTCCTTTCAGGCCCTTGGAAGGCCAGTGCATATGTTTGGTTGTTTATAGGTTTATTAGGTACTATGTTTGCTTTCATTTGAAATAAAGAGAACCCAGACTGCTCCTTCCTAGAAAATAAAGTTCATAGAAGGGCATAACTGTGTTGCTTCTTTTCTCAAACTACCCATGGTACCCTATATGTGGATCTCAGTATCCTTTAAAATTTGCTTCTTGTTCAGAATTCACCATCACTTAAGACAGGCTTGGAGAATGTTGGGTTGTGGGCCAAATTAGACCCATCCTCTGACCTATTTTGACTCACAAGGTCGTTCTTCACAAGCCATACCCACCTTATGTGTGATGCCAGGTTGTGAGATGGGTAAAGCCAAAGCTGCAAAGGAACAATTGAGAGCCTTCAAGCTCTCTCCTGATCTATCCTCTGCAAGCAGGAACCTTTTAGATTTCATGCCAAAGGCAAGTCCTGCTGGGATGGACAAAAGAAAACACTTTGTGAGGTTATGGGAATAATGTAGATGAAGGAAGCCATGCTGGCATGGGTGAGAAGGGCAACAAAAGGGAATAAGTTCTGACATGCTTAATTGTATGAGACAGTAGCTCATTAGGCAGTATGACACGGTACTAAGACAGTAGCTTTTAGCTATGCAGATTCCAGTTCCTGTGTGAGGCTTCTTCATACCAGTGCTGGTACGCAACCTTATATGTTATTCTGTAACAGCGGCATAGGTGGTCCAAGTCTATCTTGAATTGAGCTGATCTGCTCACACAGATAAATATATTGGATTTGCAAACAAGATATTATATTTGAAGACACAAGTGTAAACCTTTCAGACACTTCTTCTGAAGAATGCAGTTAAAGCGGTGGAGTCCTGAGCAAAGAAAACTTGGCTGTTAGGACTGCTCCAAGTTGTATAATTGCGCTTGCTTCAGAGTTCAGTATTCAGCCTCCTGTCAAGGTGACTCATGTTCTAAAGGTTCTATGCTCTGCCTTTTTTTCTGAATGTTCAAAGCTATCAACAGTACAGAGTTCTGTGGGAGTCTGGTCCACTCAAACCCATTTTGAGAGAATCAGCTTAATCATGTGTGTTTAAACGTCATCAATACTAGTTAGCAGCAAAACACATCAGACGAAGAGCTGCCTCGACTAGCTGTTTCTCCACAACAGTCATGGGCTGGTTGCTGTTGATCTTGTTTACAAACCTTTTTTACAGTGATATTACAAGACAACAACTGTCTGGGCAGAGACTGAACTAAGAGATTAGCCTGGAAAACTGACTATTAGAGATCTGTGTCTCCTCAATAACATTTAGTAAGGAGAAGTGTAATTTCATCACATCCAGAATTTCCCTGCAAACAGAAGTCAGTGAATTAGAGCAAGTGTGGGGAATCACTGAACACACTGACATGACACGAAATATCTTTTATTACATATCCCCTGTAACATACAGTGAATCCCTGAATACTAAACAGTTTATACCCACTGTCTCAGGTTGGCTTTACTTGGTGAAAGTGACCTTGAGATGTCCTTTTCACCCATTCTCCCCCCTTTTGAATTCCTAGTGTCTTGAAGTCAGTGGCTTCTCCGCAGTCGGTCTCCCTCACCTCTGGTGTGGTCATGGTTGTTGCCTTAATTCGGAAACTAGCAGAGTGTGGCTTTATTCCCTTACATTATAAAGAAGCATAAAAAGTGGTGTGGAAATGAAATTAGGGCATAGCACAGGGCACTTTTTTTTTTAAGTGCCACTGGCATTCCTTAAATTCTACATACTTGGGTTTGAGATCTTGTGAGCTACAGATCCTGTGAACAGAATTATGCTCAAAGAATGAGAGGAGGGGGTTTCCTTTATGCACATTCTGAAAGTCTGGTTGAGTTGGAGAACCTTTAGGAGCAGTGCAGAAGCTGCTCCAGGAGGCTGCAGAAGAAGTGGGAATTGGGTGAAAATCACCTCCACATGATCATAGCCCCTTTTGTGAACAGAATAAAACGTCCAGGCACAGAAAGTCTATAGGGTAGCTTCACACCATCTGTACTGAAGGCAGATGTTCAGGCAGTTCTCCCGTTCCAAATGAACACACCAAACCCCTGCAATCAAACCCATAAACCTACTTAGCCTGAATGCCAGCCAGAACATAGTCTTTGCTTTGTTAGTGGAAGCATATATAAAGACCAAATTAAGTCATTTCCATATGCATGTTTTCATTGATTATAGGGAAGGAGAAAGGCAGGGGGGATATATAATGGGACAAAACAATTTAGTTCCTAGATGTATGAATTAACAATTATTATTATTGTTGTTGTTGTTGTTGTTTCATAGCTGTAATCACAGTCATAACTAGGGTTACAGACGCTCCAGGTAGTGTTTTTTCAGGTTATGGTACCCAGAAGTACTGGAACGGGTTACTTCTGGGTTTCGGCGGTTGTGCATGCGCAGAAGCGCCAAATCGCAACCCGCGTGTACACAGACACGCAGCTGCGGGTTGTGAACATGCATCCCGCATGGATCATGTTCACAACCCGAGCGTCCGCTGTATATTGTTAGGCTATCAAATATGTATAACTTTTAAAAGAACAACTGCTCTATATTTCTTTTCCACAAAACAAATACTGACTTAAATATTAACAAAACATTCATTGTCACCCCTTGAACTTACTTTTTAAACATTCCGTTTAGAAATCTTAGACAATATTAGTTGCTATTTAATTCTGATTCATGATTGGATCAGGCCAGTAGCCCATTTACACCAGCATCGTGTTCTCAAAGTTGCCAGCTAAATGCCCATAGGAAGTGTGCAAGAAGCAACTGAGCATAGGACCTGGTTCTAAGAATGGTTATCCTTTCATCTTAAACTTGTAAGCACATCTACTCTTTTGCTGTCGTAGTATTGTCACAAAAGCTTAATGCTATTGTTCCTAATTGCTCAATTGTTCATAGCTGACTTGCGCTATTTGTCTGGCTATGCTACCCACAAATCTAGAAATGTCACATTTTTCAGGCAAATAATTATCAACTCCTTTAACAAGCATCCAGCTGCAATAAACAGACAGTTGTTTCAATGAAAATACATTCCAAATGTTAAGGCTGCTGAAATATTAAGACCACTTATATTTATAATGAGCTATTTGATAGTGTATGCTGCTGCTTGAACACACCAAGGTAGAGTAAATTAATTGCAGTACAGTCCTGTGTTTATTTACTCAGAAATACAGTCCACTGAGTGCAATTCTACTTATTCCCAGGCCATAGTTATAAACACATTTACTTGGAAGTAAGTCTTACTGTATGAAGAGCTTCCCAAAAAAAATAAATTAGGATTTGGTGGTTGGTCCATAAAACAGGTGGGGAGCTGGAGTCAGTTGGTGGGCCAGAGCCTTAAGTCCTGCCCCCCCCACCTATAAATCAACATTAACAGGTGTGTTATTCTACCCACCTGTCAAAGTGCAAAGTGACTCTCAGCAAGAGCCTTTGAAGTCTGTTTGAAGGTGTGGTTTGCATTCAGACGGCCACCTCCATACTGATTGGCTGCAATGGGGAAATGTCCATTTGCCTTTTGAATCCCAGCTGTGCCTGCAGATCGACAAAGCAGGACTGGCTGACAATGCCAATCAGTTGGTTGGCACTGACCATGATCTGCCTCATCTGCGTGAGGGAGTTTCTGCTCAAGAACTCCGTAGTGCAGCTTCGTGTAGTCCCAGTAGAGCTGACCGTGCCAGTCATCTGACTGGCAGCCCCAGTTGCAGTGGAACAATAGGGAGCTCACTTTAAGCTCCTGATTGTACCTACCTCCTTACCTACCCCCATCGGTAAGGGCAGGTGGCTATGGTTGGGAAGTGGGCATTGTATGAGGAAACAGTCTTGCAGGTCAGTTTGTTTTAAATCAATGTTGATTGTTTTTCAAACAAAATTGGGACCCATGCAATAGACCCCTTCTATAAAATATCAGAAGGTACTTTGTCAGCTTTCTATTCTGTACCCCATCCTACAATAACCTTAGCAGTTGGTATGACAGTGGGCGCCTTTTTTCTTATATAATTTTTAATCCAATCTTGAAACCATTGTTCTATGAGAGGGGACTACTTGCATTATGTAATGGACCTTTTTGGCTTGTTCAAAAAGAATTAAACATCTGAGGGTAACTGTTCCTGACAGAATAAAGAAGTTACAATGTCCCAGTAACATTAGAATAATGTAAGCAGGATTTATTATGCTCTTCTTCCTTCCCTTTGTCGTTTGCTGGTAGAAAACATTATGCAAAGATGAATATTCTGCTGGGAGTATTATATGTTATGCAAATATGATGTGTGAGTATGTGTGTGTGAGAGAGCATATATATATTTGCAAAGGTATTAAATCACTGAGCAACAATTTTTCCAGGTTTGTTGAGTAGCAAAAAGACCAAGACCTATGCTACAGTGCTGAAAGCACAATTAAATTAAAGAGAGGACAGTGGTGAATAATTTGAAAATGTATTACAGCGTTACTAATTTGAAGTGTATGAAAGATTTTTTAAAATAATTATAATGCTATTCATTTGTCAATGTCTTTATTTGCAAGGAATAAAGGCTTGCAGAGATTTAATCTTTTGATACATTGCCAAGCAATGAATTTTGTGTTATTGTGCTTTTGTTTCACTGTCCTTTTCAGTAATAATCCCTAGTATGTTTGGATACCTCTTTTATTGAATGTTCTAGCATCAGTGAAAATACACTGACATCTTTAACTCTTGGGTGGAGAGAGACCCCTTAGTCCTGTTCTGTTCAAGAACAGATAGAACAGATAGAAGCTGAACACATAGACCTGGCACTTTGAAGTTGACTAGATTTGTGCATATTTTTCTACATTGTTGATGCAGTGTTGTCCTCATCCAAGTGTCAGCCTGTACTTTACCTCCATAATCTGGTTAGGGAAAAAGAATCCAACATAAAATTACACACTGTCCAAATGTGGACATGCATTGTGTGACTGTTGGCTTGTTTTTCATGTGTGGTGACATGTTGCTCAGTGCTACCTATCACCAAATCCTTGACTTCTGTTGACGATGTGCTTCTTGGTGGACTACCGATAGGACTGGGTACAATACATATGTATTTATATTATTATTTTTAGCCCACTGATTTGTGTAAGTTTGGTATATTGGTAAACTTGTATTTCAAAAATTAACTTTAAAATAGCCATGCACACAAATACCTGCATGCCTGACCACAATGAACTTCAGGTTTCTGGAAGTCAGGGAGGGCAGGGAAGTGCTATTTGAGGATAAGGACAACTACACACAGTGCAAATTCACCCCGTCAATTACCACTCACTAGAGTGAATGGGATGGGACGCGGGTGGAGCTGTGGGTTAAACCACAGAGCCTAGGGCTTGCCGATCAGAGGTTCGGCGGTTCAAATCCCCACAACGGGGTGAGCTCCTGTTGCTCGGTCCCAGCTCCTGTCAACCTAGCAGTTCGAAAGCACATCAAAGTGCAAGTAGATAAATAGGTACCACTCTGGCGGGAAGGTAAACGGCGTTTCTGTGCGCTGCTCTGGTTCGCCAGAAGCGGCTTAGTCATGCTGGCCACATGACCCAGAAGCTGTACGCCGGCTCCCTCGGCCAGTAAAGCGAGATGAGCGCCGCAACCCTAGATTCGGTCACGACTGGACCTGATGCTCAGGGGTCCCTTTACCTTTATCTAGAGTGAATGGGAGCTAGAGTTCAGTTAACTCATGTGTTGATGAACATGCACAAAAGCGTAAACTGAAACATAGGACCTCTGTGCCCCATTTGTGCCTTAACACGCTGGTTATGTACACAGTCAGAATTACGAAAAGATCTGAGATCCTAGTCTCTGGTTCACTGGTGGAGGAAAGGGGGGGAGCGCACCGCCCCTAGCACCATCGGGGAGAGAGGTACCATCACGGCCATCCCCAGACACATGCTGCAAACACCCCCCCCGCGCCGGGCGCCACGCCCACGTGGATGGCACGCCATGCCCCCGGGATGCACACCCCACCCCGTGGATGACGTGCCATGCCCCCGGGACATGCGTCCCGCCACTGGGGTGTGTGCCAGCCACGCCCCCGCCTGCTCTCCGCCCCCATTGCCGGAGCATGCAGTTTTGTCACTGCTCTAGTTTGTTACGCATGCTGGACAGTATGAGTCCCTTCCTTCCTCTTTCCCAGCAGCACAGAGGCCTGGTTCACATATGTATCCATGTCATGACTACCTTAATGGGATGGAGGAGTCAGTGTGCTTTTTGATTTCAGCATGCCACAGTGCAGAGGTGACATCCTGCTATTGCTCCGTGCCTGGCTCCACATTCGGCCTGTACAATGGGGCCCCTGCCCCCCTAAAAAAAATGATTGAGGGGGCCATTCTATTGTAATGGACATGGAATCTTAGTCATCCCCTCTGTATGTAATCCTGGATTCTCAACTCTTTTTAAAAAGCAAGCAAGCAAACAAACAAACAAAAAACCCTAATGCTTTTAATGTACTTAGTAAACCCAAACAAAAGTGTTGAGGATTTTATAGTGGTGTAGGGCTTAGTTTTATGAATTCATAATGTAGTGCTTCAAAAATAACTTGAGCTGATCATTAATGTGTATGAGAACAGTATTTTAAGTATTTTAAATGTATATTTTACCCCTTGAAATTGCGACTCAGTTTTGTAGCACACATTGTTTTTCATATACAGTTTTCAGCAAACAGGTCATGTCACATAATGTAACATGGCAAAACTGGCCTCAGGCTATTTTGGAGGATGGTGGACTTAGCTTCTAAATCTCTTCTTAAGAGTTTGTTCCTTAAGGGAATCCTATTATTTGGGTATGAGGTGGATAACAGACAAAGACGTGGTGTGTAAACTTTTTTTTTTTTTAAAATGACTGCCACAGGGAAGACAGTGGCAGGTCGAACTGTGAAGAACTCACAAGGGACAGCTGCCTTTGAGATGCGGAAAATCTTCAAGATTGCTCTAGGAACCTTCCTTTAATGGTTCACAACAGAAGTCAGGGGTGGGGGGGAAATGCTTCTTATGCTAACCTCTAACAACAGATTCCTTTATGGCCTGCCATAAGAAATGGCTATCCTCCTGGTGCTTAAATTGTATGCTAATTGATATCAGCAGAAATTCTGAGCAACAGTACAGTGTCAGTTCTCCAACTTTCTAACCCCAGGCCCTGCTTGATATGGATGAATATTACTGAGGCCAACCAGTCACAAAATGGTGATGCGGGGCACAGGCAGTCACAAAATGGAGTCAATTGGAGCAGGGGCCATGTGACATGTGATACTGCCGGAGGTGAGACGCGCAGAGAGTGATCTTCAATATTGCTTGCCCCGACTCTGACCTGGTTCCTTGGCTGCCAAGCAGGGGCTGGGGCTGGGGCACACGCAGGGCACTCAGCAGCAGCAGGGGGTGGCAGCCACCTAAATATTGGGGAGGTATAGCCTTCTTCCCCAAAATATTGGGGGGACTGGAGTCCTTTGCACCCCATATATTCAGCACCCCTGAGGAGGAGGCAGGGTTTAGTACATCCAGCAGATAATTACTGGCATCATTTTCTATTGATACCCAATCAATCTCTGCTGCCATGGATGGGCTTTCATAAACCAGGGGTGGGGTGGTGGGGAGAACCTGACAGGACAATGACCACCATCAGTTTCCTTCTCTTTTGCTGTCTCCAGTTCAAAGGAAAGAGTGTGCATCCTGGATTTCCCTAAAAAAAAAAAAAAAAGAAAGAAAGATTGAGGACTATGTGAATCTCCCTTCCGTGTATCTTGTTCCATGTTTTATAGCGTACAAAGATAACAACTGAAACCAGATGTGAGAAGGAAGAGATAGCCGTTGTGCGATTATGGTAGTGCAAATGAATGAATCTGTGTCTTTGTGAACATCTATATTTCTGGAGTATTTATTATGTAAATAAATACTCAGGGATTAGGAACAGAGGTTCCATGCCTTTCTAGTTAGTTTACATGGCTTTCCAATTTGCCCCCATACCTTTTTATGATTACTATCAGTCACAAAGTATATGACTGATTTGATATGGTTGATTTGATTGACACCCTATGCCCTTTTAATATGTGGAGGTTGGGGGGCTGTTATTGGGTTGTTGTTTTTGCTTTGATTATGTATTTTGTGGTTTTATATTTTGATTTTATTCTGTGAACTGCCCTGAGACCTCTGGGTGACATATAAATTCAATAAATAATTATGATGTAAGTTATATTTCTGAAATAATGAAAAAGCAACCCTGAGTTGTGAATGGTGGTAGTTTGTATCTTACATGCCAAATGTTGGTGTATGATTTGACTGGTTGCTATAGCTCTGAATTTTGGAGTAATTTTTGGCATTCCACAAGTATGTCAACAGAATTGCAATTATTTAAGTGAACTCTGAGAAAGACCACACTGCTCTAGAAAAAGACTTAAGACTCTGCATAAAATATACAATTTTCTCTCCATTGTTATTTTCTAGACAATTATATCTCTGGGAGGCCAGTGTGTATGAATCAGTATTACTGTATTTTAAAAGCTTTCCTTCAAAAGCAGCTTGCACACAGCACACATGTGTTTCTTAGAATCATAGAATCATAGAGTTGGAAGAGACCACAAGGGCCATCGAGTCCAACCCCCTGCTAAGCAGGAAACACCATCAGAGCACTCCTAACATATGGTTGTCAAGCCTCTGCTTAAAGACCTCCAAAGAAGGAGACTCCACCACACTCCTTGGCAGCAAATTCCACTGTTGAACAGCTCTTACTGTCAGGAAGTTCTTCCTAATGTTTAGGTGGAATCTTCTTTCTTGTAGTTTGGATTTGTTGGATTTCTTACATTTGTTGGATTTCTTGCATTTGTTTGGAGAGAGAGAATATATATAACTGCTGAGCATATATTTCGATCTGTCCCAAGGGCAAAGCTAAACTGATATTAGTGATTATTGTACATATTGCTAATAAAGTCTGCATTTCATTCCACATAGTAAATGTAATTTAGGGTGACATCTGAAACATAATGCATATTTAATTAGTTAAGAAAATTACATGGTGGAATGTCATACTTGGAATTATCTATCAAAATAATAAACTGCAATATAACAATGTTGCTCCTTTTAAAATGATAAAACACACAAACATTTTACAGTACCATTTTGCCCATTGGCCATTTTTCTTAGCTGTTTCTTGTGCAATTCTCAGATGCTTCAGACTTCAAAATATTCAGGCATATATATATATACACATATATTTAAAATATGTCTTGTTCTTGGTCAGTATTTGTCAGGTTCAACTCCAGCCATGGTTTCCCAGTGGAGGTTGATTCAGACACCAGCATCTTCCAGCTCAAGGAGGTGGTTGCTAAGCGACAGGGAGTTCCAGCTGACCAGTTGCGTGTGATTTTTGCAGGGAAGGAGCTCAGGAATGACTTGACACTGCAGGTAAGTCTCCCTTGGTAGTTTCCTTTCTGGGATGCTGCCAGCCTAACTGCTTCTGCCTCTAACATTGCCAATCTGACATTCACTCCTGAGATCTAATAGAATAAATAGTGCCTGGGGATTCCTTGAACTTTACTCCACACTGCTTCATTAATTCTGACCTTCTTAATTATGCATTAAAACAGCAAGGCAAAAGGATGGGGAGGGGAGGAAGAAGGAAAATGAGAGGGGGAGGAGAAGAGATCTTTGCTTAGTGAATAAATGTTTACTGACTACAGGAGCAAGCTATGCACATTTTCTGTATCTGTTCAATTTCTACATTACTTATTCCATTTGAATCTTAATGAAGAAGGATGTGAATAAATTGTTCTAAATCAGGCTGCTCAGTCATCACGTTATATGAAATTTGTAACCCAATTGTGACCCCTGGAGGATAGTTGTAAGGCTGCTGTTGCTGCTGTGTGAGAGAGTGTGTAAGTGCACGTGCTGATGAAATAGAGCCCTTTTGAAGGCCTGATTGCAGGAGCCAGTAAGCTTCTCCCAAAGGCACCAAAGTGATGATTTACTTGCGGGGGGAGGAAGGGGAGAAAAAAATTAGCTGATAGGGGATGGGAGATGTAGGAGTTGCTGAGTTCATCACATCCTCATGGTTTAGCTAACGGTTGTGTTAAAATGTAAAATGGAGAAGAAGGTAGCCTTAGGGAAGCCCCTATTCTTTCACCCAACGTCTGCCCTCCCCTTCTTGCAGAATGGGGATAATGATACTGGCTGGGCTCTCAGGGCTGTTGTAAGGATCGCTGACACAATGTGCACAAAGTGCTGTATCAGAACTAAGTATTATTACACTGAGAGGGAAAACAGCTTGACAGGACAGGTGTAGAATGAATATACATTTTTGTAAGGCTCCTTGCAGCTGTGATCTTCCCCGGTGCCTACGTTGTTACCAGCGTGTCTGATACTTTGTTCAATTGGGAGTTTCCTTTTGATCTGAACAAAAGATTGCATGTAACGAGGTTGCATTTCGGAAACCTCGAATTTGCCAGAGAGGATAAATTGCTCTGTTACTAGCAGCATTATTGTGTTCCTGCTGCTGCTGCTGCTGTCGTCACACTATCAGTACGTGGTGCTTTACAGTTTCATAAGCCAAAAAATCCAGTCTCTGCCCGCCCCCCCGGAAATTCACAGTCTAAATATGGTAAGGGGGAATGCAATAAAGGGAGGGGGAAACAAGAGACAAAGGCAGCAAGAGATAAATGTGAGAAAAATGCCATTAAAACATTAGGTTTGGTTCCATTCGGGTTTGCAGTTGGGTAATATGATTAAGGTGTTACAGGGAACACTTCATAGAATCATCAAATCATAGAATTCCTGAGTTGGAAGGGACCCCAGAGTCATCAATCCCAACTCCCTGCAATGCAGGGATCTCAACTAACACACACATAACAAAAGGCGCAGGACAGAACCCTGCAGCTAGGTATTTGCTTACCACCTCTTTTCCTATTTGGGCTGCATCTTCCTCCTTGCATTGTTTATTATGTTATCACCAGGTTGGGCCCTGCTTTCCTTTTGGGTGAGCAGAGGGAAAGTAGGTGTTGAGCAGTTTCACCTTCTCTCTGTCACCCAAAAGCATTTCTCAATCTTCTCCATGCAGAGGACCTACTTCTTGCTTGTTCTTTCTGTTGCTTTGACCATAGCAGAATAAACCTTTATTATTACTTACATTAAACCTTTATTGTAAGCCTGAGATCGTTATGAGCTTTGGCCCACTGGACCTGCTCCCTACAATTGCTGGCTGCTCATGTATACCCTTCCTTCACAGTGGCATAGCGTGGGGGTGCAGGGGGGGCCGGCCGCACCGGGCGCAACATCTGGGGGGGGGCGCGTTTGCACTCGCAGCTCTCTGCCCCTACCTGGCTCACTCACTCTCTCTCACTGCAGTGCTGGCTGTGCGAATCCGATCCAAGCCGCCGGTTCGCCGCCCACTGTGGAGGGGAGGGTGCCAGGCGTGTGGTGCGGTGCGGAGAGAGAGCGAGGGACTATCTGGGGGAGGGACAGTGCAGCGGGGGGGGGGCACAAATTACTTGCCTTGCCCCGGGTTAGGGGGCGCAAATTACTTGCCTTGCCCCGGGTGCTGACAACCCACGCTACGCCACTGTTCCTTCATGATTTCGCCCCTATTCCATTTCTTATACATGCCCTGCATGAAAAGGTGAAGTTCAGAGGGTGTGTGAGTCATGTATTCCTACTGTACAGCAGCAGCATCAGAGAACCAGGCACCTTCCTGTGGTCACCCAGGTAACTATCTAAAAGGGGAAAGTTTACCCAAAGGCAAACACTTCCTGTTTTCTAACCAGCACAGATTAATTGGCCCTCATGTTTACAGCTGTGTGGGAGCATTGCTATGCATTGAGTAGCTGCTGTATCTGGTTGCACAGAGAGCTGCTACTGTATTGACATCCTATCACTTCTCCTAGCCAGGTATGATAGTTATCGCTTTGCAAAATGCTTTAGGGAGTTTGGGCACACAAAAGAAACCATAGAAATGCAAATTGCTCTTGTCATTCCTCAGAGCATCTTCTGCTGCCGAAGCATACAGTTGCTTCTGTGTCAAGTGTCTCCTTTCCCTTTCTGATGTCTTACTGGAAAAAGAGGGCCTTCCTTGCTGTTGCATCCCTATCTTATATATGATGTTGTTTATTAAAATGCAATAAACTATTTATATGGGAAGCTTTTTGTTGACAAATGTTAGGATTGTAAGGTTTTGTTAGCTGTTCATATGTTTCTTACACCTGTCTGCATTGCTGTCTAATTCTGGCATCAAAGTGTTATAATTGTTGTTTAATTGTGTCAGGCTGTTTCTGGGTGAAATGCAAACTGTGACTTCAGTTTTCTTCAAATAGGGAAACATAGCTTCCTGTGGCTTGAAACAATGAATGTAAAATGGAAGGTTTATCTGTTTTTTCATAGTAACAAGAGAGGCTTCTCATGCTTGTGTCTAGTTCCTCACATTTATTCACAGTTTTCTCTTCAGTCATGAGCTTGCTGCTTTGTTGACAATGCGCTGAGCACACACATTAGCAATTGTTCACAGCAAAAACTAGTCCTGCCTCTTGCGGAAGGGAGAACATCCTGTGATATTTCAGCTGCTCTTCTTGCCAACTTTTGTCGTGAACATTTCACTTTCAGTTTATAGAGGCTTAAGTCCATGGATGTGTGAGAGAGAGGATGGGCAAGAGCATGTTGAGGGCAACATGTACACTTTTGCATTCACGTGTTCGGGCAAAAAGAATCCGTAGCATAGCAGGAATCAGGTTCGTTGAATGGGCGAGTGGAAGGAAATCTGCTTGATAGCCTGTTGTCAACAGATTCCTCCAACATTCTTACATTTAGTAAACATCCTCCGACATTTAGTAAACAAACATTGACACTGTCAGCCTTGCCTAATATTGTATTTGCTGTTGGCATCTGTTCATTCCTGCTAATGAAACAGAAAATTTTCTGTGGACATATCACCCCATTTCAGGATGTGAATAAGTTTAGGCAACCTGTTCTCCTGCCTAACTTCCCTCTCTCACACACAAGAGCAATGGGAGAACAACACAGGGGAAGATATCACACAGTATTCTCTAGTCAGAAATGTGTCTGTCCATTATACAATTAATTTATGTAACTCCCATTATTTTCTAGTTACAGCTATTGCTTGTTGTGTTGCCAGTGTAGCCATATTTGCTCAGAGATGCTCTCTTTCTTTTGGCTTCAGCAGGAGAACTGAAGACTTTCTCCACTTGAAAGCTGAGTATAGAAAGCAAGGGAAGGAGTGGGATGGAAAGTTTTTGGCACAGGTGTGAAGAAGAGGGGTGCGTAAGGGAGATTCTGAGATCTGCTATGACAATTTTGCTCAGTACTTTCAGGGTAAAATCACTATTCTCTAATGGTCTCCACAGGAATGTGAACACCACTGATAGTATAGGTCCAAATGAGATGTCCAGTGCACTATGCTGTCCGATTTTGAAAGCTGCTGGTATTTAGAAGCCATCTTGCTTCTAAGAGTTTGACTCTTGTCCATTGTGGCTTTGGGTAGTGGGTGGGTTGATAGGATGGGTCCAGAGAGTGGTGAATATATATGTATGGAAGCTGCATTTAAGGTTTAGCCTTTCCTTTAAAAAGTCCTCCTTGGACCCAGAAGCTTACAATAATTACCACCCAGTTGCCACTACCTTTTTGGGGGGCAAGAGAGTACTGGTTGTCCATTTTCATGTGCTCTTTATAGAGACTTTATAAACAAACAAACAAGTTTTGAGGAATTAGAATGGTTGGTGAGAAAATTCTGAGATTCACAACCTTCAAGGATTGTGTCTCTCCATATGAACCCTATGATCATAATCTGAGGCCCTTCTTCGTGTGGCTCATCCATGAAAGATCTGGAGGGTGGTGACACATGAACAGGCCTTTTGTGCAGTGGCTCTCCTTTTGAGGAATTCGCTCCCCAGAGAGGCTCACCAGGCACCTTCATTATACAGCTTTAGGTGCGAGGCAAAGACATTTCTCTTCAACCAGGCCTTTGGCTGATTAACATTCTATGTCCTTTTAAAGATGTTTGTGGAAGGGGAATGGAGTGGGGCTGGGTGATTATTGGTTTGTGGTTTTCTTTGTTCTTTTTTAAATTATGTTTTCATCTTGTATTTTTATGTTGTGAACTGCCCTGAGATCCATGGATGGAGGGTGATACACAGGTTTATTAAACAAATAAATAAATTATCCAGTGTAAAATTTAAAATAATTATCTTATTTCCTCTGACATATTACTGTTTAAAGGAACATATCAGGAGCAGAATGTGAAGTAAATCTCACTGCTTGTAACTTGTACCAGATATAATTAGTGATACAGATAGTTGTGCTATTTTTTACTATATACTTTATACACTCCTAAGAGGAACTGTAAATTACCACAATTTATGGAGCGGAAGGTTTAGACTTCTGTCCTTCCATGTAATTGAGTATTTGGGTGGGGGGAGTGAATTATGTGCTAGGAATTGCCTGAACTAATTCACCTTCATCTTGATTTTAATGTGAGAAGTGATATAAATAAGGTCTGACTGACTCCATGTGTTGTAATTCAATTGGACTCTTTCTGATGAGAAAACTGTTGGGTTTAAACAGTAGGAGGCAGTGTGAGCGTCTGCTGTGAGTTGAAATTAACACGATTAAGCAATTTGGAAAGTTTATTTGGGAAGTTCATACATTTTGTTAATGTTCCCTGTAAGTAGATCTTTTTCACAGCTTCATCCCCTGAAAATGGCTGGCATTGGCACAAAAAAGACGGAGTCCAGTATCAAGACTGGTCGTTGTCCTCTTCAGATCACCACACAAACGCTTCTTGTTCTTTTATAACTTTTTATTGCGTATTAACAAAACAATCTTATAAATGGTTCTTAGCTATTATTCCTCAGAGCCACTTCTTTCAGATACCTTCTGAGCTCTTCTTCTCCGTGACCAGCCACCCTCAAAATGGCGAAGGCACCCTTCCCTTCGCTTTCCCGCTCTTTTTTCTAACCTCCTCACTAGAGCTGGCTTGTATCTCCCCTCCTCTGAATCTGAGCTAGAACTTAACCCTTGCCTTTCCTGGGAACATCCTGTCCCTCCCTGTTGTTCCTGTTTCTCTCTTCTATTACATTCACTGCTCTCTTCCCCCCCTTGGGGAATGCTTTCTCCCTCTGAGAAACTGGAAACTTCTAACTCTTCCCTGACATCCAAATCGGCGCGATTACCCCTTCCCTGCATATAATAATACACAGTTTTCTGTGCACCATTTGCGCAAACGTGCTTTAATGTATATGTTACTCATCATACTGGGAAAATACAGTGGCCATGAAGGGCTTGGCAGCAGAAACCAAAGATATTTTTACTGCTTGAAATAAAGGGCAGGATGACAGTCCCTCTTTCCATATGCAGCTGAATCTCTTTCCAACACTGGTGATGGGTCAGTGTTCTCCAGTCCAGCAATATAAGACTAGTTTATATTGAACAGGGTAGGTTGCATGGCATTCACAGCTCTGGCCGCCTGAGGTGGCTGTCCTGCTCTGCCCAATACAAGGGCCAGCCCTGGGGCTTAGAAAACTCCAGTAGGTTTTTTAAAACCCTATTATTTCTTTTGAACAGCAGATCTCCATGTCCAAATCACAAACAGCCTCTTTATTTCAAAAGATGCTTGACTGGAGCTGGTCTTGGAGAAACACATGTCCAAACCTTCCTTGAGCACAGGGAACTTTTTATTCTTTTGGTCTAATTCTTTGGATAGAGCCCAGCCATTTTCATGCTTTACTTCAGTGCAAAAAGTATCAGAAGCCTATGCTACAGTTCCTTATTCAGCTGCTCTTTCCTCTGTCAGAAGACTGCTTTGAAAACAGCTAGGTACATTGATAATAAGCAAGAGAATCAGACCAGCTATATTATGCATTTTTTATTATTTTTTGCTCTTGAAATTAGCCTAGACCTTCTGCTCACATCCATCACTTTTGCAACGTAGCATTAACATAAGTGGACTTCCTGTGAGTAACAGGAAGAATTCACTCAGCAGACTTATAGAAGCTATAACTAGCTTTTGAATTAATGAGTAACTAGTATGTCAGCTAAATTTTATATATACATGTTAAGAAATGCATAATTCTATTTTCATTACTTTCACAAATAGAATAATGACTAATGATACTATTTCTGACTGATATGACTCTTATCTATTCCTTTGTGGCTCTAAAACTGCTGAGAAGCATTTTGATAATTTGGAACTGATGTAACCATTTGTTAGAAACTGAGATACGAAGCTTAGGCACCACATGGCACCTTTAAGCCTAGGTTATGGGTGCAGCTACAGAATGTCTAGGCATGCTTTTTGTATAACAAGGATTCGAAGCTGAAAATGAATGAACTGCAGCTAAAATACTATGTTCATTTTTCATATGGTCTAATACTTCCCCTGCCCACCCTCCTAATATTCTTAAGAGGGTCTCTTCTCCAGTCTTCAGAGAGTAGCTGGAAGTGGGGAGGCAGAAAAAGGTCCTCCTTTCCTTCCACTCCACAGTTTTAACATGAAATCTTTGGCACAGTACTGCATCCAGGGCTCAGAAACTGCCCGCGCAAATGAAATTCCCTGTTGCAAAATGCACCAAGAACAATAGGAGTTTCGAACACTGCATGTATCTTGGTGATGTATGTTATAGATATCATTTACTTTAGATATTTAGAATAATAAAATTAAGTCTAATAAAACTGTGAGATAGCAGATGCCAAAGATACCTGGGGTAGTCCAATTGCGTCATTTTCCTTATGAAGTGTTTTTTTCCA
The DNA here is from genome assembly GCF_965153285.1 of Podarcis tiliguerta. Classification (NCBI taxonomy): domain Eukaryota; kingdom Metazoa; phylum Chordata; class Lepidosauria; order Squamata; family Lacertidae; genus Podarcis; species Podarcis tiliguerta. The sequence goes on from NC_139536.1 coordinate 50,942,480, forward strand.
AAAAGATATTTAAGTTACATGACATTGTTTATAACAGCATTGTGTGCAATGCACATTTTCCAACTGAGGTTGAATTTTCTTTTGTATTTTGACACGTTTCCACAAAACCAATGACTAGAGAGTCATCTGTCAGTCAACAATCTTGATTCACAGGTGATGAAGATTTTTATTTGTAGCTCTGAGATGTAGATTACAGAAGTGAATTGAAAGCCTTGCCTAGGAAAGGCAGTATAGATAGCAGCTGTCCACTACGAATAAAACTCTGAAGTGGATCACTGGCTATTTTACCCTCTTCACTTGAAAGAGCATTACATGACGAAAGAGGCCAAGGGGTCATGCCATGCTGCTGCTGTAGTTTCATGTCTTTCTAATCCCACCACTGACATCCATGCATTAGGTGTGGACATCTGAGCCAGGGAAGCCTGTGTGTAGGGTGCCCTAGATAGTATTTTTTTCTACAGCCACTCTCCCTAATCTGCAGTTCAGGTTTGGGCCCCTTGAAAATGTGTGGGAAATGGATGGTGGTGGCTGTAGATGCATGTTTTTTTTGGGGGGGGGGGAGGGAGGGGAAGTAGAAACAATAGAGCAATTTAGGATCCATATATTCAGGAATATAGAGCAATTTAGGATCCTTATATTCAGTATTTTTTTTCTTAAAAAATATTTAGGGGTTCTCTCATTTTGACTCATTTTATAGTTCAAATCAGGAAAAATAAACACAGTAAATGGACAAAAGTACAAAGATTCACAAAATGTTAAGGGGTATGCATACCCCTGCATACCCCCTCCAAAAAAGCACTGCATATACTATAGAATGAAGATAAAATGGCTGCCACTCCAGAACAAAGAGAGGGTGGTGAAGGGAAGGCCAGATTAAAAAACAACACAGAAATTCCAGTTATTGCAAAGATAAAAAAAAAAGGGGGGGGGCTAGTCTCAGACTGTGCAGCTTTTAGCAACTAAAATTAACAAGATGGCAGAAAAACTAGAGCTGGGACAAATTCATAGCAAACAAATAAAGCAACTCTATACTGCTGAGATGGCTTCTTGATGTAAGCAAAACTGTGCAGCTTCTTTCAAAGGGATAATACCCATAGCTTGGTTTGGTTTCAGGTAAGCTGTTTCCTGAGGTAAGGGTAAGAAGTTCTCATTTGCATTTGTGTTATTTCAGCCTGTCTAATAAGCTGCAACATTTCCCCTGTAGGTGTTCTGTGTGAATAGTGTTTGAACCTGCACCCTAGGAGATGGCTAGGAGCTGCTTTTTATTCTTAAAAATTACAATCTCTCATATTTAGGAAAGGAAGGATGATGCTTGTACACAGTGAGTGAAATATTTGCATGATCCTGATGCATCTGTTTATAGAATCAGGCACAGAGTACAGGTTAACAATGGTTTATTTATGCCTGCTTTTAATTTTGTTTTGTTTTTTAATGTATGCCACTCTTCATCCGAAGATTTCAGGGTGGTTCATAGCGTAAAAAGACAGTATAAAAAAAAAATACAGTGGTACCTCGGGTTAAGTACTTTATTCGTTCCGGAGGTCCGTTCTTAAGCTGAAACTGTTCTTAACCTGAAGCACCACTTTAGCTAATGGGGCCTCCCGCTGCCCCCGCACCTCCAGAGCATGATTTCTGTTCTCATCCTGAAGCAAAGTTATTAACCCGAGGTAGTATTTCTGGGTTAACGGAGTCTGTAACCTGAAGCGTATGTAACCTGAAGCGTATGTAACCCAAGGTACCACTGTACATAATAAAAACAAGAAGAAAGGCAAAACAAACCAATAACCCCTTCCTCCCATAAACATAGTTAAAGGAACATAGAATGCTAATCAGCTAAAGGCCCGGTTGAAGAGGAATGTTTTTGCCAAGTGCCTAAAAATGTTTAATGAAGGCACCATGTGAGCTTCCCTAAGGAGAGCATTCCACAAATGATTTTATGTTTTTATTCCTGTGAACCTTTTGGATATATACTTTTTATGACACAGTGGTATACAAATATTTTTATAAACAAATAATATAAACATAACACACAGTACTATCTAGCTCAGCTTTTGCTTATTTGTTATACTTATTTGTATTGCCTGGTAGCTTTGTCACATATCTTAGGAGCCAGGCAAAAGCATTCCTCATCTCCCAGGCCTTTGCCTAATTAAGCAATCTATGGCCTTTTAAAACTGTATGTGTTGGGGGGGGTATTGTTTTTGTTTGTTACTATGTTATTTACTTCGGGGGTTTTATATTGTAAACTGTTGTGTGATCCTCAGGTGAAGGGCGATATAGAAATGTCATAAGTAAAAATAAATTTTAAAAAATACTTTTACAGTAGCCCTTAATTAGGAAGTGTATTAAACCTAAACGACCACTCTGTGAAACACAGTGATGTGCCCAAGACCACCCAGTGCACATCATAGTTCAGCAGGGATTTGAACAAGAATTCCTCGTGTCCATTCTGGACCATACCGGCTTGCTGTTTTATAGAAATGGATATGCCAACTCAATGGATATAATATGCTTCTATTTGGCTGTTGCTGTTAATTTCCTAAGCATCTGTGCCTTCGTTCTTTTTTCTTAAACGGTATAAACAGACCATGCAGGATAAACAAATGAGTAGTCTTCCATGAAATTGTTAGCACATTGTTATTAGCTGTAAGAAAATCCGCTTTTAGAAAAAGAAGAAGCAAGGAGAGGGCTACTGAAGTCTTGTTCTGATAAACTTCAGCCAGACAAATTACCCTCATCTCAGAATGTATAATTGGTTATACATTTGACCCACTTATTCTTGAACTAATGAACTCAGCTGATATTGCTGTAATAATTCAATAATTCAATGGCATTTTGCATAAAATATTCTATTTAAATTTTTCATGTTCCTTCTTTTTCTCATTATCAGTCTATGATCTATTGGTTTCAGATTAATTATTGTCTAGCACCAATTATTGTCTAGCTTTCCTTTTGGCTTCTTTTCACACATTAACTTGGATAAAGAATAAGGAAAACAGAATCTTGTTCTTACCACTTATGTAAAATTCAGAGGTATTTGTTCTAAAATCAATCAGTGTCTTCATCAACCTAACTGACTTGCCAGTTGGAATCAGCAACAAAACATTGACTTTAAACTTTTGAGATGCTGGAGTTTCTAGACATTTGAAATCTGAAGACTGGGCATGTCAGATATTTTTTCTGGTCACATCCATGAAGACCAGGCAATTGTCCTGCTACTTTCTAGTTGGGGTTTGATTTTTAAAACTAGGAAATGGTTAGGGGGGTTTTTCAGCCATAACTCCCCGGAACTCAGTTTCGGCCCCTCTCAGGTGGGGTCATTGCCATTATAAGACAACAAGGGGGGCGTTCATGGTGAGTTCCAGCACCTCTTTTTCTAGAAAGATAGCACTGAGTATAACAATTCCAAAATGTCCCCTTTTCTGTGTATGTACTGATACTGTGTTGTAGTGCTGTATGGAGCCTTTAGTGTGATGCTTTGTTATCCTTTGGAATACACTTTTAATGAACGTCAGGCTGGCACCTACTGTATTGGCCTTTAGGTACCTGATTAGAATTTGCTCATTCATCCAGGCTTTCCCTGAAGGGTAATCTATCTTTATTGATGTATTGATCCGATCTACTGTGATGCATTTGTGTTTGTTTTATGGTTGAAATTTTACATTTGTTTTTATGCTGTTCACCACCATGATATTTTTGTGTTGTTGATATAGGTTGGTTGTTGTTGTTGGTTTGGGTTGTTTTCCCCTCCAAATAAATAAAATAAATGAATGGAGACAGGTGGGCTGCTTGCCCTGTCTCCTTGTACACTTAATATCTGTGTGATGGATGATCATGGTATAATAGGGGCTTAAGCATGTAGAATGAAACATGTAGGCTCAGCAATATAAATCATAGCTATCTTTCCTAGTTTATAAATGGTTGGCATAATTCTGTATAGGGAGACTATTGAAGAGTGCCTTTGGGGGTGAAGTCAAACTATTGGAGAGGAGGGTTACAGCATTACTTTCCCATCTTCTCTGACCATTGGCCATGACAATTGGGGCTGATGAACTCCAACAACATTTGTAGGGCTACAGGTTCCCCATCCCTCATGTTAGAGGACTTGTGAACCTTATGTAGGCATTGGATTGAGCAACAGAAAGGAACGTTTCTCCTGTCTTTTTGAAAAAATAATGATTTTTATTTTTATTATTGGTGAAGTTTTGAAACCAGTCCATCTCTATTAGCAAAAAAGTCTTCATTCTGCTCAGTCATCTCAGCAGGAGCAGAAGTAAACAGTGGGGAGTATTTCTTTCATAGGAAGTCTGTATTCATGCTACTGCAAAAGAAGACATGCTAGAGCTGTCATTCAGCAGGAAATAATACAGCTAATCTGTTTTATTTTCGTCTGTGATTATATTTGGTTAGACATGCTGAGTCAGTGTTAGTTGCTCAGTTGAAAACTTTTCTCAGGAGTGGGTGGGGGGAATTGGTTCAGGCTTCTGTTCAGTCACTGATGCCTGCTGTTCAGTGTCCCCTCCATCCCACCTTGATTGATCAAACCCCTCCCCAGGCTCCACAGAGGCTCTTTGCTCTGCAGGAAGGTCAAAGGGAGAGATGCCTCTTCGCTTTCTCTTCCAAAGTGACTGATCCCCCCTTCCTCCAACCCAGGTTTCCACAAGTTGCCCCTCTCTATGTTTCTCCTTCTTCTTTCTCCTCCTCCTCCTCCATCAGAGCCTGCCAGCACAGGCCCAATCTAGGCAATACTGTGGGGCTCATGGCAGCCCAGAAGGCAAATTTAAAGCCCTTTTGGTGGCACTGTGGGTAAAACCACAGAGCCTAGGACTTGTCGATCAGAAGGTCGGTTGTTCGAATCCCCACAATGGGGTGAGCTCCCATTCCTCGGTCCCAGCTCCTGCCAACCTAGCAGTTCGAAAGCACGTCAAATGCAAGTAGATAAATAGGTACCACTCCGGCGGGAAGGTAAATGGTGTTTCCGTGCGCTGCTCTGGTTCGCCAGAAGCGGCTTAGTTATGCTGGCCACATGACCTGGAAGCTGTATGCCGGCTCACTCGGCCAATAAAGCGAGATGAGCGCCGCAACCCCAGAGTCGGTCATGACTGGACCTAATGGTCAGGGGTCCCTTTACCTTTACCATGTTGGTGTGGTCCCTGCCAGATGGAATAATTTGTATCTTATCTGTGCATACACCTTTGATGATTTTGTGGAATATCAGTTACATAAATCACATAGGCTTTATAGTTGTTAGAAGCTCATTGCTGGCTCAAGTGATGTTTTCCTGGTGGAATGTGCTGTGCTTAGTGCATTAATTACTTCTGCCATCCGTTATCAAAGCAGCTGACTTCAAATCTTAAAAGCACACATGTTCACACACATAGGCAAAAGACTTGCATTCTATAATGGACAAGTCATCTGTTAAAATGAGAAGCTGGGAGACAAAATGTATAGAAAGTCCAGCACCATTGCACATTAATCTAATTACTCAGTCATACTGTCTTATTGTTTGGAAACTGAATATTCATGTTGCAACATGGACAGTACAGGCGGCGATTGCTACTGTTTGGTGGGTCCTAACCAATTTGCAGTAAAATTCTATTTGTGGTTCATAAGCATTTTTACTTTCCAAACAGTTTATGAAAAATGATCAGCAGTAACCTGGATTCAGGGCTTGTTGTGAATGTTTCAACCAAACAACTTGCTTTGTTACATAACAATGTGGTAATTACATGAACAGATGATTCTGATTGACTCTTTGGGGCATTGAAGTAGACATTAAATAAAATGGTGGCTGCACCTCACATTTGCTGTGTGATTTTAATGTGTAGTGATCTTCAGCTGAAACATCTGCTATAATGAACTTGACATTTGCACTAATGACAGCATCAGTTTACTTAATGTCCTGCATTAAATTTGCTTCCCCAAAGAGTTGTCCTTTTGTCAAAGGCGAGGGCAAATTTGCTGCTGTTCTTTAGAAAACACATGTTGTTGCTTTGGGAAATAAGAACAGGAAATGGCCGCATTTATCCATGCAGGGCTGTCCAAAGTGAAACATGCTAGATTTGGTGTTGAAGCACAAGACCAACACACTCAAGAGTGAAGCAGTGCATGGAAGCAACTGATGAAGACAGACTCAAATCCCTACTGCTCTTGATTGATTTCTTTTTTAATGAGATCTGGAAGAGAAGATAACATTGTTAACCAAAAGAGAAAAGCCTTTTCAACCAAGGCCAGGAGCCAGAGTCCGAACTATTCTGGATAATAACTTTGGCACTGTCAAGCCACAGTTAAGCACTTTAAAGTCTCATTGATTTTACTGGAAAAGTTAAACTATTGTATTCATCATAATAGCTAAGTCAAGATTCTATGTTCAGAAGTAGTATATATCTGAATGTTACAGACTAAACAAAGATAGGGGAAGCCTGCTGCCTTCTTGCCCTGCCTAGATGCAGCTTGCTTGCCACCATTGAGAATACAAGACTGAATCCTTGTACACATCCAGTAAGGATCATCTTGTGTTCTGAAACGTGTTGAAATTTCTTCCATTGGAATAATGACTTTTAAATGTCCCTCACTTTGGCTGGATTGTGCCCTTTATTTTTATGTGTGCATACCAAAATAAAATCCTAAGTCTCTACACACATGCTAAATTTTACCTTCAAGGACTCAATAAAGATATGCGGTCGAATATTACATTGACAGAGGAACTGGCTGCCTGCTGTATTATTTGCAAGTGTTCTATATGGAAACATAGTGATTAGATGCATCTGCATTTGGAAACAACAGCAGCAACAGAAAATGTTCATTTTTCTTGGCTACTGAACCAAATCGTTTGACTGTCTGAGAGTAAAGGTTCAGAGCAGAGGGTGCTGAATGTGAAATGATAGCCTGTTTTGCTTTTTTTAAATTCATAGTTGCATCATGTTTTCATATTGCAGTGCAGAAGAACACAAAGCACTGCAACATAACAAGATGTGATGAGGCAAGGAGAAAAAAACAAATAAGCCTTCATTGTGACATCAGTTTGATTGCTTGGAAGTTGCAGAGAGATTTTGTAATTGTAGAGAACATAATATTGGCAACCTTGTGCATAGGCTAGCAAATATATTTTTAGCTCAACTAACAATTTCTCAAATAACACTTTTAGCCAGCTAAAAGGCGATTATTTTAGCCAGAGTGGATTTATGCTAATATCTGCATGCAAATGTAAACTAAATGCAGTCTCTCAATTTTCTGGGTGATTGAATATGCCATAAGGTAGGAGCTTGTGGATATCAGAGAATGTGTTGGGATTGATTCCTTGCCCCCTTTCATAAAGCTTTCCTTTTTTCAGATCAGCAGATATTCTCTGTTGGAACTGATGAATATGTCAATCATATGAATGGCCCATCCTCTTCCTTAAGGAAGGATCTTTAGTATATTTAAAGTTGTTGAAAGTGGCACCAGATCTTGGTGCTTATCTAGCTTTTCTTAGGGTATAACTATCTGTGTGATAGTTTTAAGACTTCAAACAAGGCATCTGGTCCAAGCACTCAGCTAATAAGACAGATAATTGATAGTGTAGCAAGTCTACACATCTATAGTCATATTTAACCTTGCTGTCTGATTTGCAGTTGGTACTCATCTTTTTAAAGTGTAGTAATGTGGAAGGCATCTTTGTGTGGAATAGTACTACATTCATTTCATTCCTAGTGTATGCTCAAAAAGAATTTTCTTGGCATACTCTTGTTATACTCTCCACCAGTAAGATTTTGAAAATGTAACTTGTGTTGTTGAGAACAATCTCAAGCTTACCAAAGGCCAGCATACACTGCCACAATCATTCTCATCTCTTAACACCACTATTCTGGAATCTGATTTCCCTCTCTTTTCCCTAGAGTGCCACTAGGTTTCATTTAAAGGGGCAGTAAAAAATTTGGAATCAATAAAATCAAAGATTAAGGCAGCCGACTCCAATTAGTTTTCACTGTACCACAGCAGAAGAAGAGACTAAAACTATCTGAAGCAAATGCTAGGTTTTAATTAAAAAAAAAAAAGTAGTTGATCCATTCCTCAATGCTTTCATTGCACAGAATGCTTCTTATTTACCCTCACAAAAAACTCTTTGTAGAGGCTGTTGTTTTACTGATGAAGGGCTAAAGGCTGAGAAAGGCTGCTTCTTGAGTTTGTGGCTAAAGTGGATTTTTACTTGGGTCTCCCAGGTTTTAATCCAACCACATGGTCTTTTCAACCACACCTTAGACATTTGATTAGCACTTACACATAACATTGCATATTGAATGTAACATCTGCACAGGGAGAGTCTGGCAACAGTTATCCATGCTTGGGTACCATCCGTGTTAGAATACTGCAATGCATGGTATGTCAGGCTGCCCTTGAATAGGGTTTGGAAAGTTTAGTCAGTTAGGGATGCTATATTTCAAAAACATCCACAAAGTTGTTGAGCTTTTTTGAGAACAAACCGAAATCGTTGGAGCTGTTTTTGCCTCTTTTTCCATCGGGTTGCCATACACCCAGGTTTTTCCTGATATTTTGCCAATTCAGCAAAATTCTCCCCGAAAACCAGGAGGATATTACACTGAGGCTAATAGAGAAAAAGTGTTCTGCCAGGCCTATTGACATATTTTAAACACCTAAGCAGACAGATGTTGGAGATGCAGGCAGTTGCAGGTGAATTTGATAATCTCCTCTGGGGATGCCCAGTCATAGGCCTTTTTAAAATAAAAATAAATAAACTATCTTAACCTGTTTGGGGAGGGAAGTACAAATCAGAATCAGTTTGGTCCTGGACAAATCCTAGGAAAGGTTAGTTCTGAAATTGGCCACACAGCTATGTCAGAAGGGCAGAAGAGGTGTTTTCACAGGGCACACTAACAGTAAAGTAGATAACCTTCTAACATCACACACCTCAAGCCGCACTGGGTACTGAAGGTTGGATGCAGGACCTTCTACAACTGGAAGCCCTTGAGAAACTCCTGTTTAATAAACTTCAAAAATAAACAAACTTCCAGGAGACTTGGAGTGAATTCTTGGAGCTCTTTGCCAATTACCATATTTTTCGCTCCGTAAGACACACCTGACAATAAGACACACCTAGGTGCTGGAGGAGACTCTTGAGAGTCCCATGGACTGCAAGAAGATCAAACCTATCCATTCTGAAGGAAATCAGCCCTGAGTGCTCACTGTAAGAACAGATCCTGAAGCTGAGACTCCAGTATTTTGGCCACCTCATGAGAAGAGAAGATTCCCTGGAAAAGACCCTGATATTGGGAAAGATGGAGGGCACAAGGAGAAGGGGACAACAGAGGACGAGATGGTTGGACAGTGTTACAGAAGCGACCAACTTGAGTTTGACCAAACTGCAGGAGGCAGTGAAAGACAGGAGTGCCTGGCGAGCTCTGGTCCATGGGGTCATGAAGAGTCGGACACGACTAAATGACTAAACAACAACAGTTTTTAGAGGAGGAAAACAAGAAAAGAAATATTCTGATTCAAATGTTGTACTAAACTATTTAATAAACTACTGGTATATCAGAATAATATTTCAACCATGTAAAGTGAACAGCAGTCAATAGTGGCATCAAGAACCATCATCACTGTAATTAACAAATGAAGAGAGACCTTATCCCCTAGTAAGGGGGACAGGCAATGGAAATAGATGAGCTTCCTACATTGAGTCCCTTAGGACTGTATGGTTTGGCCCTACACAATTATTTTAATAAAGCCAAAAGAAGTGGGACTTTCTTCCTTTTTGTTAATTGCAGAGAGCTCTGGGGCCTCTCATATGAGGGAGAAATGAGGCAGAAATCTGATTCAATTCCCATTTAAAGTCAAACCTACCTAATTCACATCTTCGTATACAACACAAAGACCAAACCACAGCCGCCCTTCAAATTTCACACTTCTGCAAAGGAAGGCACTACTGTCCTGGCAAGACCAGTGGCAGAGGGAGGGTTTTGTGTGGCAGCACGTCACCTGTGGGGATGTGGGACGTCGCCCATTCAAACGTCATCCCAAGGGGGTGGTGCGCTTGCCCACCCATCCCAATGGGGTGGCCGAGCGCAGGGGCAGAGGGATTACACGGCTCCCACTGTGCTTGCTTTACACCCATGTAAGCGGCTCCTGCCCAGCTTTGCTGCTTTAAAGCGAGCCGCGGAGGAGGGAAGGAAGCAGAGCCATGGCTCCCGTCCATCCCTCTTCCATGCAGCATTCGTTTCATAAGACGCACAGACATTTCTCCTTACTTAAGAGGACCGAAGACATATAATCAAACCATTTATTTATTTGCGATGATTTTTCTAATTTTTAATTGTTGTTTACTTAATTCTTTATATAACTAGTCAACCATTATTTAACAATTTGGTTACATGGTTAGATGAAGGGTTAGGTTGGCAAAAGCAAAAAATGCAGTTACTTTCTCTCATTAACATTCAGACATCTATTTGACAGGGAGGCCTAAGACATCAAAGAAGATATTAAGAAACTGAACTAATATGAGAAGAGAAGCTGCAGCAAAAAGAAATCAATTTCATTAATGGCTTTTCTTCTATTTTTATTGCTCTCAATGTTCATGTTTTAAGCTAGAACAATGAAAGCTGTAAAAATGAAAGACAACCAAGTGTACTTAGCTGATTAAAAAGATACCTATAAATTATACTCAGTATGTTCCTAAAAATGCAGCAGAAGTTAAAGTATGAAGTATTGTATATGATGAAAAGTTGAATGTTCCTCAGGGATTTTATGGCTTTCCAAAACGTTTATCAGAAAATGAGAATTGGCATATTATATTTTAAAGTTCTGTAATATGATTTGAAGTACCCTGAAAATCTCACATGCTTACATATTCTGACCACTAGTAGTCCAGTTTCCTTGACCTACTTATTTTTCCATACGGGTTTTTTATCTTAACAAATAATAGTAACATGGCAGCAATACCTGGAACAATCTTTATTTGCATTCTCCTTATTAGTACTTAATTTACCTTTAAACTTCAAACTGAAAAATGTGAGGAACACTAGAGTTAATTTGGGGTATGTGCTATTTTCCTAGCATCCATTTCCCTGGTTCTTTGGGCTGATCCTATTTCTAAACTTTCTCCTCACAGAACAACCCCTGTGGGAGGTACATGCATGATTATTATTTGTTTGCCAAAACTCAGAATCCATGTTATCTTGCTATAAAAATCGGTGTGATAATTCCTTTCTTTCCACTGTTGTTATAAGAACATCCTTTTTTCTTCTCTTTCGTAGTGTTATATTTTTACACTACCAGACACTGCACAGTTGAGTGGCTTAATGAATGGGAATTCAGCAGAAATTCTTGATGTTTACTTCTTAGATACTGATAAGACGGAACACGGAAAAGTATCATTTCAAAACTTCTGGCTAATGCCAAGTTGAAGCAAGGCCTGTCAATATGTTAATATAAAATTTTAGTTATTGTTGATAGTTATCACTCTCCGCTACACAGTATAGAATTTTAATTATTAGAATCCTGAGATTCTGTCTGTCTTGGGAGACAATGGAGGAGTGTGCTTTTGAGGGTGAAGTCAAACTGTTGGAAGATGGCACACCTTCTGTGCCTGTAGAGAACAGTATGGGAGAGACTTGTTTTCTTGCAGCTGGGGTGGATGAAGGCCTCCAGTTGTGATGCTTCAGGTGCACCACAACATTTCTTCTCTCTGTGCTCCTCCCAGTAGTCATTCTTCCACTAGTCACTGCTGTGGATACCTGATCTGACTGTCTGTCTCCAGGTACTGTGATTTTCTTCAAGGGATTCCCATACTGCCAGCCACATTTGCAGACATTAGTAATGCAGAGTTAGTCTGCCCACAAGCCTGGTGGCTCCCTGTAGATCATGTCCTTGAGGATTCTGTGTGTATGACCAAGCCAGCGTGGGTGTTGCTGAGAAAAAAGTGCAAACATGCAGGGAATGTGGGCTTGGGAGAGCACATGTTTCAGACTCTTGTGATACCCAAAATCTTCCTACTGCACTGCATGTTGAAGATGCTGAGGCATCACTCCTGGTGGTTGTAAGTTACCCATGACTCACTTCCATAAAGCAGTGTGCTCAGCATGCAAGCCTAGTAGACCTTCACCTTGATATTGGACGTTAGCATCACATTCTCCCAAACCCTTTCAGAGTGGCAAGCCATTGTTCTTAGAATCCTGAGAGTAACAGTAAGTGAAATAGTAAATATCTTCCTACAACTAAAGACCCCTTTATGCACACCCTAAGCCACATAGGAATCCTTTGGATACTTCATTTGGCTGTGGTGTTTGGATTTGCAAACGTGTGAGCAGAATCTGTTGGATTGGTGCAAATCAAGTGATGAGCAACCATGCAGTTCTGCATCCCAACCTGGTTATGATATTCTTATACACATCGCAACCACAGAGGAGAAAGTTCCCCAGGAAAATGGTTCTGTTTGTGTAAGAAAGTGTTAAGTTAGTACAGATGAGTACAACATTTTGCTCACTTGGTATGAAAGTTAGCACTTATGATAATTGCTTGTATCCAAAGCTGTTTTGCAAAGCAAAAAGCACTGCTACTTGTGAAAGGTGAACCCCCAGTCTTTGCCAATCCCTCACCCACTTGCACTCTCCTGCACCGCATCCTATATTGTTCCACGAATCCTCAGGAGCAGCTTTGCGAAGGTGTGGGGGACTGCAGTGAATAGAGGAAACGGATGGAAATGGAAGGTCACCATTACATTTGCTCAAATGTCTCTTTAGGTACCAGCCACCATGATGAAATGTTAAACGTGTATCATTGTCAAAAATGGTTACTGCTTAATACTCAGGTTTCACATGAATTAAATGGGTCCATGTTGGATTATGCATTTAACAAAGCGAAACTTCATTACAGTGAAGGAAAACAAAGACAAAAGAACTGCAGCAAGGGCATGGTGTTTACATTTGCATTAGACTCTGAGGGCAAATTCTGTTGACAAGTGCTACCTTTGTGGGCATAACCCAAGAGTTAGAAGGGAAATCGAACATATTGGCAACCCTGAACCTCAATCACCCCTTGAGCTTCATCCATAGAAGGAAGCTTAGCTTAAATTACTGTAGCTTCCTCTGATTATTTTCTTTGGAACTGCAGTCCTTCCTCAGACCAAAACTGGAATAAAAGCATTGTTTTAAGGCATATGCAGAGTACCAACTGAACTGAGTTTCAGTACTATTTAATTCCAAACACCGTTGAGCAAAAATATCCAACCCATTTTTCAACTTCTAAACATTTAAGAATGACTAGCCCTCTCCTTTTATACAGTTTGTTCCAAAAAGAGGCTTCTGTCAGTACAATTCCCACTGTTGTTTTCGTTGTTGTTAATGAAATAGAATGGTACATATATACATAGATATATTTTCTAACTGGCTTTGTTTGGACTCTTTTTGTTTTCTATCCCATATGTTTTCATGCATGAGACAGTGTGATTTGTAGGCAAAAAGAGGTGCAGTTAACAAATATGCTGTGAAATTGAATTTGGAATTTAAGTGTTACTATGAAGCGACTGTGTACAGACTTTGAAAATGTTTCTACACAAAGTCACCCAGACTCTTGTTAGATAAGAGCATTTGATGCGGGGGGGCGGGAAGGGGAGGAGTGGGAGACTCCATCCATTACAAGGACACTTCAGTATTTGAAAAATGTGGATAGATACATTGGACCACCTATTGATTGACATCTTCATGCAATCCTGCTTATTGGATTTAACTAAATCTTTCTTTGAAGTGTTTCTTAGGGGGGACGCGGATGCTTTTATAAAATTTCACATTCATTCATAATAGATTGTTCTGATTTGACAGCTATCGAATCAGGAGTTTATACCAGGCTATTTAAAATGTAAATAGAAATGTGGAGAAAATCTGTGTGCTGTTTTGCAAAAGCTTGCTTCATGCTTCAGTATTTGATAGAGTGTTCTATAGCAAAGCATATATGAAGAATAGTTTCTAAAACACAGGAGGTTGTTCTAAGCAGATATTGACAAAGGTAGAATTTTATCCTTTCTATCGAACCGAGTTTATGTATTTTTGGCAGTTCTTTCCTGTATATATAGTTCTACATAAGTTAACATTTTTCACTTTTCTTAGTTCTGCCACTGTGTATTATTCGTTGTTTTTTATTGATTGCTCTCCTTTCCCCCCTTATGTGTATATGTGTGGTGAGGACTGGATTTTTGTCTAGTTAAAATGTCAAATGCTTTTGCTTTATCTGTTCAACTTATGCCATCCTTTTTGTGTGTGAAATTTTATCTTCTCATCCCCATAAAAGTTTTATATCCAATTATAAATGTGTGCTTTAGCTAAATGCTGCTTTCAGCTATAGCAAGAGGTTCCACCAACATATTGCGTAAAGCAAATTTGTAGGTGACACATCTGAGGAACTTAAAGGGAAGCCCAATTTTTTTTATAAGGCAAACCATTTTTTTTTTATCAGCGGTGTTCGGCATTTCCCTGGGCTCTTACCAGATTATAAAACAAAAGGAAAATGATGTGGAAAATCATTTCCAATTTTTGCAGGGAGCCAATGCAGATTAGGATCTGTTGCCAGTGATTTTCCTTAGGAAATCAATGGTTGAACTTGAACGTGAGACCAATTCACATGTTCTTATAGCTGGATAATAACACTGAATTTGAACCAGTGAATTCTTCCATATGTAGGCTAACATTACTATCTGTGGTTTTATGTAAGCCTGACTTGTTAGTTGACTCCAGTTTAGAATCATGGAATTGTAGGGCTGGAAGGGACAACAAGGGTCATCTAGTCCAACTTCCTGTTTACCTAGTCCTAGATCTTTTCTCCTTCAACAGTTCAACCTATCCTAGGCTGGTAGCCAAGTAACATGTCCTGTCGGGGCAAGGATTTAGGCTTGTGCAGTTGAACTTTCCCCCCTCCTAGAGGTGCACACAGGGGGAGGAGGTGTTAGTTCTATGGCACAAGCAGGAATCCTTGCAGTATGCGTTAGTTGGATACCATCCACATGTTTCTGTTGCCAGTTGCTAATCAGTAAGCAACTCTCTCTCTCTCTCTCTCTCTCACTCACACACACACACACACACACACACACATGTCCTTTCATTATACTGCATATAGATCCTATTGGAATAGGGACATTAAAACAGTGCTTGTGAAGGAGAAGGGCTTTTGTTTGTACGTGTGTGAGAGAGAAAGAGCAGTGGTGGCAGAGTAAATTACACACCTTAATGCTACAGACCTTCATGAAACAACAATGAACGGAATTACAGTGGTACCTTTAGTTACGAACTTAATTCATTTCGGAGGCCCATTCTTAACCTGAAACTGTTCTTAACTAGAGGCGTGCTTTTGCTAATGGGGCCTCTTGCTGCCGCTGCGCTGCCAGCCCACGATTTCCTTTCTCATCCTGGGGCAAAGTTGTCAACTCGAGGTAACTCTTCCAGGTTAGCAGAGTTTGTAACCTGAAGCGTTTGTAACCTGAGGCGTTTGTAACTCGAGGTACCACTGTACAGGGCTGTATTATTGAGCACACTTATTTGGAAGTAAGGTGCACAGTAACCAATAGTATTTAAGTATGAGTAAACAGCTACAGCCGAAATGGGGAATCTTATTATCCCTAGGGAGTCATCATTAAGGGTTGCATGCCAGTGACAGGAGGGGCAAAGCCAGTGATTGACAGATCTGAAGTGAGCGGTGGACAAAGAACCACCCTTCCTCTCTCGATCACCCACTCCCTTCCTTTCTCTATCTCTCATTTTGCCACCCCCTTTCCCCTCGTTTCCCCCTGTCTTCATCACTTGAAATTAGGGCAAGGTCTGCAGGTTGCCAATCTTTGATCTGTCTGTATGTTTAGGCAAATGAGATCCTTATAGATTTCCCTATATTTAGCGCCTGTGAGTTCCCTAAACCCCACGAGTCAGTGCTTTTTTAATATAAAAAGTACTTTAAAAATGGATCTCTCTCTCCCCCCCCCCCCCCGGCAAGCTGTGAAATAAGATGGCATAATATAAGATGGAATAAACATTAGGAGACAATACAGTAAAGCTGGAACATAGTGCAGTGCTCCAGCAATGCTCCTTTCCATGGCCTGCCCCCACTTTCATTGTTGTAGATGAGCAACAGTTACCTCTTACCCTCACTGCAAATTGGTCCTGAAGTGCCAAAGATTCCCAGAAGCTGGGTTCATATCTCATCGATCAAAAATAAATAGGCCGTCTCTATCTAGTTATTCGGAGCAGCAACAAAATACCATAAATAAATGTCACCCCGGATGACTGTGAAAGTAATGCAGAATATTTTATAGGCATCTACTGTATATTCTGAAATCCTATCTGAAGTCAGAGACAGCTGTGCATGCTAAATGCCATGTGGGAATTTTGATGTTAAATGTATGAATCAAAACAAGGGAAATGGAAATCTTCCAGTATTGCTTGGATACCAACATTTAAGACATGGCAGCTGGCTGAATACCCGCCCTCCCTCTCACACACATTTTAAACATCGACTTCTGCCTCCATGTGGCCTTCTTGCCTCATGCTGAATGTGAAGAGAATTGAGGCTTCCCCAATATTTTTTATTTTGCTTGGAAATGGAGTATATGAGTATTAATCTCATAGACTGAAAACTGACACAGAAATTTCAGAGTTACAGACATTGGGTGGTATTCAACTCTAGTTCTACTCAGAGTAAGCCCATTGATGTTAATAGCCATGATCAAGATAGGTTCAATGGATATACTGTGAACAGGACTTAGTTTAATACAACTCATTACATTTGCAACATGAATCAGGATCTCTATGTCACATTCCCCCTCTCCAAAATCTGTGCAGGAATGTAACTTTCCTTGCCAGGTTCAACAGTGTTCACTAGCACAGGGGGAGACCGTTTTCATCTGTTTGAAAATGTGAGCCCTCCCCTCAAATGCTTGTTTCAAGTCTGGTCCAGACCCACGGTTGCTTTCCACTTGAATCCCCAGCCGCGGGCTGGAGAACCTGTGACCCTCCAGATATCCCTGAACTGCAGCTCATGTCATCCCCAACCACTGGCCATGCTGCTGACTACATCCTGGGGGTCTGCCCTAGTCCTCCTGTGTCAGTCCACCTTCCTGTCCAAGCTAAACGGAGGAGAGAATGAGAATGCACAAACCCCCTTAATGTTGCTTGCAAAGTGGGGTGGTGAGGTAACCAGTGACTGGAGGGAGCTTGACTCATTAGCCCAGCCGATCTATCCTGCGTAAAGCTGCTGAAGTAGAAATGATGCTTTGAATGTGATCAGGAATTCTTTTCCTTCCAGGATTGTGGGAGTTGTTGTTTAGTAATAATCTTAGCAGAAAATTACATTTATGAGCATGTTCAAAGCATCAGCAGCTAGAGACCTAGCTAGCTAGTGAGATGGACTTCTACTGCTGGTTGCACACACACCTACAAACAAAGGGATGTGTATGTCCATCTTATTTTCTCCTCTGTCCTTCTCTTAGCTTGTGGCACATTTTGGGAACGTTCCTGTTGAATTCTCACAAAATTGAATGCTCTATGTGGGGTGGGGTGGACATTTCTTTTTGAGAGAAATTGGGGAATGTTTACCTATGCCTAGTTTAAGATCTAAGCCAGTTTTTTAAAGTTTTGCAATAGGCAGACAAGATGGGCTAGAGTGGGATGTCAAAGACTGAGAAGGAGAAGAAAGTGTGAGACACGTGAAATTCAGAGATTTGTAAACTAATAGGTTCATACTTGGATCAGACCAGTCCAGTATTGCAAAGATATAGATCTCCAGTCACTTCCTGGATCAGAGGCGGATTTAGGGATGTGTGACTAGTTTGGGCATGGAGCACTACAGGGGTCACCACAACTATTATGTAGAATGGAAGGTGAGAGAGGGGGCATCAAATTTTGGCATTGCACAGGCCATCACTGAAATTTGAGACCCCAAGATCTTCCACTGCCTCGATACTTCCTTAAACAGCACAAGGAATAATTGCAATAGTGGTTAGATGTGAGAAATAAAGATACAAAACCAAGTCTGGAATAGACACCAGCCAAAATGCTTGGCAAGAGCTAGAAAGCTGCACATAGCCTGCATCACCAATTAAGAATGAGGAATAATGCTGGTCAGAATATGTTGGACCCACTTAAACCTAGTTTCTGACCATAAAATTTAGGTATTGGAATTATAGACAGCACCGTGGTGTGAGGCCTTGAATAAACAAAGACCTCTTTTCTTCAAGCCCAATAAGAGCTCTAGCAGAATATCAGTTGAGAAAGACTCCTACTAACTTTGCTTATGTTATACTTATTTCGAGTTTTGACGAGAGTTCTTATTTTATATAGTAGCCATTAGAAAGCACCAAGGTGTTATTCTGTGTTAACTATGAAGGAACAATCTGACAGCTTGAACTGTGACAGAGGATGGGTGGCAGTCTTGGGAAAGGTAGTTTTTGGTTCACCTTTAATGAAAAAGTTGGTAGCCAGTACCATAACAATAAACAAAGTTATCTGGAACAAAACAAGATGGGAGGAAAAAACCAACTTCACAAAAGAAATGGAAAATGAAATCTTTTCGTTTAATGTGCACACACAAAAATAGCTTTAGATTCACTTCTCCCTGTTCCTCAAATAATGTAGCATGGAAAATAATGCATAAATGACTGATGGAGAGGTAGAGATGTCTTTATGATGAGAAACATTTTCCTTTTGTCAAAAGAAAGACAGCCTGCATCACAGATCAGCCCCCACGCTCCACACCTGTGCATGGCAGGGAGGAGAAAGTGTCAGTGATTGCTTCTAAATGTATCATTTAAATCATTATTTCCTTTATGTTCCTTTTTTGCCAACAATATAAATGTACATTTGTGGGGAGGAGAAGACGATGAATGTGAATCCCATCTCTGCTTTTTCATGCTAGCAAAACAAATGAATACATGGGGGGGGGGAATGACTTAGGACTTGAAAGATGTATTCTCTGTTGCCCTAGTTTATGGAGTAAGAGCGTTATATTGGAAACTGCAAATTGGCAGTCAGCTATCATAGTTGTGGCCTTTGAAAGTCAAATGGCTTTATATCTGAGCTTCAGCTTATGTTAGGAGAAATTTAAGCTGCCTTTCTTTTTCTTCCCCTCCCTTCCTCGCCTTTCCCCCTTCCTAACTTAAACATCAGTCATGCACCGTTTTTTTTTTTATTACAAATTTCAGAACACATCAGAGAGGGGCTGATTTCCCTGTGTGTTAAGGTAATCCTTTAAAGGTCACCGTCTAACCAATGTGAACTTCCAAGATAAGGTGCTGAGAGTGGGTATTTCTTTTCCTTGTGTGTTATTATGCGATAGGATATTTTGAGAGCTCACTTTGAAGTCTCAAGTCCTTGCCTGCTGGTTCCCAGTTTGCAAATGCTGACTTATTAATGGTTGTTGGTGAGACATGTACCTGTTCGTGTTCCATTGGCACAGAACCAAGCCTTTTAGAGTTTATGATTGGCTGGATATGAATGGAACTGAGTTTGAGGACAAAGTAAATAAATTTAATGGATAAAGATCAGACTACCATATCGACAGCTGAGTAAACATGCTTTTAGATGCATTAGTGTGGAACTTCTGTTCTGCTGTTGTAAAATCAAGTATGAGTTCTTGTAACATGTTTCCATTAAAGCACAGCAAATATGAATCAGATGGAGAGACTGCTTGAAAAATGACCTTCCATTCCTAAGTTGCTAAGAAGAGCTAATATTGTGAGGATTAGTGGAGGCAATAAGAGCAAATCAGGTCCTTCTGAGTGGCTGGCCTACCAGTTGTCAACCTGGATAAAAAGAAGCATGTAGAGGGATGTGGTGGCCATGGCAACAGTATACTTTAGACAGGTGGAGGCCAATCACTCACCATTGCTTTCTGAATGTGTACTTTGCAGCAGTCATGACTACCGCTACCAATAAGATGCCATAGTAGATTTTGGGGGTGTATTTCTGGGAAGGTGCCTGGCTTACATTCAAAAATAATGAAATATAAAAAGAACAGTACCAAAATGTAAAACTATAAACTACCATGTAACAGCATTTACACACTCACACCCAGAAAGGAACATAATTCAGTTACCATCACCCCACTAATAAACATCAGTCTTGGAAGACCAGGGGGGAGGTAAATAGTTCTTTGTGGTCTTCACAAAGGTTTGCAATGTATAAATTTCATACAAGTCCAGTTTCAGGGAGTTCCATAGGTGTGGGGCCACCACCCACCTTACTTACTTAATAGGTGGGCACACCAGAAGAACCTTCCGAGAAGATCTTAAAGTGTGGGGAGGAGTGTTTCTTCCCTGTACTAACTAATAAACTGAATGAACCTGTTTTCTTAAACCTTCTCCTGTACCTTTTACTATTTTGTTCCATATTGAACAGGGATGCCAACAATATAGTCAGGGTCCCCCCCCCCAAGAAAATCAGCATTTTTGAAAAGAAAGAGTTGAAAAGATTTGTACTAACACAAAGCTAAAATGAAGGATTCTATTGTCAATTAATGGCAAGGAAATTATAATGATCAAAACTGAAAAATAGAAGTTACGGGGGTATAAACAATTATTTTATGCAGTCTGTCTTTGCCATTCATATCCAGAAGCTTGTGTTATAAATATGTGTAAGTAGAAGTGTTTCTAATGGCACCAAACTCACATTTATATCCAATAAGCAGAAAAATATTTTAAATGTTTATTTAAAAAAATCAGTCTCACAGTATCTCCTGCAAACAGTTGACCATATCAGCAACATATTACAGCCTTTAAAAACCCAGTATTTAAAAACCCTCATCATAATTACATGATATAAATTATGATAGTAAAACAGATAATCCACACCACTGAAAAGAGAATGTACTGAAACAGGAAAGTGTTTCTATATCCACTTCTCTGGATTGGGTTTGGCTGAACCTGTGTCTGGAGGGTGTTACAAGATTTCACAGATTTTAATTGTCTGGCCACATGGAATGCAGACCTCTTTAGGCACGCAAAGCTTCATAGTGTTACTCAGTTATGATTGTTGCACATATGACTGAGGTGATTATTACCCTTGTAGTAGGTCTTTGAGCTAGTGGGATGGATAAAAAGCTTTTGTGTAAACCATCCCTGATCCTCTGACTCATCCAGTCAGTCTCCCACCCCAATCCCAACCACCCAGCCCATTAAACAAGGAATTAGGAGGGAAATCTCCTTACAGTTATTCCCATCATGGCTAATAAGTGGCACTGCAATAAAAATGAAACCTTATTAAAACTGTAAGTGTTTGAGGAAAGAAATGAAAATGTGAAATTGCAGAGCCTGGCATACTTTTGGCATTACTAACACAAAGTCCCACTATAAAGAAAAATGGGAATATTTAGCATCAATTCCTTTACAAAAATCAGATTCACTTTGTCTCATTTTACTATAATTCCTCGGTATTAAAAGGAGCTTATCAGAGTTGGGTAGTAGACTTTGTAGCTTGGAGGAGTGCAGTAATATGTCTAGCCAGTCTAGAAATAATATATTTCTCCAAACATGAATGTAGCTGACATGTTCTCTTGACATATAAATATATTTACTACCAAGACAGACAGGATTTGTATCAATATATAATAATTTATCCTTATATATTAATATTTCTTATCTTAATATTGATAATTTGTCACCTTTTTTTTACATGAGAAACACAAACGTCTGAGTGATAGCTCAATCAAAAGCATGTTCTTGAAAGTGAATTCCATTAAAATCAGTGGAGCCTTCAGTGGTTGGAATATGGTGTTCAGACAAATAAGGTAACAATGGTCCTAAATGTTTGCTTTTATAGAAACAAGCTGGAGTTCTGGGTTCCCCTCCCCCTTAGACATACCGAGCACAAAACCAGCAGATATTAAGAAAATAACATTAAGGTATATGAGTAATGTTTATAAGCAATAGTTTTGCCATTCTCTGAAGGGCATTCCTGTCCAGCTAAAAAGACAAATGGTTTTATTTTATAGCTGGTATCTAAAGAACCGGAGGCATGCCAAATTTCTGATGAGAATATTTCACTTATGATGAAAAGTACTTTTACAATGTTAGCTGCTTATTTTTTTTTTCTAATTTTCATCTAAGCTCAAGGTTGTCAGGCTATTACATTTTAAAAGTTGGCATTTATCAATTTTCTCATGAAGGCCCAGCTTTCCATTTTGTGGACGGTGGAGAAAACCAATGCAAGTGACATGTACTTAGCAGAAGCTGGTTCGATGTACTGTGTGTGTGTACACACACACACACACATATACACACATATATACACATATACACACACACATATGATCCTTACTGGATATGGAAAGTTGATCACTGAAACTTTTTCCCTAGAGAGGAGGTGATAATATAAGCTGCTGAGCGGTACAAGTGCAATTTCAAGAGAGAGAAAGAGAGATGTACACTTTTTAAAAGCCGGCTATATGCAGTAGCATTTGGGTATTAACCCTCTGCACCCAACACGTAGCCCTTTTGCTAGGCAGCTTCAGATTTATGATGAAAGGTATTAGTTCTCTAGAGATCACGTGAGTTGACTATTAGCCCTGGGCCTCAGAGCCTTGGATGCCTTATAGCTACACCAGCAGGTGTACAGTCATGGGAGATCTCCAGGGGTTAGGGGTTCTTGTCAAGAAGCCTCAGTAGAACAAAGACAGGAAATGTTTACCTCTCCCCATTCCTGAGAACCTTTGAACTTCAGACTAAGAATACTAAGTTAATACGGACAGGAGGTGTATGAGATAGGAACCAACTGTCAGTTAGTGTCATTGCTCTATTTTGCCCTCCAAAACAGTGAAGCAGCCTGTGTTCAGGAGATAACAGGGATTCCACATTGTATTGAGATGCAGAGTAGAGAATGCATTGCAAATGTAAGTTAAGCACACATTCTCCACATATTTCTCTTCCAGGGGTAACTTTTTTGCTGGGGAGGAATGGATGCACGTCCTGTTGGTATAAAAGCAAGCAAGCAGCAGGAGGAGGGGCATCCTCATAATGGCACCACATCCACCTGAGCAACAGCCCCAAGAATACCCATGCATGCAATGTGTCTGCACAGGGGCAACTTGCAGACACGTCCCTTTCTTCCTTTTCCTACATTGTTGCAGGTAACTTTTCCACTGGGAGATGGTGGAGATGGAAGGAGGAATGTGTTCTACAGCTGGGTCAGAGATATGAATTGGTGTAGAGCTATATAGTGGCAGCAAAAGCAACAGCACTTGTTGAGGATAAAGAGGGGAGGGGGTTAAGGGCAAGATAACAGCAAGCTGTATTCTGTTGTACCTTATCCCTGATGCTGCTGGATATGCTTATTTCCCCACTGCAAGCACTATAAACTAGTTTTGGCTCTTATTTTAGGGTAAAAATGCTGTACCTGCTCCATAAGCAAGTTTACTTTTTCTCCAGTTTGGCAAAGCAGGAGTGGGGGGGCCTTTTTCCACCCAAGGACCCCATTCTCTGGTGGGCAATCCTTCCTGGAGCTGCCTGCCAGTGGTGACTGGGGCCAGAGGTAAAGTTTTAGGCAGATCAGCAGACACTTCCACACCCCTCCACCCGCCATCCAGACGAAGCAAGAGGAATATCAAAGTTCAAGGAAGGATTCCAACCCTGTTAAACCACTCAAGTGTGGTGTGAATTGAGTCTATAGAGAGCAGGTATGACCTGGGGAGAGTGTCACAATTGACACAAGGGCTGGTGATTCCTTTCCCCTGATGCCACTCTGAGACCACTAAAAAATCAGACGGGGGGAAAAACCACCACAGTTCATCCACTGCCTGGAACTTTTCTTTCTCTACCTGACACACATAAAATGTGGAGATTAAATTAGCTAACCCCACCCCCAGTTCACACAGGTATTCCTTTCTGGCTATTTTGGAATTTGGGATATGATGGGAGGGTATGTGGTACGTAAGAGTGGGCTGAACTGTGGATATCTGAATTTCTCCCTGTTTTATTTTCACAGAGGAATGGGATAGAGGAAAGGTATATCATTTGGAAAACAACCTAGGTATCAGTTAACATAGATGTAAAAGGAACAGCAAAATGCATCTTTCCTCTATTTATGTGTTAGGCTTATGTTATCCTAAACATAAACCCAATACTCAGATACCCACATATTAATTTGCCTGTTGTGTTTTCCTTGCCCAGTTCACTTATTTTCTCAGCCGTGTATCTTATCTATCTCCTCTGCATGCAGTTCATCATATTCGATAGCGTGACTTATCTCTTTATTTGTTTTCCCTGTTTGGTCTGCATCTTCAAATATTTCAGTTCCCATAGGACTATTTTCAATCTCATTCATAAATGGAGTTGATATCACTCTTATCTTGCAAATATAAGAAAATAGCCCTGGCTATATATTCTAAAGTGTAGAGGCAGCCAGTTGAGCTGTCAGCTGCAGTGTGAGATTGCCTCTCTGGGAATGTTTGGCTGGTCATTTTACAAACTGTGAATTTTGGGATTTCAATAATGACAGGGATGAATACTTGGGGATTATTGTCACTACCTTTTTGGGGGGTGGGGATGTCTTTCATTCCTATTTCTTTCTTAATAGAAAATGCAACTAAGATAAAAAGTAACATGCCATTTTTATATTGTGCTGTTTTTTACCAGATAAAAAATACAAATCATTATATATGGTTATTGTCCCATACTAATTGGGGATACAATTTGTCGGATGGGTCTGATACAGGGGTTCAAATACCCTTACAGTGCCTCTTAGCAGTGTAACTCATTGGAGTCAGATGGCTCCTCTTGCAGTCACTCCTTGGGTGAATATACATAAGTATTTTGGTGCACTTGCAGCTACTCAGACAACTGGTCAACTTCTGTATCAACCTGCTAAATGATGAGGAGAATTTTACCATTACCAATGCAGTATTTTAAAACCAAGAAGTACTTTCATCTAGATCAGAAACATCTTAGGCAGCAAATCTCCTAGATGTAATCCCCTGCTTCCCATGTGTAGCATGTTTCAAAATTACATTTATTGAGACAGAATATTGCACAGGATTTGGAGCCAGCCACTATGTAAAGTAGCATTGAAATTGGCCTTTAAAATGTTTTGGCATTCCTTCATGATCACCATTTACCTGAGGCTCACCTATCTGAAAGGAAGTCAGTTGCAGGGAAAGAAGCTGCCACAGAACTCTTAGACTGCTATTGTTTCCTGGAAGATGTTTCATCAGTCTGTTCTCATAGGAATCTTGGAGCCATTTGTTCATTTATAGAAATCTGGGGTCTCGAAATGTAACCAAATGAAGTTCATTCATCATTCATAGGCTGTGTGAATAGTTATTTCATTGCATGTTGCAAAACCTTGTGGAACTTGAAGCAAGACCTACTCAGCAGTGGCAATGCAGCTTTGGAACGAGTTGCCCAAGGATGTCCATCATACCACCTTGTTACAGTGGTACCTCGGGTTACAGACGCTTCAGGGTACAGATGCTTCAGGTTACAGACTCCGCTAACTCAGAAACAGTACCTCGGGTTAAGAACTTTGCTTCAGGATGAAAACAGAAATCATGTGGCAGCGGTGCGGTGGCAGCGGGAGGCCCCATTAGCTAAAGTGGTGCTTCAGGTTAAGAACAGTTTCAGGTTAAGAACCGACCTCCAGAACGAATTAACTTCTTAACCCGAGGTACCACTGTACAAGAATTCAGGTGCTGTGTGGAAATACAAGGGGGGTATTAAACCAAAGACCTATCTAGTCCAGCATCTTGTTTCCCACTGGTCACAAGCAGGATAGAGACTTATCTAATTTTATCAGTCATTTAGAACTAAAGTGCTGAAATGGGTGGTTCTATTGCTTTTGCTTGTTCTTTAAATTATTCTATATGTTGTTTTCCTGCCTGCTATGTGTGCTTGATTTAGATTTTGGAAATTGTATATTTGGTGTTGGTGCCTTGTGGCAAAAACATGATGAAGCGCGTTTAGAAGTAAAATAAATAAAAGAGACTCATGCAGGCTTGCTTGTGTACCATATGCATGGTAGCTGAAATGTTATTTACCAAGGATTATCTTTTAAAACAGCATCTCTCTTTTTGAAAATAAAACCTTTAATAGAATGTATGACCTCTACCCTTTTGAAATATGATATGAAGATGAATTCAGGCCTCTCACTCCTGGAGGACAAAGAGACATAGTAATAAATATATAGGTGATGCGACTTTTGACCAACCAGAGTTATTTACATTACTGCAGGGTCAAGCAATTGCAGTAAGTGTTGGGAGGGGATGGGTGAGGGCCACATTCAGACTCACTGAAATTCTGTGCTGAAGAGAGGCCTGAGAAGTTTTGTGATTAAAGTAAAGTGCCGTGACTAATCCGTATCATACAGCTTGGAAGCTGCTGAAAAATAAATATTTTGAATGCTGTTAATATTTTCCCTTTCAGGTGCTGGCATGTTATAAACACACATTTCCATTACTTGTAAAATAAGGTTGGTTATCTTTTTCATCTAGGATGCTGATACAGATGATAAATTATGGTAAGGTCACATTCAAATCAGCGGCATAGTTTTGGGGAACTGTATTGCATAAAACAACAAGCTTTTTTCAAACTAGATACTGCTGATCTATAATTATTCATTCTTTCCAAACTCATTTTCAGTTATTTGTAAAGCAGTAAAGCTACTCATTGCTTCAGTTTTAATGTTCCCCTGCCGATGGCTTAATGGTATTTACAGTTCTGTACATGCCAACTCGGAAGTAAGCCACATTGAGTTCAATGGAGGCTACTCCCAGTTCAGTGTGTATAGAATTGTAGCCGTAGTCAGTTTGCTATCTTGATTTTGAGATGGAAGGTCATATCTCATTGGTGTACCTCCACAGATGGAATGTGTTGGATTCCAAGCCATTATCAGCAGAAACTGGCAACTCTCCCAGGCACCCGGCTTGGTCTCCTGTTGACCTCCCGGTCTGCTCTCCCGGCAGGGACCAGGCAGAGGTCGCAATCGGCGATCCTTCTCAGCGTGAGAAGAACACACCACTCTTTCCTGCCCCCCGGCAGGGGAAAGAGATAAGACAGAAACGTATTTACATGGCTTTTATTTCTGTCTGCAGTGATACAAAAATCATGTCTGCTCTCTTCAACCTCCAGCAGACGACTCCACAAGCACTTCCTGTGCAGCTCATATTACACTCTGAGCTAATTCCGGTGCTGTCTGTTTCCCACAGACACTCCCAACATCACATGACTTTTCCAAGCAATCAGCTTGCAGCATCATTGCTTCAATATCGTAACATACTCCCCCATTTGATTCAATGTGTGCTGCGAGCAAAGCGTGATCCAGAGAAGAAAACAAACAGTTGTTATACATATAACACTCCCCTGTTGTTTCAGTTCCACCCTTGGAACTACCCGCCACTGGTTTCCCCAGTGTACCTCTCTGGTTGTCTGATTTCCAAGGAATGAGTGCATCTGCATTACCTTGGCTAGGGAATGTAGTGTTACGCTTAGCAACTCCCTGTTGTGTCTCTGTCTCTGACTTAGACACAGCTTTAACCTGTCTTGAGTTGTCAACAATAGTAACACACGCTACAGCTGAGTTAGCAAACTCAGGACTCTTTGGAGAACCAGTTCCAATAGTAAATAGTGGTTCATCCTCCACCTGTGAAGGTCTAGCCATTGTGTGAGATTTCCTCTCAATGACTGTGTCAACTGAGCTCTTCGAGCTATCACTATCACTCTCAGTACCACTGTAATCAGTAAAATCATCATCATCATCTGAACTGTCCTCAGTGGGAAATGTGTGAACAATTACTCTCTCCTGTTCAGGAACACTCTCTAGAAATTTTGTGAGAATCACCTGACCAGATTCAGACAAAATTACTCTGTAGAGACCCTTTTCATAACCCACAAAAATGCCTCTGGCATTCTTTACCCCATCTGGAGTTTCTGTCCTGATTTGAGATCCAAAAACCTTAAAATGCGCGACAGAAGGTTTTCTGTGGAACAGTTTCTCAAAAGGAGAACATTCCATACCTTTGGAAACCTTTCTCACCCAACAGTGACAAAAACATGATAGAGATTCCGCCCAAAACTCATGTGGCAAATGTGAACTCAGCAATTGCGCTTTCATGCCATTTTGCAATTCTTTGTTCACTTGCACACAGACACTTCTGTTCCATGCATCTGCTGAAACAGCAATCTTGTGCCTTATTCCTTTCTTATGCAGGAAATCCTGAAAATCTGTAAAAGAAAAACTGGCTTTTCATCTGTGAAAAGACAATCAATGTTAGCATCATGAATACTCTTAACCTTGCCACAAAACTCTTGAAACCTTTCTAAGGCTTCTTGTGGTTTGTTCAACATGAATAACCACACGTAACGAGAGAAATGATCCACACACACAAGATAATATCTTGCATTGCCTCTAGAAGGTGCTAGAGGACCAATCACATCAGCATACACTCGCTGAAAAGCTTTGGTTTCTCTCTTCGTCTCCTTGACGTTATTCGTTGTACCTGCAAGAGAGATCATGTTAGATTCAGAAGCATTACATTTTATGCAATCACTCTCATCAAAAGTCAACAAATACAGTCCATCTTTCTCTCTGGCAGAAAGATACAGCTCTCCATCTTTGAAGATTTTGCAGCTTTCCTCATCATAGGACAATTTCAGTCCTTTCTTTGTGATCTGCGACACACTCAGCAGATTGTACTTTAAATCAGGAACCAAATACACATTGTTTATAGTCAAGTTCAGACTTTCAAGATACACAGTCCCAAACCCGATCGCTTTCTGCTCCTGGCCATTGGCCAGTTTCACAGTGAAGCTTTGCTTCTTAAACGTTGAAAACAGTTCTCGGCGCGACGTCATGTGTTGCGTGCAACCCGTGTCAATAACAAAAGCGTTCTCCATTGAAATTTCGGCTTTTGTTGACAGCAATGCTTTTTCAGGTTTCACCTGGGACTTGGTATGACTTTTGCCTGACGCCTCAGGCTTTGCAGAGCTCCCCTTAGCTCCTTTCTGTTGACGTGGCTTCTTACAGTTCCGCTGAAGATGCCCAGTCTGTCCACAATTAAAACAACTGACAACGTTCAAAGCAACAGCCTGTTCTTCACTTGCCATAGCAGTTGGGGTGTCAGAACTCCGAGCTTCTCTCCCCCTGTCTTTGACATCTATTGCAGCAAGTCTGTCTCTCTCTTGATGTATTCTACGCAGCGTTTCCCAAATCTCACGCGCGTATTCCAAATCCTGAACATGCACGAGTTGATCATCTGAGACACACAGAATTATGGCCGTCCTGGCTCTGACATTCTGTGAATTCCAACCTGGCGTTGGTGCAGGAGGAATGGGGTTATCAATCACCCCAAAAATCCTCTGATTCTGTAGCAGGGCTTTCATCTTTACTGACCATGAGGCATAATTGTCATTAGTCAGTGGAGGTAGGTAAGGTAAGCCTCCCCCCTTCTTGGTATCCATTTTGAATCCAAGCTTCAGCTCTCACTCTCGAGCCTTGTAAAATCCAAGAGTCTTTTGGCAGCTAAACACAGGCAGCTCTGGAAAGTCCCTTCCAAGAGCAGTTAGCCAAAGACAAAACAAACGCTGGAATGTTTACCCAGTGTTTTTCCAGCCTCTTCACAGTCCCAGCCTCTTCCGGTGGCCAGTGAATTTCCACTTCCTTTTCAAGCTAACTATCTCCGAAGTAGCTGAAAAGATTGACGTCTCGTTGCTTAGCAACTGGACATTCTAAGCTTGAACAACAAGCTTCTTATCTAGGCCCTGGTATGCGAAGTATGTGGCTCTCTCTCAGTGCCGTTTTTAATCCAAAAAAACAGCTCTTGTGAACCAGAGAATCTTCAATCTGCGTTCACCCCTTTAGCCCATAAAATCAGCATACTTGGGGGTTCCGTTGCTCGTTACCTTATCAACAAAAAGGATTCCTCCGGTGCTCTGCCGGTCTTTTGTAGCTTCCATCTGCCCGCTACCATATCTTCCTTTATCTTCTTGCAGAGGATGAAGTTACGATCCAACAACCTCTTTCACTGTTTTCATGGAATGAAACCATCGGCTCTTGCTACCAGATGTTGGATTCCAAGCCATTATCAGCAGAAACTGGCAACCCCCCCAGGCACCCGGCTTGGTCTCCTGTTGACCTCCCGGTCTGCTCTCCCGGCAGGGACCAGGCAGAGGTCGCGATCGGCGATCCTTCTCAGCGTGAGAAGAACACACCACTCTTTCCTGCCCCCCGGCAGGGGAAAGAGATAAGACAGAAACGTATTTACATGGCTTTTATTTCTGTCTGCAGTGATACAAAAATCATGTCTGCTCTCTTCAACCTCCAGCAGACGACTCCACAAGCACTTCCTGTGCAGCTCATATTACACTCTGAGCTAATTCCGGTGCTGTCTGTTTCCCACAGACACTCCCAACATCACATGACTTTTCCAAGCAATCAGCTTGCAGCATCATTGCTTCAATATCGTAACAGTTCAGTGTGTATAGAATTGTAGCCGTAGTCAGTTTGCTATCTTGATTTTGAGATGGAAGGTCATATCTCATTGGTGTACCTCCACAGATGGAATGTACCTGTCAGTGGAATAGCGAGAGAGGCAAGTTGTAGCACTCTCCCTTCCCCTGCCTCCCAAAATCTGTTCTGAAGGATTGGGGAACCCTCTGGACCAAATATAGGGGAAGGATGAGGGACTGTGAGGGGTGGTGGCAGAACATGCCTCCTCTGTTCTACCAGCAGATGCCTTCCTTTATCAAAGGGTCACAAAGTGAATATCACTCATTGATCAATACATTGAGCTGGTAAAAATATAACAGTGCATTCATACCGGTAGGCATGTGCAAAGCACTAGGGTGGTGGTGGTTATTTCTGAATTATTTTTCCTTTTATGCCTTCAGTGCCATTTTGGATGGTCTCCTTACCACCTGGGTGGCTTTAATTGGCTGCAAGATGGGGTGGAGAACTGCAGCAGAAAGGCAATGTGTAACCCTTTGAACCCTGATCTTAATAAACATTAAAAAAAAACCCCCAGTAGATTATGGCATGGCATGCCCAACAGGAATGACAATATCATCACTTGCTCTGTCCATCAGATTCATTAGAGCAGATAACAGAAGGCCTGGGTCAACCTAAACATCCTCCACTGGCCTTTGCTAGTCCTCCTTTCCTGCTGTAAGGCCTCCAATATGCCACACAGTAGACAAATCATCTCCATTGGATGAAATGAACAATTATTATGCCAATTTTATGGATTAATGCTTTTCTCCCCAATACTGGAATAGTTATGCTCCTGGTGATGCTTAAGTGATTCAAGATTTTGGAGCTTGAACTAGTCATGTGACCGCTGTAAAATAAACTTGCTTCCTTAAGTTTAGCATGAAAAATACTGATGGACTTACAATATTGTTTGTATCCTAGCTGAAGTTTATTCTTTGCTTTGTAAATGTGATATTGAATTCTGTCTGGGAGGATTAATATAACTGGAAATTTTTATCTGTACATAACCAAACTGCTGGCAAATCCGCAGAGCGTACTTAGTTCTACAGTAAGCAATTTCTAATCAGAACATTTTGATGTCAGCTCAGTGGCTTCTGAATTGGATTTACAGGAATTTGCTATGATGTGATAGCTTTCTTATTTTCAATCAGAAATGCAACAAATTTATGCAGGCAGTATTTTACTTTGAGTAATGAGGACAAGGGCAACAATTTACTTGATTGTACGTTAATACTTTTGAGTTCTCATATTATTCTCAGAGAAATAAAAGTGGGTTGCAAAAATTCACCTTTATGTTAAGATGTTAATTCTTCAGTTCTAGACCAGGGTGTTAGCAAGAGCCTTTGCAGATTAAATTCCAAGTGAGACCTGTTTCCCCAGCTTAGATTCTTTATGGACTGTGGACCCTGATTCAATCAGTATTGGTTTGTTATTTCCTAATTGCTTGAACATTTATTAAAGCAACCTGGGGAGCTAGTGTGAAGGGCAACAGAATAAATTCTGTGGACCGTTTTAGATCCTTTTACATTTTTGCTTCCCCCCTTACATTCTTGTCCATTCAGGTGCCTACTGTAGGTCAAGCAGGGATTTCTCCCAACCTCAGTCATAAGAATTTGCTTTGTACTGAGTCAGACCATTGCTCCAACCAGCTCAGTCCTGTCCATGCTGCCTGATAACAGCTGTCCAGGGTTTTGCCTGAGTCTTTCTAGCCCTGTCTGGAGTTGCTGCGGATTGAGCCTGAAACCTTCTTCATGCACAACATTTGCTCTGCAATGCAAGTACAGTCTCAAATGTTTCCTGCTTTAAAATATTGAAATAATTTTAAAGATCCTAAATAGCTGTTACCGCTTATTATCACCCAAAATAAGTTTTCTTTTTAGCCCTTCAGGCCTTTAAAAATGCTTCAGTTTCTCTTACAAACCAAAATACCTTTGTATCACGACATGGTAGTAAAACAAGAACATTTAAGTTCATAGGCAGGCACTGAAGGTTTAAAACCATCGTCACATTATGCAGTAGAAAAGATAAAAGAGGTTATTTAAATAGACATTGAAGCATAATAGAAAACAAGGTATACTAAATATGACTAAAAAGAAAGCTTCCTTTGTCCTCGTGGTGTATAAGGCAGCGTGTGGGGAACCTGTGGTTCTCCAAATGTTACCATCCATGCCTACTGGCTGGGGCTGGGCCACAGGTTCCTCACCCCAGATAGAAAGTGAGAAGCCACATGTTTGCTTAGCTGTGGAATTCCAGGAGGCAAATATCCATTTTCCAAAGCTAGACCTAGAAAACAAGCTATCTGCATGAGGCTCAAGTACATAAAGCCAGATAATAATGTTTACCCATTGTTATTGACTCCAAAACAAACATTTCACCGCATCTCTTCGGTATCAGTATCTCTTGAATCTTGTCCTAGGGAGAATCTGTCAGCACTTGCCGAAGGATGCCATTGAATCAGTCAGTATTGCTCAGGATTGCAATAGAAAAGCGAATTGGGGAGGCTTATAGAAATAATACTATATTTACGTGAATCTAATGCACATCAAATCTAATGCGCACCTCAATTTTCAAATCCTTGAAACCAACGAAGTATTTGCTGGCACCATCAAATCTAATGTGCACCCTAATTTTTGCGACATAATTTGACCAAAAAAATGTGTGCATTAAATTCAAGTAAATACAGTAGGTTTCTATTCTCTAATCCAGGAGTGGGTAACCTGTGACTTGCCAGATGTTGTTGAACTCCAGCTCCCATCAGGCCCAGCTGTCACTGCCAATAGCCATGGATGCTGGAGACTGTAGTCCAACAGTATATGGAGGGCAACAAATTTATCCCTGCTCTAGCTAAGCAGGGATGGATAACTCTAAGTCTGAGTTGGATAACTCCGCATGGCTTGGAAAATCCTGCTTTCCGCTATTATACTTACTTGTGAAAAAGTGTTTTTAAGGTTGAAGGAGTATTCTTAATATGAAATGCCACTGCTGGGACTTTTGTTCATTCTATGTGTGAGTTGTTAAGTCTCGCCTCAAATCCCTGTCCTGTGAAATAGGTATATAGTGATGTGTCCCTAAGGCTATGTTTTGAAGAAACATGATGTAGGGTGTATATATTAAAGCAAACAAACCTCTATTGACTTTTTGTTTTGGTCAGCCTTTTTTATTGAATCTTTATTGATTTTATTCGGGTTTGTTGTTGTAGCTGCTTTGTTTAAATGGACATTTATCTTTTGTTTTTGTTTTTTGTAAACCACCTTAGTAGAGCTTACCCTGAAAGATGGGGTATTAATTAATTAGCAATTATGTTAATTGCAGTGATGAGTTGTAAAATAGCAATATCACAATTCTCAGCCGCTAGGTCAGTTAGTTAGGTTACCTGTTGACCTCTAAAATGCGCTACGTTATAATAATGCTACATGGGTAATTTATCCTCTCTTGGCTTTTCTTCAGGGCCAATCAGTTCATTTCATCAACCCTTCCTTTAAAAGAATGTTAAGGCTCAGTTCTGCATAATTGTCAGATCTGTTTACAATATCATTCATGCATGTATTTTGCATGAATCAATGCAATTGCACTATTTGCTCTGGTCAACTTTAGCCAATGTTCATGAAAAGCAGTCCAAGCCAATGCAAGATCAGGGGGATTTATTGTCTACAACCTGAAACTTGTTTTTGTGGTGGATTTGGGGGAATTATAACAACAAATGAAGTACATTGCTAGATTAGACCAAAGGCCTGTTTTCCACAGTGGTCAACCAGATACTGTTTATATAATTTTAACTGTTTATGTTAAGTTGCATATGAAATAGGAACTTTTAAAAAAATGCACCACAAAAGATTCCTCCATCATTAATGCTTGGAGAAAACAATTCAACTGCTTGTGAATTATCTCTTTAGTTGACATATAATTGTTGCTGAGAAATCAGCAGCTCAGGAAGACTGTCTGCTTGAATTTATACTTTTATGTTTTTGTGTAAGCAAGAAGTCAGTTATTCCAAGAAAAATCTGGTAACAGAAAGCTGCTGAAAAGGTATCGAGTGATGTTCTCTATGCATGTAAAAAGTGGTGGCATTCATTACAGTGCCTACAATGAGTGAATACTCTTTTCTTTATAGGAAGGTTACATTATATGGAGAAATTTCAAAGCAGCTCAATAGTTTTTCTTAGGGAGAACAAGAAAAATCAGGCAAACAGCTTTTGAAAAGATAATAATGCTTTGTGTGATGTGAAACTGTACAGACAGTATGTCCAAAATACTTGTTTGCTTTTCCAGCCTCATTTTGTTTCCTCTGTAGAGAATGGTTGTCAAAATAGCACTGCCCTTCCCAGCAGCAACTGATGACTTCTAAAGGAAAGCAACACAAACTGGAACGCTCATTTGAGGGGGAGGGAACGCAATACACATTTTATGGGAGATTCAGAGACAACAGACATTGAGATTGCCACATTTCATGCCAGTACAAAATATAATAAAGCTATTTGTTTATTCTTCTTTATGTGCTAACGGATTGTTTTACAGAAATACAATTTTCCATCATTCCCAATGTCTATGGATGCTGCCATTCATGCTTGCATCAGAGATCCTGCCTCCTTTGGATTTCTCCACCCCCACTCTGTCACCACCTCTCATCTTGAATGAGTTTGGAAAAGGAAAGCAGATTGCCAAAAGGGCTCAGAGGGAGCTGTTTTGAATCAATCTGGGCCCCGGAGTCTGGGCCTGATCCTAAATAATAGTAGACTCATTAACTTTCTAAATATTTTATTTAGAGGCAATAGGCAACACATTAGATAAATAGGCTTAATGGAATGGATAGTATGCCTGTGTTTTCATGACTCTTAAAAACAAAAATAATCCATTTCAGCAAATTTTCTTACATTTTGTGGATGTGCTCAGTGAAGACAGGAAAGCCTTGTCAATTTCACTTACTTAAAAAAATAATTTAAAAGCTAGATATTTTACTATTAAAATGTAAAAGTGGCTGGGGAAACCAAGCCATATGCATGGGGTATTATTATTATTATTATTATTATTATTATTAGGCAAGGTGGCCACACATACACTTATCTCTGCAGTTCTATAATTTCAAGACAAATTGAAGGTGAACTTGGAAAACAATATGTCAATTTCAATTCATTTCTGTCTTTAAACTATAAGAGCTCTCATTACACTTTTAACTCCAGGAATTCTGAAACTCCAAGAACTTCGGATTGATTGATGGCTTGCCAGCCACCATTCCTATGGAAAAAGTGACACAGAGAGGCAGGGATACACACACAATCACCAAACATGCTGCAGACCACATCACTGGGCAAGCTGAGATAATTATAGCTTGTCAGATCACACCTCGAGGGATTGCACTTCAGTTGCAAAAGGTCCAAATATCACTACGAAACAGCACTTTAAGATTGGTTCAGCCCTCGGGAGGCATGGGGACAGTAAGGCAACAGTTTGGGAGGAACATCATCTGCAGTCTTGCAGTGAGCAAACTGTGTTGATGCCAGAGAAAAAGGTTCCCATGTGGAAACATCCTGATAGAACTGTCATAAAGTTCAGAAAGAAAATGAGTATGTCTAATTACATCCGTATACCTGGTTATCGTGTTCATTATGCCTTTCAGTACCATGGACAGTATATTTTGTACTCTTGCTTGTTTCACTGTGCTGCTGCTTCCTGACTGAAATTTAAGTGTCCCATTTAATACTTGGTTAATGAGTAGATATTAATTTGAAAACAAGCCTCTGTGGTGTTCAGTACTACATAGAAATGACTCCACGGGACTTTTTGTAATTAGAACTTTGGATTTTGCACTCTTTCCCACTTTAGTACCTCAAACTATAAATTGCTCAACAACTTGGCTTTGAAGCTACTAAGCCTTGATGCCATTTTCAGTAGTTCTGCCAACATGAGCTGATTTCATCTAGTGAGCTCTTTTAATATATGGTCAAACTATAGAGAATCTTCCTTGGCAGCTCTGCCAGCTTGCTTGGCAATTACCATGGGGCTATATCAACAGGATATAGGCCTAGGCTGGCACAGTTTTCCTGTTGTACTGGTCACTTTATCAGACTTGTCACGTATACTTTTTTTTACATCAATCAAAACCACCAAAAAACAGTTTCATTGAAGGGAAATCTGGGAAGTGTGTTTGTTTTGCATCAGGATATTGGCTTTGAATCAAATAAAAAGAAAGGATCCGTTTAA
The DNA here is from genome assembly GCF_965153285.1 of Podarcis tiliguerta. Taxonomy (NCBI): domain Eukaryota; kingdom Metazoa; phylum Chordata; class Lepidosauria; order Squamata; family Lacertidae; genus Podarcis; species Podarcis tiliguerta. The sequence continues at coordinate 50,979,112 of NC_139536.1, forward strand.
GTACCCACTCAGAATTAAAGTGCTGCGCTAGTATCGCTATTGTTAATGGTTGAGAAAACACTTTCATTATAAGCTGCTTTTCTGATGCACATGGCTTTTGAAAAATTATCCTTCAAGCTGAAATCTATCATAGTTACTCTCCGTCAAAAGGTGATTAGGCTTCTTTTCTTCTTGTTCTTCTTCTTTTTTTTTAATCAATATTGCTTAGTGGTGTCTGGCTGGGACATTTTCAGCATCATCACTTGGCTTATCCTTCAGGAAAAAAATAACTTTAATGCAGCTACTGCTCTTCACACTTAAAATACATTTTAGAATTTAACATCCCCGTCCCAAAAATCTCTTCAGTTTAAGGTAAGTGTTAAAACTTTCACATACACATATATATATTTGTTCATGTACCAAAAAGCATATAAATGGTACATTAAGACTCTTCTCTTCATCCCTTGGAACAGCCTGTCCCATTTCTGACGGCGTACCCTGCCCTCTTCCCTCTGAACAGCCCACCCAGATAGTTTCCATTCTGTGAAAGTGCCTCACCTTTACCTCTCTCCAACCCAGTCCTAAGTACCGGGGAGAATGTTGAAACTGTGTTAAAAGCACAAAAACTGGCTGAATTGAGAGAGAGAAATTGCCTATTTAAGCTCTTAAGAGCTATATGTATTCTGTAGGTATATATTTGAACGAGGGTGGGAAAATCTTTCTTACTCTTACTGTTTTTGCCTGCCTGCCCATACAGGCAAGCAGCCCTGAACCTTTAGCACTAATATAGCACAGTAGGAAAGAAAGAATGACAAAAAGGTGTCCTTTGCAAGCCCCAAACACCACTACAAGACTCCAGTTCCAGACTAGCTAGTGCTCTAGACAAAAGCACTGGAGATATACTGCAACATTTTGTTGTGGGCTCCCACATGTATTTCACATTATTGAAAAACTTGTGAGATGTGTTCAGTGTGACACATGCAATCTTCTCCTACACATTCCCTTAAGCAAAAGTACCTGGGCCTGTCAGACTGGGTGGAAAGAATGTGTAGTGATGGCTTCATTAAACAGTTGGCCGCTGAATAAACTCAGAGGTGACTTTACAAACTTGGAGTATTGTTGCTTACACTCTCAGCCAAACCCAGGGGAATGGTATTCTGTTTGTTTTGGATTATGACCCAGAGAGATTTCAAAATCCACATAGTTGTTATAACCATATAACCTTTGTAATAGTTTTAAAATAATCACAATCTGTCTGCAATAAGGGGCATCGGTGTATATGTCACAGATTCCTCATACAGTGGTGCCCCGCAAGACGAAATTAATTCGTTCTGCGAGTTTTTTCGTTCTACAAGTTTCTTCGTCTTGCAAAGCACCAATGTGTATTGACGGTTTCCCGTAGGAATGCATTGGCGGTTTAAAACAAAAAGACGCAAGACGTTTTGTCTTGCGAAGCAAGCCCATAGGGAAATCCGTCTTGAGAAGCAACTCAGAAAATGGAAAACTCTTTCGTCTTGCGAGTTTTTCGTCTTCCGAGGCATTCGTCTTGCGGGGCACCACTGTACCTTAATTAGAGGATTGCTTGAGTTGTTTCATGTGAGACCACACACAAAAATTTAATGCAAGTGTGTCCCTTATAGGTACTTTTAATTTTCTATACATTACTCTGTAGCAAGTCACAATTCCTTTCACAGTTCTGTAGGGTAGTTTAAGTTGAGAGTTAGTGGCTTGTCAAAAGCTAGTCTGAGAAATTCATAAACATGTGACTAGGAATGTGAACCTGACCTTATATAGTGTATATTCAGCATAGTACGGTTTTCCATCAAACTACATCATCAAGGATGGATGGTTTTGTAGGTATAATTATACCTGCCATTATCTCATTATCTTCAAGATGTGAATTTCAGCTGTTGGCAGTGATGGAAAAGTACTTTTTTATGCACACACTCCACAGTAGATATTCATTTGTCAGCTTACTTTGGCAGATTCCTCTAAATATATTATTCCTGCTCCACAGTACTGGGAATAAAAGATCTGAACATGGAGGTGCATGACAACCTCAGAAAGCTGCTGTGAATATTGTTTATCTTCTGAGATGACATGGAAAGAATCTTCAGAGTGTGTATTTAAACTGGTGTTGCAAGTCCAATAGATAAAGCTTAGGTCTTCATTCTAGAAATTGTGTGATAAGGTTGCTATATTAGTCAAACATTTATCTTTGGTCACCAGGGGAGGATTCCACAATATTATGTTTTATAATTGCAAAATTATAGTAATTATCTGAAGAGTGGATAAAAGGAATGCCATGTTTGCTTGAGAAGACTACTTTCTGCCTTCTGCGCAAAGCAGATAATTAAGATTTAGAAGAACCTAATTGTATATGATTGAAAAGATTTGAAACTCCTTTTATTAATGCCCTAAAGTGGGGATGCTTAAAGATCTGAATAATTTATTTTGGGGAGATGAATTATTAATCAGATTGCAGAACATATACTTTGAAAAGCAACTATATTGTGTTCATTTTTGCATAATCTATGTGGAGGGTGATGACAGTATGCTGAAAGTCAAATTTTGTTGACTTTCTGACAAATGCACCTCTTTTGCACCCATTGGCCATCTTCAGGCATTGTGCCCCACATATGATGTAAGGAAGAGCAGGGTTGAATTGTAACTGCACCCACTCTGTTTGCATTCTTCTCCCTGTCTGTGCATCCCTCCACTTGTCTGTGCATCCCTCCATACATGCATCAAGGATCTAAATAGTGCAGGGAGTCTCCATGAGTACAACTGGCTCCCTTATGCAGATGTTTACCCTCCAACACACACAGAGATTCAACTGGGGGGAGGGGGCAGTGCCTTGTACCAAAGTGAAGCTAACACTTGAATAGGGCCTTGGCTGCAGTCCTAGTCAGAAATATTTTGGGGTAAATTCCTTGGATATCCCTTGGATTTGCTCTCATGTAATTATGCACATGATGTTTAGTAATTATCCTGACTATTTTTGATGGGACACTGGTCTAGACTCCTTCCCTTTATGTGTTGAATAGCCAACAGCAGCCACAGAGTGGTATGAGAGCTGGTGGAATATATTATTGTTCCCTGAAACCCGTTTCAGTGGCTACCTGGGTCCTCGTGTGGCATCACTTTGTAGGGAGAGCCTTCCACCTGCCTTCCATAATGTGGAAGGCAATGTCTGATTTTCTCCAAGATTGTTTTTAGTGGGACACTGCCCTTGGCTCCTCCTTTACTTTAAGTGACTGTTGGTGCCTGGTCAAGAAACACCATCCTTGCCCCATTTATTTTTGGACCTAGTGCAAAGTACTGATGGTCATTTTGAGAAAACCCCCATATGGTCTTGGGTCTGCAATCTAAGGAACCCCCCTCTTTTCTTGGTTTCCTCTCCACTTCCTCACAGAGTAAGTGCTAGTCTGTCTCCCTGCTTTTACAGTACTGAAGCCAATGGGACAGAAGCAAGCTGTGGAGCACCCTGGCATTTGAAGCACACAGAGGCATGTGTGAGAATCATAATAGAATTGCAGGGTTGGAAAGGACCCTGAAGGGTCATCAACTCTAAGTCCCAGGAAGGCAGGAACCACAGCTAAGAAATCTTTCCTGATGCCCCCTTCCTTTTTTTCCCTTCTCCTTTTCTTTTTGATGCATTTCTTAGGTGCTTACTGTGCTTGTGTGCTTTCTACATTGTTATTCTGATCCGTATGATTGTATTATGATGTACATCACTTCGGGTGCTGTTTCTGTGGCAGAGAAGGCAGTGATGAAGGTTTTTTAATGTTTTTTTTTTTACTTTTACTCATCAGTATCTGAATTTTAAATAATAGTAATAAAAATAATAAGAAAAACACATCTAAACTGCATGTTATGTTTGAGTTTATGATCAGTTTCTGCCATGCCATCGTTTGGATGAGGATGCTTTAGTAAGTTAATTGAAATTCAATGTGAAGTGTACAGAACACAGCATTAAGAATCATTTCCTGCCAGCTGCTACCCTGGCATATGTAAACTCAGCTCCCTGTGTTTGAGAGCCTAACTTGGCCTTCCATCTGTGTTCCCAGAGCAAAGTCCCTCCTACACTCAGTAATAGCACAGGGCATGTTTGTTCCTTACACTGGAATTATCAAAGCTGCAGTCTGTGATGTGGATTGCAGCACCAGAAACCAGTAATTATGTGGTCCTAGACTTCAAATGTTGCAGCGGTCAATGTCAAGCCCAGCAAGTAATGATAATAGATCCACACCTGCTGATCTTCCAGCTGCCAGAGAGGATGTGATAGATAGATACTATGGTGGCTCAGCTATGACTAATTTCTCAAGGGCGTCTTTGATGCTCCTGTGGAAAATACTATTTTTGAATCTTCCCTTCTGTCCTCATCCCCTTTAGATATAATGCAGCAATTTGTTTGAAAATGCCCATATAAACTGTGTTATGTAAAAACCAACGCACATTTCCTGGTTCTTGGCCATTCAATTTTTCATAGTGCAGCTGAAATTTGAAAAGCCTAGAAAGTGTTTTTACTGAACTAACAACAACCGTGCTACGTAGTTAAGCTGGCTTTTAACACATTGCCCCACCGGCTGATTTCAGGTGTTTGTTTTTCGCCTCATACCAACATGTGGCAAATCATCTCAGCATTCTAATGGTGTCAACCACTGATTCATGGCATGTCTTTCAGATGTCCTTTTAATATGGTATCCTCGGAGTTTGAAGTTGGAGGTTTCTCATGCATATGCAGATATCGACAACTTTGGTTTCTGGGCTTAAAAAGGAAATGTGATAAGACATGGATCTTTCCTAAGATTTCTATCACAAATTAAAACAATTACAAAAATCTTACACCAGCTTCATATTGCCCATGCCGTGGACATGGTATCTGAAATACTTCTATGTACATTTTTAAAACTTTAGAAAGAGCATAGCTAAAAGTACTCCAAATAATTAATAAATAAAAATTCAGTGGGCTTTTGGTTGAGTGATAGCTAGCCTTTGGCTTTACAAATGCATGAGGTACTGCTCTCGTCTCTCACCCCTCAGCCCAACTAGCCTTGTTTGTCATGATCCAATCCAGGCCCAGTGCAGGGGAGGAGGAAAGGCAAGGCAAAAACTTTTAGTGCAGGAGACACTTGCTTTGAGCTCTAGTCTGCTGCTAATTCTGTGTGCACTGCAGAGTGCCAGGCATATCCTCCCCACACCCTCCCAAATTATACCCCCTCCCAATTCCAAATTCCCTGAGTGCTATTCATCTAATTTTTCCTCAGAGCAGACCCACTGAAATTTGTGTGATTAACTTACCTCAGGCCATTGCTGCCCACCAGAAGGAGAGAGAAACTGGTCAATTCTCTCTTTCCACATGTGCTTTATACCCACAGGCAATAGAGAGATTAGCCTACATGTGAGGATATTCCCAGCCACTTTAATGGGGAAAGTGTTGTTTGATTCCTTGACTAGAAAGGGGCATCTCAACATTTTCTCAAATACAAGTTTCACCTCTCCTCAGGCAAGCTGGAACTACTGCCACCTGATGCTTTTTTAAACCTAGGATGACTGTCTGCTAACACCGCCTTGCTACAAATGATAGCATCTCTCTGTAGTGTGTTTGCCTGCCACCTACCAGTTACTTCTCTAATGCAAGGGTGGCCCTCCAGAAGTTGTTGGGCTATAACTCCCAGCATCGCAGACCACTAGCCGTGCTGGCTGGGGCTCACTGGACTTGTAGCCCAACAGTATCTGCAGGTACACAGGATAGCTAGTCCTGCAATGCACCATTTCTTGAATGGATGCAAAAAAGCTCCTAACCGAATATGTAGAAATAATAATAATAATAAAAGGATTGGTATGGATATAAATATTATATAAAGCAAGTATGGAAAAGCTGTAAAAAGAAGTTCAAGAGATGAATAAGAGCATAAGAAGAGCCCTGCCAGATAAGACTCAGGTAGTTAAGCATCCTGTTTTCACATTAGCCAACAACATGCTTCTAGAAAGCTCACAAATAGGACTTGGGTACAGGAGCACCCTACCTTCTTGTAGTTCCCAGTAACTGGTATTCAGAGGTATACTGCCTCTGACAGTGAATGCAGAACAAAATTATAATGGCGAATATCCATGGATAGCTTTAGCCTCTATGAAATTGTCCCGTCCTCTTTTAAAACCATCCAAGTTGGTGAACATCCCATGAAAGTGAATTCCATAGTTTTAACTATGCCTGGTGTGTAAAAGTACTGTACTCCATTTTGTCTGTTCCAAATTGTCCAGCTTCATTGGATGTCCCCAAGTTCTAAACACGCCCCCTAGCCACTTTCTTGACATTGTGCATAATTTTATACACCTCTATCACTTTCCTTAGTTATCACCTTTTTGTCTATAAAAAGTGCAAATGTTGTAACAATTCATCATAACGGAATTGCTCCATCACCTTGATCATTTTGGTTTTCCTTTTTTGAAACTTTTCCAGCTCTACAATATCTTTTCTGAGGTGAAGCAACCAGAACTGTAGACAGTATTCCATGTGTTTTTTCACCATAGAGTTGTATAATGGCATTATGATGTTGACAGATTTATTTTCTTTCCCTTTTCTAACAATCCCGAATATAGATTTCACATTTTTGACAGATGCCACACATTGGGTTGACATCGTCACCAAGGTGTCTACTATACAGTGGTAACTTGGTTTACGAACTTAATCCGTTCCAGAAGTCCATTCTTAAACCAAAGCATTCTTAAACCAAGGCATGCTTTCCCATAGCAGTGGGGGACACAATTTACAAATGGAACACTCAGCAGGAAGCGAAACATGTTCTGCTTCCACGGCAAAGTTCACAAACCAAAACACCTACTTCCGGGTTTGCAGCATTCTTAATCCAAGTTATTCATAAACTAAACTGTTCTTAAACCAAGGTACCACTGTATCCCCAATGTCTTGATCCTGGTTGGTCAACAAGAGTTCAGATGCCATTAGCATATACAGTGGTACCTCGGGTTACAGACGCTTCAGGTTACAGACTCCACTAACCCAGAAATAGTACCTCGGGTTAAGAACTTTGCTTCAGGATGAGAACAGAAATCGTGCAGCGGCAGTGCAGCGGCAGCAGGAAGCGCCACTAGCTAAAGTGGTACCTCAGGTTAAGAACAGTACTTAAACCGAGGTACCACTGAACATGAAATTAGACTTTGCCAGAGAATGGTGGATAGCATTCTTCATAGGGAGGATACCTCCTACTAGAAGACACAGGCAGGGTCCCCTGAAGCATTTTGCCTCCTCTCAAGGGGAAGGAGTCATCTCTCTTGTCAGACCAGACCAAGCTTGTCTGTGGTTGGTGAAATTGGGTCCTCTTATTCTCTCTCAGTTACTTGCTTTTTCCTGGTCTGTGCTCTTCCTATTGTGTATTTTTTGAGTTGGTGTTTTGCTTTTGTTTTTACTGTGCTTCTTCCTCTCCATACTACAGTTTCTTGAATTGAGTACGTTTTCGTTTCGTTTCTTCTTTATTCCCTTCCCTCTGTTTTCTCCTTGTGGCCTGAGGGGGAATGGGGTCTTCACAAGGGTCATTTTGACTTCATTGGGGTTCATTGAATGGACCTTCTTCTTTGGTTGCTAAAGTGGGTCCCCCTGAACAACTGAGTTAAGCAGGAGCACCATTTTCTATTTACATGTCATCTGCTCTGTTAATCAAGCATTTTTGCACACCAAAACCCAATGCGATTGCTTGATTGCTCCTCCCTCCTGCATCATCGATCATTGTGGCTTTGAATTTTGGCATTCTCCAGCCCTGTTGACATTCCTTGAGCTTGAGAACTGCTAGGGGATTGAGCAGTGTGCCAAAGGAGTTAGTGAAGTCTTTGCCTTTTGATACCCAAACTGTTTTCATGCTTCCTCTCCCTCTCTTAAAAACAACAACATTTAAATAATCATTGTCCAGATATCATGCCATGTAACATATTCAAAAGGAGATATTTTCTCTAATAGAACTTCTGTCACACTGGGCAGGGAATCTGAGTTGGCTGTCTAACTAGTTGCTGAAATATTTGGTTTGGCAATATATGAATAATGAACTGGAATGAAAAGTGGAAGACACTACTGATGAAATAGCACACATCAATCATTCCCACTTTTAACAGCCTGTATATTCATTTAAAAAACAACAACAAAGAATGAAAGAGAATTAGCATTTTGTTGTGAATGTCTGTCAATTTAGTGCTTAACAGTTGGCAGAAAAATGATTACCAGATGGGTAACTTGAAGTTTTAAGGACAGGAAAGGCTGTTTGGAGATAATACTTTAGCCTTACACATAAGCATCTCATTTTAAATATGCTACAATGGGCTATGAAAGTGTACTGGGACAGGCAAAAAGGTTTTCCAGCCCATATCTTCTTTTTAAATCTAGAATTCATGTTTGAGAATTAATTTCGTATTTCCGTAGAAGCTGACATATATACGGTTCTGCTATCACTTTGCTCCAAGGAAAAATTCAGGACATATACTTTTGTCCTGAATTTTTTCTTGGAGCAAAGTGATAGCAGAACCGGAGCTAAACTGCACACAAGATGTATTTACTTTTGGTTGGTTGCCAGTACAATTCCTTAGAAGATTCAAAATGGGACAGTGTTGCTATGAACTCCTTACCTGGTGCCCTCCAGATCTCTTAGACTACAACTCCCGTCAGCTACAACTGCGAGAAGTTATTTATATTGTACATAAACTCACTGAAAGCACTGCAAGAGTAAAAAATGAGCAAATGACCTCACTACAGGGTGTGCCTATGGGAAGCATGCAAGCAAGACCCGAAGGCAGGACTTTCCAGGGGGTGTGGCCCACCTCTTCAATTAGATGATGGCTAGAAGTCTGCAGTGGTGTGGAGAAAAATCATATGACCTGCCTGGTGAGCTGCTGCACACAAATGGCACATCATGGCTTGAGTACAGTTGCAACAAGAAGCTATTTAAAATGGCCTCCACTTGTCAGGTATATTTTCTGCACTGCCCCTGTATCCCAGTGATTTTAGAGAATTTTTCTTCTAGGTAAGTGTATCTGGGATCACAGCCTAAAGCACATTACAAATACAAAAGAAGCATTTGCCACTCTCTCATTTAGCTCCTTTTTATCTTTCCTTTTAATAAAGGGTTTTTCGATTTCAAAGGGGAGGAGAGCATTGTGGGTAAGGCAGTTATTTCTAATCTCTTGAAGTTTCATTCTAGTGACCTCAGGCAAAAATGATTCCCCCTATTTATCTAGACGATTAGAGCTCAGGTCTGAGATTTGCATAGCGTAAAAATTGTAGCTCTTTGTAAGTAATATTGATCGTTTTCTGTCCTTAGGCAATTAATACAAAAGGAAAGAAATAGTCTGCTTTGAGATTAGCCTTTAGGTAATATCTTTTAACACAACAAAGTCTAAAAATTTTATTTGTTTAATTAGATGTAACTCATGTTCCCTGCTTGTGGGGAGGGGACGTTCTCTTCCTGAAGGGGCCTTATCCAGCTAGCTATAAAGTTTCAGTTTCCAAGCAGTGTTCAGACTTCCACAATGCTTCCTTGTTACTCCATATGGATTGCCTGCAATCTAATATATGTATTATCAGGTGGTGGACTCAGGGCCATAGCTAGGGGGTGGTAGGTGGCCCCCGGCCAGGGGCGCAGGTGATGGGGGGGGGACGCAAAATTGGCTAAAAATATGACCATAAATATAAATATCGATTATTGCCTCATAAGAAATTGTTTTAAATAGAAGGTTAATTGAATAGGGGTTGGGGTTGGAGGAGAGGCAGAATGAAGAGCTAATTTGTCCATGCCTAGGGGCCGCAGTCTGGACAGTTCTGCCAGCGGCGCAAGATCACCTAGCTACAGCTCTGGGCGGACTGGATGAGGGCAAATAAACCGTGCTTGAGCCCTGTGGAAATGGAGGCTCTTTAGGTGGGTGGTTCCTGTGTCTGTGAGATTGGCAAATTACTCGTTCTGTTTGGGGTTGCATTACCCCTGAAGGAGCAACAAGTGCATAGCTTTGTCATTAGAAGCCCCATTGGCTAGGAATGCATTTTACTAGTTTTGTCTGGCTCACCAGCTAGAATATCCATTCATGGTTAGGGATAGCCTGGTCACTAAAGTCTATGAGTTGGTAACCTCGAGGCTGCATTTCTGCAATGTGCTCTATGTGGAGCTGCCCTTGGGCCTGGTTTGGAAGCTGCAGGTGGTCTAGAATGCAGGAGCCAGATTGCTGGTGGGGTCACAGGCCAAACAACATGCTACATCTAATGGAACACTCCTGCAGGCGCCATGGCCTCCTCCGGCAACTGGAACAGCTACCCTGTCCTGGTGTTCTGGGACTCACAGCTGCTCTCTTGTGAGCACCCAGTATAGCAGAGTAAAAGCAGCGCAGATGGAGGTGAGGAGGTATCTGGGCATACCTACTTTACTTCTACTAATTACAGATTAAAGAACGTAACAAACACTTATGAGAACAGCAGCCCTCATATAGACATTCTGTCTCGTCGCAAGACAGAGCAGAAAGAAAAAAATACAATAGTACCAGAGGCGGAAGTCACACAGATAGGCTTCCTTTCTCACGGAATAGAAAGTAAACAATAGGATCTGATGATCCTTGCAATGGGAGGAGTGAAATACTAACAACATCATTGTTAAAGCATCTGCTAAACATTGTTAAAACTGGCTGCTCATCTACTGCACCTTCGGGACCACCTAAACCCTTATATCCCATCTAGACCCCCAAGATCATGTGCAGGGATGTTTTTGGAAAGACTCATTTGACATCAGCACAGAATAGAACCTTTAGTGTTATCAGCTTACTCCTGTGGAATATTCAGCCACTAGAGATTCAGCAGGCACCTTCTGTTTCAACCTTGAAACATCTGCTGAAAAACAGATGGTGCCATAGTTAAGACTGGTGCCGTAGTTAAGGCTGGCTATTAAGGACACATCTTTCCATTATGGTTAGCTGATGGTCTCTGTTCCGTCTGGAGATTTCTCTCTCGTTCTGGATAGTATTAACAAAGCTCCACAAAGCTCTCATACATAGATTTATTGAAGATAATCAAGGCCCATATAGAAATATTACCCACATTCCAATAGGCTGTTCTATGGCTCTGTATGAAGATGGTTAGAACCTTTAGAAGCCTGTAGCTTCTGTGTCTTATCCTGGCAGACAAGCAGCCACTTGTAGTTTTCCTGTTGCTGTTCAAATGAAGGCAAAGAAATCTCTAGATCTGCTTCTCATCTCCATTTTTGCTCCCTGTGAGTTAAGCAAGTGGAAGCCTTTCTTATCCACTCAGACATTTTGCATGGGCCCTACAATATTATGTGGTGGAAGATATAATGGATTATGGAGTTAAAGCAAACTACTGTGAAGAAGCCCTCAGCATAGTATTTAATACACATGTTCATGCTGCTTTGCAATGTCCCACCCCCCACTTTCATGTGAATTATATACACTATATAGCCATCATTATGTGACCTTTGTTTTTCCCATAACTTGGATCCTGGAGGGAGCAATCAGAAAATATAGGGATTGCATTGATATGCAGATAAGAACTCTCTTCCACGCTCTACTCAGCTTGAATGGGCAGGGTGGCACAGAGCTCCAGTTGGTCTCCTGGGAACATTTTCTCTCACAGTGTGAAATTGCTAAAGTACTGGAAGAAAATGGAAGGTAGATATTATCTCCTGCTGTTGAGTCATGCTGAGCGCAAATGTCGAGGGATTATTCCACCAGTGTGGAAATGGTTCTCATTTGCAGTGATCTATTTATATGATAAAAACCAAAACATAGTTTTCAGTACTCTAAAAATGTGTAGATTTGATTGGGAGGGGACCAGAGTCCAGAGACAGATTAGGAAGGGTGCGTCACAGTAGTCAGTCCACTGTGGCTAGGAGCCAAAAATAGTTGAATTACTCATGGGAAATTCTTCCTTAATCTACCCTACACAGTGACTGATACAGAAGATCTAGCATTTTTATTAATTAGCTTGGGGTTTGTTTGTTTTTTGGTTTTTTTTAAAAAAACACTTTGCATTATTAAAATAATAGAAGTAAAATCGAAACCTCAGATATTATTTTAAACAAATGCTATTTTATTGACGCCCTCTAGCTACCAATAAAGCAATGGATAAGCGCCACTTTTAGTCTCAAAAAATACTGCTAAAAGTGTTTGTTTGAGATTATGAGGTACCGACTGTTCAGGCTGCACCAGCAAATGGAATCCACAAACTTTCTGCTGCTTTGTTCCTCCCTGATCCGTTTTACTGTTGCGCTGCACTGCTCTAAATCAAGGTTTGGCTTAGCATGCCATCTGAACCCAGGACTCGTGTTTAAGCTCTCTCCTTCTTAACTATGAACTGTAGTCAAGCTTTTGTCTTGTTCAAGATCAGTGCAGGCTGTTGAACCCCCAGGCCAGATCAGGTTCATAGAGCCCACATCTAAATCTGTACTTAGTAAAGGTGCCTCTTCCTGGTCTTACAAAAGTGCTACTGCTTCCTTTAGACTAGAGCACTGTCATTGCTAGCAGGTTGGAGATACGCAGGAAATGGGGAGGAATGCTCCTTCCCTGTTTCCTGAGCACCTCCAACCTGCTAGTAAGGGCAGTGCGCAAGAGGAAGGAGAGGTGCCTTTGCAAGGTCATGATGAGTTGCCTTTGAAAGTTGTCTTCCGCCCCACAGCAGCACTGTGATGGAGAGGAAGAGTCTGTTCTTGATAAACTGGTTTCTAAAGAGCAAAATATAGTGTTTCCTCCCCATTGCAGCGAACCACAATTATTCCACAATTATGAAGCCTCCCGTACTTTCCTCTCCCCTAGGCTTGTCTTTTGTAGGCTGTGATGAAGCCTTTTGTATATGAATTTAGTACATCTTGTATTTTTGTATAATTTTCTTCCACGCTGTTGCAGTCTATGAGAATTTGGGTGGGATAGGCAATAAATAAATGAGTGCGATCATATTATATTCATGGTTTGTTTGTTAAGTACTGTCATCAGTCTCAAACCTTTTAAAGGAAGCAGATTGCAAGCATAGGTTGTTTTCTTTCTATCGTGTTAGCTGATGTCAGCTGCTGATGGATTAATCAATTCTTTTTTCACAATAAAAAATAGGTCCTATATTTTGATATATTTTTAGACACCCCACACAAAAAAAAATCCCCACCCATTTAGCTTGATTATTAAATGGGCAAGTCGTATTAAACTGGAAATGACCATACTGTCACAGTAGAAAGAATCTTGGTGTATGGATGAGTGAAATCAATTTGTTGGCTTGGGGAATTAAAGTTCTCCAGAAAGTGCCATAAATCTTCATGATATATCTGAGTGCTTTAAGTTTTAGCATTTGGATATTAAATTTAGTTGAGAGATATATTTTTTTTTGAAAGCACAACCTCATGTAGTTAAACAGCTCTGATGCCTGTGTTTCTCTGCACAAGTTTATACATAAAAGTTCTTCCTGCTAATATTAGCAATAATTTGCACTGCTTCAGCACACTTCGTGATTTACGTCTTGCAAACAAAAAGGAAATTGGTTTGACAAAAAAAAAGAAGAAGTGTTGAAACTGTAACTAGTTGCTCCCACCGCACCACTCACACACAACTGTAATTTTCTGGTGTCCTTGGTTATCCTTCCAATTTGTATGTGTTTTATTTGCTTCTGTTGTTATTATTGTTGTTGTTAAGGGTGTATGGGCCTTCTTTGGTTGTAAAACAGTTAAGCCTAGTTCATTTGTGCTTAAAGTCCTGATAGGGAGTGTTTGCCTCTAAACCTCTAAGAGGCAATGGGATCATCTTCCTAGAGGTGATTCAAATGGGTACAAGAAGGGGAAATGTGTTCTTGTGTTAGGGTGTCCATGCATCATATTTTGCAAAGGACAGACCTCTACTTGAAGGAGTGTTTTGTTTGAAAGGCTGTCTGATTTAAATATAAAGAACCACAGGAAGGGAGAGCAGGGGCCTTGAACTCACTCACCACCAGCCTGCTCAATGACAGCAGAGTGAGCAGGCACACCAATCATCTGGTTATGGTCTTCCCTACTATGGTGAGTTGCAATGTAGTTCTATTGTAGTAATCTCCCCCCCCCCTAAATTTGCACCTAGTCAAATACATAGGTATATGAAATTCTTCCACAAATTTGTGTCTTCTTTTGTCCTACTTTTTGGGTGTATGTATGTGTGTAAGCAGCCCGGATTCTGCATAATCCTGTAAGGATATACATTACAGCCTCTGTGGTACTGTAACCACAGGACTGCCCTAGATGAGTTTTCTTAGTGTCTATAAACAAGCCCAAATTGACTTTTCCATTTTACTCTTCCTAAGTTATCTGATCAAGATGGCAGTAGTTCTTTGCATCTATTTTTCTGGGTTTCCCCCCTCCTCCATCATTAAATCATAATGTGAGAACTTAAGATGGTGAGGCTTCAATCATGTCTTAAGAATCACAAGCACAGAGGTCATGCTCTGCCAATCACATGACAATGCTGTCAGAAGAAGAGGTATGACCATGTATGGTATTTGGGAAATGTTTTATTCAGCGTAGAAATAATAGCTGAAAACATTGCCTCATCATTCCAAGCTTCCGGATAAGCAAAAATTGTCACTTTCTGTCATAGTGCCAGCAAACTTGTCTCTGCTTCCACATAATGAGATTATTTTTTTCCCCACCTTCAAAAGCTACAGATTCTGCTTGCTCAGGAATTAACTGATATCCACAGATTCGCCAAATCAGTTAATATATATATATTTTCTTATCCTCCATGTAGATAATGTGGAGGGCCAGATGTTTGAATGTTATTTCTAGGGACTCAAGTTATGGATTGAACTTTGCATCATAACAGCTGGGTGTATTAATTTGTCATGTTACGGGGCTCATAGCTCTGTAATTATGACAGCACCCCAGAAACAGAGATTCCAGGAGGCTTTCTGAGAATGACACAATGTGTAATTGAGTTTGCCTGTGATCCAAGGGCCTTTCTCAGATGGGAATGTGGTCCCTCAAAGGGTTTATCCTTTTACACTGAAGTAATAAATAAGGTATTAACGACAGTTTTTAAATGGCATGACTGTTGCAGCAGACAAACTGGTTGAGCATAAGTCTGTTTGCAACACTTTTTGAGTTTAGATGCTATAATCACAATAGTACCCCTAGTTACACAGGGGTCGGAGGTTTAAGTTTAGTAGGAAGAAATTTCATTGGGAGGAGACATCTCTTTAAAAAACAACAACCAGAAAAATAGCTACATAGAGCCACTGCCATGTTGATGAGATAACTGTGGCATCTCTTTGATAGACTAAAGTTCAACAGCAGAATCCTATACATGCATATTCTGAAGTAAGCTCCCAATTAGTTCAGGAGTACTGTTATTTGTCTGGGTTACAGGTTCAATTGTCACCCACAAAAAATATCATCACCACCTTTGGATTACCATCTACATTTTAAACCTGCCTTCAATCCAAAAGCTGTTTGTGACTATTAATCACTTTTTAAAAGAAAAAAAAGCAGTGTATTCTAATAGCATTTATTACATTTCCAGAAATATAGTGCTCCTGAGGAATGTTCACATAGCCAGGGCATTGTTTTTTTCCAGCCCCAGGAGATAAATAGAACCCTTGAAACCATTACATCTTATGTAGAATTTTCTCAAAGTCAGTAGCAAATCCATGGAAAAATCTATTTAGTACGAAGTTCAGACCATGTTCTACCTCAAGAAGAGTGGTGATGATATGCAACAGTTCCCTTAGATGTAACTGTGATTCCTATGTAATACTTTGCGTACAGTATATTTTTAGCGCTTAGAGATTCCTTGTTACAAAGTGTCTTCAATTCTCATTCCTATTACTTTTTAAACAAACCCACAGTTGCTTTGTGTTTTCAGATGTTCATTGATAATTCATAAATGAAAGAATGCATGTTTTAAGTACATGTGAAAATTATTCCAGAAATGAAGACGATGATGCCTCACAGACTATTATATCTTGCTGAAACTCATGGTAGCACTGAAACTTATTGCCCACTGAATGTCCGGAAGATTAAGTTCATCTCTCTGTTGCTTCTCAATTTGGAGACAATTTTAAAGCTTGGGAATGATAAACTGTTAACAGACAGGTCAGATTAGCAGAGTGGAAGTCAGATCTCTTCAGGAAGAATGCATGAACTCCCTGCCAGAGAGACGCAGATGATAACTAAAATGGCAGCCTTCAGGACAGAGTGAACAGACCTGCTCTTAGCTCTGACTTTCCATAAATAATATGTTCTCCAGGAGAGATACAAACATGCTTTCTCTTTAAAGAGGAGAGGGAATACTAACAGTTAAGCAATGAGAAATAATTCCTACTTGACCCTGAGGAATGAGGAGAAACAGAAAAATCAAGTCACTATATGTGTAATTGTGTTTGTTATTTTAATTTTCCATAGGAAATGCAAATACTGGGTGTATTTGGGTTTTATACGTGTGTGTGTGTGTGTGTGTGTGTGTTGCTATGCTTTTAGTTGTTCAAATGGAGTCTCTTAACCTGAGCTCTTACAAGATAATATGTATCCTTTTAGTTTAGTTTATTTATTTTACTCTGCCTTCCTTCTTGGAATAGTGAAAAGCTTTGTATGTAAAAAAAAAAAAAATCAAATACAAAGTCATAAAATTAAACCATCATCATCAAACATTGAAACGTCAGATGAGACAAAATAGTTTTAAAGAACTGAAATATTTAAGAGCAGAAGACAGATCCCAATTTGTAAAAGACAGATCAAACATTGAAAGCTAACTAAAATAAAAGTCTTAATCCACCAATAAGTATTGGACTGGTCCTATGATTTTTGGAACAAAAGCCTATATAGACTTTCTAGACCTCAGCAACTCACTAGCCCAGCTGCTTATATTAGTCTGCCATAACTGTGAGGCTCCAAAGTTTTTTAGCTGAATTTTAGAAATGTTGTTTTATCCACCTTTCAATTATCATTGTGAATTGTTTGTTTCAAAATAACTAAATTATTATTAACTGTTGTTGGACAGCATGCCTCCATGGGCCAGGTTGTGCTTCCTCTGACTTTGGCTGTCCCAGGGCAAGTTCATATGGCTTAGTTAATCTCTGAATAACATTACCTGTTGCTAAGTAATTTACTAGTTTTGTTGCAGGGAAGGGGTTAGTGCAGTGTCAAAAGAAGACAATGAATAGATTTTGATGTAAGGGAAAAATCAGTGTTTTTGTTATTTCTTTTTCTGGATCAACATGGCAAGTATTTTTTTTTTTTTCTTAAAAAGAAGAAGAGAGAGCGGTTTTTCAGTAGCTGATTCTACTTCCTTCAGGTATCCCAAGACGCGGATTTTCTAAAACCTGCCAATGCAAACTGCCTACGGTCAGATCCTGGAGCTCTTCCACATGCACAGGAGGGAATGCCATTGAAGTCAAGTGGTTAAAAGAAAATCAAATGGAGGGATTATAAATTTTGTTTGCCTTCGGAAGGAATTAAAGGGGGCTTCAGACTTGAATACCATGATTTTATTTTATCTTTCCAAAGGGAGAGACATCTAATGCTTTATTGCAAGTCTAGACTTAACATAAATCTCAATGTACGGCAAATGGTATAACAATTGGGGGACAGGCTCAGTTAAACAGTTGCAGAACACATATTTCCATCCAATAATGTCCCATATCCCTTTTTTTTTTGAGGGGAGACTGATGTGCTTGCAACTTATGATATATCTGGATCAGCACATGTAAGCAGGCATTTGATCTTATTCAAGATAATGTTCAGACAACCAAAATGAATTAATAAATCAGATACCTTCAAAATGTAGGTAGTGCTGATCCGTATTACCAGTGTGTGAACAGCTCCCTCACTCGCTACAGCCTATGATGTGGAGAGAAGGACAATGTGAGTACAAAGTGAAAGTGGGGTACCTATGTGTCCTGAGTGAAAGAATGAGGTTACAAAATGCATTTGAGAGCTGTAAAGGTCTTTGCAGGTATATTTTATTTTTAAGGAGGACTCACAATGGATTCTTTATTGGCTGTGGTTAGCATACTAAAAAAATAAAAATCTCAGCTCTAAGGCTCCACTTTAGACAGGCATGACTCCCCCAAATAATTATGGGAAATGTGATTTATTTAAACTGCTGAGAGTTGTTAGGAGACCCCTATTCTCTGCACAGAGCTATAATTCCAAAAGCAGGGAATTGCAGTTCTGTAAGAGGAACGCGGGTGACGCTGATGGGACGCGGGTGGTGCTGTGGGTTAAACCACAGATCCTAGTACTTGCCGATCAGAAGGTCGGCGGTTTGAATCCCCGTGATGGGGTGAGCTCCCGTTGCTCAGTCCCTGCTCCTGCCAACATAGCAGTTTGAAAGCATGTCAAAGTGCAAGTAGATAAATAGGTACTGCTCTGGTGGGAAGGTAAACGGCGTTTCCATGCGCCGCTCTGGTTCTCCAGAAGCAGCTTAGTCATGCTGGCCACATGACCTGGAAGCTGTATGCCGGCTCCCTCAGCCAATAAAGCGAGATGAGCGCCGCATTCCCAGAGTCGGCCACGACTGGACCTAATGGTCAGGGGTCCCTTTACCCTTTACCTTTACTAAGAGGAATAGGGGTTTTCTAGGAATTCTCAGCACCCTTAAAAACTACAATTCCAGCACTCTTTGGGGGAAGCCATGGCTGTTTAAAGTGGTATGTTGTAAATGGGACTACAATGCTGATGTAATAGCCTTTTCTAAACCACCCTCATTACAGTTTATTAACTTTGGTACTTCTGTACTGCCCTTTACCAAATGGTCACAGGGTGACTAACAAATTAAAATAGTATAAAACAATTAAATCAGTTAAAATAGTAAACTCTTCTGTAAATATAACAAATACAACAACTTTCAACACATTATAGGTTTGATGAAACATATTATGACTTTGAGGTCAGGCAAGCTAGGTTGACAGTTTTGGGGTTTCTCAGTACGACAACTTTGATAGATGTTTGTTTTCTTTCAAGCTCAATGGGCATGTCAGGAAGGTATCAAGGAATTAAGTGCACTGTGAAATCTTCTTCTGTGTCCTTGCTTGGAGATGTTTTTCCATGGAAGCATCCCTTGGAAAGAAAAGGAGAAAAGCAGTGCAAACACATTTGTGGAGACATGCTCACATGCTTCCCTCTTTTGTCAGCGTATCAGGCACAGTGGAATCATTACATGTGTTTCTGTTGTTTGGAGCTCTGCAGGGTCACGACACATCCTTCAAATCTTTTTTTTATTTTGCTGATCGATGGAGATGCAGCCACAGTGGAGTGTAAAATGATATTCATGTATCTTTCGCCTAGAAAGACAGGGAGATGTGAAGAAGGAGCTTTTGTGATAAGAGAGAAATCAGAACAAGATTGCTTTTGATAAAAGATTGATGAAGAGGCGTTCAGAGCTTGCAGGAGAAAACATTTGTGAAAACAATTGATGTCAGGAGCTTTGATAAGACATGCAAAAAAAATTCATTTTAATATTTATTGCTTGTTTGGAAATTGATAGGCAGCTGCTGCATGATGAGGTCGTGAAAGGGGAGATTGGTTCAGGAAAATTCATTATTTCTGTCCATTGTTTTCTCTGTTTTGATATTAGATTGCCATCCCAGCCCCCCTTTTTTATAATGTAATTTTTTGCCAGCCCACAAAATAGTTAGGCACCTCCCTAATACATAAGGAGACAGGAAGTAGCTTCCTGACTGAAATAGGTCTCAGCTAAAATGCTGTATCTCACTTCAGATACCATGCTAAACCATGGCTTGCACTAACCATAGCTTTGAAAGCCAAACCATGATTTAAATTTATAAATATACAATAGGCAGACTATTGTTTAGAGCAGTATTGTTTAGAGTAGCAATGAGTCTCCCCATTGGCTCAATTACAGATTGCATTTTGAGCTACAAGCCTTATTGGAGAATGCTATAGTGTTATAGTTTATTTGTTCTAATTCTTTGGGCATGTGCACTTTATTTTGAAGATAGATTAGCATTCTAGCACTACTGCACAGAAAAAGTGATGTGTAAATAACCAGAGGTAGGCTTTTCTAAAATACAAGGAGCTAAGATGGCTCAGTTATCTGGTAGGCCACATGCTGTCTCCATATGTAAGTTGGCTTGATGATGTGAAGAAACCTTTTCCAGTCTTTAAAACTGATTAATTTGCTATCCACAGAGGAACCTCACCTGATCTCCACAGCATGTAAATCTGGCAGAATTGTTTTGTTTTGCATTCCAAGCAGAGTAAGAATTTTGGGCGAATAAGCCTCAGATAAGAATACACTTGGGCGTTAAGAGCTTGGGATAGTAATATTCACAGTCCATTATTTTTAAACCTCAGCAACATCAATAAATTAGTCCCTTGCTTTTATTTTTCAGCAGTGCTTATTTTTATTAGATCAAATGTAGGACAACAGTTCAAATTATGGTTTATTAATTGTTACATTATGCCAAAACACTTAGCACAAGCTATGGTTTGCAAACTCATTTCAAACTATGTTCTATATTTCTGGTTTGCTGACTGATAACAAACTTTGGTTTGTCAGTCAGATACAGTGGTACCTTGGTTTTCGAACGTCTACATTGACAAAAAATTCAGTTTTGGGGGGCCCCACTAGGGGGCACATCGGAAGATGGCCGACAATACCATCTCTCCTGCTCACACGAGGTAATTAAGAGGCTGTTATGGGAGTATGCAGCCTCCCTCGTTACTCCAAGGGAATGGGGAACACTGCCTTGCCTGCTGTGCCCATAATTCACCCCCAGATTCGAAAGGGGATGAGGGCACTAGGCAGAAAAGCCCTCGTGTGGGTCGACTCTCCTGGACGCTGTCTCTGATCTGGCAGCTATTTGTGGGAGCTCAAAATAAACAATCAGAACAGAAGCAAACGCACATACTTCAAGCGATGATCGGGAGTAAGGACTGCTAACTAAAGGGATCTCTGGGAAGAGGAGTGACGGGCTGGACTTAACAATAAATCAAGAAGAGGAATAAATCAAGAAGAAGATTCATCAAAGGATCAGTATGTCAGAGCGAGACTGAAAAGGAGGGGGGGAGAAAAACTTTTCTTTTTTTGTCTTATGTGAGTACCCAATAATGCCCCCCCCCAAAGAATCATTGCAATTACTGATCACAAGCAGGAGGAATAAGAACTGTGTGGAAATTAATTACTATGCAAGGACGTGGCTTATGGGAGCATCGGGAAACGAAAGTAAGTCCTTTGTGACGCAGTTATAAAAAGAGATTTATCATGGCAGGCCCGCCCGCAGGAATCCAGGGGGAGGAGGACTATGGCTGTTACTATGTTGGAGTGTGGGTTCGGCATAGCAGGGCCCCCTGAGAAAATTTATGAGGAGCGGCGGGCGTGGGGAGATCAGGACAGACTGTCGGAATGTTTTGAACGGAGGTGTTGAAATGGCGTCTGTCTACTTTTATGGCTCTTGGATGAGTGTAAAATCCACACAGGAAACAACGATGTTTGTCTTCAACCTGCTTGTGGAGATTATCAGAGATCACAAAGAAAGGAGATAACAACAAGAAGATGAGGAAAACAACAAAGAGAAGATTGAACAGAACTGTGAATATTATTTTGACAGAACTGTGTAATTAAAGCAGCAGCAAGAGAGATGATCGGATCCCTTTCTGAGCTTGAAGCATGGATACCCCCAACAAAAATTTTAAAAAATTTGGCTGTGTAATTTGGAATTATTGTTATTTGGAACTAATGTGATGTGATTGGCCTGTTAATAAAAAATATTTTTAAAAAAATCAGTTTTGGAACGCCGTAAACCCAGAATAAATTGTTCGGTTTTTGAACACATCTCAGAAGTCGAACATGCCATGCAGCTTCCGCTGAGTGCAAGATCCTGAGGCCTAGCTGTCGGCTATTGAGTTTTTGAAAGTTTCAAAACTCGAACAGTCTTCCAGAACAAATTACGTTCAAAAACCGAGGTACCATTGTAGTATGCCAACCCATTGTTAACCTTGCTAAAGCATAGAGTGGTGTCTGAATTGAGGCCTGTGAATCAGTGTTTGTAAACCACATTAGAGGAGAAAGCTCAATAAGATCAGTCGCCTGCCATAGATTTGACTAGTGCTGGGGTAGCCTGCCCTACGTGTATTTTGTATTGTATGTGAAATAGAGTTTAAGTACTGGAATCAATGGAGTAAATGGCTTCTGTAGGCACTCTTGTAGAAGTATTGTGTGGCAGGGAACTGCATTTTATATTTCCAGCATAATGTAAAAACTTCATACCTGCTTTAAAAATGTAGGATTATGAAAAATTAAGGCAGGTATGGAGTGGAAAACACTCTGAAATTGGATTTACTTTGTTTGATTTTTCAAGCCAACTTTATCTCATACATGGGAAGCATAACATAACGGGGTAGTAAACAAAAGTTTTTTCCCCTTAGAATCTTTTTGTATAACACTCCCTTCCAATAGCAAAAACAAACAAAAAAATGTGGATTTTTAAAAAATCAGGTTTTAATGATTCTCCAAAACATATGCTCTTTTGTGTCCCTTTGATATGCTGACATAACATAGATGGAAAATTGGAATCTTTTTGGTCTGTCTGGAGCCCAGTCTTGTTGGCTTTTTCGCAGTATAGTAGCGCAGAGAGCTTGCTGGGGAGAGCTTGCATTAAAAAGAAAAGGACTCAAAAATAACTTAAACAAGGTTTTAATAAGAAAAACAAAAACTCCTTAAACACTAAATACAAACAAACAAACACGACCCAACCACCAACCCATCCCCAGGGTAAAAGGCAGAGCTAGGTGCTGCTCCTTATATACTGTGGTCAATTCCCAACACAGCTTAATCAATGCAACTCAGCAGCACCTGCTATGCCTCACAGCTGCAAGGCTGGATCTCATTAGTTTACTCTGGCCCTTGCTCCGGCCCCTTAAAGGTATACACATTGGGTGAAACAATGATGAACCTTTAGATTTAAAGAAACAGTTCAACAAGTCTGTCATTTGCTTCTGCAGCCTAATCTGCGGATTTGCAACCAGTTAACTTTGTGTACTGGGTACAATTTTGTGTTGGGACTTGAATAACTACAGCTTTAAGTCTTTTTTTTCCTGCTATCAATGCCAAATGCCTCTTATTTGCTGACATTCAGTTATCCCCCCCCCCTTTTTTTTTTTGCATCCAGGTTGCAGAAATGGGATACAAATAAGGGTATTCTTATATGGTATGCTGACTTAGCAGGAAAAGTTAGGTAGGCAGATTTCCTTTGGCATGACTATGTTTTGCACAACCTGCCCTATTCAGTTGTGGAATTGTATGATTGGGAGGGGTATATTGACTAATGCAGACCCCTATGATTGCTCTTCCCATCCAGCACCTCTAGTAATTTAACCCATATACAGTGGTACCTCAGGTTAAGTACTTAATTCATTCCGGAGGTCCGTTCTTAACCTGAAACAGTTCTTAACTTGAAGCACCACTTTAGCTAATGGGGCCTCCCACTGCTGCTGCACTGCTGGAGCACGATTTATGTTCTCATCCTGAAGCAAAGTTCTTAACCTGAGGTACTATTTCTGGGTTAGCAGAGTCTGTAACCTGAAGCGTCTGTAACCTGAAGTGTATGTAACCCAAGGTACCACTGTAATCTGGTGTGGCATAAGCAAAGACCCAGCAGTAAGCAAGGTTCATTAAGGCAAAAGCCATAGATAGCTCTAGCACAAAATACTCACGGGATCCCTTTCTGAACTTAAATTATAGCTGCTCATAGGACTTGACCCTTTGTTGTCCTCTGTTGTAACCTTTTGTTATAATTCACAGTGGTACAATGAGGACAAAGTCCCACTGCATCAAATGGCATGTTTTACATCCACTTCTTGTAGGATGAAGAATTGGTAGCATAACTCATGCACAATGCAAAATAGCAGAAAGCCTGGTCCATAGTCTTTGTCTAGGTTTATGGCAGTTCTTTTTCTGTATTAACTGCAGTAGTTAGTACGTTTGGATGATTTAAGTTGTATCAGGGCATACAGTAGTGAAATAAAAGTGATAGTTGTGTTCAATCAAATTCACAAAGGAAACTGCCTTGATGAAGACAGCATACATCATAGCATTGCAACTGTGTTCATTTTTAATTTAGACCTATAAAACTGTCATTGATCGGTAGCCTTCTGCATAAATATTGAAATGAGTTAAGGTCTTATGGGCTGTTCTGCAGCATGCAGTGCATAATACTTCTATTGGAAAGGGAAATAATAAGTTTGCTAACTCTGCTTATAGGTTTCAAGTGAATTTAGTACTCATTTTACAGTTGTTCTGTTCCTTTTAGTATCAGCTTGATAAGTTGTTAATGTCATTGTCAAAACACTAATAGCTGCCATCATTCTTTAAATCTAGTGGCAGAGTGGGGTGGGTGGATGGTCCTAGCAAGAGCTTGGTTTTAAAGCTGCAAATTGCCAGAAATGTTCTTAATATAAAATTCTCTTTAAAATTCTTAAAGATTTAATTTTTCATTTTGCAAATATTAATTTTGTGCCTATGAAAATGCCACCAATAATTGCTTAGGCATTTGTAACATGATGACATTCTAGTGGGGAGAACTTTAAAGTGAAAATAGTTTTTTCAGAAGAAAAAAAATAATGACTTTGCTTCTTTCCACCCCTTTTTTAAAAAGTACAGATAAAGTGCTCTAACTAAATAGAGACCAAATGTAGTATAGTTGTGAAAGTGTTGGACTTTGTTAAGATATCTGCTTGTGAACCTAAGCACAGATGCACATGAACACACCTCTTACAGATGTAACCACGAAAAAAAGTTAATGCAGGGTGGCACAAGTTGGTAGTATTGTTCTTGGAATCTTTACTTCCAAGACAATTACATGCTGTAGACAGGCTCCCATTGATCATAAGCATTTTGGTTACTTTGCAGGATTTGCCACTGATTAAAGAATAATAATATTAGTGTGCCAGCTCCAGAGAACCAGTAATAATCACACCAGGGTTGCAATCATAATTTTATTTTATGAAAATTGACCCAGGGACAATACCCCTTCTCTCCAACCATCAGCTTTGAGGGCCCTTTTGAACACAGCAATATAGTTCAAAAATAGAATAATCCTTTGCAAATATATTGGCGGATGCCTCTCTGCAGAGAATTCCTGACCATCACAGTTAAGAGGCAAGGCATACCAGGGTGTGGGTGGAAAGGAAAGTTGAAGAGAGAGAGATATCAGCTTCTACAGAAATCTATGTGAATAGGGGAATAATGCAACTACTTCATTCCAACAATGCAAGGATTTCTATGTATGCATCAGAACGTTCTCACTCTCCTCCTCCCAGTTGTGCCCTAAATCAGTTTTGGGGGTTCACCAAACCCTCTGGAGCAAATTTTGGGAGGGTGTGAGATGAACATAGAGGAGGGGGGGTGCATTAGTGCATCCTTGCATTAATAAAATGAGTTGGATATTGCCCAGGGTATCTGGGGGAAGGTAGTGTGGAACAGCCCTCTGGAATGGTCCCCAAAACTGAGCAAGTTGGGGATACAGTGTGTACCCAGTTATAGAGAAAATCATTATTCTTTGCTTTGCGAATGAGTGACAGTTAAAGAATTCCTAACAGATGGCCATCCAACCTCTGTCTGAAAAGCTCCAGTGAAGGAGAGTCCATCACCTTCTGCGGCAGTCTGTTGCAGTGTTGAACACTCTTACTGCCAGAAAGTTTTTCCTAAGGTTTAGTCGGAATCTCCTTTCTTGTAACTTGAATCTATTGGTTCAGGTCCTACTCCCTCTGGAGTAGCAGAGAAGAAGCTTGCTCCATCTTCCATGTAACAGCCCTTCAGATATTTGGAGATGGCTGTCATTTCATCTCTCAGCCTTCTCTTCTGCAGGCTAAACATACCCAACTCCCTGAAATGTTCATCGTAAAGCTTGGTTTCAGGATCCTTCGGTTGCCCTTCTCTGTGCACATTCCAGCTTCTCAATTTCCTTCTTAAACTGTGGTGTCAAGAACTGGACACAATACTCCAAGTGTGGTCAGACCAAGGGAGAATAGAGTGGTACTATTACTTGCCTCTTGATCTGGACACAAATTATGTCAGGTTATATTTGCTGGCTGGCTCCCATTCGCTTGCGAGGTGTGATTAATGGCCAAGTTGTAGTTGTTGATTACATTAAATATATCACTGAATTGCAGGGGATCAATTAGACAGTCACAACATACTGCTTTCGCCTGCCACGTGCTATATCAGTGATGGTTTGCACCATAAAACTTTTCTTGATTACAACAAAACTTCTATTGCTCGAAGCTAAGCCAAATTACACACACAGTCTTTAGACATTTATAGAGTTCCAGCTGAACCAAACTACCCAGTAACCACTTGGAATGAGGAGACCTGGGTTCATGACTCTGAGCCAGTTGCAACTTCTCGTTGAATCTCACAGTTGTGGTAAAAATAAAATAATAAAATCCTGTTTAAGAGGCCATAAGCTCATTGGAGGAAGAATGGATGGGAAAGTGTGAGTGCAAGATAATAATGGTTGCATATCCTGTCAATCATCATTAGCATGAAGAAAAAAAAAGAAAGTGTCTCAAAAGTGAAGCACTGTATAATGGTTACATTGAAAAGAAGAAACACCTAGCCATATGTTTGCATGATCCAAAAGCATAAGAGTATAATGAAAGGGGAAGAGACACAAAAGGAAGAAGAAAGGAGGAGAGGCAGAGATTAAAAAGTCAAAGAGCTGTTTTCTGTAATGCTGTAAAGAGGAAGAGATGTGGATGGCAAGAGTGAGTTCCAGAGAAAAGGGACAAGAGAATTAGATGAAGGAACATGATGCTTAAACAAGGTGAAAGAGAACAAGGGAACAAATAGAGAAAAAGAAGAGGTTAGTATTAGTATGAAAATAGGCTCTAAACTGAATTTCTAATGGGAGTGTGTTGAAACTCGGCTGAAGGAAGTTCAGGTACTGCCAGTTGGGTATATTTGTTATCTCCAGTAAATGATTATCTCATTATGAAGGCAGTCGACAGCAGCAAGCCAGGAGAGCAGCACATGTACTTAATGAGCAGCATTCATGCAAAACCTTTGTAATATGTTACCTTCGGCATCGCGTGGTAGATTAGATTTTTGTAGCTCATTTTGTTCATCTATCTGCATTAATCCCATAGGTTATTATACCACAAGGGTGGACAATTATGTCAGCATGAATGTTGAATGAAGGGCACTCATGTCTTGTCAGGATCACTGACATAAATTTCACTCCCCATTCTGTATTCTCCAAAGACATAGCAAATGTTATCACAGACTATGTGAGAATATACTTTCTCTTTATGGTTGCCATATTGTGTGTCCCATTATATTGAGTGGAATGATAATAGTATTGATTGTGTTTGGAGTAGTGGCCAAAGGTAGGTTGAGGCCCTCTCTGATCTGATGCCATCAACAACACTTTCCTTTATGCATGGTACAACCAAATCTCAGAATTCAGTGCTCAGTTCCATTAGTTTCATCAGGAGATAACAGAATACAGTGGGAGGTATATAAACCGCAGCATAAGGACCTTTCCCTCATTTGAGCTTTGTGCTGTGGGAGCCATTAAAATACATTTATTTGTTGCTCTATGAAATGGCAATATGCTGTGGCTCCTCCCACACTGGCATTCCATCCATTTTCACAAGGTGCTGGTGCAAGGAGGAGCCACTGTGTGATAAAAATATTTGTAGATGGTTAATGCTGGTGGTTTTGACAATTCTTCAAAAAGAGGTTTATTTTCAATATCTTCTCAATATTTTTTATTTTTTTAAAATAAAAATATAAACTAATACAAAAAATTGAAGCAATGTACAACAGCATCTACAGGCGCAATAAAACATGATACGCATAAAAGCAATACAACATAATCTAAAAAAAAACTGGTTGGCCATGAAAAAAATTAAACAACTGAATAGGCCTACCAGCATAAAAAGGTCTTCAAAAGATGTGTGAGTTAGCAAGGATGCTAATTTTGTAATTATGTAAATCATGTCATGTTGTAAGCTGTCTTGAGCAATGCTTTTAACTGTGGAAAGGCAGGATACAAATAAAGTGACGATAATGATGATGATCAAATGTTGAATGGAAGAGTATTCCACAGTATAGAATCAGCCACACTAAATACCCGACTTCTAGCTGAAGCCAGTCAAGGATAAGGATAAGGATGCACATCTCAATACAGGCATTTAAAGCACTGCAGTGTGGATACAAATATGCACCTGATGTACCCCACAGATTTAATGCAATGAATTCTGGTGCGAGGAGTAAAGATGCATCCCAGCTGGTGTTTGGTTAAGCTGAAAATCTGGAAATATTATCATCATTTCAAAGATGCCTTGAATACGCCATTATTAATTTTGCCAAATATCCATTAGCTATTTTAGCCTTTTGATTTTCTGGAATAGCAAAAATCACTTGCCTTTAGGAAGATTTGAAAAGTTCTTGAATCTGAGGAATTCATTTGCATGTAGTACCTCATTGTTATTGAGAACTTCATGATTGCCTATTTTTAAAGCTTGCATCCTTTAATTTGCTATGAATTGCTATTAGAGTTCCTCAGAAAGAAATCTATAAAATTGTAGTTTGAAAAAGCAATGAATAATTCCCACTCAGAGATATTGCACACATATAAAAACTTGCATTTTTTCATTTTCTAGCCAATATTTAAAATAAATAGAGTTACAGAATTGGGAAAGAATATCCAATGAGAAATCGCATACAGTGGCACCTCGGGATGAGAACAGGATCTTACAACTTTTCTTGCAACTTTATGTTATTGTTTTATTTTGTTAAAAATACTAAGCCAAGCCACAATTACTTCTCTTTACTACACAACGTCCCACTTTGGGAATTTATTTAACAATAAATTGAGCATTGTCACTTTGGTCCCTGGGTATGTGTTGAATTGTATACTGTACAAATAAAGTAATTTAGTGTAGTTTCTATTGAGACAAAAAAAAATATGTAATCATCTGTGGAAAGTGAATTCAGACCACCGAGAGATGCTGTGGTAGCATCATGAAAATAACCTGGATGTGAGTGTTAGAGCTCTAATTCTGAAAGAGCCTATCTATAATGTGTGTAATTGGGCCAAAGTTTTCCATTAAACATTGGGAAAACAACCCAGTGAACCCATAGAGAGACATTGACTTAATTTGGACTTTTGCACAGGGGCAAGGGTTGTGTCCTAATGGATTCTGATATGAGATATAGTGTTTCATTTTCTTCATTATATTGGATTACTGTTTTCCCCACCCTAGGCTTTCTCAAGCAATTGGCTATCTAATAACAGGATACTTCTAATATATGTAAAAACGTATCTTAAACTAAATAACATCCCACCTTTCTTTTCCCAAATGAGGGGCAGGGCAGGGTGTAACCCCCCCCCCCCCATTCAGGTTTTTAAATATCTTATGTGTCATTAGACCACAGAACTGATGTAATTACTTGCTTTTTCCAAATGATTTTCTCTCTGTGCACACAGCTTTTGAGAGATGGCAAGGGCTCCATGCTTTAAGTGCTGGGGGCAATAATAATCAGATATTGTGTACTTAATTTTTCTCTCATGCAATGACTTCATTTTTGTCTCAGTCACCTTTAGTGTCTCTGTATTCTGTCCCCCAAAATGGATTTTCCATTAAAACATTTGTGATGTCTTCAGTTTTACATAAAACCCATTTTGTGTATCACAGCTTTCTCTAGTGTTACAGTCTCAACAATGTAGTCGTTGTCATTAATATGTCATTTATTCCTCTTAAAGAAAGTTAGTGTCTAGCACAAATTTTCTGCTATATTAGGTCTGGTGGACCTTCAGATGTTGTTGGATTGCAAATCTCTGATCATTGGCCATGCTTGTTGGAGTTTATGGGAGTTGGAATCCAATAACAGCTGGAATGCCATAGCCCCCCTTCTCCTAAAATAGATATTTATTTCTTTGTTTTACTTAAATTATTAATAATCCGCCACATAATCCCAGAGGGAGGAATAGCATTAAAATGCAGTAAACCCATAATTAATTTTAATACAACTGGCCATAAAATCAAACAATATGGTAACATCATAGCTACATCAGCCAAGTGTGGGCACAACTTTAACAACATGTTTTAGTGAATAGCAACTTTTTCAACTAGTGTTGAAACTCTGTTGGTGCTGTTGCTAATTGCACCTGGCAGGAGGGTGCATCCAGAATTGGAATGCCACTAGATTAGCATTGATGTGCTTCTGATGCATCCTGTCCACCATAAACTTTTGTGTAAGCCCCCTTGAAATGAATGGGGTTTAGGAAAGATATTCCTGGGGGATTGTGCCCAGTACCATTGATTTAAGAGTACAGTGGTACCTCTAGATACGCACGCCACTGGTTGCGTATCCTTCAGGATGAGAACGCAGCAAACCCGGAAGTATTTTTCTGGGTTTTGCCACGCGCGCATGCACAGAAGAGGCATCTCTGGTTGCAAATTCCTCGGGATCCGACCAGAGCTCCAGAACGGATCCTGTGCGCAACTGGAGGTACCACTGTAGTTTCAGCATAATCATTAATATGCACTCATGGAGTGAATTTGTGTTAATGAATGTACTTATATTAAACTATTTAACTATAATGTAAAAAAAGGCTATTTAATGTTAACATGGAGTTGAAAGTTAAAGCTTAGTATTAGCACTCTTTGATTAATAAGCCAGTAAAGCCATTGCTCTGACAAGTCTCTGTTGACTGGATTATTACTTCCTTGGGGAAAAGGTTCTTAAATTCAATTTCAGGAATCAAATGCATTTTTTCACATTTTAGAATTTTATGTAAGAAATCAACACAAATATTGCCTTTCTAAAAATGATCCAAGGGTGGTGGTTGTCCTCCCGCCCCCTGGCCGATTATAAACAAATGCCAGATGTGGGGGTGGATGGAGGAAAGCAATAGTGCAGAACACATTAAAGTACAAATATTCCTACTCCGTCCCTGCAAATGACCTGGTGCCCAAATATTTGAAAGAGAACATCTTTCAGAATCTGCTAACCCGGTTTTTAAGATCTGCAGGTGATGCTCTTCTAATGGTTCTGGTTGATAGATATTACCTATTATGCAGTGGCCTGGAAGACATCCTTCCCATTGGTGGCACCTCACTTGGACAACTCCCTGCCTCTCAAGGTGTGTTACACATCCTTGATTCAAAGTTTTCATTATATATTTTATGGGAATCTCTATTTAAATGTTAATAAGTTTCTTAACTCCCAGAGAGGTGGTCAGCCTTGTCACATTAGTTCATGCGCTGGTTACTTCAATACTGGGTTACTGCAATGTGGTGTTTCCTTTGCAGCAGTTAGTACAGAACGCTGCGGCAAAATTGTTGACAAGGCTTTCCTGGTCAACAAATGGCCGTAGCCATGGAAGTTGGTCAAAGGCACTTCTAGCCACTGACACTTCCTGAACCTCCAGTAACAGAGCTGGATTTGCAACACCCCCAAATATATTTAAGACATGCATTCCCTAGGCCAGATCTTTCCAAACTTTTCATGTTGGTAACACACGTTTTAGACATGCATCATTTCGCAACACAGTAAATAAGTTTTACTAGCAAACCAAAAGTTAAACTAACCCTTTTCCAGCCTTGGGAAGAGCATGGGGAGCATTCACGAGACACCTCTACACACTGCAGCCAACATACTAACGTGTCACAACACAGTTTGGAAAGCTCTTCCGTAGGCATTTGAGACTATGCTGGGTTATTTGTTCCAATTTGTATGCTTCCATATTGTCAATTGCATTTTTTTTTAATTTAATATACATTGTGTATTATTGTTTATGTAGTGTACACTGCTCTGCATAGGAGCCAGCTCCTAAAGGATGAACTCCCCCCCCCCCAAAAAAAAAATTGATGGGGCTGAAGGGCCCCAAAGTTGATGAGCATTGCGATTCAAATGGTGTGTGCGTGCCACATCTTGTGATTAGTTATGTGGGATGGGGACTTACCTATTTTATTGAAGTTGGCACCCCTGCTGCCCTGAGGACAAAGGACAGTCTATAAATAAAATTAACAACAACAACAACAACAACGGTGTGTGTGTGTGTGTGTGTGTGTGTGTGTGTGGTATTTATCCCACCCACTTTGTTGTTAGTCACCTTGAATTTTTGGAAAGACCAATTATAATTGTTTTGAATAAGTAAATGTGGGTTTATAAATCTCTTTGCAATCTTTATAAGATTTCAGAGAGCATATATCTTTTCACAAAATATTGTTCAGAGCTGCTACTGACTGTTCCACTGTTTTCTTGTTAAATGTTTAGAACCGTCTAAGCATTGTGACCCTGTAGTGAACATAAGCAATCCTAATTTTAGCAGTTTGCTTTTTGTCACTTTTTCTTCAGCCCCATTATTATTCATTGAAATTCTACATGAAATAGATAAGGGAATCGCTCTGTATAAAAACCCCCACCAAACTGGAGATGGGAAATGCTTCTTTTATTTCAGACTTGAATATTGATGGAGACTTTATTCTTGTTTTTCAGAGCTGTGACCTGCCCCAGCAGAGTATCGTTCATATTGTTCAGAATCCACAGAAAAAGGATGAAGAGGTTGAGACAGAAAGCAAAAATGTCTCTGGCATTCTAACAAGCAATGGAAGAGAAGCTGAAAGCCTCACTCGGGTGGATCTCAATACCAACCTGCTGCCTTCTCACTCAGCTGGCCTTGCTGTGATTTTAGACACTGTGGATGACGGCATCTCCCCTCTATCTGGCAATTCTGGTAAGTTGCTGAACCCACACAATCCAAAATACAGGGGGTTTCTTTTAAAGCTGATTGTGCAGTAGGGAAATCACAACTTTTCCCTGTCTTTTTGGTGAACCGTATATAAAACCCCCGGAGGCTGGGGCACTGTTTCTGGTGTTCTTTGAGCCCTGTTGCTTATATTCAAGGGATGCATGCTGTGATTATCCTGAGTTTGCTTGACAAGGCTGCTGCCATTTTATAGTTCCCCAAATCCATTTGGGAATCAGCAGCCAGTCATGCTGGTGTGCATGTTTCTTTGTTTAATCCTCGCTGTCATAGACAAGAAGCACATTGTGTATTCTGTTTAGTCTGCCAGCCCTCCTGGGAATCTCTATTTAAATGTTAATAAGTTTCTTACCTCCCAGAGAGGTGGTCATTCAGCTCCCAGGCACAATGTCATTCAACACTTGCCAGGGATCTAGAGGCATGGAGGGATGATCTTCTTGCTAAAGAGGGATGTTTATTTAAGGAGAAGAAGCACAGCTCTCTTCATCCTTTTGTAGCATTCTGCATGATGTAGAGTTTAAGGATCATTAGAGTTTAAGGGCTTTGTGGCCAGCAGTGGAACAGGCTGAGGACCACAGTCATAGTAGTATGTTGGTTGAAGCTTTCCTTCTCTGGCTGTCAGGGAACTGGTAATCTGATGCCATATCCTGGTTTTTCAACTCTTTTGGAATAATTTGGAAAGGAGATTTAAGAGTTGTGATGTGGAGAATTAGGTTCCATTCAAGCAGTGCTGTGAAGGAGTTGTTCAACAGTGGAACCAACTGCCACGAGAGGTGATGGAGGTTTTTAAGCAGAGGTTGGATGGCCGTGTCTCATGTATGATCTAGTTGAGTTTCCTGCATTGCAGGGGGTTGGACTAGATGAGCCCCGGGTCCCTTCCAACTCTACAACTATATGATTCTATGGTTCTATACGTGTTTTGAATATCTAGTGGCACATCCCTTCTGGGACAATACCTGAGGAAGACTCTCAGACTACATGGCTGGGGGAGACTTGAGGGTTTGAACACTCTTCTACAAAAAAGAAAAAGAAAACCCTCAACACCTGCTCCATGGATTGTATCCAATTTATGTCATACTCAGAGCAGACTCACTGAAATCAGTTGACTTAAGGTAGTCATAACTTCAATGGTTTCATGATTTCAATGGGTCCACTCTGAGTATGACTTAGTTGGATACAACCCCCTCTAGGTAGAAAGCTAGCATATCTGAGAAAAGGGCTGTAGCATAGCTTTCACTTTGATAAGCTCATTTTCTGTGGGCAAGGCTCTTTAAACTATTACCTACCATCACCATTAAGTGGTAGATCCAGGAAGGACTATATACCATATTTTTCCGTGTATAAGACTATATTTTCCTGCAATTTTTTAAGTTTAAAAATGGAGGTCGTCTTATACACAGATAGTGCATACGGGGGATTTCTTTATTGGAGTCCCCAAAAATAGGGGCTATGTTATACATGGAGACGTGTTATACACGAAAAAATATGGTAAGTTTTGAACATGAAGTTCAGTGCTTACTCTTCCCCAAATATCACCACCTAATGTTTAGAAATAAATGGCAGTATGTCATCATATGGTATTATCATTTCCCTCATCTGAACTATGAATGTGGACTGCATTTACAGGATTCCTTCCCCTGTCCTGAAGCAGTGGTTCTGTACTGAACTTGGTAGTGAATTCTGTAGGATCCATTGATTTTGCAAATACACATATAAGAACATAAGAAAAGCCCCACTGGATCAGGCGAAAGACCCATCTAGTCTTCCATCCTATTCTTACAGTGGCCAATCAGATGCCTTTAGGAAGTGCCAAGCTGGACCTGAGTGGAACAGTGCTCCCCTCCCTTGGGATTCTCAGTAACTGGTTTTGGCGGCATCCTTTCTCCCGAGGGTAGAGCTAGAACATAGCCATTGTGGCTAGTAGCCATTGAGAATCTTATTTTCCATGACTTTGTCTAATCCCCTTTTTAAAGTTGGTGGCCATCGCCAAATCTTGTGGGAGCAAATTTCATAGTACTTTCTTTTGTCAGATCTGAATTTTCCACTATTCAGCTTCAGTAGATGGCCTCAAGTTCTAGCATTGTGTAAGAGAGGGTAGAAACTTCACAACATCATGCATCATTTTATCCATTTCTATCATATCTCCCCTCACTTATTTGCTTTTTTAACAAACTAACACTGATTATTCTAAGTAACTAACTAGTTTTATGTGATTTTAAAAGAACTGTAGGAAAGAAACTGTAGAACTGTAGAAAAGAACTGCAAATCGCAAGAGGGTTCCCAACTTCTACAATTGACTTGATCAACCTCATGCTGCCAACTAATGATGAATGAGTACAGTTTAGGACCGAATTAGTGCCTCACAATGCTCCACACATCACATTCTGAATGAATAATGTGGCAAGAGGGGTGCCTTGTCATTTCAATCTGATCAGCTCAGGTGGATGTAGTCCACATTTTATATTGTTTCTTTCTTCAGGTGTGTGTACACCTGTATTCAGTATTTGTTTTTTTGTTATTATTTGCAGGCTGATGCTTGTGTTGGAATAGCTATCACATCTGCTTAGGTTTCCCACAGTGCATTAGTATTTGGTTCTGCTGTCTGCTACTCATAACTCCCCCAGCCATAACGAATCCCACTTTGACAAACCAAAACTTAGCAAAGAGTCCTGATGGCAGGCTGACAGCACAGCAGATGCAGATGGCCCCTGTCTTTCCAACTACTTCATTTTATGATTCAGCTCAACTATATCTTACTTGTCATGAATAAGACAGCCTAGCTGAGTGACATTTCTGCTTGACTGGTAGTTAATGACAAGGAGTCTCTGGTGGGATGTTTTCTTTTCCTCAGGATATTCCAAGTTTCGCTATGACTAAAGGGAGGCAAAAAACATGGTTTTAATTTAGGGTGTTGATGATGATGTAAGCACAGCCATCTGTACTAGTGATAATTGTGACACATGGTTTCCGTGTTCTTTGAGGTAGTTTATGGAGGAAGATGCAAAACTGACAGGGATAGGACATTTGATTGATTTACCTCCAGAACAGATAACATCTAGTGTTGTTTAATTGTAGGGAGAAAGGAGGGACACTCTCATTTCCACAGTATCTATATGTAAGGGTGGAGAAAGCTATGCACTCTGATTTTGATTATTTTGAATGATTGCTGGATACTTATATATTTGTTCTTTTGGCATTGTTACTTCTTGCTTTTGTAATGTATGACTGCAGAGTAATTGGCAGATTTAATACTTTGTCTAATAGGCAAAGAACCACCAAATATATTCGATTTGATGTTACTTTATCGGTATACATGAGGGACAGGGAATCCTTGGCCTTGCAGATGCAGTTGGGCACTAGTTCCATCAACTCCAGCCAGCATGGGCAACGTTCATGGAGTTGTAGTCCAATGTTATCTGATAGGGCAGAAGGTGTCTTTCTCTGGAAACCATGATACTTAGAGTAGTGTAATGGGCATAGGGTGGTTAGATGAAAAAGAAGATGGTTCTCCTTCCTTCCTTGACCAACCAATTGCTGCATCCAGAACAGAAAGGAGGGTAAGGGCCAGGTAAAGTGTATGGGAGGATGGAAGTATTTTTCTATTTGTTCTGTTTGCTTCACAAAGGGCAGGAGCAAATGGAGACAGCTAGCTGTCTGAGCACAGAGGGAATCCAAGAGTCCCAGAAAGCCAAAAAATGGGGAAGCTTAAGAGGTGTGAGTCTCCCTTGGTTGGATAAGGAGAAAGCGCAAATAAAGCAAGGTCAAGACTCTAATCCAGGAGTGAAATAAACAATTTTTCTGTAGCCCCTTCCTGAAATGGTAAGAATGAAGGCTCTTTAAAAGGGCTAAGACTAGATCTTTATGTTGTTTAGTTGTGGATTATTAGAGAGCATTTTAAAAAGTGTTCTGTGTTCCACTTTTGCCTGAGGCAAATGAGAAACCCAAGTTTCTGAGTTGCTTGTCACATTTCTAAAACTTATACTGTCAAATTAGTTTCAGGTCAAGTAACAGTATGATGTGCCTGCCCTCTTCCCTATTTTAATAAAGGATTAGGCTGAGAACTCTTAGTCCTAAAATAAACTGCTTTTTTATTTCTTTCATCATCTACTTGAGAACACCATCTAATGTGAGCATTGATCCATCCAAAATGGTCTCCAACATAGCATGCACATCTATATTGATATTGTGGAACATGAACCTGCATAAACACTCAACAAGTGAACCAGCTAAATCTAAGACAAGTACAACGGCAAAGTTATTACTGCTTATGACCCATTTTCAGCCTCCTCCATCAAAAACAAAAACAAACCCTGAATGTCTAAGAATTTACCATTTTATATACAAAAACCAAGCCTTTATGTTCAACACAGGTCTTTATTTGTTTGTTTTGCAACCACACACACGTTGCACAAAGAAATAATGTCCCTATTAGCACAGTACCAGTCTTGGATGGCTTAATGTTATAATGCATTTTGCAGATAAATCTACTTTTAGTCCATGTTGATGAGTGTGAATCAATAAATGTATGGCAGAAGCGATATCTTCTTCAATTTGCATACATTAATTAGTTTATCTTTTCAAAGCTTTATCATGTTTTATGGCATAAGGAGGAGCCACAACGAAGCATTTATCATAGGTCAATCTTGGGTTTTTTTCTGCAAAAATAGATAAATATAGGTATCTATTTTATGAATATAGTATACATTTGTTTGTAGTAATGTAATACAGGTTTGGAAATATTAAGTACTCACTTGGTAGGGGACCTAAAAAAGGTAAAGGTACCCCTGCCCGTACAGGCCAGTCTTGACAGACTCTAGGGTTGTGCGCCCATCTCACTCAAAGAGGCCAAGGGCCAACGCTGTCCGAAGACACTTCCGGGTCACGTGGCCAGCGTGACATCGCTGCTCTGGCGAGCCAGAGCCACACACGGAAACGCCGTTTACCTTCCCACTAGTAAGCGGTACCTATTTATCTACTTGCACTTTGACGTGCTTTTGAACTGCTAGGTTGGCAGGCGCTGGGACCGAACAGCGGGAGCGCACCCCGCCGCGGGGATTCGAACCGCCGACCTTTCGATCGGCAAGCCCTAGGCACTGAGGCTTTAACCCACAGCGCCACCCGCGTCCCTTTGGTAGGGGACCTATTGCTCTCCAAATACAGTAAAGAGATTAATTAATCCAGTACACAATAGATTCCTATGATACCTATGCGTAGCCCTTGGGGAGCCATGTTTCTCTGCAGAGAAGGAATAGAGATCTCTCTCTTATCCTAACAGAGGAACTGAAGGGGACTAAGAAGAAAAAACTGGTCAGGGCAGAGGTGAGAAAGTAAACACTCAGGCAGAATATTCTTTGTGGTGAGGGTATTGCCACTGTGATAGACATTTTTCTTTCCTTGTCATAGCCCATTAAACTTTAAAAGCCCTTCAGTTGTTACTGGTGCTTGGTGGCCTTTAGCACTGCTGAAGTATTGCTCTTCTGTAGTCAAGTGGGATTTGAATTAAAATTGTGGTTCCACACTCACAAAAATATCATGTGCTATGACAAGTCACAATCCTGCAATGCTCATCCCCACAGCAGTGGCAAAATGTGGGGAGCACATTACTGCCATAAGCGCACAAGTTACCGTATTTTTTGCTCTATAAGACTCACTTTTCCCCTCCTAAAAAGTAAGGGGAAATGTGTGTGCGTCTTATGGAGCGAATGCAGGCTGTGCAGCTATCCGAGAAGCCAGAACAGCAAGAGGGATTGCTGCTTTCGCTGCGCAGCGATCCCTCTTGTTGTTTTGGCTTCTGAGATTCAGAATAATTTTTTTCTTGTTTTCCTCCTCCAAAAACTAGGTGAGTCTTGTGGTCCGGTGCGTCTTATAGAGCGAAAAATACGGTACCTGTCACTCCTCTTTTCCTTCTCTGTCGGAATTTGGATTCTAAACTCTTCTTTTATTACTCTTCTGCGAGGTACATTAATAGAGCAATACAAATGACTATTAGTGTTGTCATTTTTCATTATTACTACTGCAACACGTATTTATGGCACCTTGCATGACACTTGACTCAGAGTGTTCCTGATGTTAATCCAGTTCCTTCTTTGGGTTGAGTAAAGCATCCATCATGAGCATAAACTCAGAGAGTGTTATCTACTTTAATAGGACAGTTGCTTCAAAGACCAGGAACTGTCATATTATTAAATTTGTATACCACCCTAAAAAGGGCATCAGATGTCAATCAGCCAAAGGCCTGGTTAAAGAGGAACATTTTCGTCTGGTGCCTAAAAGTATATAATGAAGGCACCAGCCAAACCTCCCCGGGGAAAGCATTCCACAAGCAGATCATATTGGATTAAAAAACCCATTGCACAAACTCAAGTTATTTCCTCTTGCCGTGGTAACAATGTACAAGATTATATATTTCAGGGAAAATCACATTTGTTTAAATGCACTACATAGTGCTATCTTTAGATGGAATGTTTCCTTCTGACCCTCTTAAGTAGTCTGTTTGCATTGCAAGGAAATGTATTTGATTACCTTTTGTGTGTATATCTGGGCAATGTGCCACAAGGACATATCACACTCTTTAATTTGGTGTTGTTTGAAGCAAGGCTTTCTAAATAACATTCACTTTTAATTAAGTCATTACTTCTATTATCATCAAGGAACAACTGACTATGGGTGCACTTACCAAATCCCCTGTCGAATGCTAAACATACAAACTAAAACAAACATTACAGTGGTACCTCGGGTTACATACGCTTCAGGTTACAGACTCTGCTAGCCCAGAAATAGTACCTCGGGTTGAGAACTTTGCTTCAGGATGAGAACAGAAATTGTACTCCAGCGGTGCAGCGGCAGCAGGAGGCCCCATTAACTAAAGTGGTGCTTCAGGTTAAGAACAGTTTCAGGTTAAGTACGGACCTCCGGAATGATTTAAGTACTTAACCTAAGGTACCACTGTACTTTTCTGTAGCTAGGATAGCAAAAACAATGTCCCCCCCCCCCCCCAAAAAAAAAAAAAGGTTTGAAAGTTGGCTACATACACAGTATCTCCTGCTGGCCTTAGTGATGATTAGTACGTCAGTCTTCCTCACTGACATAATTCTAAATATAAAAATTTGTATCTCCCCCTTGACCTTCTAAAAACAGCAGAAAGTGCTTTTCTAAGACATTAACATAATGGAACCTTTTCAGTAAAATGATAAATTGAGCCCATTTCAGCAAACAGAATGCATACTTGGTAATTTATTGCAGTCTTTGCCAATGCTGGGAACCTCATTCATATCATATGCTTTTAGTTCTAATGAGTATGGTGCCATTTCCCTACTTGCTTCACTTCTTTCATATTTGCCAAGGTGAGTAGCATTCTTTTGAGTGGAACCTGAGATGCTTTGGGGAATTCATTGCATCATGGCAACTCACCAAACATCTCTGGTCATTTTAAGCAATGTTTTGTTTTCACTGGAATTTCTTGTTTCTTCCATAAGAATGTTTGCAGTGAGAGAGTTTATGGAAGAAAGGCACAGCTATATTTTCATTCATATCTGAGAGTGAGGTTCATAGGGGTTTGCTGTTTTTAATTTCCCTGCACAACTTCAGTTAGTTGTGTGAGCAGACCATAGTAGAAATTGTACCAAATGATAAATGTAATCATGGTGAGGGAAATAAAGTCAGATTAGTGACAACGGTTCTGTATAACTCTTTTGTTTGTTCTTATTTTCTGCCACTTGAAATTATGGGCCCTGGGAGCCCACAGTGTATCTAATTAATACCCTAAAAAAATAGTTAAGTCTCAAAGGAGGTGGGAGAAAACTATTGTATACATTATCTACAGAGACCACAGTTGATGCTGATAACTGTTTATTGCAAGATCTCAAAATTGCTTAACCAGTTTCCACCCATAAATTTTCATAGAAACTCAGGGTCTATAGCAAAAACATATATGATATGATTTAATAAAGGTTGCTCGCTGACCTTAGAATGCACAGCCAAAGTTTCTCCTGCTCCCCTGATCACTCAGGGGGTTGGCTCAAGATGGCTGAAAAGCTGTGTGGCATCAGAGCATCTAAGCCAAAGAAAGCCAGAGTTTAGAACACAGTTGTTGGTTGGTGGTGGATTGTAACTACTGTGGCTTGTGAATAAGCTACCTCCCTGTTTAAGGGAAAGCCATGAATTTGTACTCGTGGGAGAAAAAATATTTGCATAAAATCATTGTCGATATTGCTCTAAAATAAAGAAATAAAATTAATTAATCTGAGAACACCTTTGAGCTAATCTACATTGGAGATCATGAATTTATATAGATTTTTTTAAAATAAAAAAGCAGAAAACCAATTATAAGGTGTAAACAGAAACAGATGTTTAGTTTGAGAGTCAATTTGCATTAGGTTAGTTATCATTTGCCTAAATTTCCCACTTTCTTTCATTCAGGAGAGACTGGTGCAAAAGAGTGGAGTTGTGCTGTTGCCCTCCAGTCATTGTCCCTTACTGGGGTGGTACAAGATCAAGGCAGGGCTGCAGCAAGGCCAGAGCCATGTAAGCAGACTGGCAGAGCTGATCTGGTGCTCCTGCTGGTGGACTTGCACTGCCCCAACCTCACTCTCACCCTATCCCATCTCAGTAAGTGGCACAGCACTGTGATGCTTGCTTCTTTCTTTCTTTCTTTCTTTCTTTCTTTCTTTCTTTCTTTCTTTCTTTCTTTCTTTCTCATAGTAAAAGTTTAGAAATCAGTGTATTTTCTTCCACTGCTTATACAGCCAACCAGTACCACCCATAAACAACTCTCCTCAGTCATGTCAGTGACTCAGCCACTCAGCTAGGTATTTGGTGCAAAAACACACATTAAAAGGGAAATAATTTTGTCAGGAGAGGTAATTTTGAAATGTCAGAGAAAATACTGACTACAAGAGCAATTACTCTAGTAAGCACCATGTCAACACTCAAGCCCTGACCTATTTAGAGCCAGGCAGTATCTAAATGGTATAGTAATGGTCTGTTTCCCAATTTTTTTTTCTATCCATAATTGCAACCGAGTGTCTACACAGATTTCATTATGTTTTGTCCATACTGCCTGCCTTCTTCTCACCCTTTGTGGTTGGTTAACCAGTTCTGGAAGTTTGTTTTCTCCTTCTAATGTGGAAAGGTAAAGGTGTGTGTGCAGTGACTTTCCCTGCATTCAAAAAAGAAAACTGAGTCTGTCATGTGCTGAACTACCCCTCCCACCTACCTTAACTTTCACAGGGGAGCAAATCTTTGATGCTCAACAATACACTTGCCCCTGTGATGCTCCATTCCCCAATGGACTGAACAAGATCTCTAAAGCAGGCTGCCTCTTGCAGCTGTTTTTCTTCAACCAAGCACAGCATTTCTCTAACACACACCCAGTACCACACAAACATTAAGACACTGCAACCAGGATTCCCTCTTTGCAGCCAACAGTCAAGAGAAACTCTCTGATTAGGGGACCAATCAGTTATTGGGGAAACGAGGAAGTAATGAATCAAATGGAAACCATCAGGAGGAAAAGGGGAGATGCTAAGAACTGTCTACACTTGTGACAATTAAGCTGCTGCTTTACTCTCTTTTTTTAAGGCTAGATTTTTTGTGGTAGGGAATAATAGAACAATTGCTGGAAAAACTTGTGAAGATTACAGTTAGATGGCAGTGATGTGTGGAGCCATCACAAAAAGTGAGTGAACAAGCAGCTCTTGTAGCAGATTGTATTCCTTGTGGCAAGCAAGGTGGGATTCCACATTGCCTGTGGCAAATTGCTCAGATTGAAAAGGAGGTCTGCCCCTTTCTAATAGTATATATTAAAGAATGTCATGCTGTGATAACAAGGAATATCACAAAGGTGTGACAAAACAGTTTTAATAACTTAAAAATGTAAGCGTGAACACATTAACTTTTTTTGAACTAACTCAATGATGTCTCCCTTGTCTTTAATCTTCAAACGATGGTTCTAGCCTATTTTTCCTGTGAGGCATTGCAAAGGCAGGTTTCACATGCATATTCATGGCACAATACAGTCTCCCTGTGCACCTCTGTTCTCTTTCAGCGGTGTAATGCAAGGGTTGGAAGGGGAAGGTGCCATTTCCAAGAAGTAAGGAAATCTCTTGGTTTTCTCAGATACAGTGTAAAGTATGTGTACTGCTTTGAATTAGTGACACAGTCTTGCAAAATGAAATAACACACTAATGCCTGCATCTGAAATAGCTGCTGTGCATGAACAGCTGCTGAGTAGATGTGACGATTTGTTGTACTGCATATATACTGTTGATGCATTTCTTCAAAAAATAGGTTTATTGAAGCCAATGGGTCTTTCCCAAGACTGTTTTTCACAATACAATACAGAAGCATTTCCCTCTTAATGTGTTTTTTTGCTTAATTCTCTCTATGTTAATTTCCCCCCCCCCCTTTCAGAATGATACTAATGTCAATTTCTTTTTTAAAGATAGCAGAGTTTCTTCTATTAGAGTTAGTTGTCCCATTACAAAGATTTGTGGACTGCCATTTTCAAAGAGGAATCTCAGGTGGTTTGTTGTCATGGCAAAAAAGTGGATCCTTCTAACCCAATACCACAGTTAAAAATAAATAAATAAATAAAAACTCCATTTGGTAGTAGCTTTCAATAGTATAATTGCATTTGTCTGTCTGTTTAGCCAACATTGTGATTTTGCATTGCAACAAAGTAAGACAACATTGACATACTGTGAAGATGTACCATG
Organism: Podarcis tiliguerta; assembly: GCF_965153285.1. Lineage (NCBI taxonomy): Eukaryota > Metazoa > Chordata > Lepidosauria > Squamata > Lacertidae > Podarcis > Podarcis tiliguerta. The sequence goes on from NC_139536.1 coordinate 51,022,552, forward strand.
ACAAATTGCCATGACATAGATATAGACATAATAATTTCTGTCTTGCTGGACGTCTATTAAAGTGTCAGTCTAAATAAATGAAAGAGATATTGATGGCTATAAGAGGGATTTTTATAGAACAAGCAGATTTTTAAAAAAAAACAAAACGATAAAACTGTGTCTCTCTTATCGATACAGCATGGTCTTTCTTTCTTTCTTTCTTTCTTTCTTTCTTTCTTTCTTTCTTTCTATTATAGTACAAAATGTGACATCCAAATGAATTATAGTTAAATCTCTCTTGGTCCATTTTTCTGGGCCTCATTATTTTCTTGAAAAGTAAATCATCTTTAAAAGCCGCTCATTTAAGAGAGGTTCTGTGTTAACAGGGCACCCTGGATGGAAAGAAATGCTGCAGATCAGTGTAAAATGCCTGTTATTGTCTAGACTTACGCTAACATAGAAGGTAATGAAATGTTTTTGGCTAGCTGAGGAAATTCTGTAGTTCTCTGATGGGGGCCCCTCTTATCAATGGCCATTTTCCCCCTTGCCCACATAATGGTGTGATTCTCATTGGGAAAGGGAAAAGCTCAAATTACTTCAGTGTGGCCATGTGTGCCTCAGGTGCACAATTAATATAACCAGTTCATGTGACTGCAGTGCAACTAGGCGCAAAATTAATTTAGGTAAAAATAGCTTTTCTTTGAAGGACAGCTGCTCTTTGGTACTGGTACTGGTGGGAGTGGGTGATGTCAGAGAGGGCAAGGGGGGGCAAGTGTCCGTCTCCTCAGACAAGGAGCTTACCCCCACCCCCTGCCACTGAATTCCTGTTAATACTTCAAGGAAAGGCACAGTTCACATATACAAGTGCATTTATATATTATCATTTTTCAAGAGGCCAGTGGCAATCTACGGAGAGGAATGGGAAAGCATCTGATGTGCAGGAGAGAGAAGTAATTGAGGAGGCATGGAACCCCTGTTGTTGTTTTCTTGCGCACCTCTTGGTGTCCGCCAGGCTGGGAATTGGTTGCTATCTTATTATGCTGAAAGGGTGGGATGCAGTCTCTGTTGTCATATAGTGTAATCATCCTGTATTTAATGCTGTACTGTTTTTAACATTTGATTGGGAGCTGCCCAGAGTGGCTGGGGAAACTCAGCCAGATGGGCGGGGTATAAATTATTATTATTATTATTATTACTACTACTACTACTGCTGCTACTACTACTACTCAAAGTTAGGAAAGTGTGCATAGAATTGTAGCCTTAGCTACCATGATGAATGTTATCTGGAGTGAGACATAGTCAAATCCTATATATAAGCAAGAAAACTTACAGTTGATTTTTGTTTGTATTTGTCTTAGTGGAGTGTGGCTGGGGACACACACATTGTGGCCGGAGGTGGGGGAGGCAGCATTTGGAATTCTTCAGAACATGTGTACTGCCTTGCAAACAGTCCAATCAGCACTCCAAATGCACCCCCCTCCCCGCCTCCAGCCACAATGTGTGTGCCAACCAATTCCCTCCTCTGTGATCTGGAGGCCCTAAGTGCCAGTTTGCTTGACTGCTTCTAGTGAAATCCCCCCAGGTCCCTGTCTAATGGCTTCTCCAACTGCTGTTGTTTGTACAAACAACACAGTGGTGTAGTGTGGTGTAGTGGTTAAGAGCGTTAGTCTCGTAATCTGGTGAACCGGGTTTGCGTCTCCACTCCTCCACATGCAGCTGCTGGGTGACCTTGGGCCAGTCACACTTCTTTGAAGTCTCTCAGCCTCACTCACCTCACAGAGTGTTTGTTGTGGGGGAGGAAGGGAAAGGAGAATGTTAGCCGCTTTGAGACTCCTTCAGGTAGTGATAAAGCGGGATATCAAATCCAAACTTTCCTCCCACTTCAGGTGTGAGTGAGAAGTCATGTGTCATGCATACACTCCATAAAATATTTCAGAGAAGATTTTCCTGTCTAGTGTTGCCCTTTTAGGGTCATGTACTGTACATGAGTGTGTTGCAGCTGAATTATAGGAGTTTTCTCATGCGCTTCTCTGACATGCATGTGTGAGCGCAATTGTTTTGAAAAAGTGATTCAAATGAAATTAAATGAACAAGAAAAGACTCATCTATTCCTATGCCATATTTCCATACACATTCCTAACAGTTGATGGACATCTTGTTATCTACTAATAATAACATCAAAGGACAAAGAAGCCAAATGCTCAGTTTGTCTCTTGGTGTTGCCCTATAAATACATCTATATCTAGCTATGTCTAGTGTGCAACTCAAATATATTGATATGCAGATGTCCTTCTTTATGACAGTTGCCATGAATAGTTAATGCTGTCAGTTACGGCTTATTAAGAGTTTATAATACCATTCATAACATACTAACTAATTTATAAGCATGTCTGTGGCTTTTATGTTCTATCAAGTATTTATCACTGACCCTTACGAGGAAGTGTTACAGATTTTTCTGAATAATTTATATGTTTAATATAAAATTTAATGCTCCGGATTTCTGCCATAGCTGCATCAGACTTTATGGCATTTATTTTCTTCCCCATATGAGTTATTCAGGGTAAGGAATATTTAAAACTCACTTAGATCAGTTTTGATCGTTCTCCCCCTTCCAATAATTTGCTGGGTGGTTTGCCACAATTTGATTCCCTTTAAAGCTCCTTCCCCTTTTAGGACATCTGCATAATTTTTCATGTACAATATTCATTAATGATGTGTTAATACATACAAGGTTAGATTTAAGCCAACTATATGGTGCTATGCTGATGTAAGTCACTCCTCAAACCACTTATTCCCACCCCTGCCATTCAAGAGACATAAACCTGTTCCTGGAAGGAAAGCTGTTGTATTCCATTTGTGTACCACTTCTTAATAAAAAGTGCTTCGTAGACAGTGTTAAATCAAGTTAAATTGTCATGTTATAACAATGCAAAATAACTTCTATAAAATCAAGAAGCCATTAACACTATCTAACCAATTCATCTGGCAAGTATTTACAAGCAATCCAACAAACCTTCTCAATATACTTCTACGTTGAGCAAAGGATATCAGAAAAAGGATTTCATTTAGCTGCTCTAACGGCCATTTAGAAGGTGGAAAATCTCACTTCCTTGAACAGCAAGTTCCATAAGAATGGGGTGGGTGGGGCCTATCACCAAGAAGACTCTAGGTCTTATAGTCACCCGCCGTATTTCAGGCAGTTGAATCACATGTGGAAATACACCACTTTACTTTCAGGACCTCTCTTACACTGTGAAAGTGGAGCAGCATTGTTGGTCTAGTACTTAGGGGACAGGATAATTTTTAAATTTTTTATGGAGGCTTCTCTGTTTCATTAACTGTTATTGGCAGCTCTGTGGCCCACCACACTTTTTTAAAATTATTTTTACGAAGTTTCTGTTTGTATGAAGTTACATGAAGTTGCCCCTGCCCAATTGCAGGCTGCTGTATTTACCCACTCTCACCCAAATAATGCCTCTGAAATGACAGTACATCCTGACACAGCATAATTCATTTCTAGACATGGGATGAATACCTGGATATTGGCAATTTCTTCTCCAGTTTCCATCAGAATTCTCCTGCATCCTTACCGGAAGCCAAAATTGGGCCAGGACTTAAAGGGAAAAAAATCATTATTTAACTATGTGTGCATGTAGCCTGTACACTAATACCAATTTGACTTCTTTCTGTTTTTGTCTGTTTGTCACCAAAACTACAGTGCATGCACAAGAGAAATATATCAACAGACTTGGGATTATCCTAAAATATGTACTACTACAAAAAAAGTCCCAGGCTACTGCAAGAGCTTGAACTAGATGACCCTTGCAGTCCCTTCCAATTCTGTGAGTCTATGATTCATGCTGTATGCATGCCTGCACCAAACATAATTGTGTGTACTCTGTGGTACATTGCAATGTAAACTGCAGTGTTTGGTGTAAGGATGATATGGGCTATACAGTACTGCCCTTGATCCTTTTTGACATCTTTAATTAAAGGCAGTGAAGAAACAAATTTAAATGTAGTCTGTATTAAAGTTAAATTATTCTAAAAAGGCAGCTAAGAGACCATTTTTCAGGCACTGGTCTTGGAAATTAATTGGGTCTTACCAGCACAAACTTGGTCAGTCCTGGGACTGATTTATCCAGGTATGGAAAAAACAAGTTACTTGTCCTATCATACCCTAAGGAAACATGTGCTTGATTTATTCCAAGTGAGGAATATAATCTTTGCTTTAAAATAAGCATCTAGAGTTACTGAGATACTGAATATTTATAAAAACAGAAGTTCCATTTTAAAAAATCCTTATATTCTATTGTTTGATTACAGTGAAAAAATGTAAGAACAGCACTCTTCACAAGAGGAATGAACGTGCAGCTGCTTCAAAGGCTTTAGGTAGCTGTTTCAAAGTGTGTGTGTGCATGTGCGTGCATTCCTAGATAATACAGGCTCATTTTTTTTCTTGTCTTTCCCCATCAGGTACACATTTATGTGTTTATTACCATGTTTAGCAAAGTGTATTTAAACAGAATATCAAGGACAACCTCTTTATTGTAGTCAAAATAATTGAGCAAGGAAATGTGTTAGAAGGGACCACAAGGGTCATCTAGTCCAACCCCTTGCAATGCAGGAATCTCAGCTAAAGCTTCCATGACAGATGGCCATCCAACCTCTGTTTAAAAACCTCCAAGGAAAGAGAGTCCACCACCTCTCATGGGAGTCTGTTCCACTGCAGAACAGCTCTTACTGTCAGAAAGTTTTTCTGAATGTTTAGCTGGAATCTCCTTTCTTGCAACTTGAAGCCATTAGTTTGAGTCCTACCCTCCAGAGCAAGAGAAAACAAGCATGTTCACTCTCCATGTAACAGCCCTTAAGATATGTGAAAATGGCTATCGTATCTCACCTCAGTCTCCTTTATTCCAGGGTTAACATACTCAGTTCCTTCAAGCGCTCTTCATAAGGCTTAGTTTTCAGACCCTTGATCATCTGGTTTGCCCTCTGCAAACGTTCCAGCTTGTCAACATCCATCTTAAATTGTGGTGCCCAGAATTGGACACAGTATTCCAAGTGTGGTCTGAATAAGGAAGCAGAATAGAGTGGTACTATTACTTCCCTTGATCTGGACACTATTCTTCTGTTGATACAGCCTAGAGTAGTGTTAGCTTTGTTTTTGCCGCTGCATCACACTGTTCACTCATGTTAAGTTTGTGGTCCACCACGACCCCTAGATCCTTTCCTTTTCACAAGTAGTGCTAATAAGCCAGATGTCCACCATCTTATATTTGTGCATCTGGTTCTTTCTGCCTAAGTGCAGAACCTTACATTTGTTCCTATTGAAATTCATTTTGTTAGCTTGTGCCCAGTTCTCCAATCTGTTAAGGTCATTTTGAATTCTGATTCTGTCTTCTGTGGCACTAGCTACCCCTCCCAGTTTGGTGTCATCTGCAAATTTGATGAGCATCCCCTCAACTCCTCCATCCCAGTCATTTATAAAGATGTTGAACAACAACGGACCCTGGACAGAACCCTGCAGCACCCCACTTGCCACATTTTTCCAGGATGACAAGGAAACATTAATGAGTACTCTTTGAGTTTGGTCAGTCAACCAGCTACAAATCCACCTAACAGTTACCTCGTTCAACCCACATTTTACCAGCTTCCTTGCAAGAATATCATGGGTAGTAATGTTAAATTCTTGAGAATAATCTTTTGGAGAATATTCTTGATTAATGGGAATATTAGAGAATTTTCAATTAAAATAGGAGAATATTTTAATGCATTGAAAATGATATAATCACGACTGGACCTAATGGTCAGGGGTCCCTTTACCTTTACCTTTAAACTTGTTCATATGGCAACCAAAAACTGTATAGATACTTTTATTCAATGGGGCAATGCAGTGAATTTTTTGTACCTAACTTAAAATTGAAAATTCAGTGTGAATGACTCACATTAATCACTAAGCCTGCCACTAACCGTATATTTACCATCAATTTTGAATTCTAATTATGTTGTGTATGTATGAAATGTAGCTTTTAAAGTAAAAGGAATATAAAAAAACCCTCAAGTCCACTACATGAGTACGTTCTTTAATAAGCATATCTACATGGTACAGTAGGGACGCGGGTGGCGCTATGGGTTAAACCACAGAGCCTAGGACTTGCCGATCAGAAGGTCGGTGGTTCGAATCCCCGCACGGGGTGAGCTCCCGTTGCTCGGTCCCTGCTCCTGCTAACCTAGCAGTTCGAAAGCATGTCAAAGTGCAAGTAGATAGATAGGTACCGCTCTGGCGGGAAGGTAAACGGCGTTTCTGTGCGCTGCTCTGGTTCGCCAGAAGCGGCTTAGTCATGCTGGCCACATGACCCGGAAGCTGTACGCCGGCTCCCTCGGTCTATAGAGCAAGATGAGCGCACAACCCCAGAGTCGGTCACGACTGGACCTAATGGTCAGGGGTCCCTTTACCTTTACTTCTACATGGTACAGTATCTTCAGTGCAGCACTAATATAATCAATATAATCAATATAAAGTTTAAAATGAATGCTATTATTTCCAGAAAATAAAACACAAATAATCTGTAATGACAAGTTACATAACATCAGAAATGCAAATTACTGTCTGCTTAGACAAGTAAGGCAACACACATTTAAATTATAACTGATAAATTGTCACAAGAAAGAGTTTATTTAAAAAATAGGCTTTATAATATAATATAAATTATAAATTTATATTGACTCCTCAAACATCTTAAGAGGATAAGTCACCAGCTTCGTCTCCACTGGTAACAGAGTTTTCAATTCCACACTGATCATCTGGGAGATCATAGAATGAAGTTGATGGTTGTGTAAAATTCAATGAGCTTGATAGAAGTTGTGTTTTCTTCTCTTCTAGGAGTTATGAGCTACTTATGTAAGCTTTCCTGCTCTGTCTACAGTAAGCCTATTCCTTTTTGCTGAATGAATAACTCCATAAGTACTGAAGCTACGTTCTGTTACAGCTGTTGTTGGTGGCATATTTAAAATGTCCAAAGCCACTTTGCTAAGCTTTGAACCAAAGTATGTTGCCTTCCCCCAAACCACTGCATCCACTTTTTCAACCGACTTCAATACATATGACTTGCTAAAAAAAAATCTTCCTTAGCACGATATGCTGCCAGCTCAGCCAAAATATCTTGTGCATCATTTGGTGCACCTCCTGATATTTTGAGATCAATGAACCTTGAATTTGTTCATCTTGTGATAAATGAATGCCATTATACTTGGGATCAAGTTTATTTGCAGCAAAGTGAATTATGCTGTTACACATAATTGTATAGACCTAGGTATTAAAGCTAGTTTCTGTAAAAAAAAAATCATACTGTATGGCCAAGGGTATGGAATTGCTAAGAATAAGGTCACACCAAAATAGAAAAAAAAAAGCTATTGCATATAATTGAAATACACGGATTTCCTCCATAATTGGAAGAAACCTCTGGCTGGTGAGACCCCCAAAATAAATAAATAAATAGTAACTAGGAATCATGTTTGAATTTTACAGGTGGTAGTTTATTACCCTAATTCCAGAAGGTAAGCTTTTTGTGGAGACATCTGAAAAGACAGAAGGTGGTATGCTGGCCTGTGAATACATTCTAAGTGTGATGAATGAATGCAAATAGTTCTATATTCATGCCAGAGGTGCACTAATATGCTCAAAGTAAATTGCTAAAATTAATGAAATAACATTTTCTTCTGCCTGAATTTGACATGCTGACATCTGCTAGGTGCGTTATATAGACAGATATATGACTTTGGCTTCATGTCAACATGTCCTTTCTGGATGAGGCAAGCAATATGATTAACTAAGATACCAGCAGATACTTTTCTGGTGCTGCTATGTTTATTCCACGCTAGATCGTATGCCCCTTACTCTTACCATAAGTACACTTTCTTTTGTTTATGCACACACTTGTTGTGTTGATTTTTACAGATAAAAGCATGACCTGGTGATGCTGAGATGCAGTAGTTAAACAAAGTAGCATTTGACAAGTTTGAGCTGCTCAAAGTTTATTTTAGTAATGCAACAGAACCTGAAATAAACTGACCAGGAAGTTGAAGAGTACAACACTTTTGGTATTTAGTTGTGACTTGTCCTGAGGCGTTAGAGTGAAGGGTGTGTTAATAATAGTAATAATAGTAGTAGTAGCAGTTGTATGAAATAAGTAGTAGTAGTAATAATAATACTACTACGCCAGTGTGGTGTAGTGGTTGAGAGCGGTAGTCTTGTAATCTGGGGAACCGGGTTCGCGTCTCCGCTCCTCCACATGCAGCTGCTGGGTGACCTTGGGCCAGTCACACTTCTCTGAAGTCTCTCAGCCCCACTCACCTCACAGAGTGTTTGTTGTGGGGGAGGAAGGGAAAGGAGAATGTTAGCCGCTTTGAGACTCCTTAAAGGGAGTGAAAGGCGGGATATCAAATCCAAACTCCTCTTCTTCTTCTTCTTCTTCTTCTTCTTCTTCTTCTTCTTCTTCTTCTTCTTCTAATACATCTGTGTGAGCTGTGTACATTGAAACACTTTCATATGCACATCTCTCTGATTCGATCTAGTTACTTTTATCCTGCTCCACCACCAAAGAGCTCAGGCAGGCCTGATTCCAGCACCTGGTATCCTCAAGAAACAGACAGGCCAAGGGCCTTATTGGAGCCCATTGGTGCTGATATATAGGCTGTGTAGTGAATGATGCTACATCAGGGTCACTATGGGAAATTTAAAATGGCATCTTGTAGCTGCCTTCTACTATCACAAAGTAACTTTCTAACGAGCACATTGCTGACTGCCCTCTGAAAGTTGGAGCTGGTCTTTAGCTCAGGGCAACAGACATGGTTCTATTCCTGCCTATTTTATCCTCAGAAGAACCTGTGAGGTAATTTAGGCTGAGAGACACTGACAAGCTCATGATCACCCAGACAACCTCAGTTCCTTCAAGAAGAAATTGGGTATAAATGTGATGAAGGAAATGAATGTGTTTTTAAAAAACCATTTGGGGGGGGGGAATCATTTTATTCTGTTTACTGTTGTAACTAACAGAGTCCTGGAAGTTCAGTAATGAGCCTCTGTGGCTATGAGTTTTGTTACTGATCTAAAGAGACATTGGTACTGAGGGAGACTGAAGAGAACACACACACACACTTACATACAGTGGGACCACAGATTTACAACTGGGATATATGCTACTAAGCAACTTATCCAAATGTGGATTTTTACTCAGAACTGCGAAGGTTATGTGTAAAAGATGGTGTCATCATCTCCCCCTCGTCACGTGAGCTCTTTCCTGACATTCATTTCTCCTACTTCTTTGGGCTGTGGTCTGTGGGTTTAAGTTTTGATCAAACAGGTAAATAATACAAATAATGAAGCCAACTCAGCAGAACAGTGTTTACCCTAACCCAAATCATTATGTTTACAAAATAAGGAATTTTCTTTCTGTTTTTGAAAGACGTACAAAGGGATTGCTGTGAAGGAAATGATTTGCATTTATGCAACTCTGTAAAATTCAAATTTAGTCAGCTGAAGGATGGGGGATGGCTGGGGGTGGGGGGAGGTAGCCAACAGCAGTTGGAAGTAAATGGGATGAACAATCTGGATTCAAAAATGAAATTAGCCATGTGCATCAGAAACCAGCTGTTAGTTTCAGACTGAATAAATGCAGCCCCAAACAGAGATTCAACATTTTCTAGCCAGTAATTGAGGTATTTGTACAATTCTTTCTCAGAAGTTTTAAAAACTAAATAGTTGGAGATGTGTTTTATCTCATGGCTCTCATGTGTGCTTTGACCATTTGAACCAAATAAAAGCTGGCTGAGGCTTGTTTATTGTTTAAATGATACCCACTTTTAACAGTGATCATTAATAGCATATTGTTAATTAAAGTACTTCAAAAGGAATGTTGGAATTATTTTAATGTCATGGTGCTGTTAATAACTTGGAATCATGTGATACTTTGCTTTAACAGCCGTCTCAGCATATGGTTTGCAACAATTTCTTAAGTTAATTATATACCCATTCAAAAATAGTTTACATTCTTACATATTTAATGTTACATTTGAAAAACAAAATAGAACTATGGAGACTCTCTGGGTGCAAAAACCAACAACCCCCAAACCAAAAACAAACTCAGTGGGTGCTAAACAGAAAAAAGAAAAAGAAAAAGAAAAAGTATTCCAATCTGATGCCAAGATCTGTGCATTCAGATTATATTAGATATATTTGCATAGAATATGTGGAGTCTGAAAGATGGTAGGAAGGCAAGGAAGAATGCAATGCAAGAGACTCACCATTTAGTCCCTTGGAAAGGGCTGAAATTAGACCCAGGTCTGCACTGGGTTGACAACAATTTTTCTACAGGGATTTATGCTCCTTCCGGCCACACATTTAAAGCATTGAGTTGTGGAGTCTCCTGCTCCATTTAATTTGGATGAATTGGGCAAATTGGGCATCCCCAGGAATCCCTGTTATCACAATGCCTTATATAATGTGGTGGGGAGAATGTAAAAAAATCCCTACTGGATCAGGCCAGAGGACCATCTAGTCCAATGTCCTGTTCTCACAGTGGCCGACCAAATGCCTCTTCATGCTTGCTAATTCCCAGCAGTTCGCAGGAGTGTACACGCTTGATCACTTCACCACAAAATGATCCTAGAAAGATGAGTGTGTGAACATATTTTTATTATTTATTGAATTTATATACTGCCCTATACCCGGAGGTATAGGGTATAGGGCGGTACATACATAGAGGTAAACCAAATGCTTCAACAGGAGACCTTACCTGCACGAGGTCATCTTTGGTTCTGTGATCTTTCACAAATTTGCCTGTGTGTCAAGATAGTCTTGTTTAACAGAAGCTGGAATTCTCTACCATTCCATGCTGCACATTATCAACAAAACACAGTGATACTGGTGCATCTACAACATATACAGATTTTCTATGTTAAGAGATTTCAGTCTTGCCCTCATCTCCTTCTGATCCAGTTCTATTATTTGGCTCCTTTGTATATCCAAATCAGATATCAATCTTTGCTATCAATTGACTGTGGAATGCTTTCTCTAGGGAGGCTTGACTCGGGCCTATGCTGATGACATTTCGTGTCCAGCCCTTTTTAGTTCCCCAATTCTTTAATACAGACTCCTTTTATCTCCGAGAAGTTCTTATGCTGTTCTTCTTAGATTGTGGCTCCTGCTGCTTTTATGTTTTGAAATGCTTTTTATTGCATGTGTTTTATTTTGTGTTGTAAACTGCCCTAGGAATTGAAGGGTGGACTCTGCATTTCAATAAAAAAACTCAAGTATCTATCTTTTCCTTTTGCAAGTATATGACATCGTATGAAACAAAAAAGTGCTGCTTCTGGCTCTAAAGGCAAATAATTTCTTCTTTATTTAAACACGGAGAAATGACTTTACTTCCATTTCAGTACATTGTATTTAATTAATCCAGCCAATGAAAACTTAAGTTTGTTAATATAATGATGCTTTCACCCATCATCTGCTATGGACAGGCTGATTTACCTAGGGATGTTAATGTACCAAATTAAATTACTGGCCTCAGGGAGGATTGGTTTTGAACTCTTTAGTTTAAACAATTGAATCAAATTAGTTTCCTTTGCCATTTTAATACTCATTTTTAAATCAACTCCTCCACTCCCAAAGTTTGACAGCTTGGAAATAACATCCCTATTACATAGAATAATATATAATCTAGTTCAAACTAGAGCTCATTTGAAAGTTAGTGAAAACTTGCAATTTATTAAGGACTTTTCCTAATAAATAATTGTTTTAATCATCATGAGGTACTGATGAGTACAGTGGTACCTCGGGTTAAGAACTTAATTTGTTCTGGAGGTCCGTTCTTAACCTTAAACTGTTCTTAACCTGAGGTACCACTTTAGCTAATGGGGCCTCCTGCAGCCGCTGCGCCACCACCACACAATTCTGTTCTCATCCTGAAGCAAAGTTCTTAACCCGAGGTACTATTGCTGGGTTAGCAGAGTCTGTAACCTGAAGCATCTGTAACCTGAAGCGTCTGTAACCCAAGGCACCACTGTAATGCACTGAGGGACAAACTGAATGTTACACTGTAGAAAGTATGAGAATGGTCTGGTAGCATATTCTCCTTTCTTTACGAAGTGTCCATGGGAAGCATTGCTTTTACATGAGCTCTGGACATACATTTGAGAAGTAAACTTGGGTCTAGAATAGATCATTGGTAATCAATTGTGGGTGGGCAGAAGTTTCAGGGGGAAATGGGCTGGTAGGTGAAGGGTTAAGCATCTCCTTCTCTGCTCCTTTTGTTTAAAACACTCACTCTCATTGATGCCATCCAACTGAGAAGGGGCAGTCTAAGCTTTAAAATATGGAGCTGCAGTATCACCTGTAATTTGTCCCAGAGAGTGGTCAGAGCCTCACCAGACAGTGTGAATGTTTATTGCATTTTCCCATGTCAGGGTAGGGCTTCCCGGTCTGCTCTGAGCAGATAATTGGGGGGATAATTCCTGCACAAAACCAGGAAAGTTGCAAGTATGGAGTGCCACAAAAGAGCAATGAAATTTCAGACAAAAATGAATATTACTGTTGCATGTAAACCAGAGTTGTTCTAAATACTTTTTGGGTAGAAATGCGCAGCAGGCATGGAGTTCCATGAGGGTTCTTGTCATAGAATTGTCTAGTGATAGAGATTGCCCTCTTTTGTCAGATATTCCTTTAGCCACAAAAGGCTTTAGGAGCTTCCATTGTACTCCAGTATCCCTATGTCTAGAACTGTCACTCCTTTACATCTGTCCACTATGAATATTTTCTCTATACTTGTGCTATTGGTTTTTAGTGTCTAGCGACCAGGATGGGTGATTGTCATTTATATGTACTATAAGGCACTGAGGTATAAAAAATCTGTCAAATGGAATGGCTGTGTGCTTTGGGTTAAAATGAATCTGGTGTGTTTAGTAACAAACACAGTGGTTCTTTAACGCCAGTCTTATATATGATTATATACCAGACACACAGGGTTCAGTGTCACAGTCTTCACTCTGAGAGGATGATCAGTGATACAGCAACAATTTATTGTTTTCCCATAAAACACAGACTCCCTCTCTCCCTCATGTGAAATGAAACACTACCTTGTGTATTGCACGTGTCTGTGCATGCACACACATTTAGCACCAGAGTTTGCATGTAAAAATAAGATTTTTAGTTTTTAATTGGCCATTGCTGTATTTGCACATTTTAGCAGAGTGCCAGTACTATAAAATATTAATGGAAAACTCCATGAAAATCCTATAGTGCCTGATTGAATGAGGAAAGACAAGGTTGTAAGGTTGATACTGCAGCAGTTCTAGTGATTGCTGGTGCTATGCCATAATTGCAATTTTCTGCATTAATACCACTTCAGAGTTGGTGTTGTGTTTGAGGCAGATTTATTTTCACCTCCTTTTGCCCCTGAAAACAAAGAGAGATAATCTCAATCAAGGCTGTTTGTGAAAAATTAGTCCTAACGATTCTCAGGGAACAGGGGCTGCTAATGTTAGATTAGGATTTGTGCAGCTTCCACGGCATAGTACATTCATGTTATTTTAATTTATTCTGATTGCTCTTGTACTCATTGCTGGAAATATTGCTCTCTACAGAAGCCCAATAACGTGGCTACAGAAGTGTGAGATTGCTACCAGTCCATCTGCATAAAGCAGCAGATGGGTCGCTGGAAATGTCCATTTACTCCCTTCTCAAAGACCTGAGTGTGCCTCCTGTAGTGCTCTCACCATCTAGCAGCTATGCTGTGAGAAAGACAATTGACACGTTATTCCGGATCTCTGCACAGGTCCTGCTTGTTTGCAGGCTTCATCTACCTCTATTCCAGACATATTTCTGCTGTGTTAAGTTTAATGCTTGTGATTTCTTTTTAATAGTATTCATGAAAGAGACTGATGGCGCTGGGGCTTGAGCTTAGCCCAGTGGTAGCCCAGTGTTTTTGTGTAGGATTTTACGACGTACAGTAAATTGGAAATATGCCATAATTCACATATACACCACTCTTATCTTGCACATTATTTTTTTGTCAGAATTCTGCAGCTTATTGACAGTGTCAATAAAACAGTGGTGTTCTGATGGGATAGAAACTACTCAGAAAAAAGAAATAAGAGCGTAGATATAATATGTACACTATTGACTTAACAAATTCATGGTGCAATCCTATTGTTTACTCAGAAGTAAGTCCTGCTGTGTTCCTAGTAAATTTGTTTAGGATTGCAGCCTAACTTGAGGGAACAAAAATGGAGAGTATTTTGCATGCAAGGATGTCGTGAACATCAATAATACTACCCTTATGGTATGACAAATACTTTTTTAATTCTAAAAGACTGCAATTAATAGTTTTTGTTTGTTTTTTAAAAAATTGTGGTTCCCAAATAAAATGAACACAGTTGCCCCTTCTCATGCCCTCTTTTTATTCCACTGTTCGCTCAACTTAATGGCACCAGTAAATGTAGTTTACACCCTAAGCTACAGGTAAATTAATTACAGTAACTCTGAGCCGGCTCACAACAAGAGCTTACCAGTCATATATTTAATGCTATCACGTTTTAAATTAGTCCAATAAATTGAAAAACCTGTAACTTGTCAACTTTTCTGTTTCATTCTGTGTCTAATGTTGAAAGATTGCCTTTTCATTAAGGAAGCAGTAAATTAACATTTGATAGCCTGACAGCTTTCAGTGCACACAAATGTGATTCTAGCATATTTTGGTGTGCTGAATTAACAGGGCCTGCCTCAGGATTTTGGTTGTCCATCAGGCAAGAATACAATCTTAATCAGCAAAAGGCTAAGCCAGTGGGGCATGCAGACTAAGATAGTGCTGTTGCCCCCCGCCAACATGACTTGTGAGATCAAACTTAGCTTCATGCAAAATTATTGATTTTAATTTTTAAAAATTCACCTTCAAACTCTTACCATGGTGTAATAAGCAGCCAGCTTCACCAGTGTCCATTATAGTACTGCCCAGGGGCAGAACCTTGTATGGCTTTGTCCAGCTCCTTTGGGCATCCCCACTGGGCCACTTTGAATCTCAGCCAACAATCCATGCACTACCAAAAACAACATAGAGGGTAATTCTATAAGCTAGTTCACCACTGTGTCCATCCAAAAGGAAGATGGAACTGGCCACTGTCATTCATGTCCTCTTTACCTCCAGGTTGGACTACTATGTAGGCTACTCTTAAAGACCATCCAGAAACCTCAGTTGGCCCAAAATGTTGCTTTCAGATTGGTAGCAAGGCCTGGCAGTGTGGGTGGCTTTTTTCAGCCAGAATTCACTGAAACTGAGTTCTGGCACCTCTTTGGTGCTTTCCTGCAGCTCTTTAGTTTGGGGCTGTGTGCCAGTGGGCGGCATGGCGCCTGGGGCTGCGGAATGCGACGATCGGGTTGTTGTGGCAATCAGGTTGGCCTTTTAAACGGTGTGTGGAAGGGTGTATTTTTATTGTTTGTTATTATGCTAGATCTTTTTGTGCATTTTTTTATGTTGTAAAACCACTCTGTGATCTTTGGATGAAGGGCAGTATAGAAATTTAATAAACAACAACAGCTGACAGGTATACAGAACAAGAATGTATTTCATCATTCTGTTTTATAAGTTTCTTAAATAGTTGTCTACTTTAATTCCAGTAAATTTGGGGCACTATAGTTCTCTCTGTCTTGATATTACGACAAATTAAGACTTTGCCTTTTCTTTCTTACAAACAGGTGCTGCTAACTACAACAGGTTTTATGTTTTCTGCAAAAGTTTCTGCCAAGCTGTGAAACCTGGAAAGCTTCGGGTCCGCTGCAAAACTTGCAAGCAAGGGACACTGACTCTGGCAAGGGTAGGCAAGCATTTTTATATTTTCCAAAAGCATATCGAGAACTTTGAAGTGATTGGCTAGTAAATATTGTGAAGAAACTCTGAATTTGGTGCATATAATGTTTTGTCTATCATTTGTCTATTTATAACACCATGTTGGGAAAGATGGAGGGCGCAAGGAGAAGGGGACGACAGAGGACGAGATGGTTGGACAGTGTTCTCGAAGCTACAAACATGAGTCTGACCAAACTGCGGGAGGCAGTGGAAGACAGGAGTGCCTGGCGTGCTCTGGTCCATGGGGTCACAAAGAGTCGGACACGACTAAACGACTAAACAACAACAACAACACCCTTCCTAGGGAGGTCCTCCTGGTGCCTTTGTTTTTAGTGTTCAGTAGCGAGCAAAACTCTTTCTAAACTCTTTCTTGTGCTCTTGTCCGATTCAGTTAGCTTGTTCGGCTCCGGTTGATGATTGTTCAGTTTCTCATATTTTGTTTCCAGTCTTTGTGATGAGTTTTATTTTCTTTTATTGCTTCTACGTTGTGATTTGGACTGTTGTTGTTTTATTGTAAGCTATTCTAACCATTTCTTGGTAGGGGGTATAAAACAATATTTTAATGACAACAGCTCTTGTGGAGGTGGTGCTTCCAATAAAATATAAAGGGATTTGTGATCATATAGCATACAATAGCATCTGGGCAGGCAAGGGGGAAGGGGGCTATAAATATTTTAATAAGGACACCTCGGTGGGTTGTTCTTCCATGAAAACACAAAGAAATTTGTGATCATGCAATATGCCACAGAATCCTGGAAAACAATTAAAGTTTGAGGGTTGGTTGTACATAAGTTACAAACCAGTAATTTTAATTAGATGTTTAAATGATAAAAGTTCTTCCCTTCCACACCTATTCCAAAAATAAATCTCACTACAATGGAATATGTGTCACAATAATGAAGAAATAGATCCTCTGAGTATGTGCACAGAGTGTATTTCCATCACCATTAAATCAACTCTAAATTTTACAACTTTCCCCTGCAGAACTGGGTTTGGGAAGCAGGGGAGTTAGTAGGCTCAAGCCTTGGCATCATTTTTCAAAATTAAGCACCACAGTGTTTTCAGAAACAATAAACATCAAAAATTTATTTAAGGCGTTTTAATAGGGCTCAGCCTGATTTATGGCACACAGGTGAAGATCACCAGTGAAAAAAACCATACCCATTCTTAAGCAGAAATCAAGAACAATGCTCCTCTTCAGCCAGACCAGGTATTTGGATTTTTTAAAGACTTATTTCTGCTTGAGGAGAAAAGAGAAAACTATGTACGTGTTCATTGCAACCAGAGATGGATGCCAGCAGTTTTGTAAGCAAACGTTAGTGGTCCAAAGCACAAAAGCCTCTCAAGATCTGCTAAGAGACTTCTTTTTGGCCAAATATTCTTATACTTTCTCCTTGTCATTTTCAACCTGCTTCCAATCTTTTGCTCTTTGGGAGAGGAATACAGCTGCCCTGCTTACTACTCCAGCAAAGGAAAAGGGACTGAAAATCAAAATGTCTTCATTTGAAAATATTTTAGGGCACCTTTCTAAGTACAGTACTGCTCATCCAAAGTGGCTCACATAATAAAAATTCAATGCAATATCTACAATGCAAGTTATAAAACAGGACATAGAAGTTTGGTTTCTATAAAACAGGACATAGAAGTTTGGTTTGGTTTTTCTAGCACAAGGAATAATATGTCACTACATATTAAGTGTAGCTATTTCCCCTCTGAATTAACAGAACTAGAATATCTAAAGCTCACAAATGCAGCAGGTGGGATTCAACCACTGAGTCA
The DNA here is from genome assembly GCF_965153285.1 of Podarcis tiliguerta. Taxonomy (NCBI): domain Eukaryota; kingdom Metazoa; phylum Chordata; class Lepidosauria; order Squamata; family Lacertidae; genus Podarcis; species Podarcis tiliguerta. The sequence goes on from NC_139536.1 coordinate 51,040,212, forward strand.
CATCAGTGGAAGCTTTGCACAAGCACCTCTGCCTGCTCAACGCCTCCTTCTCGCTGAAATTGGCTGTAGGAGAATCCCTAGAACAGCGTGTAAGGCGAGAGGAGAGGGGATCATTCTGTCCAATGAGCTGCAATGCTTGCACAGACAGAAAGATTGTAGCAGCGCAAGGTTGAATTCCAACTCAGAGGCCAAAATTCAGTTCTGTACATAAAAGTAAAACTGAAAGATGCAGTCTACATTGATTTTCTGTTTCTCTCATAGCTTTCATTGACTGTTTCAACTTTTGTGTATGTTTTGGTAATTAGAGGTTTCCACAACATCTAATACATCTATAGATTTACTGCAATCCTTTGTTATTGGCCTGTTTTCATGCCTAAAACCATCTGCTCAGCAGTTTTGCAATTTGAGTATTGGCTTGGCTTACTTTGAAATTGGCATTTGATTTCTTTTTCTTTTTTGTATTGACAGTGAAGCTGATTATTCCTAAACTCTACATGTAAATATTTCCTCATAAGAAAGGGACATTTAAAGCAGAGATGGAGGCAAATTTTATCTGGTCTTCATTTCTAAGCTAGTTTGTCTGATCTACATGTCCCAGAATAATACTCAGATCAGAATATAATTTTGGATTTCATGTTCCATTTAGTTTTATGATATAGTTCTTGACTCTAAACATATACTAAAACATATTTTACAATGTGTATTTTAGACTAATATATGCTTACAGTGTGTACATTAAAATAAAATGAGAATTTAAGTACACATTTCCATATTATTATTATTATTATTATTATTATTATTAAAAAATGTTGACAGATTAATGCGGAAACTGGGTGAAATGATCTTATGAGAACATATGAAACTGGTACAGAAGACAGCCTTCTCCAACCTTGCGCCCTCCAGATGTTTTGGGCTTTGACCTGCCTGTGGTGGCTGGGGCTGATGGGAGTTAGAGTCCAAAACATCTGGAGGGTGCCAGGTCAAGAGTTCCCCTGAAGAAGGGCTCTAGGGAGGATGCAGGAAAGCACAAATTGGTTGGCTTAACGTCTGCCCTGCCCCCTTGTTAAAGTGGCCTTTGGGGCAGAGCTCCTGTTCCCCACCCCTATACAATGGCAAGCCCATTGAGTTCAGCACCTTCTTAACTGATGCTGCAGATAGTACCTTTTAAGAGCAGTTTGATGGAGGCTGTGTTGCACGTGGGGTATACAATTCATTTCACTATCATCCCTGGTTCAATAAAGATTGGCAGGTTTTTGCACTACAGTCATACCTCGGGTTGAATATGCTTCAAGCTGAGCGATTTTGAGTTGCGCTCTGCGGCCATCCGGAAGTAACGGAGCGTGTTACTTCCGGGTTTCGTCGCTCGCGCATGTGCAGACACTCAAAATGACACCATGCGCATGCGCAGAAGCGACGAAAAGCGGCACACGCGTGCGCAGACGTGCCGTCACTAGTTACGTTTCCTTCTGGATGCGAATGAGGCTCCTGAACAGATTCCGTTTGCATCCCGAGGTACCACTGTACATGAAAAACCTGCTGGACCTGTTTGACCAGACACGATAACAGGATCTTACCTATTTGCGCCATCTTTGCCTCAAGTTTTTCTTCTTTTCTTTTCTTTTTCTGGTAAGCAACATATAACACTTTCTGTGTTTTTAGCTTTTACTACTTTATCTGTAAGCCACCTTGAGTCGCAGTCTGGGAAAAAGGTGGGGTATAAATAAACATAGTAACAATAACAACAAAACCCCTCCAGTGTCTTGTGCTCACCTTCATGTATGTCACCACAGTACACATTTCGTTTCATAGGTAACATGGCAGAACATAAGCCAGCATTTGTTTCAATTATGCTCTTTTATTGGCATGAAAGTAAAACCTGTGTAAAATCCACATAAAATGTTGGGCAGCATTAACTTTCTTAGGCAACTTAATCCCTTTTGGGCTGGTAAGCTGGGAACAGACAACTTAATTGAATTGAACTTCACGAACACGCTCTTTTTCCGGCAGGAAGACTGACATTTTAAACATTCATAAGTAACCTTACTTTAAAACCCTCTTTAACTGTCATGCCTATTTGCATATTATTATTTTAAAATATGTTAGGAATGAATTTAGCATTTACAGAATGAGAGGAAAGCTAAAGAATCTCTTTTTTTATACAAGAAAATTATTGATGACTTGAAGGCTGAATTTTATGAGTATTTCATGACTTACTGCTGTATGAGAGATTTGTTTGGAACTGGGTTTCATGATCAGGAAGCATCACTAGCAGTGCAAAGAAAGAGGCACATTAAGAGTCCTGGATTATACCAAGAAATATTGATAGCTCAAGTCTTGCCAAGAGTATCCTCAGACATGCAAAGTTAGTCCAGAAGCAGTAAGTGCAAGTGAGTTTTCCTTCTGGCTTTCAAACGTATTCTTATGTTTAAAACTGTAAAATCATTGTGGCTGGTTTGTGCACTGTGCGCATTGTGTGCTGCTCCTGTAATGTGTGCTGATGCTTGTTGGTATAAAGGCTGCTTGGTATGGAAAGGCCACTAGGTCCCCCCTTGTGCTCCTTGCCCTCTCTGTCTATCTTGTATATTTGTAAGAAAACAAAACAAAAATTCCTTCCAGTAGCACCTTAGAGACCAGCTAAGTTTGTTATTGGTATGAGCTTTCATGTGCATGCACACTTCTTCAGATACACTGAAACAGAAGTCACCAGACCCTTCTATATAGTGAGAAGGTGGGGAGGGGTATTACTCAGAAGGGTGGTACCAAGTGCTACATATAAAGGTAAAGTGTAAAGGGACCCCTGACCATTAGGTCCAGTCGCGAATGACTCTGGGGTTGCGGCACTCATCTCGCTTTATTGGCTGAGGGAGCTGGCATACAGCTTCCGGGTCATGTGACCAGCATGACTAAGCCGCTTCTGGCGAAACCAGAGCAGTGCACGGAAACGCCGTTTACCTTCCTGCCAGAGCGGTACCTGTTTATCTACTTGCACTTTGACGTGCTTTCGAACTGCTAGGTTGGCAGGAGCAGGGACCGAGCAACGGGAGCTAACCCTGTCACAGGGATTCAACCGCCAACCTTCTGATCGGCAAGCCCTAGGCTCTGTCGTTTAGACCACAGTGCTACCCGCCTCCCAGTGCTACATATAGCAGTGCCTAAATCCATTCTGACATTCATTCAAATTTCCATCTGATATTTTCCATTCTTCTGCAACTGGTTTATTGTCTTTCTTCCATTTTGCCACCCACTGGTGCAGAAATATACATTTTTTACATATATTGTAATGCAACAGGCATGCATATCTCTGCCACCAACAAATATAACAGATAGTTCAATGTAATGTGTGCTTGTTAAACTGCAACAGATATTTGTGTTAGGGCTAGAATCTTCTATTTGTGTTGATGTGTTGTCTTGATTTTATAGGGTTATGCCCTTTGGAGTCATAATTGCGCCAAAACAATTGCTAGATAGCAGCATGATTGTTTAGCCAAATAGTTTTTCTTAACTGAAATACAGCACCAATATGCTTTAAGAGATTTGGGGTGAGGGAAGGAATTAAACCAGAGAAGCTTATTTGTTTCAGATTTGAAAGTTTTCACATCTTTCATCAACTTGATAGAAAACGATCATTTAAGCTGCTCCTCAACATGACTTAGCCTGTGCTTATAGACTTTTCACACTTCCTTTTCAACAACACACACTGATTTGTTTCTATATAACACTATGAATTGCAACGCCATAAACACATAGATTGGGAAAAGCTGACTTGCCTGTCACTACCATTAAAGTGTGATGAGCATCAGTAGGAATAGACTAAAGTCTTCTCAGGCATAAGTGTGCCTGTGTGAGCAGCCTGTGTGAGCAGCATTGACAAGTTGTTTTGCATATGATATAGCTGCAAGGGTTAAATGTAAAATGAAAATGGAAGAATGCTGGACAAGAAATCCTGGGAGCAGGATATTTTGTTTGTAAAGGCTGTTGCTAAAGATGCAGACCTAGGTTATCAAACTAACTGTGGGGAAGGACATAGGGATTTGATTAGTCACTATGGGAAACAGGAACATGGATTAGATAGGCCTTTGGACTTTTATCATCAGGACTCTTCTTGTGTTTTTATGTTCCTGGAGGGAACCTGCAGGACTATGGTGGCAATGCCAAGAGTGATGGAAGTTTTGAGAGAGTAACAGGGCAGCTGCAGTATAACAAGTAACGGGTCTGAGAGGAGAGCAAGTCCTCCAAGACACTTGCTCTCTCCTTTTACCCCCCCACCCCCCAGACCTGAAGTACTAACTTTGTAAGTACAGTGGTACCTTGGGTTAAGAACTTCTAAGGTCAGAGAGCTCTTCCTCAGTAGTGGAAAGCCACCAAGAACAGCCGCGTGCCCTCAGTGCATTGCTACTGTCTGTTACTGTTCCTCTTCATCTTAAAAGCTGCAGTAAAACACAGGACTTAGCTATACAGCTGCAAATAGAACGTTTTAAATGTGTTGTAAAGTGCAATATACAAATGGGACACTAGATGGCGATGGTGAGCTATGGCAAATTCATTTTTTAAAAAAAGCATTTTCACAGCGTTTTTTATATGTGTGTAGATTCCACCACAGTCTCTAAAGTGTTTATGCTTAAGTGAAGTTTACATTTGTTGAGTGGTTATGAGGACCACAGTAATGGCGTCTTTCTTCAGTTTGTAGAAACCAAAACATATGAATTCACACAACCAAATTTTGACTATAATGCAACAATTTTAGTCCAGGTGAACTCAGTGAAAGTTGCCTCTGAGTAAACTAGCACCACAAAGGCCTGCCTATTTATCTATACACTCAAAACACATGGCTCTTAAAATGTAAATGAAGCACTTTTTATGTACAATAAATCTTGCAGAGTAAACCATTCAAAAATTACTCAGAAGGGAAATCATTTTTTTAAGCAAGAGTTGTACATTTTTGTAATTCATTAAGTGAGTTGGGTGAGCAAGTCCTATGAATGATTTATCATATGAGGCAGCTGAGTGTAACACTTGGGTGTGAACAAAATTATATACTTAAAAATGTTTCAAAATTTGGACAAATACCAGTTCTTTCAGGCAAAGAGAGAGGGGAGAAAAATGCATTTAGTATTTCACCAGATCATAACATACTGTGAAGCAAACCTTTATTGGAAGGAGCTTGGAGCAAGTTTTTCTATGCTAGGTGAGAACTGTCAAAATGGAAGAGGAGAAAAAATTAAAGTAGCTAATTTACTTGCAGAATAATTTTTCCAGAAGCAAATAACATTTTGGATCCAGATGACTGGCTATATAAATAAAATATTTTTTTAATAAATGCACAGCCAAGAACAATGATGTGTTGCCTTTTTCTCATGACTATCTGAAGAGCATGCTAGCAATGTTTAAGATCATAGTTCCAAAGCTCACCAGTTTCACTGATTGTTCTATTCTGAGGGAGGAAATAAGTAGCACTTGTATTGATTTACTGTAAGTTAGTGTGCTGAGTGCTCAAAACGCCAGCCAAAAATCTACAGCCACCATCTTCTGCTGAAGTCTAGGGTTACTAGACTTGTGCCTTTAGTGGCTACCTTTAATATACAGAAAAGTAGCATATTGTACTTTCCCCATCATTTACTCTCTATGCTAAGCTAAGTTTCACTCCTCTGATTGTAGGCACCTGTCAGGGTTGACCATATCATGAGCTATTTGGAGGTTGTCTGCCTCTTTATGATAGATGCAGTCAGCACCACCAGCCACTGATATGGCCTCTCCTCTCCTGTTTCCTTCAGAAGCCATTCCGAAATACCAGTGAGAGGCTTACCCACAAGGCAGCATGAGGCAGCTCATGAGCCAGCCGAAGGGCTCACAGAGGAAATGGGTTTAATAACCCTGGACAACCTGAGAGAGGGGAGCGTACATGAAGTTTCACCAAAGGATAAGGTTGTGAATGGCAACTAGTCTTGATGATGGCTGTGCTCCACCTCTACTATGGGAGGCAGCAGGAATACCAGTTACAGGGAATAAGAAATGTGGAGAGTGCTGTTGCACTCTGGTCCTGCTTGCACACTTTCCATAGACATTTTGTTGGCCACTGTGAGAACAGGATGCTAGGCTAGCTGAATCTTTGGTCTGATCCAGCAGGACTCTGATTATGTCCTTATGCAAGCCTCTGGATCACCTGAAGATACTATGAAGGAGTCCCCCCCAGAATCTAAAGATGACATTGAAAGATCTGCATCCTCAGGCTGGTATAGAAGGGAGCTGATGCCCCTCCCAGTCAGATGGCCTGTGAGTCATCTGAAAGTGAGCCTTGTGCGTATCTCTGTTTAATAACCCAAGTCTGAATACTGCCAAAGTTGTTTCTTTAGAAAGTTTACTTATGACAGTTGCTGCTGAGGTTCATATGTCCCTGGGCAAACTAATCGCCTAATTTGTTTGCTTCATTAAAGTAAAGACAGATTGATGTTTCATTGGCAATATTCCCTAGATGGTTCTGGACACTGAAAATCTATTATGTAATGGGGAAAAGGGGAACCAGCATTTTAATTATGAATGTAATTGCATTATAGAACAGGAGGTGGTCTATGTTTTAAGTAACAGTGGGGCTAAAATTAAAAATAAGCACACTGTTTACTTAAAGAGCAGTTTGCATTAATTCCAGTTAATCAGTGCAAAAGCATATGAGCATCTCTGTTGTCATGTGTTGCTGGCCTTAGGCAAATAGCCAGTCATTTTGAGAGGTTTTTGAAAGGTTGTCTTGCTTGATGATTGTCAGGGCCTGAGGGACAATCTAGCCTGAGATGGAAAAACCCAGTAAATTACACGGCATAGTTGTTTGGAAGGGATGAATCATGTTTCATTTTAAAATCCTCTTTTAGAAGCTTCACCCACACAGAGGTATTGATATCAAACTAGAGCTCACAGTTTCACCTGGGGCTGATTTAATAAGTTTGTATGGGACAAAGTGTGGGTCCAGACAAATTAAACTTAGAACTTTTAAACCTTTTGGTTCTGTAAGTTAATGAATGGATACATATGCTTAGGACAGAGGTTCTCCAAAGACATTTGGGGGGGGGGGGGTAACGAATACAAATGCAGGTCAAACCAGAAGCCATTAGAACCACTCAGAATGATTCATAGGGTTCTCTTTCAGTCATAATACCTCTAAAGCACCTGCCATGATTCTGGCTTTGGAATTATGAACCTCTTTCCTGTATCATTCACCATTCTGGGTAGAATCATCTCCAATATAATCTTGTATTAGTTATTAACTTTATTTCCCAAATTAATTTCATAATCATCTTTCTTATTCAGCTGTAACTTGCCAATTTTTACAATTTGTTGTAGTAAATAACCTGCAATACATTATTTTTATTTTCTAGCAGCCTATATGCTTTAAAATTTTACAGATGTTGTTATGCACATAGAAGTGATATGTGTGTATAGGTTGGGGAGGAATAATGGCAAAGACTCAAGGGGCTTGTCATTAGGTATCCTAATGAACACACAAAGGTCAGGAGTGGAGCCTGAGGTTGCAGTGATGCCCAAATGACTTATGTTAAACTTTAACCTGATTCTGATGGTCCAGCTTTTGGCTATTTACGTATTGCAGCACTGAGCTGAGTGATATAGAATGTGCACACTGTGCCACCACCATTGGGGGGCTATGGGGGTGCTTGCTGTTCACACACTCAGAAGGGAATGTTGAGCTTCTGTTCCAGTTGTATGAACATGACACGCCAAAGGCGCACACCAGGGGCCAATCATATTGGGCCTGAGAGGACAGGCACAGGTGGAGACCTGGCAGAAGCCAGCTGCACCTCCTCCCTATAAAAGGGAATGGTGCCCAGCCTCTGGCCCTTCTTCAAGCCGGATTTCCTACCATCAGTCATTCTGCCCTGGAGTGAGAGGGTTGCAACATGCATGGACCTTGCTATGGAATACTCAGTCACTATATTCAAGACCACGTTCTCTCCAGACTAATTGGCCTGCCTGTAGGTTTTCTCCTGCCTTATAGCAATGGTCACAATTGGTGGTTGAGACATTGGTTCTGGATCTTAACATCTGGGTACCCAGTTAAAGGGGTCTAGGAAGGGGTATGTGGGGTCTAGGAAGCCCATGTGGGGGACAGATGGGCCATAGTACCCCCTTGGAGAGATGGCCCTGGAGGGAGCATCACATTCAATGTATGTTGGTGGGGATGACCTTTTGTCTAGTGTTGACCATCCATTGTCAATCAGCAGGCAGGTTGGTTGATCTCGGATATATACCCAATGCTTTCGCCAAAACTGGTTTACATTTATAATCAATAAAGCTGTGGCCTATTTCATCCTAATACCGTTGTTCAGTGTCTCATTTAACATGATTCGTCCCCTGCTCCAGACGCTTCTCGCAATTAGGCACACAATGAGCTGTTTGGGCTAGAAAAACTAGCGATAAATAAATGAGAGCAGCTTCAGTGTGGTGCCCTTGAAGTTTTTCTCTTACCTTGAATTTGCTTGTAACTTTTGACCTCATGATAGTTTCTCACAAGCATTCACAAATGCTCAGCTGGTGTTACAGCAATGTAGACCAGTTGTACCCTGTTTGTACAGTCAAGCTAATTAAAAGGAATCCAAGAAAATAATTGCTTCAGTTATGTCCAGAAATGGCTAAGGCTCCAAGCAGTTTATTTGCGTTGCTGTTTCTTGAAACAGCAAAGAACCAAAAAACTGGTTCTTGACTTTTTCAGTCCCTGGGTATAGAATAGAATACTTTCCCACGTATTATCAGGTATATTAGCATCAACTTTATTTAATAAATTAAAACTCCTCCTTGCCCTTCTTGCATTGAAGTTAGTGACATAGTGTAGTGACAGGAAAAAGTAACATTTGTGGTAGCTCTTGTCCATTTTTGTGTCCTCAGGCTAGAAACCTTGATATTTGTGGGCACCCATCTGTCTCGGGAGACTATGGAAGAGTCCGCCTTTGGAGGTAAAGACAAACTGTTAAAGAGTTACAGTGCCTGTTGAGTCTATAGAGACCAATATGGGAGAGATATGCTTTATTGCGGGTAGGGCAGATGAAGGCACCCAGTTTTTCTGCTAGAAGTGCACCATGGCGTTACTTCTCTCTGCGTTCCTCCCAGCGTTCGTTCCTTCCCTGGTTGCTGCTGTAGATACACGACCTGTCTTCAGGCACTGTAATTGTTTGCAAGGGATTCCCATATAGTGAAGGTTAAAGCTTGATATATGCACAGGTACACGTTACAAAAAATGAAGAGATGATTCTTAGCACTCTCTCTCTTTCCCTCTCTGTATGTGTGTATGGCTATATCTGGGAGGGTTCAGTTTGTTTTGCAGGGTTTAAAACTGAAATTGCGGTTGCTTCAATGCTGTCGCCATAGTTGAGCTTCAAGAATGAACAACTTTACCTTCCAAATGAACATCTTGTACAAAAATATACGGAGTGTTATGGTGACTGCGTTTGACCTAAAAACAAAGCCCATATGGATTTGCTCATTTTCAAGTGCAGATTGTTGAGGCTGCAAGTCTCTCACTTAGTCACAGTCTCTCTCTCTCTCTCCCCCGCCCCCCTCCATCTGACCATATGGTTGCCAAACCTAGTGGTAGTATGGGAAAGAAGTAAATATAATACAGCCCAAAAAGAGACTTGGGAATTGGAGAGTATTTTCATTTTCCACTCTGTTTCACAAGTGCTTTATCTCCAGGTAGTCTAAATTAATCTTGATGGGGTTAAGAAATAATCAAAATGTTTTAAAGTGTGAAAGAACTAACATGTTGAGATGTAGCTAAACAAGCTTTTCATGTAACAATAGGATCAGTTGGTTTTCTTCCATGTATTAATAATGAAACCTATGAAATTGTTTTCAGTAAAATATATAATTTACAAGAATATCTGACTTTGATCCAAGGGCAGTTCTCAACAGCAAATTAACCACTTTACAGAATCTTCACCTATGTGTAATACACATTTGTTTCTGTCAAAGAGCACCTGCTTATCTGGGGTCTAAGAATGGAACTAAGGAGCAGAAGGAACAGGCATTCTGTTTAATGATGCCTTTTAGCAGTAGAATAAACATAAATTATTCCCAACTTTTGATGGTGCATTTGTAACATTTACTTCCTTGATCTCTTGCTATTTGAATGTGCTACTTCTAACTCTTTATCCCTGTGCTCCTCTGCATAGTTTCAGCCTGCATATGCACAGACTACATATAGGAATAATTCTGGGGCAAGTGATAGCAACAAGGAGCAAAGGGAGTCTATGCAGTTTACTCATGAGTAAATTCTCTCCAGTGTTCTCATACCAAACAGCAGCTTGAAAAACTAAGCTGAGGTGTATAATTGTGAGCAATATTTCTTCAAAAATATGTATTACAGCCTGATGTTTCAAGTAGTAGGCAAATGTGCCGCCTACACATGAGCAAATCAACTTGTTTCTGCTGTTCAACTGAAGCTGTTGAAGCAGCTTGATTAATTGTTTCTACCTGTTGTCCAGCTTTACATATATAGACTCTCCTAGAGGAAGCTGCTTTTCCTTCTGAGGTCAGGAATAGACTTCCCCTCCACACTATCTTTCTACTTGTTACTTCCCTTACCCAGATTTTCCTTGGAGATTCTTTGAGTATTTCTGATTCCTGGTACATGTATGTCTTCCTTCAGATGGGCTGCATATGTGAGTGGTGGATGGATTTATTTATTTTTTATTTACAGCCAAGAAAAAAGTCCATTCTTTCTTAAGTAATCTTTGTTGGTGCACTGTGCTCATTCCAGGAGCCATGATGGAACCTGAGTAACTCAATCAAAACAAACACTAGCAAAGAAGTTCCAAAAAAAAATAGTTTCTAGCTTCTTGGGTGTAGAATTTGTCACCTGTCTGGGTTTACTTGGGGGATTTTTTTAAAGTTTGTTTTTTCCTCTGGGGGAGAACAAGTGGCAGATTCTATTGCGCTCATCAAATGATGCAGATTCTATTACGCTCATCAAATGTCGTACTTCAGCTTTCACTTGTTGTTGCCAGCAGTGCTTTGCAACCTTGGGAGTGAGAGGTGAACTACTAAATAACATTCAAAGAAGTGGTAAATTATTCCTCACCAGCATGCATCTGTTAAAAGTTGCTTCTGTGCTATCTGTTCTTCTCCCCCAAGAATAAGTGTGCTGTATTCACAGCATATGCTGTCCTCTACTGCCAAGAGCTGACCGTGCTAAAGTCATCCCTGAATCTGCTGCATCTGAATTGCCTAGATGACCACTTGTGTTGAGCATTGGGTGGCTTCTGACCCAAGTAAATGATTTGCCTTCCAACTAAACAGACTTCATGCAACTTTTTATACTTAAGGCAGCATGACAACATATTATATTAATAAAATATCAGTACTTTTACTGTCACCTTTCTAAAGGATTTGAAGGTTATCAGCAAATAAATACTTCTAACATACTATGCAATAATTGAGGACCTGCTTCCAAAACATTCTAACTAGTTATGTCCATTAATTTGTCATTGAAGCCCTTTCCCCCATTTCCCCCTCCAAAAACACACCCACCCTTCTTCTGCCCTCTATGAGATCACTCTCCCCACTGCAGGCTTTACCTCAATTCCTTTGTTTCTCTGGTCCTCAGCTCCCCTTTTCATTCTGTCCCCCACCCTGTTTCTTGCCAGCTACATGCAGACCCTCATGTCCAGCAGGTGCATCGCTAGTCAGCATCCCATGCCTTGAATCTTTGTCCATTTTGTGATATTATATTCAATTAAGGTTAGCAAGGGAAAGGGTGGTAAGCAACAAGCAGGCTGACTACCAGTTATATAAGAAAATATTCCAGCAGGACCACTGATTACTAGCTACTCAGATATCATGTTTTGTAACAGCGTCAAGCACTCTTTCTCCCACCCACCCTGCCCAATCTGTGCCTTCTTTCTCTCTCCACCTGCCTGATATTCGTGCTGCAGCTGCCCCTTCCACCACAGCCTTACCTTCGCTGGCTCTTTCTCCTCTGCTGCGGTGGCGGCTAGGTTTCGGCCTTCTCATAGCCTTCTCGCTCTTGCCACAGCCACCAGAGGTGGTGAGCCTTCTTCCAGAAGTGTGCTCCCAGAAATATGGCAGTGGCAGAGGTTGGCCACAATGGCAGTGGAACCTATGGAGGAGAAGCGGGGCGGTTCTTTGAATCCGTGATGTGCTGCTTAATTTGGGATAGTTGAATGGTGTGCCTTTGTATGGCTGCTACTGTCACATTTTGAAATCTATCTTTGCAACCATGAGGGCTAGAAGCTTGTAAGAAAAGAAAAAAAGACACTGTTTTAACAAAAGCTCACTGTGGATCTAGAGGCCTCATGCTGTTGAATATACCTAACCTAATCCAATGAAATATGTCCCAAATAATGAAATATCTGTTTCATAAATCAGCCATTAGAGAGAATCCATCTGGTACTTTTGTCTCCTCCTTCAGTGTACCCTCAGTCTCTCTCCCTTTCTTCCTTCTTTGTGTGTCTAAACGAAGGCGAAACAGAAATGACTGATTCTGTTTTCTAGCTCTTCCCATTAGTTATTTATTTATGTCTGCTCTGGGGCTATGGAAGACAGTGGGAGGTATGAGAGTGATTTTGCACATCAATGTTTCAGGACAGTATCAGTATAAATGGCATTGGTATAGCAGTCTATCTTCCCATAGGCACTAATTAAAAAGCAATAAGAACCGAGAAATGTTTGTTTCCATTTCTTTGTGTCAGTATTTAATGTGCTATAGTTTTTTTGTCATCCTTTCCCACTTGAATATAGCCACCCATTTAAAAAGCAGCATAATTAATAAACAAAACATTTTTTTAAACAACTGCCTCATCTCAACATGCACACACAAGCCACTGGTGAAAGCTGCATTTTGTATTCACATTTCAGTCCAAGTAAGAAGCCAGATTCTGATGCTTTGAACTCCCATATCAGTACTGCATTCAGTGGAAGTTCTGAATCCTCAAATCAGGTGAGACTAATAGAAAACTCTGAAAACAGAAGGCCCTTTCTCTCTGTATACAAGATAATTAGTAAATAAACTACATGTATAATGCTAAAAAAAATTAAATGCAGATGCTGGAAGTGAATAGAGCCTTTGGGGCAAGCTGGGAAATTAAGTGAAGGTAATTTCAGATGCCACATTTTCTAAGAGACCCACATAATGAACATGTTAATTTTTGCTGTGTCAGGCACATATCTGTGTTCTTGGTTATTCCAAGAGCAAAGATACCTGACACTGCTTTTAATGCTACACATAAGCAGGTCTAATCCTGAGCATAGGTTGGATGAGAGGCCACATAGCAACAAAATGTAAAGTGCTTCAAGCCAATTATGGGAAGCATGGAGAACAAATCAAATCAAGCCTGGCGCCTGCAGTTGATCAAGTTGAGCACTAGCCAAGGGTGGCAGTTGCCAGGAAGGCCTGATCTGCCCATACCACAATTCACTACCCTCCTCACCTGGATGCTTTTAAAAAGTGAGAGGCAGTGCCACTTATAATAGTGGGCTACTACAATTAAAACTCAGTTTTGATTTGGATCCAGCTGAGCTCCCATTGGCAGTCGTTGTATCCCCTTTTAAATCACTCAAAATGTAGTGCCCCAGCCCACAGATCTGTTGAACTTACGATTCCTTTAATACATCTGTATTCCAGGTAGGACTGCAGATTATGAGTGGTGAACTAGATCAGGCCTAAGAGCTTGATCCTTATCTCCCCCACATCCTGCAGACCAAATCTGACAGGTGAGCAAGGACAGCTCCTCCAGTGTAGGAACCATCACACCTACTTGGGCAGTGATATCTCAAGAGGTGTCTGAATGCATAGAGAACAGGCATACAGACAAATTAACTGCTTTCTAAAATATAGAATAGGCTATTGCAACTTATCAGAACTATGCTAATGCCACTCTGGAAGCTCTGTTCCTGGTTCACCCAATACTAGCTACTGCTGGTGAAATAGCCTTTGCTATGTTTCCTCTGTTACTTCTGTCTATAAGTCTGTTGGCAATGGCTAGGACCCTAAGATAAGTGAGCATAAGAAAAGCTTCCCCAACTCTTCTTCCCCCTACAAACCCCTGCATCCCTAAAACCTTCCCTGGTGTATTAGGGGCCTCTCTTGAACAATGTGAGATGAGGTATAGGGGGCTGCTAGTGGAGAGAGGAACTTTGGAACCACAGAAAATTGGGTGGAGGCTACTGGCGATTTGTCCTTCTCTGGTTCAGGGATGCCCCTGGTTTAAATCTTTGCCCCTGCCACAAACCTATCAAGCCACTATTTCTTAGTGCACACCCATTTGAAATCTGGGGGTAGATAACACTGATCTACCTTACAGGGCTAAAGTAAAGAAAATATAATTATGTATGTGGTGCACTTTGAACATTTTAAAGTGTTACAAAAATTTAGTATTTAGTATTACTATGAGAATCTGTGCCCTGTATCTATAGTTTTTCCAGCATAACCATCTAATATGTAAAGCCAGACTTCACCTTTAGAGAGAAACGTGTTTACTCTCTTCAGAATAATGTAACAGACCTTTAAAAAATTTATTTACTACAATTTTCACTCTAAAATTAAAGAGGAAATTCAACTTTATAGCTCATCTATAATGAATAATGGACAAATGGAGTTAAAGTAAGCTTCAGTTGCTAGTAATATGGGTATTTCTCATCTCTTGCTCCCACAATATTATATAACTTAAATGCCATGCTGGTCTTGCAACATTGCTAAAAATGATCTAAACTGAACTTTCTCAGCTTCAATGAAAGCATACCTGATGCCCATTTTTAAACTACTGAAAATTATGGAAATATTGACAGATAGATGACTATAGCACCACGAGTAACAGTCCCATAATATTAACAGAGATAAAGTGGTGATGTTCATTTTAATTCACCATCTTGCCGGTTCTATTAGCACTGAAATCCTTTCATTGCTATTCTATCACTCTGTAAGCTTTTCAAATATTGCTTCAATCTCCTTTAAAAAGGAAGAAGAACTAGTGCTTGAGAAACACTATATATGGGGATATGTTGTGACAAATGTCATAAATTTTCAAGGCTTTCTAAAGTATGAAAAAAGTTGCCCATAAGCAATATTATTTGCTGTGTTTATTAAAGTGGCTTTACTTGAACATGCTGTGAAAGATGTTTATAAAATGTGAGAGAAGTTGTTTTTTGGGGGGGAATGTACAACTTTACCTCCTCTTATTTTCCTGTCCAAATGAATTCTAAAAAGGACTAGACATGTTCCTGCAAGACAAGAACATCAACAGCCTCTTTCCAAATATGTTTGCTATTTCAGTGCCTTAAGTATCTCCAGAATGGGACTGAGTGATAGGAAAAGAAGAGTCTCTGTTTGTGTCTGCGCTGTCTGTTTCTACAAGACTAATATGGGGTGAGCCAAAAAGAAGGGACATGGGACAGATTAGGTCTTCAGTGCTGGCTGCAGAGCTGAATTTGACTTTCAGCATTTAAGTTAAACTAAATTTATGCTTGAAATTTTTGTATCATTCCTCCCCCGTTTAATAAATTACAGATTGAGGTGCATTTTTAAACATCCAGGTAGCATCCATGCCATTGTGTGGATGTACCCAGCAATAGTAATGCTTTCTTCCACCATAAATTGGATGATTTAAATTATGTATTTTATTATGCATGTTGCCAATGTGAATTCATTTTGCGAAAGAAAAAAAAAGTGCCTCCAGAGTAGAAAGCTCTACAAATCTCATTTGCTGGAAGAATGTTGTTGTTTTAAATAAAAGGTCTAACACTCTTTGTATCAGGGATGTTTCTTCAAAGTAGTCTCAAGGTGGGGTTAAAGTAAATGCTGTGCCTTCTGAATGCTGTCTCTGAAGCATTATTGGCAGGCATCATGCAGCATCAGTAAAGGCACCGTGCACCCAGGTAGCTGCAGACTGACCAGGCTGCAGATTTCATATGTGCAAACCAGATTCCAGTAGCTGAATCCAGAACTGCCCTTCCACAAACAGAAGAGTTCCTTCCACTTGTTGGTTCAGGCTATACAGGTTTGGGGAGCCTGTGCATTGCTGTAACTAACCATTATGCAATTCCATAACATTACACTTGGTGCTTCAAGCAACAAAGTGATTTTACTCTCAGACTGCCATTTTTTGTCCAGTAAGTAAGTAAGTAAGTAAGTAAATTAAGTAAGTAAGTAAGTAAGTAAGTAGACAGACAGACAGATTTCTGATTAAATCCATATTGGGAATCAGTGGCTTTCACTAATTCCCCTCCAATAATTTAAGTGAATAAAGTGAAATGATCATGGTGATAATATACAGTTCAACATCCCCTGTGACATGATCCACAGGGTCCCTTCCAACTCTACAATTCTATGATTCTGTGACTCTGTGTAAAGTATGATTAGACATATGGCTAAGCCTGGCAACAATACAGATGCCCTCATGTGATGACCGGCATTGGCTACAGCTCTCTTTTGAGAGTATATTAAGTAAACTTGGTTTTGCCTCTGGGTAATGTGTGAAGTGGCATAGATTTAAGGCTAAGAGTTTTCTTCTGGAGACTTACGTCTAAGTGCTGAGTTTCCTGAAAATAATTGTTTCCCTTTGCTAGGCGCCAGCCTATTCCATAGATACCCATTGGGGATTTATAGGCAGCTTCATTTCAAGCTGTCCCTTTAGGGCTACACAATATTTTTTAGAAAGCATCTTGTGGGACCAGCTGTTTCCCATAATATCCTTGGGACTATTGACTACCTTGAAGAGACATCAGAAATTTCAGAATGCCTCGATGCCTGCCTCTCGGCTGCATGAGGCCACATGGTCCCCCTGGGGCTGCAATTATGAATGCTGCCTGGCAAACTGCTATACAGAGCATCCCTTGGAATGGTTGCGGTCCCTGGGGAGTCCTACACAGCGCATTGCTCAATTGCTTTGACAGGTGTGCTTTGACTTCTGCAGCTTTTCTAAAGCATCACAGTCCTGGTCTATAAATCCTTGCTCCTTTATGCACAAAGACTGTGTTATCCTCTGATGTGTGAGCAAAGATTAGTTGAGGACTCCCAAATACTTCTATTTGTGACCCAGTGTCCATGTGATTGTTATATTGTAGGGCGGAATTGAAATTTCTCAGAAAATAATTTCCTGTTTTCAAGTTCCTCTTGTTGTTGGATAAATTCAGTCCCCACCCCCCAGATAATATTCAACAAAATGCCCCTCCCATCTCACCATCCATTAATTTTGGGTGCAGCCAGGAGCCCCAATAAAAATTGTTTGATGTTATTTTATTGTTATTGAAGGAAGCAGTAGACTCAGTCCTCTCTTAGACTAAATTTGGAGGCCATTTTCACTTATCCAAATTGATCTTGTGTCAGGATGTCTTTGCTTTTTGAAGTTCTCCCAATGCTTCTTGGAGTCTTGGAGAACCTGCTTATTAACCTCACTCAATTCCTGTCAGTGTCCATATACCAATTTCCTTTCTTTTGACTAGATCAAACATAGGCAAACTCAGCTCCCCAGATGTTTTGGGACTACAACTCCCATCATCCCTAGATAACAGGACCAGTGGTCAGGGATGATGGGAGTTGTAGCCCCAAAACATCTGGAGGGCTGAGTTTGCTTATGCCTGGACTAGATGGAAAAGATGAGCTTGCTTATAGTAGCACTTAAATGTAATACAGTGGCACTTCAGCTTACAGACACTTCAGGTTACAGAATCCCCTAACCCAGAAATATTACCTCGGGTTAAGAACTTTGCTTCAGAATGAGAACAGAAATCGTGCTCTGGCGGCACAGCGGTGGTGCTTCAGGTTAAGAACAATTTCAGCTAAAGTGGTGCTTCAGGTTAAGAACAATTTCAGGTTAAGAACGGACCTCCGGAACGAATTAAGTTCTTAACCCGAGGTACCACTGTACTGCTTAGAAAGTTAGCTTTTTTTCTCATGTTCTGTTGTCACAAAAATAGTGTTTTAAATTTGTGACATTACAGTTTCCATTTAAGCAATTAGAGCTAGTTTTTAGAATAAACTATTTCCAATTTTAAAATAAAATAAAAGCAGTGACAGCTGATGCCCTGCCCCCAAGTGGCAGAGGTCCATAAGTCAATTACCAGACCTCCCCATCTCTGTCCATCCAAGATTCTCCTGTGTTGACATGGATTTTTCAAGGCCGCCATTTCCTATATCAGACTTGTTAAACTGAAGAGATATTTCTTTAAGCACAATGACCATGAACATATTTCTTCCATACAGTCTGAGGTTTGTGCACTGCACCACAAAAGAAAAGATTGACAGAGAGTGAATTGGATGTTGTCCTTCCCCAGGACAGTATTGGCTGACATCGTTGTTGCAAAACCAACTTGTTTTTCAGGATCGTTTTGAAGATCATAGTCTTCCCCAGCCCCCAGCTGATGCATAAAGGGATTTATAGATATAGTCAGTGCCAATTATCTGTGTCTGCTTGTGGCACTCAAGGCACATTTTATGTGCTTTGATTGACAGTACCTTACATGTTCACCTCCCAGTTTTCTATAATTTATTTACATCTCATGCTTCCTTGTTTTCTGCATTATTAACTTAGAAAATGTATTAAGCAACTGGTGCTTTTGCTGGGTAAGGTCAAGAAGGCCCGCTGTTCAAGATGACTAAAAACAATAAGCAGAAGGTATGTAATAATGTAAAACAGCGTTCTCTCTACTTCGTAGAGTGCTCTATGCTGGCAACCCTATTGGTCTGGATTTGTTTTTGAAAGTCTCATACTGCGCTGTGGAGCAGCCTGGCATAGCTGTGTGTGCTATGATCCTTCTTGGAGGGTCATTGCTCTCTTTAAAACAATTTCTTAAAATTTCCTGGCACTATTTGCGTAAGCATCTGAAGCATAATACTGGGATTTTATCACTCATCTACTTGAAGAATTTTCTTGCTTGCTTCCTCTCCCCCTCCACCCCACTCTTTTCACCCTGAAGCTATGTCACGAATGTTGACGGCATATCTGCGAGTAGTGATGGATTTTGAGTGTTATTTTGGCTACAGATAAACAGCAGGATATGTAGCCCAACAGTATAGTCATTAGGAAGATGCTGTGGGGGCTGTTGACAGTTAAAACACTGATTTTGATTAATGAGCAGTAAAGATGAGCAACATTTGCCATGGTTTCAGCACTTTACCATCTTCATCATCATCTAATTAATAGCCTTGCTTTATAAGTTAACAAATGTTGTCCACAGTTTGCTGAGCAGTTCACTTGCACATTTCATTAAAAAAAATGAGAATTCTCTTATGTTGGGAGTCGTTTTTTAATAGCTGCTTTTGCTAATTGTCCATTTTGGTACCTGCCATTAGTTCTCAAGAAAGCAAACAGCCACTGACAACCAGCCGTCTGAGAAACACTGTCTATACACTCAAACTTTACTGATAACAAACTAGGCACTAGGGAATTCTGACAGCCAGAGTTTGTCTATTACCCCACTGGTGGAGGAAGGAGGTGCGGTGGGTGCAGCCCACCCTGGGTGTCATCTCTGAGGGGGTTGACATCGCTCTCACCCCCCGGGATGCTTGCCCCACCCCCCGGGCAGCTAGCCCCGCCCCCGGATGCACAGTATGTGTGCTGATCTGGGTGCCAGAGCAGCTAGCTGTGCCTCTGCTATTGGCATCAGCACGTGTCACAGGCAACATGTTTTATCAGCATTTTTATTTTGACTCAACATTCTTCTGATGGTTTTAGGGGTCCCCTACAAAGCCCAGTCTCCCAGAGGTCACTCAGCTGGTCCATTGAGTCCAAATTCCCTTTAATATCCCATAAAAACCCAGCTGCCACCATCTACTGAGTTACAGTGAGCAATAAGACTCTCATTTTATTTACTTGGTTACGTAATTCAAATCCAGCATATGTGGTGAGATGCTAACTTAGAATCCCCTAGAGCAGGACACATTCATGAATTACAAAACCAGTAAACATATTTTCTTATGGAAATAACAGCCAAAAGAAGTAGCAATTATTAAAGAATAACAAATAATAGTTTTAATGTCCTAACCTAGCATGCATGACTTTCCTCTGCCTATGGGTTCACTGTCTTTGATCCCTCTCACTCTTTATTTTTCTCCACTCCTAACCCATTAACACCTTTTAACAATCTCTTTCCTGAATTTTAGCTCTCCAGCTCTTCCTTGCATGCCTCTTCTGACTTACTTGACTGACTTCCCCCACCTGTCATTCATTCCGATTCCACCTACTGTTCATCACACTCCCCTGCTGTCAGTCACTATTCCACACACTATTTTGTTACATCTAGATTTAAGAAGTCCGTAACATTTGGAATGGTGGGAAATTGTTTCTGATTAAGGGTAGTGATGGGTGATTGTTTAGCACTTCTGTGTTTGTTCTACAGTCTAGTCTGTCTTGTCCTTCCCCCTTCACTATGAAGCCACTAGATGAGATTGATGAAGTTCAATAGCGAGTTGCTATTAGTAAACTGAAAACACCCAGCTCTATATTTTCTTTCCCCCAATTCCAGTCACTTTAGTGGTTCATTATTTAAGAAGTTAGCCTGCGGCTGAGGGCAGGAGAAGCTGCAAATTCAACCAACATATCTCAGTTGTATTGCTTAATTCCACCCCCAGCCCCCCCTAATTTAAGCTCTAATTTCACAGACCGTAATTTTCACATATTGTTGCCTTTCAGTTTCCACCTTACAATTTTCTCCTTTACATAAACTATGGTTTATGTAATCACTGAGCACATTCAATCTTCACTGAACTTTTTTGGGGTTCCCCACTTAGGGATATTTTTTGCTTTTAATTCTGCAAATTTGAGGTTCTAACCAGCCTCATCATGCCTTGCTTTTCTGTGGGGATGGTACTGGTTTGGCTAAGGAGCAGCGCTCACCTCTGAACTTCAAAAGCAGTGGGCGCATATGACTGCGTGAACCCCAGTTGCTTATTTGATTAGGAAGGAATGCTTATGAGTTTTGATGTGGGGATTATTTTGAAATATTGTAAGGGAGGATCTAGTGTGATGGAAAAGGATGAGATAGTAATTATATTATATATGGGTTTAATAGGATCTTATACACTGAAGACACCTTTTGGTGTATATATGCAGTGCTGTTAATTGTTCAGAGCAGGGTCTGAAGTGGTAAGCACACAGACTGTAAGTGGCATAGCACAAAGTATATCCAAACAGTGTTATGAAGTCACACATACGGGGATTTAGTGGTGAGATTTATTTTTTGTTTAAGCCAGAATTTGTTGCTGTTTTCAGGAATTGTAAAACACACACACACACACACACACACAGTGTCTGAACTAAATGTTTTTACGTGGCTTACCTGCTATAGACTTGTAGTTGAAAAGCCAAAAATAAAAACAGCATAGTTGGAATCCATTTAATTTGTGACCTTTGAAATGTTTTTGTTGCATTCACTACCGAAAAAACAGACCTTTAATTCCCCTTTGTCTTTCCTATTTCATGCTCTTGGTCATTGTGATGGTGTTTCCCCGAGCTTGTAACTAGGTTTTTTTGAAAACTTTTTGGACTAATAATAGATTAAGACTGCAGTCCTATACATCCACCATAGCTCAATTGGTTAAAGCATGGTGCTGATAATGCCAAGATTTGATCCCCATATGCATATTCCTGCATTCTAGGGGGTTGGATTAGATGATCCTCAGGGTCCCTTTCAACTCTACAATTCTACGATTCTATGCTTACATGGTCATAAGCACCATTGTCCTTAGTGGGGCTTACTTCTGAGTAGATATTATTGATTTTTATTTTATTATTTATGAATCACTTCCGAGAGGCATCCCAAAGTTATTTACAATATAATAATATATATAAAAGAGTTACTTACAGTGGTACCTTGGTTTAAGAACAGCTTAGTTTATGAACAACTTGGATTGAGAACGCTGCAAACCCGGAAGTAGGTGTTTTGGTTTGTGAACTTTGCTGTGGAATAAGAAAATGTTGAGTGTGTTCCATTTGTAAATTGAGTCCCCCGCTGCTATGGGAAAGCACGCCTTGGTTTAAGAATGCTTTGGTTTAAGAATGGACTTCCGGAACGGATTAAGTTCGTAAACCAAGGTACCACTGTATATGTAATAGTTTTTAAAAAATGCATATATGCAAACAATTTTTTAAATGGTCATGCTGGTGGTGGGATTAGCCTATAAGAAATCAAGCAAAAAATTGGAGCAGGGTTTAGACTCAGTGTTTTCTGAAATGTTGGTGTGCATCAACATTTTGCCCCAATTCTAAACTTTGGTGCTGTATTGCTACATACAAAGAGATAATCCTAGGTGAAGAATCCCAGGTGAAGGCACTGTTTCTACCAGTGCTGTTAACTTAATGTTTAGCAACAAGCTCTTCAGAGTAGAGAAAGAAATTTGCAAGTGTGAGCATGTGAACATTTATAAACAATGCCCAGGAGCTTAGTACGGTATATCACAATGCCATATGATTGGCATGTATTTTCATTACAGATAATTATAGGCAAAGCAAAACAGGGGGTAGCATTTACATTGAGTATCCTCTTATGTGCATCCTGTCCTCATTGGCTGCATTCCCATCCACAATAATAAGAAAGTTCTTGGAAATAGATTATCAGTTTAAGAAAGTAATACTTTACTTCATGTGTTGTGGATGAAATAAATGGGTGCAATCTATTTTCAGAGAAAGCCACAAGAAATGTCAATACCTGTTTTGGTGTTTTGTATAAAAAGCATGAAATGTGGAAGCCAATTCTGAATTTAAGGGTGCTCTCAGAATCACTTAAGCGGGTACATTTCCCCGTAACACCTTAGAAGGTATCATAATGTATTATTGTGTGTGTGTGTGTGTGTGTGTTGTGTATTCTGTTCTCACCATCAAGAGCATGTTTGTATATTGTCCAAGGTTTGTAGCTGATGCTTATGTAAAGGGAAATAGATTATGGTCCTTAGGACGAACTATTAAAAGGGATTATAATGGATGTTCCAAATGGCATTTTTTTTAGGCTGTGACTCCTGGGGATTAAATGTGGGAGGAAGTGTGCTGGAGCCTTCAAATGGCATCTAATATAAATCAAATGCATTTTAAGTATCAGAGCTCCTTGGAAAGCATTCTGACGCATGGATACAGTAGACAGTTTTGTAGTTTGACAGCTGTTATTTCAGGAGATGTATGGGTTACATTTTCTGTTTTAATCTCTTGTTCAAATTATAATGCTGTAGTTCAGGATGATTACTTGGATGCAATCCTACAGTTACTATACAATGGCCAGAGGTCAGTATTTTAATCTTGTCACAATAACAGAATAGGACATCTTTAGTTGATTAGATCCACTTTTCATTTAGATCTTGACTGTTATTAATACAAGGATTCTTCCCCCCCCCCCTCCACAACTTGGACTTTACTGATAATTAAAAATAAATCTAAGGGGCATGTTCCTGCTATTAAAAGTAGGTATTGCTCTCCCCACTGAAAAATGGGTTAGTTGTCTGAAAAACTTTTTTGTCTTTCCTCAAAATTTCTCAGATATTTTGCCTGAGGAAAAATGCTCACTTCAAATTTTGCCTTATGGGTCTGGTGACAAGCTAGGCACCTGAAAAATCTCTTTGAGGAAATTTTCATTAACTTGCCCAGATGGTTTTGTGATACTGAGTGTAAAACAACAGAATAGTTTTCACATGGTCTGGATTTTTTAAAAAAGTCTCAACTTCTGATTGGCCTGGTGGTGTGCGCACACTCATGCACGATAGAGCAAATCTGACTTTCTCTGAGGACGAATCCATACCCGCTACCTGGTGGGGCATCTTCAGGAGAAGAAAAGACTAAGGAGTAAACCCTACACAGATCTGGAGTGCAGTCCCTAAGATGATTGGATGGCTCCTTGTACACCTCCTAACTCCTGCAGCCAAGCTGGTGCCAAATGTATTGCTCTGGTTTCCTTTGGACCACACTGGCGAGGCCAAGAGGGGGGTCTTGTCATATAGGCAGTCCAGGACTTCCTTGTGCACCAGATAGGTC
This sequence comes from Podarcis tiliguerta, assembly GCF_965153285.1. Lineage (NCBI taxonomy): Eukaryota > Metazoa > Chordata > Lepidosauria > Squamata > Lacertidae > Podarcis > Podarcis tiliguerta. The sequence goes on from NC_139536.1 coordinate 51,064,178, forward strand.
ACTATTCAGTTTGCCTTCATCCCCAGAAGCACACTCAATTGTCTTTTGAGACAGATAGATGCCAGCAGCAATGTTGCATTTAGTCCCAAAAGGAATAAAGTAGTGTAGATACATGGCAATGATATTCACTCCTCTTGTTTGTTTTTATTACTATTTGCCCTTCGTCAGACATAAGCTGTCCAATGAAGATGCCAGACACTCCTCTGCTTTTACAGGGAATCCCCTGTCCCAGGTCACACATACACAGCTGAACCTCTGAGGGTGGTGGAAATACCAGGAGCAAAATGGTTGTTTGAAAGTGACTTATGAATATTGACTGAAGTTCAGCCTGTTATGTAAACTCACTACCATTCGCTTGCAGTGACTCTTAAACATGTGTAACTGGATGAAGCCAGTTAGACTGAAACCACTGTAAAATACCTGAGATCTGATGAGAGAAATTTCTTTTGCTTAGCAAAATACTTTCGTATCGTGCTGAATCATTCCTTGTTTAAGCCACTGAAACTGCTCATAAGTGGTTTCAGGATTGCAGCCATAATCTTAATTGAAACAGTGGTTTTAATGAGGTTATTAGGAGAATGGAGGTTGTAGTTAGGCTATGCGATACTGCCAAAATATCCCTAAGCTTTTGGGTGGAATAATTGCAATTGGCAACATTCTCATTAATCATAGCTAATGGTAATGATAGCTCCCTGTGGTGGCTCATGAAGAGGTGATGGCCTTAATGAAAGCTGACTTACAAGGTAACAGATGGCGGCTACATTTTAGTATTTTTAATATGCAGTTGCTCAGTTCTTCCTTCTTCTTCTTTTTTTTAAAAAACTGTTTACTTTTATATCACATAATAATGGAAGAATTAGGTCCAACTTCCTACAATGCTTTACGGCTGGTTTGTTTGTTTTTCATTAGGATATTGGCTCCAGCAATGCCCTGAAACATATCTGAGTAAAGAGCCCTTTCAAATATGATATTCCCTCTTGATTTTTTTGTTGTGTTTTGATTTGTTCTCTTGTAGACCAAGAAACTTTGTTTCCTCCTCCCATGAAATGTCTGCATATCTAAGTGACCTTAATGATGAATGCAATGGAATTTAAAATAACTATTTTATTTTCTGTACTGTCTCATTCTTCACAGACACTGCTTTTAAACTGAGAACTTTATTTTATTTTCTCCTTGGAAGAAAGAATAGAAAATGTATAAACTTAAAGTTGGCACATTTCCTTTAAGTTATTTCAATACTGTTTGGGTTTATGTTTCCCAACACAGTTGTTTTCCTAGGTTTCTGCAGGCAGTTTTCAGGTGATATCATAAAAGTTGATTCCCAGGCTCCTCTAAATTAGGAACATAGGGTCATAGGAATATAAGAAGCTGCCTTGTACCAAGTCAGACGGTTGGTGAATCTTGCTCAATATTGTTGACACTGACTGACAGTGGCTCTCCAGGGTTCCAGACTGGAGTCTTTGCCAGCTTTACATTGAGACTACAGGGATTGAACCTGGAACATTTTGCATGTGAAGCATGTTCTCTACCACTCGTTACCGTCCTAGTTTTGCAAATACAACTCCCGGGGAATTTGTATTTGGTCTTCCTTACTTAATTCCATGAATAGCAACTTATGATTTGTATCCAGTGTTAATCATACTCAGAGTAGACCCATTGAAATTAATTTGACATGACCAACGTAGGTCCTTTAATTTCAGTGGGTGTCCATTGAAGTTGAACTTAATTGGATGTGACCCCATGTTGCTAAATACCAGTTTTACTAACTCCCCCAAGGGAATGTGTTTGGTTTTCCAGTGATAGTTTAAAGTTATGTTGACTTACTTAGGAATTAAAACTAATAATTTTGAAGCAAACAACAAACAAAATCACAGGCTTTGCATATATTGTCTTGTTTTAAATAATTCCCTTTAAAACTAGTAGATACTTTGTGAGAGTGGGTGAGTTCCTATCTGAAGAAATTCAGACCTGCCTTCCCTGACCCTCCTTTTTCATTAGCAGATGCCTCTACTGAATCTAAAACTCAAAAGGGTGGCATTAGGATCCAACCTACAGCATAACAAAATATTTGAAAGGGAAGAAGAGGCAAACATACAGAGAGAACATTGGCATAATGTTTACAAAACAGGAAGGCGAAGAGCATCCATCATCTGGATGGATGGCATCTCTAATTGTATTCCATTTTAATTTGGGCTGTTCAATAATGCATTGTGTTAGTCATCTAAGTTGCATATCTTCATGTTAAGTTGTGTCAAGAATAAGATAATAGTTTATTACATCTAATCAAACCATCACAGCATAGTCCTGTGTTTGGTAGATGAAAATAGTGCACAGGGTTCTAGAGAGAAATTCCAAGGGAGTAACTCAGTACAGTGGAAGTTTCTCTGTGCAAAAATGATTTTAAGTATCATGTATCATATGGTATTGAAGCAATGATGATACAGAATTAGAAAATTCCTGTATTACTTGGTGTTTTTAGAACATCTGCTTGAAATATTTATTGTGTATATTTTCTTAGCTTAACAAAGGGGTTATGCCCAATATTCACCAATCTTTAGCAGACTCCATTGAAAATATCTGAAATATGCATATGTGTGGGGAAGAAGAGTACCCCTGGTTCTGATCCCTGATCTGATGAACTAAGTAGCCAAATGACCCATAATCCCCTCCACTGCCACCCCTCCCCCACATATGAACAAAGTCCCATGCCCCGTCCTAGTAAAGTAAGCAGGAAACAGGCAGTTAATATTGAGATTCCTGAAAAGAAGGGAATCTGAGGTCTTTCAGGGCCGTGTACAGCAGGGTAGCCAATGTGGTGCCCTCCAACAATAATTGGGCTACAAAATTCATCATCCCTCACCATTGGCCATGTTGACTGAGACTGATGGGAGTTGTATTCCAGCAGCTTCTAGATGGCACCACATTGGCTGCTTCTGATGCACTCTGCCTAGGTACCATCCTTTTTATGCTCCCTGAGCCTGAGGACACTCATCTGCTAAGCAGTACAGAGCTTTAAAAGGGCAGCCCTGTGGCCTGGAATCCCTCACAGAGTCATCTTTCCAAATGCACATTGGAGGGCTGCTGACTTCATTGGCACAATAGCTCAGTGGAGTGTGAGGCCCTTGGAGGTACAGGTATGCTAGCCCCTTGATGAAGCTTGGGCTTAAGGGCTGCAGTCTTTGTGCAGTCTTGAGCAACTTGGGTTCGGAGATCTCTGGCTCAGTAGCAGGGCTCTATGCATAGTGTTTTCTCAGCCAACATCACTGGCAACTTCGCCTTTTCATGTATTATTTTTCCTCTGCAGTTTTGTGTGACAGTTAGAAGATAGAATCAGCAGTTGTAGCTGGACACAAGGACATAAAAATGAGCCACAACAGACCCTTTCAGGCTGCTGTCTTTTTGATGAAGTCTAATAGCAACCACAGCAAAGTTTCCCCCTTTCACTCTCTCTGTCTTAGTGAGTGAATGAATGAATGAATGAATAGCTTGGCCACAGCTGTTATGGGGATGAATGGATAATGGTACTACAGAAAACGGAACTAGGAAGAGCTGGAAAGATGCAATAACAAAAAACCCCAAAACTATAAGTAGGGAAAGCTTTAAGAAATTGTGGGGTGGGAAGCTTTAGGACAGAAAGCACAAAAGCTGGAAGCTGAGGCTTGCTTATGTCCAGCGTCAGATAGTCAAAGGCAGTAGTAGACAGGTAGGAATGGTTTGGAGGGGATTAGGCTTGGGCTAAAGATAGAAGGTAGTTTTCTCAGAGAGTTGAAGCTTGAAGGCAGTTTGAAAAGGGGATTACTGCTCATCATGTTTACACTCATCCCAATCTTGCCTCTCATAAATAGTTTTTCTGAGTTTTAGCAATGTTTCAAATCAAAAGCAACAGTGGAACAAAATAAATGCACGTATATAATGTGGAAAGCAAAACCTTTCTCAAAATACATTCAGCTCTCTCAGAAACTATTATCTGTCCCCAGCATATTCTCCTTGGTCAGCCAATTGCAGTACTGACATTCCACTCTTCCTCAAGGGACTTCCTGTTATCCACTTTGAGACTTCTATGGTAGGGGAAGCTATAAATATAAATAACCTTGCTGAAGCAGGGAGGAAAAAATGGCAGGGTGTGCATCCACAAAATGGCATGCCTCAGTGGCCTTCTTCAGCCCCCATTATAATTGTTGAAGCATTCCCAGAGCTTTGGAAGAGAGGCTCTTAGAGAAATTTATCAAGCTTTTTGACAAACATAGTTCCTTGATTCCTAAGAGAACCCCGTTTCAGTGCCTTTTCAAAGCTTTCTGAGAGGATACAGAGAATCCCTCACACACAGAGAAAATTCCCCTTTAGCATCCATCCTCATTCTCTTCGATTGGCCCACTTCTTCCTCTGCCATCTCCCTCAGCTTCTCATCTCTTTCTGTTCACCTCTTTTGGCACACTCTTATCTCTCTTTCCCTTTCTTTCTCCATTATCTTCTTCACCCCACTTCTCTGCTGTGTGGCAGGAAGAGATTATGGTGGCTCACAGCAGACATACTACTACCCCTGTAGCTTTCCCTGTAGTGGGAGGGAGGTCAGCTGTGTGACCTCCAGCTAGACCTGCTGGATGCCTTGGGGCTGGTAGTGACTAAAAGCTCAAACAATCCTGGCCCAAATCTACTAGGGGGCTTTTTGGTTTGTTTGGACAGGATAGCTTGTGGCCTGGTACTAGATGTTCATCCCATCAATTTAATGCTTCCCCCTACAGAGGCAAGGATGCTCTTTAAGTACCGTATTTACTGGAGTCTAATGTACCATTGAAACTAATGTACACCTCCATTTTCAGAACCGAAAAAAGTATTTGCTGGCGAATGTAAATGTGCCATTGAATCTAATTCACACCTTAATTTTTGCAATGTAATTTGGCTGAAAAGGGTGAGCATTAGATTTGAGTAAATACGGTATATGGGCTGGGATGATTGCACTGGCCAGAGGGAGTGCAGCTGTGCTCTCACTGGAACCTCACTGGAGGTCACTTCTGTGAGTTGGTGCAGGTTTTATCAGGTTTTAACAAATGAGAGAACATATCAGCTGGATTCTCAAACTCTTTTATATTAAGACCAGTATTAGGGGATTAACAACTTCTGTTCTGTAGACAGAAATATCCAAGGAAGTGTTATGTTGTTGTTGTTGTTGTTGTTGTTGGAAGAAAGGTAAGCTGGAGGGGATTTGGGGGGGCCTGTTAGCAAAAATCCCTACGGTATAAAACAGTTGGTTTTCTAATACTCCTGAGAAACCCATTATATAGTTATGAGTCACTGGAGAAAAACTTCTGTAGAAAATCATTTATCTTTAACTGAAAGTTATTTTGGGAAGCTGGGAAGGGTGGGGGAGACTGCAGCAAATACATAGAAGGAGAACTGACATATGTTTACATCATATGCTTCCTAGGTTTGACTAAGCATGAAATTTCCCTTTTGGGAAGGTGCCCTTGGGTACTGAAGAATGAAGCAATGGTGCACCTGTTCAGTTAATGGCCATCCACATTCTGAATAACCTGCTGCAGACACTGTGGGCCAAATTGCTGCAGGGAGTTGATTTGCCCTAATATGTATTCGGTTGCAACTAAAAATACTTTGTAAAATATTAGTACCGTTATCAGTTTATTTTATGTTGGTCTTTACCATTATGCCCGGTGTTTCTTCATGATAAAAACATGCATGTGCCTGTCAAAAATGGCTGTAATCTAGAAACATATTAGAAGAAAAAAAGGAAAGGGAAAGAAATATATAAACACACACACACACACACACAAGTTGTGTATATTTCAGTTTGGGATAAAATGAATATTCAGTGTCAGTTACAAAACTTAAACACTCAGCTTAAAGAGTATGATAAGGCAGTGAGAAAGAAATAAAGAAATAAGTTTTTAAGAAACTTGTTTATATTGAAGTATTAATTATCAGAAAACATGTTCCAGAGCAAATGGAGAAGGCAGGGCATGGGTGACAAACAGAACAAGAAACCTTCAACATGACAAAAGCAGAATCAGAAGGTCAATGGAGTGGTGCTTAAATATAAAACCAGAAAATGATAATAACCCCCTTACCGTCTGGTCTTGCTTCCTACCACCTCTTAATATTGAATAGTTGACAAACCTTTTTGTCTTTCTTTCTTTTTATTCTGACATGGTATCCAATTGCTTTTGTTAGCTAATTTGCTGCTCACATGTCTGAAATTTTGTTCACAGAAATAGAAATGACAAATTTCAAATCAATGGAATAAATGCATTTGCTTGGATATTCTACTACTCTTGAGTGTGGATGAAATACTAGATATAGATACAGTTTTTGGAGGATTTTTGCTAGAAACATATAGTTTTTCAGTAGTTCAAAGAGGCTATGGACAATTGCACTCCATTCTGTTAACAGAAAACATGTGCTCCATAGTGGTGAGATTCTTTTTTCTCCTAGCTGAAAAAACCCAAAACCAGGACAATCCCTTTAAAAATTACTTTAAAACACAACAACCTGAATGCAATGTCAAACACCAGCAATGTAGCCAAAATTGAAAGTTATTTAAGATGCATGCTTTGGTGGTGAGGTTGGTGATTTTGTAGTAAACATGTGAGTGATGGAGGTATGATGCAGCCCAGGAACGTATTTTGATTAATAAGCCCCAACTTGAATTTATCTTTTCCCCAGTAACTTCTTCCTGCACTTTCCTGTATGTGGAGCAGAGCTCTTAGTTTAGAAGGGGAGGGAATTAACTTCTTGTAGCAATATATTTCAAGTGACATATTTCATCTCCGTGTGGTAGACTAAATTGCTTTCTTTCTGAGCAGCTGTTTGAAGGGATTCTTTTAGGAGGACTTCGGGTTGTTTGGCACCTTTCATAAACGTGATAGTTGTCATTTTGCTTCCAGTAGCATTGCTGTTTAAAGATGGCAAGAAAGCAAACCTAAAGCCATTCTTCTTTCAGGAAAGAGCCAGGGAAAGCAAACAGCTTTGTTCCTGTGTCTGACTCCCCTTCTGCTCCCCACACCATTCTTTATTCCTTCCTTTGCCAAATTGTTTTTCTCCTTTCTACCACACTGAGCTCCTCTGAAACCAAGCTCAATTTATATTGCCAAGACAGATGCTATAAAGTGAAGGGGGACATGGCAGACGTTGAAAGAGTTGTATGTTTGCAAATGATTAGCTGTCATCGTATGTTTTTTGGTGCGGATTTTTATATTACTGAAACACTGGGTTGCGTAGAGGGGAGCAAGGTGGCTCCTTGCCCTTTTGCAGCAAGATTTAATGCCAGTGAGTTTGAAGTCTTGTGTTGTACTTCTTGAGGGTACAAGAAATAGGTCAAATAATTTCATTCCAAAATAAGTATGGTGAAATCAAAGGAACAAAGGAATGATTCACCACTGTGAGCGACTCTGTATTACTCTCTTTATCTAGCCTGGGTGACCTTTACCTAAAACTGGTGCCTGAAGGCATAGGTGTAGAATCTCCAGATTAAGATCAGATTGTGTTTCTTCAAAGAATCGTCGTCTCCCCCATATATGCTTAGATCTAAACAAATGCCTGATCCAGGGAGCAGAGTTTAACAAGTATTTAACTCTAAAAAGAACAACTTTGAAGAAACTGAAACTTGAAGGACAACTGGGATTCAGAATCACTATTCTTTTTCTGAATGAGAATTTTAACTTCGTTGTTGTTGCAGGGCAAATCAGATGTGATGTGGTGCAGCCCATAATGGCTCAGGCCAAATTCTCTCAATGCATGTTCAGATTTGAAATGCAGAATCAGTGGGTGATAGGGGAAAGTGAAATGCTTCCTATGCTTCCCCACCCGAAGGAGTTTTGAAAGACAACTTTGAGGCAGGGTGTCATTGTGATGCTCCTGATGGCGCACCTGTGCAGCTCCAGTCTCTCCAGAGCCCTCCTGTCCTGGTAAGCAGCAGCAGTGTCAGGAGGTCCACTTCATCCACACCCTCTTCTTCTTCTTTGGCAATCACTCATAGCTGAGTAAGATTGTCTTCCATAAACACAGTTTTAGCAATGAGTCCCTAAGTGACTGTGGAGGCCAATTCTGGATCCACACGTCCTTCCACACTGGGGACATTGGTTTCTGGACGGGAGTTGATCACAGTGTGGATTTGCCAAGCATGCCTTCCTCTTAGCATGTTTCTCCCTTGCGTCCTGAGTTCAAGGGTCTTCAAAGCCCATGACACCTTTGGTAAAGGCTGTTCTCCAACTAGAGCACTCACAGGCCAGTGTTTCCCAGTTGTCAGTGTTTATACTACATTTTTTAAGATTTGCCTTGAGACAGTCTTTAAACCTCTTTTGTTGACCACCAGCATTACGCTTTCCATTTTTAAGTTCGGAATACAGTAGTTGCTTTGGAAGACGATCATCAGGCATCCACACAACATGAACAGTCCAACAAAGTTGGATGTTGAAGAATCATTGTTTCAACACTGGTGATCTTTGCTTCTTCCAGCACACTGATATTAGTTTGCCTGTCTTCCCAAGTGATGTGTAATTTTTTTTCCGGAGACACCGTTAATGGAATCTTTCCAGGACTTGGAGATGGCATTTATAAGTGGTCCATGTTTCACAAGCATATAGTAAGGTAAACAAGCATTCTGGTTTCCCTGCAAAAGTCCCGGTCCTCAAACACTCTGCACTTCAATCGGGAGAAAGCCGCACTTGCAGAGCTCAGATGATGCTGGATTTTGGCATCAATGTTGGTCCTTGTGGAAAGATAACTGCCTAGGTAGGAGAAGTGATCGACATTTTCCAACGTTACACCACTGAGTTGGATTTGTGGTGCTGCAGAGGGGTTATTTTGTACTTGTTGGTGCAGCACTTTGGTTTTTTGGATGTTGAATGATAGGCCAAGCTTTTCACCAGCTTCTGCAAAGATATTTAGGATGGTTTGGAGGTCATCCTCTGAATGTGCACATACTACGTTGTCATCAGCATACTAAAGCTCTATGACGGAAGTTACAGTAACCTTAATCTTTGCTTTCAGCCTGCTCAGATTGAAGAGCTTTCCATCTGTTCGATATATGATTTCTACTCTGGTGGGGAGTTTCCCTTCGACAAAGTGTAGGATCATACACCCTACTGCACCAGTTGCTCTAGCATCCTACTAGTAAGTCCTCCCACATCTCATGACTTCTCCCCTGCTTTTTGCCCCATGGACACTTCCATTACAGAATTAAAATTCTAGAGTTGGAAGGGACCCCAAGGGTCATCCAGTCCAATCCCCTGCAGTGCAGGAACCACAACTAAAGCCTTCCTGTGATTGCAAGTTGTTTAAAATTGTGTTTTCATGCTGTAATCTGCCCTGGGTGGTTTAGGGTGAAGGGCGGGCAATAAATAAATAAATATATTGTGCCTTCTGCACATTTCATTCTATATAAATAGTAGTTGCATAGCTGCAGTAATAGCATTTCTCCCTGTTGCGGCAGCATCTCATTCCAGCTAGAGGCAAATCCCTGCTGTGTCAAACGTTTCTTCATGCTAGTATATGATGAGTCCTTTGGTGAGTTCTGTGAGAACATGCTTCCTAGTCCTTTAGTGTCAAGGTGCAGCACTCACAGTGAAAAAAGCCTTCCACTGGCAAGCATACAAGAGCATCTAATTTTCCAATTCAGGCAAAAAGCTTTTCATGCAGCTTAATGTAATGCACAGGATAATCATTATACATAATGAATACCAGCAATCAAGAAGAATTGATGTGCGGGGGCCTTAGGGAGGTCCACAGGATGCATCATGTAGACAGTGATCCATCAATCATTCTCGTCAGTGGCGGCAACTGAAATACGCAGTGAACGTGTGAGAGCAGGCCATCAGCTGACAAGGAACAGTTCAGGCAAAATGGCTGAGGGTTAATAACTTGATAATAGAAGAATAGAAGGAAGTGGGATATGAGTTGTACTGAAGCTAAAGTAGAACACTGTTTTTCTCTTTCTGTTGTAACAAATGTCCATTGTCAGTTAACTAGTAAAAATATTTTTAAAATATTGCAGATTATTATTATTATTATTATGAAAAACAAAGCAAACTGAATCTGATAGTAGGCTAGCTTTCTGGGGTGTTTTGAGGAATTTATGTATTTATGTATTTATTTATAGACTGCCTGTATTTTAGGACAAACACATTCATTAAACTTTTTACATCATACCTTTAAATGTGATAAACTAGCAGCCTCATACCTGGCATTGCTCATGAATTGTTTTTATGTTGATTATGTATTCTGTGTTTTAATAACGTGATTTTAAACCGCCCTGAGACCTGTGGTTAGGGCAATACAGTGGTACCTTGGGTTAAGAACTTAATTCGTTCTGGAGGTCCGTTCTTAAACTGAAACTGTTCTTAACCTGGGGTACCACTTTAGCTAATGGGGCCTCCCGCTGCCATGCGATTTCTGTTCTCACCCTGAAGCAAAGTTCTTAACCCGAGGTACTATTTCTGGGTTAGCGGAGTCTGTAACCTGAAGCATCTGTAACCTGAAGCGTCTGTAACCCAAGGTACCACTGTATACTAATTTCATTAATTAATAATAATAATAATAATAATAATAATAATAATAATTCAGCTTAAAGCAAGCTGGGTTATGCTTAGACTGCCTAGTTGATGAAACTTGTCTGCAGATATGCTTTCTCCATTTGAATGAATAAGGCAACTATAGTGCATGTAGGACTTGCATGCTTTTCAGATCTCCCACACCTAGAAGAAATTGTTGATTTAAGATAAAAGTTTATATAAGGTCACAACAGCTGGATAGTCACAGAGAAGGCAAATTTCATGAATCTCGTTTATATCAGTGAGACTTAATTCCACTGAATAAAGGTTAGTAATAAGATCGAAATTAGGGTAAGAACTGCATATATACTTGCCTAAATGATATAAAGGTCACAATCTTATTTTACTGTTGGTGGCAAGGTTATAATTTATTTGAGCTTTGTGCATGAAGATCAAATTCAAATAATGGAGCAAATTTGTACAATCTGAAATTTTGGAAAGTTTGTTTTCAAACACCATAGGAGAACTTTTACTGTATTCTGAGACTGGTATATAACAGTGAGAGTCTATCCTTTTCCATTATTGAGTCTGTTGATTGCACTTTAATTCGGGCATCCAGGAATCAATTAGGGGAAATATAAACAGGCATTTACATTTTAACAAGATTGAAAAGAAAATGAGCAACACAATTTTTAACTATGTTCATATTTCATAAGAATTTTTACTGAAACATTTTTAGAAATTAACATGCATTGTATTTTACTAAATGGTTTATTAGTGAATTTTGGAAATAGCATAGTGTTTATATATTTCAGAAAGGACTATCATACTGAAAAGGTACAGAAATATAAAAAAAAATTTGAAACTATGGCTTTTTAGTAGAAAATATATAGCACATTGTTGCACGCCACCCCAATCTCCAAACAGTGCTAGAATTCAGGTACTCTAGGCACTTACCCAGGGTTCGGTTTCCTTGGAATATTGGACAGCAGAGACTGTGATGTCTTTAGGATATGTGGTTTATTTACACATATATACCGTATTTTTCGCCCTATATGACGCACTTTTCCCCCTCCAAAAATGAAGGGGAAATCTGTGTGCGTCCTATGGGGTGAATGCAGGCTTTCGCTGAAGCTTGGAGAGCGAGAGGGGTCGGTGCGCACCGACCCCTCTCGCTCTCCAGGCTCCAGGAAGCTATCAGCAAGCCTGGGGAGCCCGCTGGAGTTCCCGCAGGGTTCCCTAGGCTGCAGATAGCAGCCTGCTGCCCGGAACGCGGGGCTCACTGAAGCAGAGCGTCCCGTGCTTCAGGCAGATATCCGCAAGTCTGGGGAGCCCGCAGGAGTTCCCACAGGCCTCCCTAGGCTGCGGATAAAAGCTTGCTGCCCGGAGCATGGGGCGCACTGAAGCAGAGCGCCCCGTGCTTTGGGCAGATATCCGCAAGCCTGGGGAGCCCACGGGAGTCCTGCAGGGCTCCCTAGGCTGCGGATAGCAGCCTGCTGCCCGGAGTGCGGGGCGCGCTGAAGCCACGGCTTAGGGGGGGGATAATTTTTTTTCTTTATTTCCCCCCCAAAAAACTAGGTGCGTTCTATGGGCCGGTGCATCCTATAGGGCGATAAATATGGTACATCATGAGCCTAAGATGGAGGGGCTCACAGCATCAATACCCCAATAAGTTGTTGCTTCTTCCATACTGTAGTTACAGTCTTGGATTCCAACAGTAATCTGGCATGCGTCTGATTCTTTACCTCCCCAGCCTAGCGTGCTCTCTCGCTCCCTCCCCCCCCCCACACACCAAAAACAAAAAACATCTGCCTTTAGCCTTTCTAACTACCAGACAGTTGAGGGTGGGGGCCCCACCCCTTTGCCCTCTGTCCCAAAGCCACTTCCTTTGAGCTATAATTTACAAAATAATATTATTTCGTGACAGGGAGTAAGAAAGCTAATCACCAATATAGATGGTGGTTCCAATGACCAGAGACGTTTCAACTTTGGGGAGATTATTTGGAGTAGGTCCTGACCTCACGCAGCTATATGTCAATGACGAGTAAGTGCTATGACTTTTGTGCTCCTCTCTGAAAATGCCTTTCAGAATCATTATGAAAATTTGGAGGCTAGTAAGCCTGTATGCCTTCCAAATGCAACTGTGTAATTGGAAAATGGCATTGGACCAAACAGGACAGGTGTTCATAATTCTAATCAATATGGTTTGAGCTCCTTCGCATGGTATTCAACTATATACCTGATATAGCTTTATTGTGTCAATGCCTATTTTTTTTTGTTTGTTCTCTCCATATCTTACTATGCTATTTACACCATGACTGAATGTTTGCACAAATAAGTCCTATGAAAATACCATCCAGATAGAAGTAAGTTCCTGTACTCCAAAATATTTCAGTCAAATGTAAACAGACATTTTGCCATGTAGAATGCTATTGCATACAATGACAGATAACAGAAATACAAAACTGAAATTCATTTTGGATTAAATTCTGCAATGATTCCTGCTTATTATCCCTAGCCAACACAAATATTAAAGGATTAATGGGAGTATTCAATATGTGAATTGTTATAAATAACACCAAATTAGCCTTCAGAGAAATGGCATTAGAAAACAAGTGCATAATAACAATACAGGAGTTTGGAATGACCCAGATTCTGATCTCATTTGCATTAAATCAGTATCATATACAGTGGAACTGGTGAAATTAGTAATTACTTCAAGTATAGTAGGTGAGAATATAGTAGGTGAGAATCAGAAGTGTCTGATTCAGCTGAGTGTGAGATGCATTATCCTGTTCAGGACAGGTGACTCCATTATAACTTAGAGGCAAGTAGTATGGGTTGGTATTCAATCTTCTCTCTCAGGTAACTGACCATTTAGGTTTATCTCTGCATGTTTCATTCATCACTTGGGGTGTTCATGAGCCGTCGTTTGTGGCCTTCCAAGTGGCCCTCCTGTTTTTGCACTCCTGGGCAGGTAGGAAGAAACATGAAGTTTCCTGAATGCTGGGTAGACAACTGTCTACAGCTGGTGATCTACATTCAGTTGCATTCTGCTTGGTGAGCCTGGTTTGGTATTACATGTGCCCTGACATTAAGCATGATTAATGCTATCCAGGTTCCCTTGTCATAGATATTAGAGAAAAATAGATTCATATTTGTCCCAGAAGCCTTTGCTCTGTTGCTTAAGCATTCTAATTGTGGCATGTTGTGCTTTCATGAACCCTGCAAGACTCTTGCTGTGTAAACAACCTGCCTTATTATTGCTGCCTATTGCTTGTAGTAGAATGTTAAAGTATGCAAATATGGAATAAATTTAGTTTTGATTCAGTCTCTTGGGATTTTTTTTTTCTTCTGCCCTTTTCATTTTGCCAAGTGAGTATCTGAACCTTTGCCTACATACACCTGTGACATATGCCTTTACTTAGGCAAAGATAACATATGCTTCAGATAAGGAATTCAGGGAGAGCCTAGCTGATTAGATAGTCAAGATAGCACTGTTGACATTTTCTGCATATGATATAAATGAGTGAGGATAGGATGGAATATCTTTGGGCAATAATAGAATTCAAAGAGGTTCGTGGTAAGGCTAGCCCAAGGAGAAATGGAGACAAATAAAGGGAGCTCAAACATGACCTAAAAGTAAAGAATCTTTGGAACTTAAAGCAGTCTGTTGTTTGGGAGATGTTGGGAAATACTATTCCCAGCCCGTAGCTGGAAATTTGGTAAAATTAATAGCTTTATCCTATCTGAAAGAATGCTGAAATTTAGATTTTCTTAACTGTTACATATTAGCCACGGGTTGCCAGCCTTTTTTGGTCACATTTGTTAACCAGATAAACTGTTGCGTGCCAAGGCACCCGAGCCACAAATTTCCCAGGAGAACAATAAAACACACCGACACAGAGTATTTTGGTTTATGGGTTCAAATAGGCCACAACTTTATTGGTTACAGATGTGAGTGGTTTGGCTTAGGCATTGGGGTGAAGCCAGGCTATATCTTGACTCCTGCTTATCTGCAGGGAGTCCATTGAAGGGCAAACCACCGATAGGGGGTTCCCTCTGACTTACGTCAGATAGTGGCACCCCGAGAGGTCCCCACAGGGCTGTGACATGGCCCTAGCCCAGCCTTCAGCAGGGGCATAGGAAGTGGGGGGCGGTCCGCCCCAGGTTCCATCATGGAGGGGGTGACAAATTATCAAGGAACAATTACTACCCTACTAGGGCGGTTCATATTTTTTTTTTTTTTAAATGCCAAAGGTCTTATCTTACTACGCTCGGGATTATATAGCTATATATGAAATTTCATGCATATCAGTTAATATATTGACCCTCCTCCATGAAAATAGCTGTTTACTTGGCTGTTTTCCTATGTCGTGAAGGCTGAAATTTCAGTTCAGTGGAGCACTTACTGTTCCCAACCCTAACCCTGCGGAAAAGCATCTAATTAGACTTTAATTTGATTTTGACATGTTTTTAGGAGGTAATTTAATTATTGTTTGATTTTATACCAATGTTATATATCTGATGTTAACCACCCTGAGCCTGACTTCGGTCGGGGAGGGTGGGGTATAAATAAAAGTGTGTTTTTTTTAATTACTTATTATTATTCCTTTGTAAGAAAATATGAAATAATGTAAACCATTTTTGCAGGCAAAAATAAATCAATCTATGTGTGTGGGGGGTGACAAGAAATTTTATGCATCGGGTACCACCTGACCTTCTTACACCTCTGGGCTTTGGACAGTATTCACACCCCTGATCCCTTTAACAGGATACCTTTACTGAAGAGGGGCAGGCGAAGGTAACAACCTCCCCTCCAACCAAACGAAGGCTTACCCAATGCCTAACCGCACAAAGGTTGTGACGATTGGTGCTAGGTAGGTGAAAACCAAATGGCTGGTGCCAATTTGCCAAGCTTATTGGAGAGTTGTTGTTGTTGTTTAGTCGTTCAGTCGTGTCCGACTCTTCGTGACCCCATGGACCAGAGCACGCCAGGCACTTCTGTCTTCCACTGCCACCCGCAGTTTGGTCAGATTCATGTTTGTAGCTTCGAGAACACTGTCTAACCATCTCGTCCTCTGTCGTCCTCTTCTCCTTGTGCCCTCCATCTTTCCCAACATCAGGGTCTTTTCCAGTGAGTCTTCTCTTCTCATGAGGTGGCCAAAGTACTAGAGCCGCAGCTTCACGATCTGTCCTTCCAGTGAGCACTCAGGGCTGATTTCCTTAAGAATGGATGCGTTTGATCTTCTTGCAGTCCATGGGACTCTCAAGAGTCTCCTCCAACACCATAATTCAAAAGCGTCAATTCTTCGGCGATCAGCCTTTTTTATGGTCCAGCTCTCACTTCCATACATCACTACTGGGAAAACCATAGCTTTTACTATATGGACCTTTGTTGGCAAGGTGATGTCTCTACTTTTTAAAATGCTATCTAGGTTTGCCATTGCTTTCCTCCCAAGAAGCAGGTGTCTCTTAATTTCGTGGCTGCTGTCACCATCTGCAGTGATCATGGAGCCCAAGAAAGAGAGAGAGAGTAGAACATATTAAAGAAAATTCCCACAGTTTCAAACCATTATTCAAGAATTGAGTTGTTCTCTGCGTATTCTCCACCCTATAGCAAATGAACCTTCAGCAAATCAGGCAGTCATATTTAATTTATCTCTGCTCTAGTGCTAGCTCACACATAGAATAGATATGATCAATAAAATAGTGCTGGCTCCTCTGCCAATCCTCTTCTTTTCCACAGTCAAAGGGGGGAAATAATTGACTAGGGAACTGAAAGCGAGGGCTGTGTAAGGTGCAACCCAAATAAACACCTAAATCCAAATCCCTTCTTGCACTTGGATTTCACACAATCTAGAAACTTAACAGCTAGACTTAGGAATGCTCAAGAAAACTTATTTATTTTTTTGAGTACTATTTTGGGATATGGGTTGTATCCTGTGTAGAGCTAAGGCAAATGTTCCTCCTTGACCACAGAACACCCCCCCCATGTGCCCACTGTATCTGTTCCAAGGGCTCCCCCAGTCCTCTGAAGTAGATTTCGGGTGGGTGTGGGCACACACGAGAGTGGAAAAGGAAGCCCCTTTGTATAAGCTGAAACTCTAATGCTGATGGGATTTGTTAGTAGACCAATCCCCTTTATTGTCAATCCGTGCCCTGAAATTTCATCATTCTGATGTTTGTGTCTGCTTTGAAAAGGCTCTGTATCTGAGGAGACCAGTCTTTTTATGTAGAGATTTCCTAATTGTACCCAGATTCCTCAGGGAAGCTATTTAAATAAAGAAGACAAACAACAGTGGAAACTTGATAATATGAGTGGTAATGCTGTTCTGAAAGCTACATTAACTTGCTATTTTATCTAATATGTTTGCTTCTTCACTTGTCCAATTATACTTTCATTAGCAAACTAAATAATGTGTTACTTAAGCATTTAATTTCCAGTTGCATAATGCTGCAGTTTACGGAAAAGTAATGTGCTCACATCCCGTAAGTTTGAATTCTATATATGATTTTTTACCCAGGTTAGGAGCCTAATTGCACATTACATTAGTGACCTAATGAGCAATCACTTGGGGGGAAAAAGAATCTCATACCTAAAAGGAGTGGAGTGACCCCCCCCCCCGGCACATCCGTGAGAACTGAACACGCTCAGTGGGCATGGAATGTTGACTGACACTTAGGAGGAGTGAATAAGGTGGAATAGAGTATCCTGAAAGAAGACAAGCATGACTCATTGGATCCCTGAACAGGAGCATCCTACAATCCAACATTTTGTGCTGGGTCCTTTTTGTTCAAGCAAACTGGGAAGCTGAGCTTGATCCATATGGGTCTTTTTCTCTGGGCAAGTCAGGACACAAGTTGCAAGTAGATAAGCTAGTTCCACTCAGTTACCAGTAAGCAGCCTATAGTATTAATTTATTTTTCACCTTAGCTTCTTTTGTACCACAAAAAGAGGGTTTTGATATGCCAATTAAACTTTTATGAATAGGTTATGTGAGAAATAGAACTGACAAGCAAATCTCTACTATTACATAAGTATGCTAATTTATTTAAATTTAATTGATTAAAAACCAGGTATTAATCAACTGGAAAAAAACATTTAATTTGTTGACAGCCCTAATTAGAATTAATAACAATAATGCTTATAAGCGGCATGTGAAACAGTAAACCCCGACTTTGTTTTGTTTGTTGTTTTATATCAGTGGCATTTTGTGTTTACAGTGGTACCTCGGGTTAAGAACTTACTTCGTTCTGGAGGTCCATTCTTAACCTGAAACGGTTCTTAACCTGAGGTACCACTTTAGCTAATGGGGCCTCCCGCTGCCACGCGATTTCTGTTCTCATCCTGAAGCAAAGTTCTTAACCCGAGGTACTATTTCTGGGTTAGCGGAGTCTGTAACCTGAAGCGTATGTAACACAGGGAACCACTATATTTGGGTTGCTTTGCTCTCTCGGCACTCAAAGTCACAGGCACTATTTCTTGTACCACATATCAGCATGTGCTATAGCCACATCTTAAGCAGTCTACTCAAGAGTAAGAAGGCACCTTAGCTCATGCACGCAAAAATTCAATCTCTGGTCTCTGCAGATAAGGCTGAGAAATAATAGTTGCTGTCATCGGTAATGAGCTAGATGGATCAGTGGTCTGATTTGATATAAGGCAACTAACTGCCTATGCCCCAGATATTTGTTTGCCAACTCTGTAATAGTTCAGGTCGTTGCAAATTTTTGTGAGTACACGAGTCTGCCCACTTTCTCCCCATGAAGTCCTTCACCAGCGCAGGCCAGAGAGGTATTGCTGAAAAGGTTAATAGAATGTATTTGGGGATCCTATAGCATTTCACCTAGGAGAGCTCCTTAAAGATTGCCTAGGGGAATAGGATTTGTTCCCCCTGCTTTAGAAGAAAATGTGAATGTAGTAGGCATTCAATTAACCATCAACCTGCAACATAAACTTCTTTCAATGCCTAGCTATTGATATCACCCAAAGAAACAGACAAAAAGATGGAAGGTTGCTATAATGGCCACAAAAGCTCTGCTTCTCACCTCAGGAAAATGGTTGCAGTCGCAAGCCACACCTGATTAGGACTGATGGGAAGCCCCTGGTCTAACTGAAGTTAAAGTTGCCATTCACCCACTCATGAATCTTCATAGTCATAGTTTCATGTGAACATTTTGAATAAAAGAAGAAATCTACTCAAGGTTTAAAGGTAAAGGTAAAGGGACCCCTGACCGTTAGGTCCAGTCACGGATGACTCTGGGGTTGAGGCGCTCATCTCGCTTTACTGGCCAAGGGAGCCGGCGTACAGCTTCCAGGTCATGTGGCCAGCATGACTAAGCCGCTTCTGGTGAACCAGAGCAGCGCACGGAAACGCCGTTTACCTTCCCGCCACAGTGGTACCTATTTATCTACTTACACTTGGACGTGCTTTCGAACTGCTAGGTGGGCAGAAGCTGGTTTAGTTTGACCCAATTAAGAGTTAAATCAGAACCAAAGAATTAGAGAGCAATCTCATTGATTTGTTGAGGTGTACTGAGAGTCATATCCTAAGAATCTCTCTTATTTTATTTTGTATATTATGCTATGTTTTCAAATTATTCAGGAGGCATTCCAAAGTTCTGGTTACTTTTAGATGGATAAAATGAGAGTCCTGGATTGACACATTTAAATCAAAATGAATATTCAGACATCTCTGCAATACTCCCCAAAAGTTTCTGGCTGCACCGCTGCTTCCCTTTACTTTTTGTAATAGTGCAAAGCTATGCATGTCAACTCAGGAGAAAGTCCTATTTGGTTCAGTGGGACTTAAACTCAGGTATCACTGTCAGATGCTCTACTGCCCATTTAGAAGGGGCAAGGTTCATGGGAGCATGGCAAGGGTAAGGAAAAAGCAAAGGTGGAAATGATGCAGAGGCAAGTCTGCAATAGAGGATGGCAGCAAGCAGTTCCCCTAGGAGTTTTCATATGGACTGTATCTTATCACATGACATGATGTGGCTTATTGCTGTCAAAGAAGCTTCTTTGCTAACTTGGCTTGATATTCTGCATCTGGGCAAAAGCTTGGTGGCAGCATGTGGGCTGGATCCTCACCTGATATCCTACAGGCCAGATGTCCAGGGCTCACTGCAATCTCAAGTCCTGATGTGCAATGTGAGTTGGGTTACCCGTCATTACATTTTCAAGGCTAATTTCTCAGCTGAAACAAATGTTTTCAGTCCCTTCCATTCATATATAATATGCATGACCCCTCCTCATTCTATTCTGTATGCTTGGACTGATACTACTCTGTTTGTGTATAATGGATTCTGTTAATACAAAAAATACATTTTATTTTGTTTTCATGGCTTTTTAATTTTTAAATATATATTGTATTTTCTTTTCAGAAAAAAATAGCCAAGATATCATATAGGTAAAAAGTTTGATCAGGAAGAAGCAGGCACTTCCTGCTTTCTTTCTTCTGCATGTTCATACTCCCCTTATCTTTGTAAAGCAAACACTCAACATCCTCAGATTTGCCAAGAGAAACTCTTGATGAGCTTAAATCTGTGTTTGGCACCAGAGAGCAGAAGGTCTGGGCACCAAAGCAGGCATCACTAATGTGCAGAGCCCAGGCTTTCCTACTGACAAACTTTTATGGCTGTCGACAGTCAGCAGCCTTGGCTGAAGGCACTTGCCCAGGGGAAATTTAATTGCCTTGTGTACTTCATTAAAGGGATAACTGATGGTGGGGGAAGGGGGTGCATGAATCTCAGCCAAATCTGGTAAACATATTTCTGGCACAATGCTAAATTACACTTTCTGTACCCCCATCTGCATTTGAAGACTCTTGATTCTCAAAGGGAACACTTAGAGCTGGCTATCTTTTAAAGAACACAGAAAGATGCTTAATTGGGACTCTTGCAAACTATAAAGAGATGTATTGGTGGGCATGCAGAGTAGCAAACTGGCTATAAAAAAGTACTGACACAGTTTAATTTTCATCTGTGTTGCAAGTAAAGATAGGCAAACTCTCCCAAGCTTGATTTGGATTCAGATTGGTAATTATAAGCAAAATACAGAAACACTTGCAGAAAAAGTTCCTTTTACCTCCAAGGCTTCTGTCTGCCATGATTGTGAGCCCACAAATCCCATTTCCTCCTGCACAAAGACTGCTGTGGCTGCAGCCAGGGAAGGAGGGAACATATGGTTTCTCCTCTTCCCCTTCTTCTTTCTCAGTCCCTTTTTCCAGTCCCTTTCACAGTAAAGATACAGAAGAAATAGTACTAAGGTTGCATTTAAAGGCAAACCTGTCTAACCTGCCCATTTTGGGGGGGGGGGGAATATGAGTATGGAAACACAAAATTTTCAAATCCGTGGCTTGGCTTTGAAAAACAGGGGCTCCACAGTACTTAGCTAACTGGGAACCACAGTATTATATAATTTATATCCAGTTCCTCATCTCAAGATCTGAGGGTTGGTAACAGTAATTAAAATATATAAACCACCCAGAGTTTGAAACACAGTAAAAACACTTCCATCTGCCACTGTTTCTGTACAGCCCAGTTTCCCTTGAATATTCAAAAAGGCACCAAAAGATGGTTAATATTGGCATGCCATACCTCAGAATATTCCATTTTTGGGGTGTCATTGCCTAGAAGGGTTGTTGGAAAGTCAGAGAATCCTGAACTTTAGTATGTGATGGAATCTCTAAGCATAGGCCAAACAGTACAGAGAGAGGTGGTCCTTTGGGTAACAGGGCTGTATTTATATGTCAAAACCAAAACCTTGAATCGGACGTAGTAGCAAATTGGCAGCCCGTGTAAATCTTTAAGGGCTGGCGTAATATGGTCTGGCATGGTGAAGCCATCAGCATGCTAATGGCAGCATTTTGCCCTACCTGCAAACTCAGAACCATCTGCAAGGGCAGCACCACCTAGAGTTCATTACAGTAACCTTAAAAGGGGCTTAGTAGAGTGTGGCTAACTATGACCAGACTATCCCAGGCTATGCATTATTTTGCAATACCTCCCATAGGGGACCAATAAGTTTCTATTGTGTCCCCTTCCTATTGAAAATAGGATCATCTGGTGACCAGGATTCCATTAATGAACAGATGACACCAAGTCTTCCCCCCCCTTTTGCATCTGAACAACCATGGCAGTGCCTGCAGTTATTAAGTAGTGGTTGAGGATGCCAGGAATAAAAATCTGGGCCCCACATGATGCAAAGACCACCCCTTCCCTTCCCCTGAGATTATTTTCAAAGATCTTCCTTAATTATTTTATTCATTTATTGATGTTTTTATTCCAACCATCCACAAAGAAGCTTAGAATATAAGGAAATGTAAATGTAATGCAATCAATCAATAACGAAAACAGTTTAAAACATATAAAACACATGCAAAAACATTCAGATAAGATAGTGCATGGGAACATTCCAATCTAGACCAGCAAGAATAAAACACAGAGCAATAACAATAAAAAACCCACACACATCAGCATCAGCAACTGAAAGCAGAGTAGGATTTTTTTTTTAAAAAAACTCTTTTGTTGTTGTTGTTTAGTCGTTTAGTCATGTCCGACTCTTCGTGACCCCATGGACCAGAACACGCCAGGCACTCCTGTCTTCCACTGCCTCCCGCAGTTTGGTCAGACTCATGTTTGTAGCTTCGAGAACACTGTCCAACCATCTCGTCCTCTGTCGTACCCTTGTCCTTGTGCCCTCCATCTTTCCCAACATCAGGGTCTTTTCCAGGGAGTCTTCTCTTCTCATGAGAACTCTTTAAGGTTTGTTAAAAAATTACTAAACTGCATTTGCCAAAAAGGGTAAAAAAGGATATATGTTTACTCGGAAGGAAGCCCCATTGGGTTCAAAAGGATTTACTCCCAGCTAAGCAAATGTAGGATTGTAGCCACAGAGATACATTTTGTCTCACTTCTCTTTTATCCCCCAAATAAGTGATCATGTAAATAGCAGTCTGGTGGAAACATCTTTGGTGTTCTATTAAAAAAACATGTGAACAACCTTGACATTCTTTTTATGGGTAGGTCAGAGTTGTTGTCACCTAAACCTCTAAATCCCGATTCTGAGAACAATTCCCTTAAGAACTCGTCTTGCCAAAGCTCTTATTTGTACTTCTAAAATGGGTTTTAAACTTGAGGAATTTGAGTGGTTGGGGTGTAAAACAGATAGAGCAAATAAAATACTTTTTATCGTCACATTTAATTGTAAGGATTCAAAGAAATATGAATCTAAACTATAATGTTACATTGATAGCAAAGGATACATTACCATCTAATGAAAAATATACCATGAATCATTCATCATTTGCTCAATAATAAGTTTTGCTTGGCTGCATTTTATGATGTTTAACAGAATGTAATCAGGCTTGATGACCTTTAAGGACTCCTTACAGGTATCTCAAAATGTATTCTGTATTCTACAAGTTCTCTAAATGTTCTTTTATCCAGGACTTTGAAAGACAAAGCTATTTTAAGATGTATTTCATATCCTTTGATTTAACAAAACTTCATAGTCTCAGATTAGCATGGTTCTTATTTTACCTCTGTTGAAAAGGATTGTGGCTGCAACCTTACGTACACTTGCGTGGGACTGGGAGGAAGTCCCATTGAGCTCAGTTGCCTTACTGCTGAGTAGATACAGGACTGCATTCTGTTCCGTTCTCCAAGTATGATTTAAAAAAGATGGTAC
This sequence comes from Podarcis tiliguerta, assembly GCF_965153285.1. NCBI lineage: Eukaryota > Metazoa > Chordata > Lepidosauria > Squamata > Lacertidae > Podarcis > Podarcis tiliguerta. The sequence continues at coordinate 51,087,377 of NC_139536.1, forward strand.
TAAACTACTGTGAAACTTCCTGATAGCTGAGGGAAGAATATCATGAGTTTTTAAAGCATATGAGGATTATTATTTTTGAAATCCTTTGTAGGGTTTTGGCAGAGTGTATTAGTAACCTGGCTAGTAGAACTAATTTTCTTTCTTTAAGGGGAAGGAGAAATGATACATTTTTTTTAAAAAAAAGTATGTATGTGAATGGAGTGGGAATATAAATGCCTTGTTGAGTTTGAAGCTGCAGTCCTATACTCATTTACCTTGGTGTAAGCCCCACTGAGCTATATGTAAGGAAAGGCTTACTTGTCATACACCACCATGATTGAAAGCTCTTAAAGTATTTCAGTTTATTGTGAGTAGTGTTTTTGAATGAGATGGATTCCAGTTGGACTGATTTTGTGTGTGTGTTTCAGTATTAGATAATTTGTTTTTAGATATTTGCTTCCCTTGCAAATGAGTCTCATTGCTATACATGTTTTTTTTTTAGTTCTATTTTGGAGCTTTTGCAAAGTGCTGTTTATAATGTTGGCTCTGGGTGCTTTGGAATGAGCTTAATTCATAGTAAAGACTGTTGGACAGCTTCATTCTGTGAAACCAGAAAGAGGAAGGGCAACAGTATTTTTAAATCAGTTGGGTATGCACTTTGGAACATGATGATAAAATACTTAACCCTTTTTTATTTTGTTCAGTGCTGTCTTTCAGAAAACATCATATGATCCCCTGACTTTAAAGCAGAACAAGTATGAGACCTTTATAGAAAAGAAAACATTTTCTTGGATATATTTCAGCATATCAAATGAAGGAAGGAATAGGTTTTCACTTTACTCTTAACATATCTATTTTTTGTTATGTGCTAAAAATGTCTGCTTGTTTCTTTAATCCCTCACAAATTAATCTTTTTTCTGGTGTCATAGAATAAGTGCATGACAAGATAGAAAATAAAATTCACAGTGAGTTGCCAGTGTCTGTGACTATTTTGAGACAGGGATTTTCACCAGCCCTTTCTTTTTCTGAATCAGAAGTAAACTTAATAAAAAGAAAGCAGAGGCTTATCACAAAGGTAGACACCTAATCAGGCAGGAGAAGCTACTGATGATCACAGTCCAACCGTGCTGTCTGGTCTAGATGATGCTGTCCAACAGAAATCTAAGACAATAATTAAAAGCAGAATGTGGGGGCAGCACCATTGATAACTTAGTAAGGTAGAAATGCAACTTCCTTTGTATGATTGATTTTGGACCAGCATCTAACATTTTCAGGCAGGGTGGTAGGGAGGAATCCTTTGAGCTTGAAGTTTCTGATGTGTATTCTCAGACCAGAAAAGAAACGTCTTTGTTGTTTGTACCATTTTTTCTTCTTTTCAAATTGGAAGTTAATCAAACAAGTTGCGTTGGAGTTCTGGGACTTGGGGGGGGGGGGGAGTTTTTCCTCTGTTTTCAGATTAAGCTTTTCTTTTCGTTTGCCTCTCCTTGTACCCTTTGCTGATACTTTCTCCATCAGATTTAGCAGAGTGAGCCAGGGGCTCAGTTTGCCTTTACTCCCTAAACACACACTTGCCATTGAATTTGTCTCAGCCCTTAGTATAATGAGTATGCAGCCTGACTTTGCTTACAGCTCGCTACTAAAAGCACAGACCAAAAATGCCAATGTCTTCCACAACCACAGCCACAGAATTAGAGCTGGGAAAGGACAAACAGGATCTATTCCCACCTTCTGTCCACACCTAGTACCATCTACCACCAACAGATTCAACTCCTCCCAAACCAGGTCATAGCTGGTTGCTCAGTGAGCTGTGCCTACAGAATAAATAACTAAAGACAAGCAAGACAGAAGTTAAAATAAAGTCTGACCTGTTAGACAAAGGAGATACTGCTATCTCAGGCTAAATTAGGGTGGCCATGTGTCCTATTTTACAGTCCTCTATTTGAAGGGCTCTCCAGTCCAAGGGTCATAGGCCAGGAGTCAGCTTTGTGTGCTGAATAGCAGCCTCAAGGAGGAGAAGGCAGAATGGCCCCAGCTGCAGCTACTCAGCCTTGTAGGACACAGAGGAGGCACTGATGAGAACCAGCTGGCTTCAGTCTTCTTAAGCAGAGCTTCCAGCAACAGTCTGATGCTGGTAACAATGCTTGTCGTTCCTGGTTCTACTTTGCTGCTTCCTGCCCATCTTGACCCTTGACGCCATGATCATTGGCTTCCCTGAACCCTGGACAGCCTGACCATGTGGATTGCTGTTTGTCTGCCTAGACCTGACTTTGGATGCTGACTCTGCCTCCAGGCAAGTAGACCTCAGAGATTCTTCTGGTCTCCCACTCCACTGAGCTCTGCACATTGTTGCTCTGCAATGAGACTACAACACCAAGCCTGATAACCAAGATGAGGGAGAGCAGGAAGCCTTGAAGTTAGCATTTACAAATTACAAATTAAAATTGGTCCTGCTTTGTCCCTGCTTCTTTCCAGCTAGTTTCTTGTTTGAGGTTGAGAAATACGTTCATATGTTTAAATTCATTCAACTCATTGGTTATATCAGTTAACCAATCCTAATCGCTTATTTGACAACTTCAGTTAAAGCACCAATTCCGTGGGTGCACAGCTGCCTACAATTAAGAAAAATTCTGCTCCTATAAATGTTATTGTGATATGCTCTGATGTGCCTACAACTTCCAGATGTGCCTACACCTTAGTGCCTTCCACCTGCACTACATCAGGAAGATTTTGGGCATTACATGGCAGGATAGAGTCTCAAACAACTCTGTGCTCTCCCAAGTCCACATTTCCAGCATGTTTGCACTCCTGTCACAGCAACATCAACACTGGCTTGGTCATGTCCACAGAATGGAAGTTGGCAGGATCCCCAAGGATGTTCTCTACAGGGAGTTGATTTCAGGCACCAGGCCCTTTGGCAGACCAACAAAGATGTCTGCAAGTGAGATATGAAGGCTGGCTGGCTTGCTGACATCACCATGCTTGGTGACTATCACAGTGCCTGGAGACAGATACTCAGGTTGTGTATCCATACTTGTGACCAGTAGAGTAATGACCGTTGTGAGGAGTGCAGCGAGAAGAAACTGCATGGTGCATCTGTAGCAGCAAAACTAGATGCCTTCATCTGCCCCAACTGCAATAAAACACGTCTCTCCCATATCTGTCTCTACAGCCACAGCAGGTATGGTAACTCTCCAACATTTTGACTTCACCTCCAAAGGTGCACTCCTACGTTGTCTCCCAAGACAGACAGATGCCAGCAACAACAAGACTATCCTGATGGATGTTGCAGGACAGAAATTACTGAGGTTTGTCTGAACCATGATAATAAAATCTTAGTAGGAGTTGATCTGTAGTTTCTGGGTATGCCTATTGAAGCATCCCATTTATAAATCTTAAAACAAATGCATCTGGTGGGAATATGTTGACACAATCGCATTATGATGATGTCTACATTTTCTCACTTCTGATGATAGGTCAAAGCCTTGAAGGCCATGCTTTGTCAAACTAAATATAATATGTGTTTACCATAGGTAATCTCATTGACACAGAATACATAGTAGAGGCTGAGAGGACCTCAGTTGGTGCCTAAGCAGTATATGTTACTCAAGGACAGTTCAAGACCTTGACTGAGACCACAATTTGCTCACTGATTTCTTTTTTGAGAATGTGTTTGGGATCTAAAGGGTCATTACATACTGAAAAATAGCTCTGGAGCGCAGCAGCAGGAGGAGGCCCGATTAGCTAAAGTGGTGCTTCAGGTTAAGAACAGTTTCAGGTTAAGAACAGATCTCCAGAACGAATTAAGTTCTTAACCCGAGGTACCACTGTACCTTTTGGTTCTTTGCCATATGAAGATTTTAGTGCAGATAACTGAAACCTAGCATAATGATTTACTTCTGTGTAGCAGCCATCACATATAAAACACCACAGAATAAACTTTCCTATCCTACATTATCACAAATACTGTATTTTTCAGTAGAGGTAGTTCACATATCCAGTCATGAGATACTGAGTGATGTAAGATACTGACTTGCAAGCACACATTTGAATCAACACTTAGGCTGAAAGTAGATGCTGCTGGAGGCATAGGACTACTGGCAATCAATCAATCAATCAATCAATCAGTGTAGCACCCCTTATCTTCATCTCTTCCTTCACCTGTAGGTTTCCCATTTTTTTCCACTTCATTGGCTGCTCCGTGGGCAGCAGAGAAGGTTGCATTATAGTGACATTCTGTAATGTCTAGTGGGGCTTCTGTCTTCTCCCACCTACTGTAACTGTGTTTCCATTCTTAGACTTCAACAGTCTCTGTTCTAATATCTAAATAGTTTTTAAAGTTTCTATTTTTGCCCATCTGTGTCCCCCCCCCCACCCAAACCTAACACATTTGAAGGGGTTCTATTTGCTGAGATCTACTGTTTCGTTCAAGGGTTTGCCAGTTTTCTCAGTTAAGCAGATTTAATTGCTCTATTGTTAATTTTTGCTTTGTTATGAAGAAAAATCTACCCCCCAAAAACCCAACCAGTTTATCCTGGGCATTCAGCTATCTTGATTTGATTCCCACAACTATTTCTCACCCAAAGCTGACTTATCTTCTAGGGACTGGATTATCTCATGTGCTTGTTTTAAAGGAAAGGTTGACAGCTTTTTAGAAACCTGGTCTTAGCAGTGTCCTGTGTCCTGATAAAAAACACAATCAATCAATTTCAGTTCCGTTTATCTCCTTTCAGAAGCACACAACCTGTTCTGTCTGCGGAAGTGTGCTGTGGCATAGCTTGATTTGCAAGATTCACTCTGTTGCTGTGATATACCTAGGGTCCTTTCACTTGATATTGCTATATAGCAAATGATCAGAACTTCAAATTATATAGCAAACAATTTTTGTAGAAACATCAAACTGTTGATTAACACAATGAGGGTTTATTTGTGGGGGTGGCAGGGAGGGTGTTATTCTGCTTGAACAAGCCCATTCCTGTATTCTTGTGTTGTATTCTCAGCAGGAAGCACACAACCAGAACCACTGAAAGATGTTGAGAATGTTGGTGGGAAGGGAGAAATAGAGTTCATAATTGGTAGATATTTACACCGCTGCTGGTTTCTTTAGCGGTACAAAGGCATTAGTGAAAGTGACAGGGACAAGTTATGAACCATTTACTTGGGCTATCTGGAGGGATTTAATCTCACTCGGGTCATGAAGTTGAGTATTCACTGGGAATTGGTGCTACTGTGATAGGCCATATCTGAAGGCCTGGAGAGCAGAGATAAGACTTTAAGTCCAGCTGGAATTAAAAGCAATAGAATTAGCTGGATTGGCATGCTGTAAACCTTTTGGTTCATATCCTGAAATGCCTCTGGATAGCAGTTCAAATCTCTTCCAGGTGGAATTTTGGCTCTAAGGTCTTTGCATGAGACAAATATTGATAATGTCAGGGAAGTACACAATAAAATCAGCCATACACAAATCATCATGCAGTCTTGTGGCTTTATTCCTAAAATGTGAATACTTTTCTTTTCCTTCAAGAAGGCTCATATTCCACTTGACTGCCACTCACATGCTTATCTCCTAAAAGGAAGGATTGGGGGGGGGGGAATGTTTAAAATGTCTGTGCTTTTATAATGACCCAGGCAAGTTGTGAATGTGGCTGGCATATGCCTATCACTTGGAGATAACATAGTTGTAATCTGAAATAGCTTTAAAACATTCAAGCTGTGACAATTCAGCTCCACATATTAAGGTCTGTTGACGATTTTTTCAATAGAAAGGTGTAAAATGATATCTGAACGTATGGACCAGCTTTATACTGGATCAGACCATTAGTCCATCCAGCCCAGCATTGCCCTCTTTGACTGGCATCAGCAGAGGTATTTCCCAGACCAGCTGCCAGGTTTGCTTTAACTACAGCTGCTGGGGATTAAATCTGGAACCAATATGCAATACACATGCTCTAGCACATAACTTCTACTCTGAGTGAACACTTAGCAAACAGTGAGGGTTTTAAGTGTTTTTTGTTCCCATGGACTACAAAATTTAGTATTTTAAACATTTCCATTGGGAGGCTAGGACCACAGCTATGCTAGAGTGTGCTGTGACTGCACCCTCATGTGTAGTTTGTTTAACCAGTGTCTTCTGTGTTGGGTGGCTTATTTCATTTCAGTTCGTTTTAATAAGGAGAAAAACTGCTCTCAGAATGGTGGCAGATAATTTGTGTTGTGAAAGTGGAACAGTGGTTAGATTAACAGCTAAATGTGACTAGTATCTTGAACAGTAGAATGGCAAAGTTTTTCATACCAGTAGGGATTTGGGTGACCTATCCATTCTGAAGGAAATCAGCCCCGAGTGCTCACTGGAAGGAGAGATCCTGAAGCTGAGGCTCCAATACTTAGGCCACCTCATGAGAAGACTCCGTGGAAAAGACCGTGATGTTGGGAAAGATGGAGGGCACAAGGAGAAGGGGACGACAGAGGACGAGATGGTTGGACAGTGTTCTCGAAACTACCAACATGAGTTTGACCAAACTGCGGGAGGCAGTGGAAGACAGGAGTGCCTGGCGTGCTCTGGTCCATGGGGTCACAAAGACTAAACGACATGACTAAACGACAACAACAGGGATTTGGGTGTGGTAAAGTGACCTCTTCCTGTGTTGTCTCTGCATATTTGTTTTTGTGAGTGTGCTGCTTAAATGTTGTGTTCAGCAAGTACAAAGCATACATATGTGAAGAGAATACCTTTTAATAAACAAATGGAATAGGCTATATTATTATGGCTGACTCACATATTCTCAGCTTCTGAATAGGACTCCTCTTGCTGCTCCCCATCAAAAGGTCCTGCACAAGTACCTCTTTAAATTCAAGCTATTATCACAACATATTTCCTCTTTTTTTAAAAAAATATATTTTTATTGAAACATGTTAACACAAATTGGGACGTGGGTGGTGCTGTGGGTAAAACCTCAGCGCCTAGGACTTGCCGATCGTATGGTCAGCGGTTTGAATCCCCGCGGCGGGGTGCGCTCCCGTCGCTCGGTCCCAGCACCTGCCAACCTAGCAGTTCGAAAGCACCCCTGGGTGCAAGTAGATAAATAGGGACTGCTTACTAGCAGGAAGGTAAACGGCGTTCCGTGTGCTGTGCTGGCTCGCCAGATGCAGCTTCGTCACGCTGGCCACGTGACCCGGAAGTGTCTGCGGACAGCGCTGGCTCCCGGCCTATAGAGTGAGATGAGCGCACAACTCTAGAGTCTGGCAAGATTGGCCCGTACGGGCAGGGGTACCTTTACCTTTACCTTTTTAACACAAATTATCAATCAACACAACCAATTACATTTCCCCTCTCCTTTTTATTCCTCCCCACCCTCCCTCTCCCACCCCGGAACAACATCTTCCCTCTTAAGAAATATCTTATTGCAGTCACTCGGGTAAACCAAAGGAGATCTACAGTGAATATGAAGTTACTAACTGAGCACATTGAAAAAGAGTCTTTACAACCCACTTTTCTAGTTCGGTCCCTTTTCAACCTGTGAACAAATTTCTATGAACGTGAGTTTCAGGGTACTGCTTTCTCAGGGGAATTTGGATAGTTCTCAGGTTCATTAAATGTTTCCTTTTGTCTTGGTGCTCTGTGAAGGACAGCTGGCTGAGAAAAGCACCTAAGGATAATGTGGGAGTACTTGTCATTTTCACAGACTATGGTGAAATATGTTCCCCAGATCTGTCTGTATGACATAAGACCATGGAACCTTCATGTCCTTGATAATTCATCCTTAACCTCATGCATTGGATGAGCGATCCCCTCAGGGAGATTCTTGTCACCTTCTTTCAGTAATGGAAGCTCCTAGGTCCATCTGTTAAAGGTGCATTTCTTTTTTTTTAAGTTTCTTTTATTCTTCACATGGCCTGAGGTGCTGGAGATCTGTATCTTAGAAGCAGAGTGTTAACATACATAATTTAAAGTTTTATTTTAGCTTTAGCTGCCAAAACTATGAGGAAGTAACCAACTTACTGAAATACTTAGCATTGCAAATTGTGCCATAATCTCTTCTCTGCTTGACAGTTGGAAGTATTGTCTCTTGAGCCAAACATATATTCCGCTCGTCTTTGTTTCACTTATGGTTCTTTTTTCAGTTGCCTGTGTGACTTCTAAAGTCTCCATCCCTGGTTGCCCTACCAGGAGTTAACAAGATAAGAAGGGTCCTCTTGGATCACACCAAAGCCCCATCTTGTCCCGTATCTTGGTCACCCAGTGGCCAGGCAGATACCTCTGGGAAGCCACAAGCAGAACCTGACTGTGACAGTGCATTCCTCACTTGCGATTCTCAGCAACTGGTAGCTTTGCCTTGAGTTTGTCATGGAGGTGAAACGGCATCATTCTGCCAGGGTTAATTGCTAGAGGGACCTGCTTCTTTATTGGGATTGCATGCTTACCTGGTGAGAAATCTGGTCTCTTAAACAGATTCTGAAAATGGAAAGCGAGCACCTTGTATCCCACATTATGTTCCACTGCAATAAATTATTTGCCCAGATTAACTTTTTTATGGTGCTCAAACCTGTGTAGTGTCTTTCTTCTGTACTGTTATGAAGGAGCTTGAATGTTTGTTTGTAATACAGTAAGCTCGCAACTTGTGTTCATTTAACTTGTGTGTATTCAGCTTTACATGTGTGCCAAAATTTAAAAATAAAAAGGCGGCAGGGTTCCAGCAAAAATGACATTGTCAATTCCACCCACCTGTGACCCCAATGGGTTTTGACTTATACACGATTTTGGATTTAGGCCCAATCCCGAGAATTTAAGTAAGTTGTGGGACTGCTGTACTTTATAAGACTTTATAGCCCCGAGAGGCTGTCAAAGTGGCTTACAAATTATTTGTACAATGCCATTACTTTCCAGTGCAGTATAGGAAATATTAATAACATGCTGTGTCCACGTGGGACCAGGTTTATTTAGGCAGCATATCCTGCCCTCATCCTTGGTCTTCCCTGCTGTTGTCCTGCTGCCATTAGACCTCAAGGACAAGGGAGTGAGGCTGAACATCTGGAACTCACTCAGCCTGTAAGTGAGGCAAGTGCTCCCTTGCTGGCATTTGCTAGGCAGGTCCCACTAATGGCCTTTTACTTCTCATAAAACATCCTGAAGCCATTTAACAATAAAAGCTATATAAATACAATTTCAAATTGATGCTGGTAAAAACTGGGATAAAAATCTCACTGGGAAAGGGCTCTGAACAACTGTCATGGACTGGCCAGGAAGCACCAGCCGGGGAATCCCCAGGGGAACCCTAAAGGAATACCACAGAGGAAGAAGGCTCAGAGCCAGAGGATAGGTGGTGGGACAGCAGTGAGTGGAGAGGGAGAAGAGGGGGCAGAATGGGAAGGAGTAGGTGTCAGAAGCAGAAGAGGCAACAGGGCTTAGTGAGCAAGAAGAGGCTGGGGCAGAGAGCAGTTCAGAATCAGAAGCAGGAGAGGAGCTAGGTCAGGAGACAGAGATGAAGCAGGCTGCTGCAGAATCCATGGAGTCTCCTCCTGCTGCTGCAACAGTCAGCTCCCCTCCCCTCCCCGGTCTAACAGAACACACATAGAAATGAAGAGGGTGGAGCAAAGAGACAAGACAGCAGAACTTAAGGCTACTGGGGAGAGAAGCCTTAGAGAGTAGTGGGAAGGCAGGGACTTTCAGTCCTCTCAGTTGCCTCATTGGGGGAAGACCTACTGGGAAGAGTTGCTATGATCACTAGGCATGCACTATTTTGGTTTCTTTGAATAAAAAGTTAACTTCAGTGACACTGGGTATTTTATTATTGACCTGCTCCTGACAACTGGAATTTCCTCAGATTCTTGGAGAATGAAGATACTGTCAGTGAAGATATTGTGAATGGCCCACAGCCTCATGTTGTGCAGGTTCGATAGAGGGACCTGCCTGCCTGGGTGGCCCAGCTCTCACTGACATGGATTCTGCAGAGGAAGATGCAGAAGTATTGTATGTTTGTTTTTGTAGTTTATTCTGCTATACCATATACTGATTTCAGCAGCAAACCCAGATGATGATTCCTGCAGTATTGCCATGTACACTCGTATCTTGGAAGCTGAATGCCTTGCCACTTGTACATTTTGGCTCCCGAACACCGCAAACCCAGAAGTGAATGTTCCAGTTTGCAAACGTTCTTTGGAAGCCAAACAACCAGCACGGCTTCCGTTTGGCTGCAGGAGCTTCCTGCAGCCAATCAGAAGCCAGGCCTTGGTTTCCAACAGTTTTGGAAGTCAAAGGGACTTCCAGAATGGATTCCGTTTGGCTTCCAAGGTACGACTGTATATAGTAACCCTTTAATAATCTAAAGACTTGTTTTGGAAACGGCACAATGACAATATAACAACATTTATACCAGCTAAGCACTTTCCCAATTCTTTTGTTTTCCTCCTTTACATAAAACTTCAGACAGGCCAGTTAAACTAGCTAGAACAATATTCTTTTTATTATGTAAATAGGCTTCTATATTTTCATGAAGTATTTGCCTTCTCTTTTATTGTATTTTTTAAAAGCTAGATTTTCACAGCAACAAGCCAAACATAAGCAGGCAAAACAGAAATGTCTTCAGAAAATAATATGATGATTTCTGGGGTTTATAAATTCAGATAAGCATGCTTTCGCTGTCAGGATTATTAATAAGATTAGCCCTTGTTTGTTTCTTATGTTCTAATTCAGGAGAAGGAATTAGCTTACCATATGCTTATTACTGGTCTCTTCTTATTGATAAAGACTTGCCCATCAATGTTCGATATAGACAGTTCTGTATGCAAAGTGATTCATAAAGTCACTCACACACACACACACAATTTGTGTTCCAACAGAGTTAAATAATAGAGTATGTTGTTGACTTCTTTTTCTCTTCCCAACTATAAATCACAAAATATTTTAGCTGGTGTGGATACTCTGATTTGAAAGGATGCATGTGCATGAATGCTGGTGTAGGAAATTAGATGTTAGTATCTCCTAGAATTAAGATTCAGGTATCAGGGACCAAATGTTTTTTAGTTGCCCCTTGTCATCATTAGTACTTAGCTTGAAAGCTATTGACATTGATCCAAGACGAGAGACAGTTCACCTGACTTCATATTTTTGGCTAGCTGCTTGCTCTCATCCTTGGTTCAAAATCTGTTTGTGTTTCTCATGAGCGTGTTTTAAGCCCAGATTCCAAGGAAGCAGATAACAAGTTTGTAATGAGTACACAGGACAGGAAAAATAAAAAAAATAAAAAATCCACTGGGAATAGGTTACCTCTCATAGTAAAGTAAGTTTCCTGCTGCTACACAAATATACAAGGGTTAAGGTTCCCTAAAGAAACAGATAATCATATGGCACTTTGGTGAAATGTGTGACTCATTTTAGGATGGAGCTTATATTATGCAGGTAAACACATGTTTCCTGAGGAGATGTGACATTTAATGTGAATGACTGGGTAGTGTGTTTGCAGTGAAGAATGTTGAGGAGAAGAGGAAGTCCTTTAATCTCCTTTCACCTACAGATTCTCCCTTGAAAAAAGCTTCTTTTGCTTTGAGAACTCAGCTAAGGAGGATATAATGATGATGACGATGATGATGATGATGGATAAACCCAAGCAAACACACATGAGCTGGGAGAATAATTTCCAGGGAATAATTGGAAACAATTTGTCCAGGGAAACAATTTGTCTTATGCATTCAAAGTAAATAATCTATGGGTCTTTGACTGCAGCTCTGCAGCAAATCTATCAAAATCTTTTCTTGGATGAATTGGGTGTTATATTCTTTATATGTATGTATTTCCTCTAGAATAATGTTTCAGTAACATATTCCAGGTGTAATTGGTAAACTTTATAAATAGCAAATATGTATGCTAATCTGTTTTATGGTTTTAATATGTTAATGACATTTCTTGTTGGATACATATTTTTCTTTTTGAATTGATACACAGATTCTTTGCTTCTCTCTGGCACACTTGATAATATTTAGTTCCCCACCCATGGATGCTGATTTTGTGCAAAATCAAAAATGGACTAGGTAGCAATCTGTTTTCTTCAGGTATTGTGTGAAATCTTGATTTTACGGTTTTAAAGTGCAGTATCTGAGGAGCTGTGATAGAGCATTTTCCAGAACTGGACCTTTTTGGGGGTCAAAATGGATTTTAACCTAGTGTGTAGTATACAACTAATATTTTTCCAATCTAGATTTTATATATATATATATATATATATAGTATACAGAAAATTAAGGACTGCGGTATAGACATTTTGTTTCAGTGAAAGTTGGATTACTTAGGTGCTGCTTCTCTCTGCATGTTCATTTAGAAGAGACTTGAATTTTATTTATTTATTGGCGTCTTACAGTGTTAGTCCCACAAAAAATGTTTTAGATAAAGCCATGCATATCAGTTACGATATTTAAACCAGTTTTAATTATTTGGGAATATTCATAGAGAGGCTGTGGGGATCTGCTTTCCCTACATCTTTGATTTATTACCTCTTGTGTATACTTCAGTGTGGCACAAATTATTTACATGGCGGCGCAGCACAAATTGTTATTTAGAAGACAAGGTTGCTAATTATTGTTGTTAATGGCAGAAATGCAAATCAAAGTCCTTGATTTGTATATTAAGTTGTCTTGGTGAGCTTATATGCAAATATGTCTTATTATGAGTGCTTTAAGTAAAACTGTGCTCAAAACTGAGAATTCACATGCAGGGAGAGATTAGAGGACTCCCTCAGGGTTGGAGAAAAGGGTATTTTGTTGTTGCTTATGCCAATTCACACAACAATACAAAAAAAAATCATTAATATTAATATTTTAGGTTTCTGTGTATTTTGTTCCAGATGAGTAGCAAAATTTGTAGTTAGTACCAAAATAAACATTTGTACACAGATTAATGCTTCAAAGGTAGCCATTATTCATGACTAAATGATGCGATTTTTGCTCGTCCTGCCATCCAACTTGCAATCCAAAGGTGAAATGGAATGAGAAACCAGGTTCAATTAAGCACAGTTCCAAGTCACACTGAGACCATTTTTAGACAATTACATCTCAACACACCATGAATCAGCAAACCAGGAAGTTTGGATTTAGATTTGATATCCCGCTTTATCACTACCCTAAGGAGTCTCAGAGCGGCTAACGTTCTCCTATCCCTTCCCACAACAAACACTCTGTGAGGTGGGTGAGGCTGAGAGACTTCAGAGAAGTGTGACTGGCCCAAGGTCACCCAGCAGCTGCATGTGGAGGAGCGGAGACGCGAACCCGGTTCACCAGATTACGAGACTACAGCTCTTAACCACTACACCATGCTGGCTCCCAAGTATTCTGTTAACCATATTTTCTTGTTTTGTCCAAACTGGGAAACTAAATAATTCATAGCTTTGGAATGAGCCAGTATACTTATACAAAGTTTGTAGTTTACATAATATTCTGGCTTGTTCCAAAACTTTTTAAACTTAGTTACTTGAAGAATTCCTGATTTATTTGCTCCAGCAATAAAGGAAGGAGCAAAGGAGCTACTTGCACGATCAGAAGGTTTACTCACATTTCAACTTCTTAAACCAATATATGACTATCTGAAATATTAGTCTATTACCTAAGCTTTCTTACATTAGCCCATGAATGAACTCTTGAGTGAACCAATGTGGCTGGAATCCATTCACTGCATGAGTGCTACTCTAGAGCAGTGAGCGAATGTCCCGGGACATTCACAGGGAAAAATGCTTGTTTACAAAGTTATTGTACTACCAACCTTACTATATGCTTGTGAAACGTAGACCACTTATAAACACTATCTCCAAATCCTCGGAAGATTCCATCAATGGTGTCTCCGAAAAATGTTACACATCACTTGGGAAGACAGGCAAACTAATATCAGTGTATTGGAAGAAGCAAAGATCACCATTGTTGAAGCAATGATTCTTCAACATCAACTTCGTTGGACTGGTCATGTTGTGCAGATGCCTGATGATCGTCTTCCAAAGCAACTACTGTATTCTGAACTTAAAAATGGAAAGCGTAATGCTGGTGGTCAACAAAAGAGGTTTAAAGACTGTCTCAAGGCAAATATAAAAAATGTAGTATAAACACTGATGACTGGGAAACACTAGCCTGCGAGCGGTCCAGTTGGAGAACAGCCTTTAGCAAAGGTGTCATGCGCTTTGAAGACACTCAAACTCAGGACACAAGGGAGAAATATGCTAAGAGGAAGGCACCCTTGGCAAATCCACACCGTGATCAACTCCTGCCCGGAAACCAATGTCCCCAGTGTGGAAGGACGTGTGCATCCAGAATTGGCCTCCACAGTCACTTACGGACTCATTGTTAAAACCGTGTTTATGGAAGACAATCTTCCTCGGCTGCGAGTGATCGCGAAAGAAGAAAAGAAGAAGAGCAGTGAGTGAATTGTTTTGGGATTCAAATAATATTCCTTGTTTCCGCTTCTGAGTAAAATTTAATGAGAAGAGGCATGGCAATATTCCATTTTAAGAACAGAATAAGAGCCTCCTGGATCAGGGCAATGGCCCATCTATTCCAGGATCCTGTTCTCTAACCGTGGTCAATCGGATGCCTGTTGGAAGTCCACAAACAAGATTCAAGCACAACAACATTCTCCCCTCCTGTGGTTTCCTGGAACTGGTATTCGGAAGCATTGCTGACTCCAGCTGTGGATTGCTGTGTTGCTATACTGTAGCAAGTAAATTTTCTGGAGTAGAAGAACAAAAACACACTTCCTGAATCCTAGCAAGATTTATTTTAACATTTTGAGGTCCATATTTCTGTGTCACTAGAAGTGCCCATGTCAGCTAGCAAGCACCATTTGAAAATAGTTCAACTTTTAGACAGTAGCTGTCAAGCTAGAGCAACAAATACAAATTTCAGAAAGGAAGGGAAGCAAGGCAATCCAAGATTTTACATGCTAATCAAAATCAAAAGATTTTTTAACTGGCATCACAATGTCTGTAAAGTGGGCAGCTGACTGATCTCTTGGGGAAGGCAGATCCACAACCTGAACAGATTTGCAGACTTGTATTGTAAGAAGCAATCCTTTAAGTACGTAGTGGTGAGTGACTACCCACCAGCTTGTGTTGGATTGGAGAATAAGCTAAACAAAAATCAGGGACAGTTAAGTTTATTTTCTGAACCAGTCTAACTTCAAAACAGAAGAAGGGGCCACTGTTGCCACCACCTCTGCAGAAATGGTGAGGGGTAACATTCCAAAACTATTGAGCCAGATAAAATAGCAGATTTTTAAAAGCTGGGCAAATGCTCTTGGAAATAGTTGTAGAAATTCCAAAAGCTGTTACAAAAGTTCTGCTTTCAAGCTTCCGTTTGTGGGAACACCATGACAATGATACACATTTTAGTGTTGAGATGGGCCTATCAGACATATTATCTCAGATACTGCTGGACTGCTGGGTTAGCAATTATCTTCTTATTTATATAAAATTCATGCCACAGGCCATTTCTGAGATGGCATTGGAATTTTTACCTGGCCCCATTTTTGCTCAGCTTTTTGCTGTGAATAAAGCAAAACAATTACAATATAAGATTTCAATCCACAAGTGTCAGCTTTGCAAATCTCTTTTAATATTTAAACGTAGCATGAAATTATGTTAATGACCAACCTCCATGGGCACTGCGTTAAAAATTGGCAGAGGTGTCTTTTCTTGCTTCTTCTTCCACACCTCCACTGTCCTTCCACCTCCCCCCCTAGAATAGCCTGTGATGGGTTTTGCAGACTAGAAGGGATACGTTTCCCAAAAAATCCAAGCAAATATTTGGGAGCAAAGTAATCATGTTTACATTATGATAATACCCAAGCATTCACTTGAAATCTAATGTGTGTCATCTCATTTAATAAATGTAGTCCAGTTGGATTAGCAATTATCAAGATATAAGGGCTGGTGAAATAAATGAAGCTTTACATGATAATATCTGTGGCTATTCAAATACATTTCCATGTTCTGAATTGAAATGAGATCTCCTATCACACAACAGTTAGCATATCATGTGGCCATTGGCTGACTCTAGGTTGCTGAAAGCCCCATTTGTGCCGCAGCAAGTTTATTCCTAGGAAAGGGTGTTTGAACAGATGACGATAATTGCATGGTTCTCCTAAATTAAACCTGTTAAGAATACATTAAAAATTGGAAACCTAATTTGCCTCCTATAATAGTTTTGTATCAGAAAAATGATGGGATGTTTTTGAATATGTTATTCCTATACTAGACATAGAGCTTGAAAATGGGGGAATTGTACATTGTCAGTATACAAGGGAGGTACTGTTTTTGATAAAGGAAGTGGGCAAATGATCTGATGCCCTTTTTGGCATGAAGTATGTGATGCATGTAAATTGATGCACCTTAGGAACACAAGGATTGCCTAGCTGGATTAGACAACAGCTCTGTCTAGTTTAGCCTTCTGTTCTAGATGTGTTGTTGCCTTTTCTAACCTCAGCCTCTGTTATATTGTTTTTAAATAACCCTGCTAAACAGACTTGACCCTTCTTACTATTTTTAAAAAATCATCCTTTTAACTAACCCTCTTATTTTTTTGTAATTTCTCCCATTTAAAATTAAAGACATTTGTGATGGATTTTCTGGGTAATTTTAATTAATATACGTGAGGAGCTTTACATTTTCCAGCACTTTGACGATATTACACACAAACTCATAAAACCATAGAATTGCGGAGTTGGAAGGGGCCCCAGAGGTCATCTTGTTCAGCCCCCTACTATGCAGGAATCTCAACTAAAGCATCCATGACAGATGGCCATCCAACCTCTGCTTAAAACCTCCAAAGAAGAAGAGCCCACAACCTTCCAAGGGAGTCTGTTGCACTGTCAAACAGCTCTTACCGTCGAAAGATTAATAATAATAATAATTATACCCCGCCCATCTGGCTGGGTTTCCCCAGCCACTCTGGGTGGCTTCCAACAGAATATGAAAATACAAAAAGTCAGTCAAACATTAAAAGCTTCCCTAAACAGGGCTGCCTTCAGATGTCTTCTAAAAGTCTGGCAGTTGTTTCTCTCTTTGACATCTGGTGGGAGAGCGTTCCACGGGGCGGGTGCCACTACCAAGAAGGCCCTCTGCCTGGTTCCCTGTAGCTTGCTTCTCACAGCGAGGGAACTGCCAGAAGGCCCTCGGCACTGGACCTCAGTGTCCGGGCAGAATGATGGGGGTGGAGATGCTTCTTGTAACTTGAATCCCTTGGTTCTGTAGCAAGCCTTCAGAGCAGGAGAAAACAAGCATACTCCCTCCTCCATGGGACTGCCCTTGAGATATTTGAAGATGGTTATCATGCCTCCTCTCAGTCTCCTCCTTTCCAGACTAAACATACCCAAATCCCTCAACTATTTCTCATAAGACTTTGTCTCCAGACTTAATTGCCATCCTCTGCACAAGTTCCAGCTTGTCAATATCCTTCTTAAATTGTGGCACCCAGAAGTGGGCACAATACTCCAGGTGTGGTTCTGACCAAGGCAGAATAGAGTGGTACTATTACTTCCTTTGAGCCACTATGCGGCCTAGAATAGAATCATAGGATCTTAGCGTTGGAAGGGACCCAAGGGTCATCTAGTCAAAGCCCCTGCAATGCAGGAATCTTAACTAAAGCATCCATGACAGATGACCATCCAACTAATAGCATTAGTTTTTTCACCGCTGCACCACATTGTTGACACTGTTGGTGTCATCTGCAAAATTGATGACCACCCCCTCAATTCCTTCATCCAAGTTATTTATAAAGATGTAGAACAACAACGAGCCCAGAACAGAACCCTCTAGCACCCCATTTGTCACTTTCCCCCTGGCATAATGAGGAACCATTAGTGAGTGCTTTTTGGGTTTGGTCAATGAAGCATCATAACCATTTCATACCTTCTAAATGGTTCAAATTACTTGATGAATCACTGACTTCTTCTGCTGACCTGAGTTTCTGATCTTTCTTTGATTTTGCAGGTCAAAAACTCAGTTCAATCATGGCATTTGATTAATTTGTCAGTTTACTGAATTTCTCTTGTACATTTTTGAGCAGTTTTTCTTTTGTTGTTGTTAAAAAAAGGTGACTGAAACTTCCCCATTTCAGCTGCAGTTAAAACAGTACAACTTCTGTCAGAGGTTCTCGAAATGGTGAGGTGGATTCCCCCTAGAGAGCAAGTGGTAGCTGGAGTAAAAGTGCAAAGATTGAGGGAAAGGATCTGGAAGCAGGTGACAACTCCTTTATCACCCAAGACCTGAGTAGATCGAATGCCCTCATACTAATCCACATTGGAATTGTAGAAACATTCCAGAGTCTTAGCCCTTTAGTGGCACAGATGCTTGAGCTGTCATAGCACATAAATAATAAGGATAAGTTCTTGTGTAATTGCTTCTTCAGGGGTATGTGCTGCTCTGATGAAGTTTGAAATGCAGAAATTATGTGGGTGGGGCTTGTGGTGTGATCACTCACTCTCTATGCCATCTGAAGGTCAGTAGGATTAGTGTGGAGTGTGTGTGTGTGCCCCTCCTATGCAGTTTTCCTGTGATCACATAGAAGTAGCAACCATGCTGCTCGGGCAAGATAAGGATTGGTTCTAAAAGCATAATCTATAGATAATTTAATCTAAGGTTACTAGACGTCCCTGTTTCCTGGGGACAGTCCCCGGATTTACAAATCAGTCCCCATACAAAATCCATTGAGGTAGAAAAGTGTCCCTGGATTCATTGAAAACAATCTGGTAACCTTAATTTAATCAAGCCTGAGTGTCTGTGTGACCAAAATAAATACATGTTCTTTTCCTATTATTTACCCTTGTCTTCACTTTCCTTCCTCTGATGTTTCCCTCTGTGCTGAATTTTAGATTCTTTCGTTTGAGGATGAGGACTGAGAGGCTGAACCAAAATGTTCACAGAGAAAGTGGGTTTAGAGGGCAGATCTGAAGGAAGACACACACACACACACACACAGAGAGAGAGAGAGAGAGAGAGCGAGCAAAAAGGCAATATTAATGTAATTGTATGGTTGCCTCCATATTCCTTTTGTGTGGTGCTTTACCGATAAATGCATGTGTTCTTGTGCATTGTTTTAGCACTCTTATCACAGGGACTGTGATACTCTGTAAGATTGAGGAGGCACCTACACATAGCATCTGTGCACTATAACAGTGCAGGGACTTGGTTAGCAGATCTGAGAAGCTACAGAAGGAAGGGACCATCTCTTACACTCACAGTTGGACTAAACACAAAGCTTCTCTGTAGCAAAAAGCCATAAGTTGAAGCATGGCAGCTGAAGGATATTTGCATCATATATAGCCTGGCCACTTTCCCTGAAGATAAATGATTCTTCCCTCCTCTGTATTCAGTTGTTCATATGTTAATAGTAAATTATTTGTAAGTAATAAGTAAAATTGTGACCAAATTTTAAATGCAAAATCTATACCAACCTCTTTCTTGTCAATTGTAAAGTCTCAGCAAAATATCACTTAAGTCTGTGAACCTTCTATAACTTTGGAAATTTGTAAAAAGACTATTACCATAGTTTACAACTTGCGTATGGATGCAGTAAACTTGGGCTTTAATTATTCAGTTTTCCTTCTGCAATCCTCATTTATTTATTGCATTTGCTTTATGCAAAATACCATTAAATAGATTCCGCTTCTAAGAATTGCTTTTTTAGAATAGAATTGTTGCAGTCACACAGATAATTCTTTCTCAGGTGTTTAAATAGTAAAGATTGACCATTACCCCCCTTCAGAAATTATGCTCCTCATTTTCTAACCTCCATGTATTTACTAAAGGTCTGATAGGGGAACCTGCACCTGGATGGTCTTCCTATTTGGTGGTTTATATATCTTGCATACATTTTCCCTTTTTTCTTTATTTTAAAAAATCCATGCCTCATATTTTCATCAGAACAAGTGCTTAAGTTGTCTTAGAAACAGTGAAAACTGTCTCACAGTAAGATCTCATAATGCAACCAATTCCCTCCAAGCAAAACAACATACATAAGAGCAGCAGTAAAGTAACAGAAAGGTTCTCATCTTAGCTTCCTGAAGCACTGGGAGAATTCAGCTGTTTTTCTTGGTCATCTGAAAGACAAAATAAATGGTGCCAAGTGAATATGGAGGACATTCGGCAGTTGAGGAGCGGCCACAGAAAAGACCCTGTTCCAGATTTCTGCTGCTTAACCTCCAGCGGCAGTGGGGTCTCTGATGAAGATCTCATTGGGCAGGCAGGCTCACATGGGATAAAGATGTTCTTTGGATCTCTCAGACTCAGGCTCTTTTGCGCTTCATTGGTCAGAACTCAGCATTTTGCATTGTGCCCAGAAAGTGGAAACTGCTTAAGATCTTTTATCTCAGGTGAAATATGTTCAGTGTGGTGAGCCCTGGCAGCTGCTATACCAGAAGTAATAGTATCTAAAGTGTATTTGCATCAGTGTATTTGATTTATGGCAGTGGGAACTAACTCAACATGAATGCATTTAATTTCACATTTCTGTAGTTTTGAATCCCATATCTTTCTGTAATGTACTTTTACATTTAATGTACATTTCACTGTATGTTCTGGATTTGTTACCTTTTTATTTTTATAGGGTTTCCTCTTTCCTTTTGTTATTTCTTGATTTAAGCAGTGTTTTTATTTCTTTTCCTATCTCTTTGGGAAAATTCCAAAGCAGAGTAAGTGAAACTTTTCTTCTGATTTTTTTTAAATAAAAAATATATCTCTTTTCTTTTTAAGGGTCCATCTTGCTGGGGAGATGTTCTGATTCCAAACAGAATAGCTGGTATTTGCCAGTCAAGAAACTGCAGTGGAGAAGTAGCGGTAAGAGACTGTCAAAATGTAATGACTATCAAAAAGCAACATGACTCACTTAGGGAAATTAAACAGAAATACTAAATTGTCTCAAATTGTATATTTTTAACATAACTATGATTGAAGAAGGTCATCAATTCAGGAAAAAAACATCAACATTTTAAAAGTGACATAGAAGTTAACTCTGTTGAGGTAGGAGTTTTCCCATGTGTGTTCTCCTAACATGTCTACAACCTGCCTCTGAATAGTCACATCACTGCTGTGGCATGAAAATGACCCTTGAAAAATAAGATAAATGCCTCATTGAACATCTAAATACTATAAATGATCCTTCCAGCCCAACGACATGATGGAAAGTCAGCTCTTTTCTACATAAATGCTGTTGTTTTGACTTGTCATTTGTATCTTGTCCTTGATTTTCCCAGCCCCACCCCAAAGTGACATTTGAAATGCATTTGGAGGCATCTTCTTGGACCAAAACACCTGTGGAATTAGGAGGGAAGCTAAGAGCATGTTAGAGTAGCCACACTTGTCATGGGGATTTTACATATCCCTACTGCTAGTTTTGTTGCCTTGTTAAAAATCAAATTTACCCTGTTGTAGCAAACTAATTTTCATTTTCATGGAATTATGCATATTGCATGCTTGCCGGTTTTATGGCTAATGGCCACAGTTGAACTAAGCACCTTTCCCATTTATTTTCTTAAGTTTATGAATGTACGTATAACTGTGTTAGATTGCGGTTGTTGTTGTTGTTTTTCCACAGGAGGGCTGAAATAAACATGATGACATTGTTCACACACTAACTCTTTCCTTTCTGAGTATTAACATTCATGTTCAGAGACATAACATTTGATAATATTTGAATATTTTCACAGTAGCCCAGACCAATCCCTAAAGTTTTCCAAACCTCTCCTATATGTGCTGAAGCATGACTCATGTCACATGTTGTTTCAAGTCATGTTCTAATACGTTTTTGGGATCATCACTTCTTTTTGCCTCTTTTTACTTACAGGAAATAGGCAACCGCTGCTAGGTAATTTGATGGATTACTAAACTCTCCGTATTATGTTGTAATCATCAGGCTACATCACTTTGGATTATGTGTGCATTTATAGTCTCATCTATGATCATTGCAACAGTGACTGCATTTATAATGGGGCCTGGCACCATGCATAATTAAAAGCAGACAAAATAAATTCTGCTCTTGAAAACATTGTGGTAGCTGGTGGGATTTATAAGTACTCTAAAAAGGTTTAAAAGTTGTTTTCAATCCATCACTGGAAAGAAAATACTTCTGAATACTTTCTTCCAGGATTCATATTGAGTCCCGACTGATATGGAGAATGAAGCCAGATAGCTTGGCTGCACCTTTTTCTGCAGCATTCTAGTTTTTTCTTGGGAGGAAAACCTGCTCCAAGATAATCCTTGATTATATCATGTAATTCTAACTGTAATTCTAACTTTAATCTATGATTAGAAGCCAAGATACATCTGGGTATTTCTCAGTCCTGGGAATACCCTTGCCTATGTTCTGATAACCAGAATCCAATTGCTGTAATCTTCTGAACATGTGATACCTTTATCCTGTAGGATTTTCACTGGGTATTATGATGGTAGGTTTTTTATTATCTTGTTGAGCACTTAAATTGATGAGGGGCACTATAAATATCTAGATTGCGATCTTAGACAACATGATTAGAGTTTTACCTCAGGATTTCGGTGCTTCATGAAATAGTATAGTGCAGATCTAGTCATTAGAAATGCTGCTACCTTTGAATTCATTCTCTACATAAAATGCACATATTTATATGCATTTTTAATCAAATGTTGGGAAATTGTGTTATCTGATTGATAGGCAAAACCCAGCCATCCTTTGAAATATGAAATTTGATGAATGTTTCCAATGCAGTTCTTCAGCAATGTTTACACAATTGTGTATACCTGGGTAAAATGTGTGTAAAAGGTATAGAAATGTGTTTATTAGAAGAAATTTGCACTAAATGCTGAATATATATATAAATCACCAACAGAGGTGGAAATGTGGAGAATTTTAAGCTGGAAATATGAGAAACTGAGACAAACAAAAAATGACAGATTTTCCCATTTTCAGTAGAGAACTTGCATATGATCAGGTGGCATCCCCCCCCCCCCCGGCTTTGGAAATACAGGCATACCTCAGAGATATTGCAGGATCGGTTCTGGACCGAACAATTTCTCCCCCCCCCCCAATACATACAAAAGTTAGGTTTACAATATACTATAGTCTATTAAACCAGCCCCCCTGCCTGCAGGGGTGGGAGAGGAAAAACTGGGTTCCAACCCTAGCCATCTCTACTCCCATGGCCAGAAGAGGGGCGTGGGACAGGCTGCCCCATAAGGAGCAATATCTGTAAAGCACAATAAAATGAGGTCTGCCTATAGTATCATGACCAAAGCAAAACCTCCTGTAGACAGATTCAAAAAAAATCTTCTGGCTATTGCCTAATGGATATGTACTTTCTCCTCAAGGGTTCGATATTATTACATGCATTGTTCATTGGGGGGAAACCATCACTGTACTAATATTTCAACTGTGAAATTTGTAATGGGAAATTATTTTTAAAAGGCATTGTCATGTAAGGGAGCAGAGCCTTCCTGATTGTGAAATGAATGGATATTCCTGTCTCATTTTTAAAGAGCCAGGCAATTAAGTAGTCTCTTTTCCTTAGTCAAGTTGTGATCGGCATGAAAGCATCATCAAGAGTCTCTTTCAGAATCACACTTTTGAGAAGGTGAGCAAAGAGACAGAACTATGACCTTGCTGAGAGTCACTCTGCAGTAATTCAACCGCAGGGGACTCATCAAACCACTGTGATGCACTGGAGAATATATCAGGCTAAGAGATTTATCCGGTCTCAGTGGGAAAATATTAGATACAGGGTTCAGATCAGTCAGAAAATGTTACATTCTGGATTTCTGGGCTCATGCAAATGACATTATTATCTAAACGTGCTCTTGATCCTGTCTCTTAACTTGCTTCATGGGAAGTGCTTCAGTAATCCTGGAGGCTGCTGCTGGGTGTATCTGATTTAAGAGGCTCATAACATAGCACGTGTTTAAAAGGGTGATGGTACATAGAGGAGAAGGCAGTCTGCAAATCTAAGCGTTCCAGCTGCTTAGTTCTACAAGTTAAAACACTCCTAGCACTTTTAAGAAAGAAGACAGAGCCAGAACATAAGAAGCAGCCATATCACGATATGGGTCTATCTAGCTCAGTATTGTCTACGGACTGAAAATAGCTCTCCGGGATTTCAGGCAGGGGTCTTCCCCAGCCTTATCTGGAGACTTGAGTGCTACAATGTTCTGCATACAAGGCAGGTGCTCTACCAATGAGCTATGGCCCTTTGTGGAACAGTGCGCCTCTCCCTTAAACAGATGGTACCGCATATGAGCTAGGGGTTCTTCGGAAACATCATGCAGGGTTTCATTGCTGTACTTCCCCCCTCTCTGCCTCACAATTCCATTTTTTTTTTCTTTTTGTGTTAGAGAAATGGTGTGAATAGGATAATGGTGCAATTAGACATTTATGTGGAGGCCCTATCATCTACATCATGGAGAGGATTATATGCTGCTGCTCCACCATATGAGGACCCCAGGTAGCACCTGAATTTAGGCTACATCTCAATTTATGTTGTACATTAAAATTATATGCTGTTTGGTGCATTTGGCTGTCCATATGGTGGATCAGGGACGCAGGATCTACCCCTCCTGAAAAAGCATTGCAGCACAGCCAACTCGTCCAAACCTCCCCATCAGTCCAGCTTTAAGCACCTGACCACCTGACCATGACTGTGTGTTATCTCCACTGTCTGGTCAAAGTACCTCCAGTCTGCTTGGAGGCATCAGTCATAGCAGAGGGTCAGGTGACAGGTGGGAAGGAGACTTTCCTTCTCCTTTTCTCAGTCCTTTGAAAGGCATGGGTCAGAGTGGAGTGGCAGAGGAATGCCCTGTGCTGGTCCCTCCCTTCCCTGTGGTTTTGCAAATGCCAATTTGGCATTATTTCAAGTGGCTTAGCATATTCAACTTGGGGGGGGGGCTGAGGTTTGTAAAATATGCTAGTAACTCTGTTAATGTCAGTGGAACTCTTTCGAATTAAGTGGCTGGCTTTAGGTAATGTGCCAAATAAAGCCTAACATTGTGGGTAAATAAGTGAAAATGACCCATTCAGAACGGCTTCCGTGTCAGTGAGATCACTTAAAGTGCTGGCCAAGGAGCTTGAAAGGATACTTGGAAGTGCACCGAAGTGTTTCCAGTGTCACTATGCCTCAACGCATCCTTGAAGGGCTCTGCCATGGCTTGAAATGTTATAGTGAGGAAAGAAAATAGACTCTGGGTGGCCTGTTATCCACAGTCTATCATGTCAGTGGTCTGTAACAGCTGCTTTTGGAGCCTGGGTAGCCTGTTATGCCAATCTGCCATTAATCTCCTGATCAATGATACAGCTTACTGTAACAGCTCTTTCTGGAGCTTTTAAGGCACGGTGTGTGAATGAATGCTCTGGGAGTTTTGAAGTCTTGGAGCATTAGCAGGAAAAAGTCTATGTTCAGATTTTTGGACTGTGTTTGATTACGTTTATCTTTCAAAAAGTATTTATGAAAGCGAAGTAGTGTCAACCTGACCTGCTGCTGGGCTGGGACTTGGAGACTGTGGTGCAGCTTGTTAATTTGATCTTGATCCAAGCTGAGGACTGGTGCATAACATATCTCATCTTATGAAAGGGCAGGAGTCATTGTGTTATTGTTCTTATAGTCATCCTCACTGGCAAGTATTTGGGCAACTAGTTTAGGACCCAAGTCAAACTGGAAAGCTGTCATATGTCAGAAAGCTGAAACTAATTGGTACGCTCAGTTGTGTGTATGCCTGGGCCTCATATTGTCCAATAAGCATTTTTAATGTGAAAAGGGATTTGGGCAGAGAATATTCCCTGAAAGAAAAAACCCTAAAATCTTAATATTTTTTCCACACTGGTTCATTGTTGTTTGCAACAGTGAATGTCTGCAGCTTTGGCAACAGTTCTTGTTCCTCCTAGTAACAATCATCTGTTCACATTGCCAGTTGGATTTGACTGTGCCTGCCTTATAAATTAGCCCCAAGTTATCTGTCTGCTTCCAAAAAGGCAAAATTATAGCCTGTGCTTTGCTCCTAAATGAGGTTAGTGGAGGATGGATGGAGCCCTCCATCCCTCTGTTGCCACCCTCTTGTACAATTTAAAAGCACAGTGGTAAAAATAAAAATAGCAGGCTGGAAACATAGCAAGGTTATGGAAGAGGTGCAGAACACACCCTTCCACTATACTACACTATAGGGAGTGCAGGAAGCAGCCCACTATGCCACTTCCACAGAGGAAGCTCATTCCTGCAGAACTTTCGGGCCCCAATATTCCAGCTGGAAGACAAGAGGTTTCTACACAATGAGTTTGGGCTCACTTCTGGCTGTGAGAGCCTCACCCCATCAACCACAGGAGCAGAGGAGATAGGAGAGGCAGACAGGAGCTACCAGGCCTAGCTAGCTGGACAAGGCTACTGTTAATCCGAGATTACTCAGTGGGGAAGCCTACTGCTCAGGCCTGCCTGAGAGCTAGGAATGGGCAGAGTATCCAACTCAAATATAAGCTATTAGGAAGGGCTATTTGTAATTTTGAAAAATAGCCATGAAGCTGGAACAAACCATGCTCATGATGAAGATGTTCACACGGAGGTGGTGCCTGCTATTAATGCCTGAATGCCATGGGTGAATTCTATTGGATCAGCTAAGAGATCAGCTTCACCAATGCACATCAAGATATGTGGAAGGGTGTGATGAGTTTCCATTGCTACTGCTGAAAGTCCAGTAACCCTTGGCTACTTCTTTCAGAATTGTTCCATCCCAGCTGGTCATTGCAGGCACTTCATAACAGAGGCTAGTGTCTGAGCTTGTTTCTTCCCATCTTCCAACTCTCTTCCTTTTGTGCCATGCCTTTTAGACTGCAAGCCTGAAGGCAGAGAATCTGAACTGCAAAGTTACTATATTGAACTTGTAACATGGAGAAAAAATTGTGAGCCACTCTACCTATTTTCTTCTGAACAGCAAAATTAAAAATAATGCTTTAAATAAGCAAATTTTAGTATTAACTCCCCACCCAGCTTGATTCAGAAATGAGTTTGCATCTTTGGAGAACACTCTTAAGAAGCCCCTTAGAATTCAAAATTTCATCCATAATGTTCACTGTAGTATATCTTATTAACTTAAATCTTCATATATTTTTCATCCATTATTCTGGTTGGTAATTGCTGCTCAAGCAAACACTTCCCCAAAAGGATTTTGAAGGCTCTAATTAACTCTGGGAAATGCCACAGTGGAAAATGGATCTGTGCTGTCTCTGAGCTTGCCGCCCATTTGTGGGAATGCCTTCAAATTGTTTTCTGGTATGTGTGGAAGCCCCTCTTCTTCTTCTTTTAAAAAATGTGTTTGTTTATTTTAATGGATCAATACTTTAGAATTTCCACTAGACCTTGCCTTTCTTTGTATGCATGAACTTCATTCATACATTTGCTGATTGGTTGTTTTGTCTTTAATTACTATTTTAAAGAAGTTATGATTCTCTGGGAGCTTACCTCCTATAGGCATTTCCTTCTTGACAATGGCAGCATTGGCTTGCAATGGCAGTGTTGCTTTGTTCCATGTGTGCTATATGCATGTTGCCTGGAAATGTTCTTTGTTCTGAGATGGGTGTGAACATTCAGGTGTGTGTGGGTTTGCCCTTGTTCTTTCCGCATTAGATTTCCCATGCTTGGCAGTTACTTACTCTAAAACGTAAATGCTACTTGCCTTAAAAAAAGAGAGAGACATCTGAGCAACTTTAAAGAGTTTGCTGTGATAGCCAAAGACTGCTGGTCTCATTCAGCAGCAGCTGGAGATTTGAGGAAAGGGATTTTGTTTCCACAGGGTGATTTCATTATATGTGATGGATAAAATATCTCAAGCAATTATATAAGAACCTGATACTATGTGTCTCAGCAGAGCAATGAGCTTATCTGTTGAAATAAAATCCCCAGTAAAATCTAAGCAGCAGACTACGTTTACAATTTATATATGAAGTTGAACTGTTCTGGTAATACACTTCCTACCTAATATAAATTATACAGAGATTTCGTGGCTCCTTTTTCTAAGGATGCTTCTGAAATTCTGATCCAAATTTATTGCAGCGTTCTGGACTTTCAGCTGGCCTTGCTTCTGAAGTGGAATATTAGGAATTATCCTTTGTTGTTGCTTTCCAATTTTTGTGGAAAACACTGTGCATGCATAGTTTGCTACAGTTCCCTTTCCTCCTTTGCAAACCTCCCCCAGTACATTACCAAAGCAGACATGCATAATGATAAACTGCAAAAGAAAAAGAAGAAATATTGATGCTGTATGTAGGATTGTATCATTTTTGTGTGTGAGAGAGTGCATGTAGTTTTTACTGATATGAGCTAGAAAATAAAAAGCAAATTTGATGTGATTGGCTGCTATTGTATCAAGATTATATTGGGGTAGTCTTTTACCAATGTGCAGTGGTATGTTTGAACATGACTAACAGCAGTCCTAACTATAGGAAGCTGGTGTAACTTAGGCCAGTGTAATTTATACCGGTGTAAGTTACCCTTATCCCAAACTCCATTTAGGAGCCCCAGGTTGAGCCAGCAGGTGAGTATAGGTCCTAGGTTTCAAGGATTGGACCCAGGTCACACAATCAAGCTGAACAGGGTTTGGAATAGGTGTAAGTCTCGCCTTTCCCTGTCCTGCCTTCACCACATCCCTTGAATATTCATTTTAGAGTTTACACTGACATAAATTATGCCATTTTAAGGAGCTTGCTCATTCAGAAGATCTTGATCTGTGCTGGAGTAAGAGACTTACAGCCTGGCTCAGGTGGGAATGCCCAAGATTCACTAAACCAAAATCATCTCATCCCTGTGGACCTTGGGTTTCAATTGTGTTGTATAAGGCTACTCAGAAGTAAGCCCTGTTGAATTCAATATGACTTCCAGGTAACTCAGTATGGAATTTCACCCCAAAGGCTGCAATCCTTTGTACACTTACTAGGGCAGAAGTTCCAGTGCTTTTTTTTCTGGAGATACGCGGGGGTACGCATACCCCTAAACATTTTGTGAATCTTGGTACTTTTGTCCATTTACTGTATTTATTTTTCCTGATTTGAACTATAAAATGGTGATTTTCTTGAGTCAAAATGAGAGTACCCCTAAACATTTATTTTTAGAAAAAAAGCACTGGTAAGTTCAATTATATTCAGTGGAGCTTACTAAGTAGATCTGTATAGGATTTCACTGACCTAGGAGCGCCAGATATAGGACAGAGTGAATTAGAATAATTAGTGAATTAATTCACTAATAATAATTAGTGAATTAGAATAAGGGGAAAATATTCTTACCCCTGCTTGTCAACAAGAAAAGTCAATTTTGTTAATAATTCTAGGGCCTCATGATGTGCTATATAAAATGAATATTCTGCCACGGTAGAAATACACACACACCTTGAAGTAAGATTACTTCTGACCATATTGAAAGAAATCTTGGAAGAAAAGAATGAAAAGGGGAAGACAAGTAATACAATATTTTCCCATTAAGCAAAACTTTGATAGAAGTCAAAGTCATTCCCAGTCCAGCAAAAAAGTATGATATAACAAAAAAACCCAATTTTCTCTTTCATAAAATATGCATTGTCTTTTGTACAATGCTAATAAATTTTGAAATGACAATTTTGAACTGTTCTAAGAACTGAAAAGAACATCACTGGGATATTTGTCTTTTCAAACAATCATACATGATCCCTACTATTGTAGGGTTTATCCTATTTTATTTATTAATTTTAAAGTAGCAATATGGGTGGGTGGGTATGGGTTACACAGTTGAATAAAGTGAAGAGTTATTGGCATCAGAAGACATGAGTCAGATACCAACTCATAAGGACATACTGAAAACCTTCTTGTACCAGGTTTGAGTAATAACTTATCTGTCCCCCTAAACTGAATGCAATCCACCTAGCATACTTTATGGTTTATCTAGAACAGTAATGGGGAACAAGTATAGTTGGACTCTTAACTATCATCATTCCCAGCCAGCATGGCAAATAGTCAAGGATGGAGGGAGTTGTAGTCCACACGTTTCCCATGCCTGATCTAGCAGAAAAACTCCTTTTGCTGGAACTATGAAAACAGAGTGGTATGTCATCAAAGGCCACAGTATCAAAAACTGCTGGTTAGCATAGTCTGCAGAAGTTTCTCTGCCCATTTTTAAAAAGCATACATCATGGGTTTTTGTTTGTTTGTTTCCTTTGTAAACCCCTCTGAACTAGATGAAATAACACACCCTGAGTGTCAAAATAACATAAAAGACTTTGAATTTATATGCAATCCCAGATTCACTATCTCTGATACAGTTTGAATTATTGTGACTAGTTATTCAAGGGATACAAGGCAGCTGGGGATGGGTGGAGGAAAATGGCTGGATGACATTGCATGTATTAAGTTTCTTTTCTAGATTATGTTCACTTGAATCTCTTTGAGAAATATGATTATATGGATATGCGTTGTTGTGTAGATCAGTTCACCAATGTTATAGTTTCCTTTCCTATTTTAGTGTACTTGTTTAATTATTATGTGGCTTTGATCAGTGGCCTTTTCGTGAAGGCTTGGTTAGTTTGTTTGAAAAGGGAAGGGCACACAGATCTAACAATAAAGTGTTTCTTTTCCTCTTCTAAGTGAGACATTGCCAGAGGACTCAGTCTGTTAGTGTATTTGAACTTTTCCTTCATGGAGCCCCTTTGGAGTCTTAAATTGGCATACAAATTCAAA
The DNA here is from genome assembly GCF_965153285.1 of Podarcis tiliguerta. Classification (NCBI taxonomy): domain Eukaryota; kingdom Metazoa; phylum Chordata; class Lepidosauria; order Squamata; family Lacertidae; genus Podarcis; species Podarcis tiliguerta. Next base: position 51,118,019 of record NC_139536.1, read on the forward strand.
TCTGATTGCCTGTGGAAATTAAGCCTGGAGGAATGGATGGTTTCTCTACAGGAAACACTTGATAATAAAATTGAACAGTTGGATTCTACTTTGAGGGCTGATATATACATGTAAGACCTGAAAATCAGCAGCGATGTCTAGCAAAAGATGATGCAGATACATTTTAAATAGCTTCTTTGATGCCAAGCTTTATTTGTAGCTCATATTAGACCATACATATCTTTAACAATCTATATGTTAATGCAGTGGGTTGGGTTCAATACAGCTAGGATGAATCGTGACCTAAATTTTATTGCTGGCACTTACCTCCTCAAATAATTCAGACTGGATTCAACAAACTATGACCTCTAGCTATGGTTTTGCAATTTTCGTGTCATATTGCCCAGGTATGCAAAAGGAAGATGCGGACAGTTGAAAATGGGTTTAATCATGGCTTCAATTTTTCTAACTACATCAAATGATACTGGTAGAGAGAACGGGGGAAATATATATTTGTGGTATAACTTGTCTAGAGAGGAGGACTGGGATGAACCATCACAGGATGCTTACACCAAGTAGGGCTGTTGGTCCATCTATCTCAGGATTATCTATACACAGACTGGCAGTGCTTCTCCAGGGTTTCAGAAAGAGGTCTCTCTTGGCCCTTCCTGGAGATGCCAGGAATTGAGTGAGACCTTCTGCATGCAAAGCAGATGCTCTGCCACTGAGCTAATGACTCTTCCCCAGGAGAAGCATGTCCAAAACCCCTCTGTAGCAGACACTTCGTATATTTAAAAGGCTTAGTAAACTGCGTAATATTTCAAAAATATTCAGTGGTGCAGAGTCTAAAATATAAGCAATAAATCATTCAAGGGAAAACAGAACCTCGAAGCAATAATACGGAAATATGAAAGCAAATGGAACAGAAATTCAGACACATAAACCAGGGTCCATTCTTGTGGATCAAGGAAAGCATGGGCAAAAAGATAAGTCTTCGCAAGATGTTTGAAACAATTCACAATTGCTGCTTCACATAAGGCAGAGAGGCAAGAGCATTCTACAGTACAGGGGCCACAGCAGAAAATGCCCGTTTTTGGGTCACTGCCCTATGAGACTCTGTATGGTGTGATAGCACAAGTAGAATTTCTCCAGATGATATAAATGCTCTTACAGTCCAGGTGGTCTTTCAGGTAACATGACTGAGTTGTTCAGGGCTTTGTACATTAAAAGGATGTTGAACATGGCCTAGGAGGTGATCAGTAGTTGTCAAGTACCTCAGGGTCCACGGAGGGCTTCCCAAAAGATAACCCCCACTCCCCTCTAGCTTGAATTAGCCATGGTGGGCAGGGTTCCAGAGAGCATGGTTCAAAATGCAGCTGCAAGGTTGCTGACCAGAGTTGTTTTTTATTTGAGATTGTAAACTGTTTTGAGGCAGAAGTATTTTTTTAAAATTCTTGTTGCCCCAAGACACTCTCCTTGCCCCATTGCTTAACTTGTGAAATTCCACAAAATTTCATTTGAAAAAAATGTAGGGAGGAACTAGGAAACCTCTGGTCCTCCAGATATTGCAGGACTCCAAGTCCCACCAGCATGGCCCATCATAACTGAAGGTGGGAGCTGTAGTCTGACAACATCTGAAGAGCACCAGATTTCCCATTCTTGATGTAGTGAGAGGGAATACAGTGACTCAGGTGGGCAAAAATGTTACATAACAAGTTGTACTATTACTGCTGATAATAATGTATATCTCCAAGTTTAGTCAAAGCAATTCCAAGTAAGCAGGCAGCAGTAAGTTCCTGGGTAGCTCAATATAAAGGCTTTGAAAGTGCACAAAAAATTGAATATGACCATCGACAATAGAGCAATGTGAGTGTCTCTCTCCAATATCTGCTTTCTGTCTGTGTGCTGACTGACTGAACCCACTGCCCTTTTCAGAATGCCTCTGGCGAAGTCGGAGAAAAGACCTGCTATTCATGATAAAAGCTCTTTGGGCTCAGACTCCTTTGCCAGTTCTTCATCAAGGCTGTCCAGATCCAGTACGCTTGGTCTCAGTTAATAGATCAACTCTGACCTTTGTGGGAGAGAGCGAACGGGGAGCGGGGGTGAGAAATGTATGAGAACACTTTAAAAAATATTTCTGAATGAGGTGCTAGGCCACAGAGGGGAAGTTATGATTCTACATGCAATTTAATCATACTTCCTTTTCCCGGACTCGGTGCATGAGGCTTTGGATAATAAACTAAGTCTGAAAGTGACTCTTTGGGGGTCTCAGGTGTGACGCCCCAAAGGTGACCAGAAGGGCTTGACTTCAGTGGTAGGTGGGGATGGGATAAGGGAGTGAGTCTTAGACTTGAACCCTCCCTGTGTCTTAGGGATGGGAGCATGACAGGACTGAATATTGGAACAGGCTTGAAAGTCAAACAAATCTGTTATAAGTGTTTCAAAAAATAGGTTGTTTAACAGCGAGTATTTTGAATCAAGCTAGAGGGAGAGTTGATGGGTGAGTTCTCTCTCTCTCTCTCTCTCTCTCTCTCTTTCACACACACGCACACACACACACACACACACTTCTAGCGTGTTAGCCTGTTCTTCCAAGTACTGCATAGAAAATAGAGGGTTACTTCATTGAAGCAAAATGCTAACTGCATACAGACCAAGAGCCTGGATAGTTTGAGAGTTAACTGTACTACAATGGATTAAGTTCTTTGAGGTTTGTAGCCAGCCTGTTAATCAGCAAACAAATATTATCTGGATTTAATTTTGGGGAGAAATGTTACTTGTATATTTGGTAATCATGCTTTTTATGGCAATATTGTCCTTTAAAAACAAACAAAAAAGGATTATGCACACAACGTACATCTATTGGCTGCTTTACAAGAACTAATAATTTCCTTTCTGTTAATAACTTGCACAGCATTCTACACAGAGAGCACACACAATTAGAATTCAAAAATAATTAGCAACATTTTTTCCAAAATGCAGATTAATTACTAATGATGAAAGTTATAATATCTGGTCTCTGGAGACAGCAATGTAGCTAACTACAACTTAATGGAATATCCATGTGTAAGAAATGTGGTAGCTTCTTACGTGTCATAATTTCCTTCCATGCTAATAAAAGAAGCTTGTCGGAAATAATAGCACAGGTTCGGTGGGAATTGCTTTGGGCGTAGCAGGAAACTCTGCCAATGGTGTTGATGATAGAAAGGGCTTAATATTGCAGAATGATACCTATCCAGTGGAAAGGAATGTTTCTGATGGCAGAGGCCTCAGCTGTGCCCAGACAGGTGGAAAGTTACCGCTGGTGGTTCTCTTGCCAGCAGAAGTAGGCAGAAAGCCATTATATGGCACATTTGAGAGATGGGGATAGTGTACCAGCAGCTTTGGATCTGCTGCACTCAAAGCCTTTGCATCCCCCAAGGGACTCAATTCTTTGTTCCCTCAGCTATGCCAGCCTGGAGCTGGCATAGTGAAAAAGAAAGAAAAACTGCTCTTACACACTCCTGTTCTGCTTTGACTGGTGCAAGCTCACAGGGCTTGTGATTCAGCAATGGATCCATCCCTGCACTGCTCCCCAACCCCACTTAGGATTGCTCTGTAACTCCCCCCAAACTAGAGCCATATTATATTAATTTAAACTTCGTATCTAAATCATATTAATGATTAAATGCCTAGCCGTTCACCGTAGTTACAGCGTATTCTGTTACTAATCTGTTTATCTGAAAGGGACTCGAGGGCCATTAGCTCCACTCTTGCCATGGGAATGACATTAACAGTGCATCCTACAGTCCGAAAGCATACCAGCGTGAGTAGATAAATAGGTATCGCTGTGGTGGGAAGGTAAACGGCATTTCCGTGCACTCTGGCACTTGTCACAGTATTCCATACACCAGAAGTGGTTTTGTCACGCTGGCCACGTGACCCGGAAAAACTGTATGCGGACAAACACCAGCTCCCTCGGCCTGAAAGCGGAAATAAGCTCTGCACCGCATAGTTGAATTTGACTGGACTTAACCATCCAGGGGTTCCTTTAGCTTTACCTTTTACCTTACTCAGAAGTAAGCCACATCAAGTTCCATGAGAGTTATTCCCACTTAAGTGAGTGCATAGGATTGTAGCCTACAAATATCTAAATTATTCTTAACAGATGTATAATTTTAATAATCATGGCAGAAGGACAGATTATTGGACAAAGTTGTCTTTTTAAATTCTCCAACTTTAAAATTCATATCAGGTTCATGATACAGAACCATATCTTTACCAGTTTTATTACACCCCTGCAGGAATAAAAAAAAAGATGTTCAAGGAAATGTAGGTGATATCAATGTGTGAACACAGATTTTATGAGCATTTTGGTGAAACTGCAAGTCATTAACCATTAGCATTGACACCAAATCCCAAAGTCAATGATCCCAAAGTCTTGATAAATATCCAGATAAATGTTATTAGGGCAAAATAGAAGGAGAGGAAGAAATTGTGTGCTTTCATTCTTTTATCCTTTTTACTGGGTTTTCACAGCATTAGACTTTTTCTTAGACTCTTAGACTCAATTTCAAGTTGTAATTCAGAAAGAACAGCACAATAATAATATTCTACAATATTCTAAAACACTTCTAGTGGTCATGATTGAATCACAACTTTGCAAGACGAACTTAAATTATCTGTTTTTATAAAATACTCAGAAAAGGGGGGTGTTGTTTTTCACATCAGAATATTTTATTTTTTGGGAGAAGCAAATGTTCATGCAATGCATGTCAGACTCCAGTAGTCAACACCACTATAATATATCTGTTCTGGTCCATCAGTTGTTTACAATGCAACATGATGTAGTGCAGTCGGTAAGTTATTCATATCATGAAGAACAATGTGGGCATGAGTTTCTCCTGGAAATGATTCTTGCTGTTTACAGGTCTGACAAATTTTGAAAATACCTAGTTGAAATGAATAGGATCAAATTATACCATAGAGTTGCATTCCTACTGTCAGGGAAAAGTTAGAGTTAGAAGTTTCCAGTTTTCCAGAGGGAGAATGTTTTCCCCAAGGGGGTGGGGGGAGGAGAGCAGTGAATCTAACAGAAGAGAGCAACAGGAACAACAGGGAGGGACAGAATGTTCCCAGGAAAGGCAAGGGTTAAGTTCTAGCTCAGATTCAGAGGAGGGGAGATACAAGCCAGCTCTAGCCAGGAGGTTAGAAAAAAGAGCGGGAAAGCGAAGGGAAGGGCGCCTTCGCCATTTTGAGGGTGGCTGGTCACGGAGAAGCAGAGCTCAGAAGGTATCTGAAAGAAGTGACTCTGAGGAAGAATAGTTAAAGATATGAAGCATTTATAAGTTTGTTTGTTAATACACAATAGGTAAAGGTAAAGGGACCCCTGACCATTAGGTCCAGTCGTGACCGACTCTGAGGCTGTGACGCTCATCTCACTTTACTGGCCGAGGGAGCCGGTGTACAGCTTCCGGGTCATGTGGCCAGCATGACTAAGCCGCTTCTGGCAAACCAGAGCAGCGCACGGAAATGCTGTTTACCTTCCCGCTGGAGCACTACCTATTTATCTACTTGCACTTTGACGTGCTTTCAAACTGCTAGGTGGGCAGAAGCTGGGACCGAGCAATGGGAGCTCACCCCGTCGCGGGGATTCAAACTGCCAACCTTCTGATCAGCAAGTCCTAGGCTCTGTGGTTTAACCCACAGCGCCACCTGCGTCCCTAATACACAATAAAAAGTTATAAAAGAACAAGAAGCGTTTGTGTGGTGATCTGAAGAGGACAACGACCAGTCCTGACACCTGCTTGCTAGCTATACATTAAATGACTGTGTAAAAAAACCGAAAAACAGTATGGAGACAGTAAACTATATATTGGGGGGGGGGGAGGACCGAATCCCTTTCATCAAGAAAAGTATATTCCTTATTAAATGCAGCACACAGCACAGTGTGTCATGATAGTAAACTCTGTTCTTTGTTGCTGGGATATTTATGTCCTCTGTTTACACTTTGTCATACCCTTAGCAGTAGATATAATTCTGTTGGGTTTACAACACTTTGTACAGAACTGTACAGAAGCTCTCCAGTGATATACTTTTTAACTGGGTAACTTTTTATGCTTCTGTAATGTCTTTTGGGGAGGGGGGGTGTCCTCACTCCTTCTACAACAGTTAAACAGCCACATAAACATCTTCTTTTGATAAGCAACATTTCTGCTCATGTTGCACATTTCTGTTTGTATTTCCATATAAGGTTATAGACCAGATTCTTGATACTCTCAGAGCTTAAAGGTGTGTTTGGTGATGGTTTCAACAGAGTTATGCTTTACTCACAATGTATTAATAGAAATAGAGCTGGAAGAGTCTAGGAGTCTGCTTTCTGTCTCTGCCTAGTCAAAGGGCAATACCTTCTATTCTCTGGATTTCAACTCAGAAATTCATTAATCCTGGACCAGGGATAGGGAATAGATGGCCCTCCAGATATTTTTTTGGGCCATAACTCCCATCACCCCTGACCATTTCCTATGCTGGCTGGGGCTGAAGGGCACTAAAGGCAGCAACATCTGAAGGGTCACAAGTTTTCATTCTCTGGTTTAGCTTCCACTGCATTCATGTACTGCCTTGCCCTAGTTCTAACATGCTTCCCAAGCTAGAAGTGGAAGTGTACATATGTTACCTTGATTAGCATCTGGATGTGGGGAAATCCACTACTCAACAACAGACTCTTGTGAGTAAGGTCTGAGTGAGGAAACAGCTTCCTGCATGTGGATAAATCCTTGTAGAATCCAGGACCTTTTTATTTCTGTACCAGTTTGGTTCTCCATTAATCCCTCATTCCTGCAAGAAAACCATCACACAATCTATGCAAGTGCTAATGCATTCTCTTTCTTCAGATGATGTCCAAAGAGCAAAATATACACCTTGTGCAAAGATACTGTGAGGCATCCTTCCTAAAGCATTCCTAATGAGCATCCCCTTTTTCCACTGGCAGTAGTGATTTATCTACTGCCTCAGACTTCACTTCGACTAAGATAAAGAGAGGACATGAAGTGCAAGTATGTAATCTTCCTTTTATCTCTTCTTCAATATTGCAGGAATTCTACTTTAAATGTGGAGCACACCCAACCTCTGACAGTGAGACATCTGTGGCACTGAACCTCATTACAACAAATAGTCGGTGCATATCATGTATAACCTGTACAGATGTTCGGTAAGTCAGCTTGAAGAATGCTAAGCACAGTATCCTGGCAATACTAAGACTGCATTTTTAGGGTGTGCTACTTAATTTTAATTCTGTTTTGTTACAATGGAATATGAATCACACTTTCCACAATAGAATTTCTGGGGGTTTTATAACAGAAATCATTGTGTTGATCCTGCTACTGAATCAATTGGCAATATGCATTACATTGCTTTCCCTCATCCAATCTATTAGGGACACAAATGTTGCGTACATATTCAATGGTTATTTTTGAAATTCTGGAATAAAACATTTTAATAATAATAATAATAATAATAATAATAATGTCAAGTGGTCCACTTTTAAATCTGGGAGGAGACAGTGGTCCAGTTCAGGGAATCATTTTAAGTTTTATAAACCCGGTTTATGAACCTGGGAATTAGCCCCAAAGCACTCTTTCCTCACACCATATCCTGATTTTGGTGTAATATTCAAGGCTTGTATTGTGCTAGAGTTCCCCATTAGGTCCATAAAGACAGCATGTTTATAGTTGTATACTGGAACTGTTCCATAAAGGTAAAGGTACCCCTGCCCGTACGGGCCAGTCGTGTCCGACTCTGGGGTTGCTTGCTCATCTCACTTAAGACGCCGTGAGCCAGCGCTGTCCAAAGACACTTCTGGGTCACGTGGCCAGCGTGACAAAGCTGCTCTGGCGAGCCAGAACCAGCGTAGTGCACGGAAACGCCGTTACCTTCCCGCTATAAAGTGGTACCTATTTATCTACTTGCACTTGGGGGTGCTTTTGAACTGCTAGGTGGGCAGGAGCTGGGACCGAACGACGGGAGCTCACCCTGCTGCGGGGATTCGAACCGCTGACCATGTGATCGGCAAGTCCTAGGCACTGAGGTTTTACCCACAGCGCCACCCGCGTCCCTTGGAACAGTTCCATACTTGGTGTCAATTAACAAGCCAGGAAACCACAACTCTGGCCTAATATAAGCCAATATCTTCATGCTTCAGCCAGTGTGTGGTAGAGAGGTAGAGGGAAAGTGTTGAGCCCCAAGACATATTCCCAACTTTGTAAACCAGCATGTATGAAGCCTTGAATGATTAAAGTGGTCTTGAGCAGGGACAGGGAGAGAGAATTTCTGGAAAGGCATACACAGTTTGAAAATAAATAGATGTTCTTTTTTTCTCCATCTCAAGCACAACACAATATAGTCCATTAAACTGTTTCGCTGTGCTGCTGGTGCTGCCTTGACTGTCTGCTGACAGTACTTTGCTGTAGAAAATGAGCCTTTCTGATAGGTTAAAAGATAAGTCAGCTTTGAAAAGAATAGTGGGATGCCCATCACTTCACAGATATTTGAGAGTTATAAAACTGTCATCTGTCTCTCTTACAATTCATCTTTCAGGCACACTATGCTGAATCACTTCAATAGCTTGTGCCGTCCATTAGGTCTAGAGTGTCACCCAGCTGCTGGGACAAAAAGTATTGAACACATTCCTTCTCTCTGCTTTTTAGGATGATATAGACAAAAAAGTTACTTTTGGGTACTAAAGCTCATCCTGGGATAATTTGGTCATCTGTGTGGGGTCTATGTTTTGGTAGATCTGATTTTTAAAAAGCAATATAGAGGGAAGGAGTTGGAGCTGTTGGTCTTTTTATAAAAAATAGTCTGCCATCCAAGTAATAAAGAGAGAGATTTTTCTTTCAAAAAGGTTCAGAAAAAGGTAACTGCAAAGAATAAGGGGCTGGAGAACTTGAAAGCATGTAGCCCTATTCCCAGATTTAATTTTATAATTTCTATTAAGCAGGTTTACTAAAAGTGAAAATCAGGACAAAGTTGTTGTTGTTTGTTGAACTTTTTAAATTTTTTTTAGTAAAAGCTACAATAATTTGAGTTTTTGAGCTTTTTGTGGCATTTTGGGCACAATTTAACCCCTGTTGCTGGTTTTCCAGGACATTTGCCCGATTTCCAAAAAATAACCCAGGATGCCATTTTTGGAGGCGAATTGCAGGACATGTCCTGGAAAATCTGGACGTATGGCAGCCCTAGCTAAATCCAAAGTTGATATACCATGAAGTATAATGCCTTTTGGCAGGACGCGGGTGGCACTGTGGGTAAAACCTCAGCGTCTAGGACTTGCCGATCGCATGGTCGGCGGTTCGAATCCCCGCGGCGGGGTGCGCTCCCGTTGCTCGGTCCCAGCGCCTGCCAACCTAGCAGTTCGAAAGCACCCCCGGGTGCAAGCAGATAAATAGGGACCACTTTATAGTGGGAAAGTAAATGGCGTTTCGTGTGCTGCTCTGGTGCCGGTTCGCCGGAGCAGCTTCGTCACGCTGGCCACGTGACCCGGAAGTGTCTGCGGACAGCGCTGGCTCCCGGCCTCTAGAGTGAGATGAGCGCACAACCCTAGAGTCTGTCAAGACTGGCCCGTACGGGCAGGGGTACCTTTACCTTTATAATGCCTTTTGGTGCTTCCTTCTTAACTGCAACAGAAGGAAAAACTGAGAATTGTCAGTTGTTAACACATGCACACATTTTCTCTTGCAGCATGCAAGATGATGGATTGATATTTTAAAGATGGTCTGAACTGGTTCAGCAAACAGCAAGCACTTAAAACAAATACTGAATATTGTGGTCCCAAAGGAAATACATTTTTGTCAACTATTTCCAATGTTTTTAAAAATATATATTTTTAAAACAAAAGCGTCAAAAGAGTTTGGCATAACCCCTAGGCACTTGAAAATCAGACTCAGAAATCACAACAGTGTTAAGCAACATGAAAACAATATGGGAGAGCAAAAGGGCCTCATGTTATCTTTCAGGAACCAGGTTGTGTGGTGTACAGTTCCTCAAGGCACTATTATTGTTAGTGTTCAAGGAGATGCACAGGTATAAAATATACATAGGACCTACCCTTATTTACCAGAGAAGAAGAAATCCCTAGGAAGCTGAAGTTTTCATTGTTTTTTATTATCATGTTACCTTTTTTTAAAAAAAAGCGAAGTCCAGAGCTCATAGGCCTGAACATGGCAGAAAAATAACATAAAATAAAATTGCCCCAATGAGAATTTTATTAAGAATCATGAGAGCTTCTGTTCATCTTTTCTCAATTTGCCAAGTTTTAAGGGATCCTTACTTTACTAGTGATAATATAACCAGGATGGCAAGTCTCAAACAAGTGGAAAGCTTTCCATAACTGTATAATTTCAGGCTGATTCATATTATCTTTACAAATCTGCAAAATCTGAATACCAGTTGTATGTTGATAAGAGCTCTAAGGAAAATGCAGAATGTCAGAGGCATGTTAGAATCTTCTCAGGGCATTGATAAGAAGTACACTACCGGTATGTGGGGAAATGTTTTACTGCCTGAGTCTCACTTGCAATGTATATTGGGGTACTAGAATGTTGCCATGTGGTGTTTCAGGAGAAGAACATTTTTATCTCTTTCCCCAGATATTTTTTTTTTTTTGCTTTTAAAAATAGTAATTATTAAACAAAAATTAAGAAAATGATATCAACAGTTTTAGACTTTATCTTTATAAACCAAGCCAAATTGAAATTTATCTCATGGTGGTTAATTTTTCCTATACCCTAGCCATGTGTTGTGTGTGAGAAGAAGGGCACTTATTTGCTTCTTTAGGTTGGTTTCTACTTGGGGGGGGGGGAATGCACAGGACTATTTTTTATCCCATTACATTAACATAAAGGTAAAGGGACCCCTGATCATTAGGTCCAGTCGTGACCGACTCTGGGGTTGCACGCTCATCTCGCTCTATAGGCCGAGGGAGCCAGCGTTTGTCCGCAGACTAAGCCACTTCTGGCGAACCAGAGCAGCACACGGAAATGCCGTTTACCTTCCCGCCGGAGTGGTACCTATTGATCTACTTGCACTTTGACGTGCTTTCGAACTGCTAGGTTGGCAGGAGCAGAGACGGAACAACAGAGACCGAACCCCATTGCGGGGATTCGAACCGCCGACCGTCTGATCGGCAAGTCCTAGGCTCTGTGGTTTAACCCACAGTGCCACCCGCGTCCCTTACATTAACATAGCCTGGTGTAAAAAAACCCCCAAACCCATCCCATTTGTAAGATTCAGGGCAGATTCCAAGTATACATTTAAAGCATATCCAATGCACATTTAAAATACTTGACTTTGCCCATGGAATCCTGGGAACTGTAGTTTAAGAGCACTGGAAATGTCAGTTCTTTGCAGGAAACTAGAGTCCCCACGATTTAATGGGGTGTGTGTCATGTTCTTTAAACATGCATTGAATGTCCTTTAAATATATGGGGTGGATCCACCCTGAGATAATCTTATCTCCAATCGTGAACAGAATTAGAAGAAAAATCAGAAATCCACTGAGGATGGATGGATGGATGGATGGATGGATTATATTGCCTTTCATCCAAAGATCACAGGGCAGTTTGCAACATAAAAAATACAAAATGAGAACAAAAAATACATACTAAAACAAAAACAAGCTAATAACCCCACTCCCACAAACACATTTAAAAGGCTATAGAATGTTAATCAGTCAAAGGCCTGGTCGCTGAATTCTGCACCAGCTGAAGTTTCCAAACCGTCTTCAGAGGCAGCCCTATATATAACGTGTTGCAGTTAACCCTCATAGTTAAATAAGTTTACTGCCACTACACAAATATGTAGGAGTTTTCTAAGTCATTGTTCCCTAATGGAATAGATCATCAGTTATCACTTCCTCTTACATTATGCCAGTAAACATGTGTTTCTTTAGCAGTTTTGATAGTTTATGTGAATGACTGGGTAATATATGCAGTGTGTTTGCAATGTGTGTTGAATTTGTATTGAACATACGTTAAATGTACGGTATGGATCTGCCCTCAGTTGGTGTTCTTGTGTGTGTGTTTTACCACTGGCATTTGGGGGGGGTGTTGCATTTTCTTTACAGGCTGCTTTACAGAAAGAAAACTATAATAGGTAAGTGGCTCAGATTTGTGGACATTGTTTATTACTTTGCATGTGACAATAGATTAGAAGGATTAAATTGTAGATCTGTGTAAATTCTGTGAAGAAAAGTGCCCCTGGGTTGGATTTAAACCTTGTTTTTCATATAAAGGCTAGGGAGATCCAGACATTGCCATGGGAAGTGTGAATTACTTTCAATGACCTTATTTGCTTTTCATGGATTCCATTGCTTGCTTATTCCCTAACTGAAAAGAGAGCACTACCAGGGCAGCTTCATTTGAGGAAACTCGGGAAATTCTTTTCATGCATGTGGGGAGATATTTGAGAAACCCTGAACTTAAAACATCCAGAATTGGCTGCTGATGGACATGGTATACTGAATGAGCTGCTCAAACGAAGACTGCTCTTGTTGTTAGTTTAGGATGTGATCCCACCAACATATTAGTCCAAACCACAACACATCAAGACGGTCATCTCAACTCATCCTATTGTCTCATTTAAAATGACTGACCTTTAAAGTCTGATTCTTTTGCCTATTGAATGCTTCTGTAAAAGTGAACAAGGAACCATTTTTTCTTTGGCTGGGTTCAGAATGCAGTGCTAATGAATTAAAAGGCTATCCACATGTTTGGAAGGAGACATCTCTGCTGTAATTTCACTTCTGAGGGATTGGCTTTATAAGATTCAGTATGCAATTGCACAGATTAAAGGTGTGATACATTCAGAGCTTCTCTTCTTAGGTGTGTCCTCCCACAGTTTCTCCACCCAGCATGGCCATCAATTGTCCTTTTCAATTGTATATGCCTGACATGCTGCTGTGTTTGTTTTCCTTGAAAATTTCCAGAAAAATATTGTACTAAGAGCTTAGCCACTTTAACTAGTCTGCCTAGAGAAAAGCCAAACATATCACTTTTTATCCGCTTCCGAAATAAATGGGATTTAAAAAAAAAAAATCAATTAAGTGAAATGACAAATTAAGCATCAAAGAATTGTTACTAATTGGTTTAGGTCTTAAAGACCTGTTCAATCAAAGCAGAGTGCACAGCTATTAATGCTTATTTTCAGTTACCTACAAAACCCCATGATAAGACCTTTTATTGATGCTAGTACTTTGAAATGTGGATTTGGTATCTCTAAGTGACCTTCCTTTCTCCGTTGGCATGCTCTGTAGGATCTGCACACAAGCAGTTATATCAGCAGGGCTTCCCGAAAGTGTTAGAAGCCCTTGTGGGTGAGATGCGTTGTCGTGTCTTTTTATCTTACTTTCACTGCTGGTACATTGAAACACTCACTGTCAGTGATAGAGCAGCATTGCCTTTCCTGCCGTTCTTTCTCTGAACCTCTCAAGGAAACGATCACACCTTCATCCCAATGCCAGACTTCTTAGTATCCACAACCAAACCTCTAAGAAAACTTTGGGATTAAATATTCATCTTCAAAACCATTTTAACCTGCTTTTCAGCCGAAATAGGCTCCCGGAATGACTTACACCAGTAGTAAGATGATGACATGGTTTTGCTCATCACCAAAGGCAGATTTAGGGGTGTGTGACCAGTTCGTTTGCGCTGGGCAAAGAGCCTTGGGGATGCCGCAAGGGGCTCTGCAACCTTTAAGCACAATGGAAAGTGAGAGGTGCCAAATCCACCTCTGATATCACATTGGCTTAGTGAGACTCACAAATGTCAACTCCCAGAGAGGAGCCTGCTGCTGCTGAGCTTGTGGATAGTGTGGAGAGGGTTTAACCATGAGCCTGGGTTCCAGCAACAATCTAAGCCAAATGTTTAAGCTAAACCTTGACTTGAGTCACCACAGCAGCTAAAAGGGCCAGGGAGGAGAAAGCAGCTGCAAGCTGCTCCCTAGGATCCCACACATTCATGTGTTCACACTTAGTGTGGCTTGTGAATCAGGCCATCCCCTGCCGTCAGGCTTGCAATCTAAAACACATGGCACACAAGGAATATTAATTAGCTGGGAGGAGAAAAAGTGCAACTCAGGCACGCTTCTTAGTTTCACCTTCACATATTTGTGGAAGTGAATAATGCTTCCCAGTGGCTCATTCTTTGTTGGCTATAGGAACAGGAACTTACCTTAACTATTAATTTTTAAAAATGTTTCTCTGTAGATCTTTATAAGAATCCTGAAAAGATCCCCTTTGAACTTCTGCTATGTTCCTAAACTTGCAATTGATTCTGAGTATTTCACAGACAGGTGTAAGGGATGGATTTTCTTTTGAAACAAGTCAGTGTGCAAGTAAATGTTTTAGTGCATTTCACTTCCACTCTGTTCATAACTTGCAGGAAAAGCCTGGCTTGCATTGTGGGCTGCCAGCTCCAGTCAGTTACAATATTTTATGTTTAACCATTTATGAACCTTGCTTTTAAAAAGTTTTTACTTAGGACTCAGGTTGAAGTGCAGTGTTTCTGAAGCATCAGTGTTTTCAAAGGAGTGATTTCCACTTGGTGTTCTTGGGTAATGCTCATTGAAAGGTTCCTAGGCAGTGGACATTTGGCGAGATCAAAGAGATGCTACCTGCTACCAATCATTGTGCTTGGAAGAATCATCCTACACAGATCAGTGAACTCTCTTAGTGGCATTGTAGTCCAATGGATAGAGAATAGACAGTCCGGGAATCAGCGTGTTTTTACATGAGTAGAATGTGTGTTTTTATTTAAAATGCATCTCTGGGTTATTTGTGGGGCCTGCCTGGTGTTTTTACATGAGTAGAATGTGTGTTTTTATTTAGAATGCATCTCTGGGTTATTGTGAGGCATAGGAATTCATTCATTTCCTCCCAAAAAATATAGTCTGGCCCCCCACAAGGTCTGAGGGACAGTGGACCAGCCCCCTGCTGAAAAAGTGTGCTGACCCCTGTACTAGAGTGATTTCCTCCTCTAATAACTGCCCATTCATCTAATGTTGTGAATCAGCAATAGGAACACTAGCAGTTGGTGGCTTGTATCACTCGGCAACTTTGCACTTTGAAAAGTGCTTCCATTCTTGCAAGATGGTGCTGTCCATTTCTGCCAAACCCCTTGCCTGCTGTAGCCCCCCCCCCCAATGCCATATGTCTCATACTATTCTGGAGGGACCCCAAATCCTCAGAATTAGCTTTTGGGAAAGAGCACAGGGAAAGTTGCATTTGATAGGGTGGAATTGGCAAAAATTAGATAGAACTGTTTTCCACTAGCCCAGGACCATTGTTGTATACATTCCATGTCAGATCAATATGGTCATTTTTATTTAACTAATTATTCATTGCTGCAGAAGTCCTAGTTTTGACAGAGTAAATCCTTTTAATGTGTCCCTGCTTCTGTTGCTCATGGCCAGACTCAAAGTGGCACATGCTCAAGCCATTTGCCACCCTCTTCATTGGTGTGTTGATTTCCAGCTTGTTGAATTAAAGCAATAATGAAGGCTGCAGTCCTAACCCCACTTACCTGGGAGTGAGCTCCACTGCATTCAGTCGGATTTACTTCTGAGTAGATTGCAGCCCCAGTTACATTTTTTGCTATCTGCTTAGCTTTTGTTCGTTAAGTTCAGTTGTCTATAATAAGAGAAGTAAGCTGATCTGAAAGGAAAAAGAAAGACAGTGACACAGAGAAGTTAAAACAACAATGGAAAATAATAAGCCTTTCTACTTAGCATCTAACTTTTTTGAAGCTGACAAACGATTATCTATGGTGCAAGAGGCACAATGCTATCAAAAAGCTGCTTCTTACAAAATGTCATGCTGTTGAACAAAGATAATTGATAATTGTGTAGGTGGCCAATTAAGCTGTTGCTTATCTAGCAGTCTTTCAAGATTGAACATGGCCATAACTTTCAATATATGTAGTGGAATAGTTTGTTTTCAGGGTAGGGAAAAAAGCAGCATTTTTATTTTATTTTTTTGCCTTGTTACAATAAGTAGCAACACTGCACAACCATGAAACAAAACTGCATCAGTATATTGAAAAGCAAATAGGATGCTAGTCAGGGAAGGACTTGCACTGTGGGCCCCTACCCAAGGAGCTGAGAGCTTTTGACGTTTCCAGAATGGTGCAGTATGGTTTCCAGAAAGGTCATGTAGCCACATGAGACCCCCATTCTGCAAAAATAACATAAGAAAGGGTCCTTAGTTGCTGCTTAACCTGCCTGGACCCTGTGATCAACATCTGAGGCTTTTCTTTGTGTGTCTCCTGCAAGAGATATTTGGGCCTTTTTGTGGTGGCTCCTCAATTGTGGAAAGCTATCCTCAAGGCAACTTAGCCGGTGCTGACTTTGTTATCATTTGGTCACCAGCTGAAAATATTTTTTATTCTCTTGGGCATTTGGACAGCACTAATGGTCTGATTTTCAAATATTTATTTTTTGTGTTAATTCCTATGTAGATGGGGTGGTTATTTCATGCTATTTCATGATTTTTAGTATGCTTGTTTGGTTTTAATTTTTAATTTAAAAAAAAACAAACACTTGTAGATGATATGATACTGCGTTTTATTTTTTGGAATACACACACTCTCCCTCTTTCTGGGACTGTTAATCACCAAGTTCTATACCCCTACAAACAACGACTGAAATAGTTACTTTGAGGATATATGTAAGGTAGGTCTTGGAGTACAGCTTTCATCAGCCCCAGTCAGCATAACCATTCAGGAATTATAGGAGTTGTGGTCCAGGAACATCTGGCGGGCTCCACATTGGCTACCCCAGACCTAAAACAGCTGAAGAAGCTTTAGACCAAAGTGCCACCGCTGCAATTCACAAGCCTCTTTTATATGCTCCCATTCCAATCATTGGGACAGCTCACAAGCAAGTGTACTGATGTCAGTGCATTAATACTTCAGCCAGGCACAAAACTGGCTGCAATCCTGTACAGGGGTGCTTACTTCTGAGTAATAACATACCTCATTGTTGTTCCTTCCACAGCTGACTGTGGCTGAATGGAGTTGTAGTCTTGAACACCTGTAGGGCACCTAGTTGTTGGAAGCTCTTGTGCAAGCAACTGTCTGTCCTCGCTGGCTTGGTGAGAACATAACCAAAAGTATGTGAAGTGTCTCCTTGCCTACCCCTGAATCTAGAGCCCAGTTATAACACAGGTGACTGAGAACATTGTGGCAGAACTTGCATGGGACCCAGGATCATCGTCCTAAACTAACTGTACATTGGCTGGTGTCCCTTGTGGATTTTGGCCGAGAGAATTAGACGTGCTACGCATTCAGTTCCCCAAATTAGAATCTTGCAGGCATTCTCTAAGGTGCTACAGCACTTTTTGCAGACTTCAAAAGCTAGTTTTACATAACTTAAATATCATCTCTAATTATTTTGGAGCATTTTAGACTTTAGCAAATGTTGATGTCAGTAGGGGGTAGGTTTGCACTCAGTAGTGTTTTCGATTAAGAATTCTCTCTTTGTGTACACGGGCGAGCACACACAATTTTTTTGTCCAAATATCAAAGTGACAAAAAAGGACCGGCTTTTTTTCCTGCAAGTCACATACATTGGTATTTTCTTAATGGATGTTTCTGGGTTTTCCTACTACTGTTTTCTTAGAAGAGAAACAACACAGCAAATTCAGTTTCTTCCCTCAAGGCATATTCTCTGTGGCCTGTGCTACAATATCGCCAAGCATCTGGCAGGAAACAGAGCCAGACAATTAAAGAGCTTTGCAGAAAGCAATGCAGTCTGCACTGTGTCTTAGAAAAATGTTATCGCTGTGAAGCTGGTCAATTTGCTCTTGTGTGAGGATTTCTGAATTTTGCTGCTGGACGGAAGAATCCACAAGTCAGTGCAGTGGCCAAAACAGAGGAGGCTGGTCACTAGGTCATCTCTCTTGGTACAAGCAGAACCAAGAAAATACATCTCTATCAAGGTATTTGATGCTGACTCCTAGAAATGTGAAATTTCACATTCTGCAACTTTTCCCTCTAATGCTTTTGTCTGAGAAGTTCACCATCCCACCAGCTTCAGTAGTTACCAGCTGACAGTGGGCCAAACGATTTGGCAAGATGGGCTCTCTTACCCTATTATTGGTCTGGCATGTGTATGACAATTGGAACATTTTTTAAAAAATCACTCCTTGGGTGAGGCTGTGTGGTAAATCATAATGTGTATGGATCCCCATTTGGTCAGAAGCATCCAGAAACTAGCTTTTGATGCCCTAGTAATGGTGCATTACAAGTGCTATATGGTGTTCTAAACTGAAAGCATATCATGTAAGAATCAAGGGACAGTTTGGCTCAGTTAGGCTAAGCAGAGATAAACTAGTTCATTATGCATTGACTTGCACTCCCCCTTGGCTACATTTGTGCCATGCGGTGGATGGAAATCTTTTGTAAAACCAAGCTCCTGACTTTGAGCAGACTTTGAGCACCCCTCCCCCCCAATAAAATAAAATAAATACAAGGGGGAAGGGGCTCTATTACAGCAAATTCTGTGTGAAGGCCCTTAATTTCTTGCTAGCAGCAGTCCAATTATTTTATAGTTTTCAGAATTAACAAAACTAGTAACAAAGTAGAATATTTCTTTCACGATAAATGCTCCATTTTCAACAGCAGGCTAATATAATAGTTTTATATTGATAGATATGCTGTTCTGCAATAGATACGGTGTTTTGTGGAATCTTTTTAAAAATCACTTAATGAAATTAGAATTTATTTTAAAAGAATTACAGGCATGCTCAAGCAAAAAAAACCCCAAAAACATTTTTCAGTTCCATCCATGTATTTTATCAGATGAAGTTTAAGCACTTAACTTCTCCATTTGAAATAAATGGAAACTCTGAAAGGATTATGCCTGGTATAAAGAACTTTATTATCAGACTTTTTAGAAGTATGCACTAAGTATTTTTTCCTTGGCATTAATTTTCCAAGGCATAACAGAGATAAATATTTCTTTTGACTTTTACTTTCAAGATTGCAATGTATATATATATATGAATATATGATTCTTCTTTTCTACATCATCAGACCTTTGTGGTGGCTTCAGTTCAAACAATTTCATCTTCTCCTTTAGTTCCCAGTTTGGTATAAAACCCAGAACACAATTCAACAGTTCTATTTAGTAGTTCCATCACAAGACTTGTAAATTAAATCAGATGTTAAATCCTGATGGTTTCCCATTTTCTTTGTATTGGTCAATGAATCCAAAGACAAGGAACAAAACAGATTTACTGACGAAGTCTGTATCTAACATATTTGGGAAGATTTAATTAGCAATCCTGAAACACTAATTTGTTCTTAAGATGGCTTTTATTGCATGATTTTCACACAGCTTTGGCTTTCTTTCTCTATTCTCTTTCATAATCCCTTTTTGTCATAGTAATGAGATGGAGGAGAAACACTGTAGAAGAATACAAAGGAGTGGGCTAGGGATCAGAGACCCTCTAGAGAAAAATTGCTAGTTGTGTTGAAACTATCTTTTGAAATGCCTCAGAAGTTTTGTTTGTTTTAGATTTTGCTTTGGGCTAAATTTGGGTGGTGGTTCCAAAGATGAGGCACCACAAGCATCCTTACTTGGATTAAGTATTTTATTGTAAAGGGCTCATGACTTATCTTGCAGGTTGATTTCCAAGACACTTAAGTTGTGCTTATTGAACCATGGTTGGTTCCATTGATCACATACCAAAGTTAATCTTTGTCATATATGCATCCTAAGGATTAAGCGGAAAGGGCCATAAACCAGGGATAGAGCATCTCTGCTTTTCATTCTGAAAGCCTCAGGTTCAACCCTGGGCATCTCCAGGTAAATCTTGAGAGATACCTGCTTGAAATCCTGAAGGGCCACTGCCAATCAGTATAAACAATCCTGAGCTGCATGGACCAATGGTCTGGGCTCAGCATAACACAGTTTCCTAATATGTGCTCTTTTTTTTGCTTTTTGTGGAACATTTATGACATGTGACATGTTAAAAGTAAAAAGTGCTCCTAATAAATAGGAAACACAAATGAAATGCAAATTAAAGCATAAAAGCATTAAAAGGGGTAAGGTGTGTACCACTATTTGAATACATCAAAGCTTATTGCACCTCCCAAGTTAAAATGTTTTTAAAACAGTGGCCCATACTGTCTTAAATGGCTGGAGTGAACAAGAAGGCCTTTATCTACTTGAGGAAAGTCTACTACACAGATTATGCCAGGTTATTCCATAACAGAGGTGCCACTGTTGAAAAGGCCCTTTGGGGGGGGGTCACCCACTTCACTTGGTACATTTTAACTTTTTATTGGCACATATGTGGATATAATAGTATAATAGTAATGGTTGTCTGCTTCTACAGTAGAAGACTTCAGTGCTGCTGAGGCATTGCTTTTGTGCAATCAGCTGGAAAGTATATTAAAATGGAAATTCCATGGAGCACTTAATATTGAGCTGATTTATCTGTGTGTGTGTGTGTTAAGAAATTTAGAAAGTTTCTTAACTCATTTATATTCAAAAGAATTTCAAAAGCAGCATGCGATAAATGAAAAATCAGATTTTTGAGGGGGGGGGGGAAACCCTACTAAAATGATATACTATTCCCAAATGAACAGCAACCAGGCTAGGATAATCCATCTTGGAAAATCTGGTAGAAGAATAAAATGTCTTCAGTGGGTGATGAAATGCCACCAGAAGGGAGTTTCATAATATTGGAGTTGCTACACTAAAAGGCCTGCTCCATGTCACCATAGTTCTGACCTTGGGACCATGTGGGACTACAAGAAGCTCCTCTCCTGATTACTATAGTGACTGAACTAGTTTGTGGAGATAAGGCTACCCTGGTTCTAAGTTGCTAAGGTCCTTATAGACCAATATTAAAACTTTCAACCTGGTATGGTAGCATATTGACAGCTTGCTCAGATCCCTCTGTGCAGGTGTGATGTGCTGTTGACAGGTCGCTCTAGTTAGCAACCTAGCTGCCACATTCTGCTCCAGCTGCAGCTTCTGGACCACATCTAAGGACAGCCCCACATAGAGTGCATTACAGTAATTGGGTCTGTTAGTCAGAAGTTAGTTCCGTTCATCAAAGGCTCCTTCTCATTTACAGATTTTGCCCTTCCACTTGGAATCAAGTATGAGAGCCAGGGTGGTATAGTGACTAGAGTGTCAGACCAGGACTTGGGAGACCAGCCTCATATAACCAGCATGTTTAAGTCTAATTGAGGGGTTAATACCATAGCGTAAGCTGTCCTGCCAGGAGTAGCTCACTTTGAGAGGGACTAGGTAATCAAGTCTTTGTTCCCCAAGTCTACCAGAGAAGTTCAGTGTGTGAAGAAGCTAAGCTGGTTGTTGCAGCTTAGCTGCATGGCTCTTACAAGCCTTTCTTGAGTTCCTATACCAATAATTTATTAACTTTCACCATTGTAACTAAGCCAAGCTTTACTGTTTATGCTTTCTGACTGATGCATGGAAAAGCACATGAATCTTTGAAGGGTTAGTAAGTAAATCATTTTAAACTTACTAAACGTGTGGTCTTTTTCTATGCTGGGGGAAGAGGGGAACTTTGGAAACAAATCACAGGGGCATATCTTAAAAGTCTAACAGCCTATATTTGCTGCATATTTTGTGGCTTTAACCAAAGAGTACTTGCCTCAGACTTGGATCTTGGCATCCAGGAATTCTCCTTTTATACCTACTTTTCCTTGTCAACCACCACTATTCCTACTTGGCTGTGGAGTCCACTGGGTGACCTGAAACCAGTCATAGCCAATCAGCCAAACCTACCCCACAGGGATATTGCAAGGATACAGTGGACTGATTTCTACAGTAGTTGCAATTGCTGGACACTTTTCAAAAGCAGCCAGATGTATGTTGCTTATCATAATCTATCCTGGATGTTATTAGAGCATAGATAATAGCTAGAAATATTTCCTAGAGAATCTTAAATTAGTTCACCACTGTAATTCCTTTTTTAAGAAGGTGAAGTTTTCTTCCTTTGAGTAATGTTCTCACTTAGTTTAAACTAGCTATGAGCTGGCTCTGCCTTGTATGTTGAGCTTAGATTTTCAAATGCATTATTACAATGTGTCACAATAAATGAAATGCTTCTTCAGATATGTGAGATATGGGGTGGGGGGAGTGGGTTGCTTAAAAGACAGAATCCGGTGTCCATGTGCCCCTTGCTTTTATGTTGCTCTTTTATTTTATTTTGTTCTCTTGTCTAAAGGAAAAGTGAAAAATATTGCTTCCTTCATTACCAAACAGTTCTTAAGCTCATGAAAAAAGAGCCAACAGAGAGTCTAGAAAAACCTTTGAAATCCCTTTCACCCTATCTGTGCTTCTAATTCTCTGAAAGAAACTTAGACAGCAAGGTTAGGGAAAGTGAGGAAAGGGGATAGCAAGGAGAATTATGACTTTAAATGAGTTTCCACTATCTGCTGTGATGATATAAAAAAGGTGTTTTGCTGTCTTCTGGCATCTTATTCCAGCTTTTCACTTTAGCAATGTTCCATGGTGCTGTGTTTCATAGATATTGGAACAACAGTAAGATGGGTGTGGTGGTGGGGGGGACTCATAGCCCGATCCACACATTCAGTGCTTTCTCCTAAGGGTACAATATTTGTGTAGATTCAAGGTCATGCAATATGAACCAGGATTGACCCAAAACATTTTGCTGCTGGAAGTGAAGCACAATATATCACTAATCCCATTCAAAGCTCATTGGACTAGCAGTTCAGTCCTACTTTAATACCAGGTTATTTTATCCTCACCAAGCATCTCAGGTTCCAAAATAACCACAGATGTCTTACAGTACCTGCTGGTGGACAGCTTAACATGGTAGTGAATTAACATTTCTCTCTTGTTCATCATGTTTAAGCGCCAAATGTAGAATAGGCAACCCAAAGTCTCATGCTGTTCAGTTTTACTGTAGCACCACGTGGGGGGGGGGGAGACCTCCAACATAAGATGTTGAGCCAGCATAAGGGTACTCAGGGTGTTAGAAGATGGCCCTTCCCCTTGTTTAGCCCATCCTCCAGCTACTGATGTACATAACACACAGGCATGAGTCAACTCACAATAGGTTTCCTGTAGTAAGATCCAGCTGCTTCATAAGCCAATACAGGACCAGAACAATATGTGCCCTTCTGATAGTTCCACCACCCTCAGAGGTTCAGGGGGATGGCCCATGAGAGAGCATTCTCTGTGGCAGCCCCTAAATTGTGGAACACTCTGCCCACAAAAGAGCATATGGCTGGCAACTTCAGTTTGTTTGTTTGTTTGTTTGTTTAGTATACTGCCCTTCAACCGTAGATCTCAGGTTGGTTCACAACATAAAGTTTTCAGTAAACACTGAAGATGCACTTCTTTGGCTTGACCTTTGACCCCCCGCAAGACTTATGTTTGTAGTAAAGGCAAAGGTACCCCTGACCGTTAGGTCCAGTTGCAGACGATTCTAGGGTTGTGGCGCTCATCTCGTTCTATAGGCCGAGGGAGCCGGCGTTTGTCCGCAGACAGCTTCCGGGTCATGTGGCTAGCATGACTAAGCCGCTTCTGGCGAACCAGAGCAGTGCATGGAAATGCCATTTACCTTCCTGCCAGAGTGGTACCTATTTATCTACTTGCACTTTGACGTGCTTTTGAACTGCTAGGTGGGCAGGAACTGGGACTGAACAATGGGAGCTCACCCTGTTGCGGGGATTTGAACCACCAACCTTCTCATCGGTAAATTGTTTTAAACTGTTTTTAACATTGTGCTTTTAAATTGCTGTGCCCTACCCTGGAGCATTAGGCTGAAGGGTGGGATGAGGAGGAGGAGTATGAGTATGATAATAATAATAATATATTTTTTTTTGTTCTGGGACTCACAGTTTCTACAGCCCATGATAAACAAGTCCTCCTGCTCTTTTTATGTCCTACTATTACAAGTTGCCAGGAGTGATTAACTTAGTTCTATAGTTTAAAAACAACCGTTTCCGCACAAGACATAATCCTTCATTCATCTGATTTTTATTTTCAGTTGACATATTTTATATGGGAAAATGGATGACTGTGTTTCTGTTGCATCCCAGATTCCTTCTAGGATACCTTCGTTTCAATTCTCTGAGGATGCAATGTATGGGGTCCTTTATCCTCTTTGGGCAAGGAGGTGTAGAAGAGCAGTAGATCAATACATACACCCCCCAGTAATGTTTCTCAGACTGTAATCTTCTTGTTATGAAACATCCCCTCATGATGTTTAGATGTACCCTTCAGTGAGCTCCAGATCTATACAAAAAGAAAGAGTATTCCACTTACCTTCTGAACAAGGTGACCTTGTAAATGGAAGGTGAGTGCCACACTGCAAAGTGGCATATGATTGGATGGCTGTAGTCAGTGCTATGGAATGCTGGGACTTGCAGAATCCCAACGTGTTGCTACAGCAACCAGCTGCGAGGGAGGAGGATTTAGTTGAGCCAATTAGGCAAGGAAAGTTACACTGCCGAGCGGGTCTGTGTGTTCTCTTTAAAAGATAGTGGGTCCCTGTGCACTACTGAGGAAACATGCATTATAGCTCTCTCATGCCAAGCACACCAAAACAAAGATGCTGCTCAGCATTTCTGTGTAAGGAACACACCTTTGTACTGAAAAGCGACACTCTTTTACTCTTGATTAATGTGCTCAGAATAACTATTGGCCCTGGTTCAGTATTCATAGTCACCAAAATAGATTGGAATCTAACTTTTACTCAAAAGCATAAATTGAAAATGGCAAAATTGTTTTTAGTTTACTGTACTTTTTCCTAGTGCTAATGTTAGAATAACAACATCTTCCGCTTCTGCACCATAGAATTGCTGATTGAATGTACTTTATGGTCTGTAATTGTATTTCTTTCCCCTATCTCAGCACTCTGGTAGTCAGATTCATTTGAGAATTTGATTGACATTGTTACCCCCCACCCACCCACCTTTTCCCCACTCAGCATTTGAAAATAAACTTAAAAGGAGCTGGGAGGGACTGTTGCATGCTGATGAGCAATCTTTATCTGCAGTCAGGTGCAGTCCCCTCCCTTCTGTGTTCTTCACAGTATCTTCAATAATGCCTTATAGAAAAAGGTAATTTCACATCAACATTGGAAAATGGCGGTTTTGTTTCTCCTTTTTACTCTGTATACATTTTTAAAGTTAAGAAACTTTCATGATAGTTTTTTTAAAATATATATATATATGGGGAGATAACTAAAAAATCATGAAATACAATGAAGTAAAGTAAGTCACTGGGATGCCGGTAGTGCTGTGGTCTAAACCACAGAGCCTAGGGCTTGCCGATCAGAAGGTCAGTGGTTCAAATCCCCCGTTGCTTGGTCCCTGCTCCTGCCAACCTAGCAGTTCGAAAGCATGTCAAAGTGCAAGTAGACAAATGGGTACTGCTCCGGCGGGAAGGTAAATGGCGTTTCTGTGCGCTCCTCTGGTTCGCTTGAAGCAGCTTAGTCATGCTGGCCACATGACCCGGAAGCTATCTGCAGACAAACGCCGGCTCCCTTGGCCAGTAAAGTGAGATGAGGGCTGCAGCCCCAGAGTCATCTGCGACTGGACTTAATGGTCAGGGGTCCCTTTACATTTAAGTCATTATTTAAATTTTGGAGGATTTTATTGACACTAATAGTTGTTTTCTCTGGTCCCAATCCCCTCAACCCCCGACTCAGAGAAAGTGTCAAAAGAGGAGGAGGTAATGCTTTGGGAGATATTGCCCTCAACTCCAATGATTGTCCCGGCCAGGGAATTTGGCTTTATCTGACTTACTGCACACACACCCTGCCCAATGCAGTCCTTATCATCTTCACATTGTTGGAACAAGTCACAACATAATTGGGCAATGGCTGTTTGTAAAACAGAGCTCAGGAGAGGCAGGTTGAACAGCAAATCTTGACCAGGTAGCATACATGGACCTCAGCATGCTGCTGAGACAACAGTTCTCCTTGGGTGAATTCCAGTCTCATTTAAAATCAAACAAACAACAACCTTGTATTTGTGACATTGGTCTGTTCATTGTTACTTCAGACTGCATTTTAATAATTTGATTCCATGATTTTGAACCTGTTGTTTTGTTGTTGCTATATTTGTTTATTTTGTTGCTATATTTGTTTATTATGCTTCTTTTACATGAGATTCCTTTCCAGGGGGTTGATAGGATCCATGCCTCCTTAGTTTCAGCCACACTGCTGCTTTAGGTCTTCCCAGTCCATCACTTGACCCTTGAAACTGGAGTTAATTCCATAACCCTGGAGGCAGAGAGCATTTGGAATCTAGTACTGAATCTGAGGCCATATTTTATTTACAGCTTTTCTCTGTTTCTCAGAGTATGTTTAAATTCACTTCACACTCCTCAGGAATCTTGCTCAGAGTATAAAAGTTTGATGGTGCCTAACATGGCGGCTTGGGGCTAAATTTGACTTGGTATAGAAGAACTGTTGGCAAACGTTTGCCCCTAGTTCAGTTGAAATAATGTTATATACAGTATTCCCTGCTGTAAATATTTCATTCTTTGATCTTCAGATGCGCTTTTGGAAAGGGTTCCCAACTTCTCTCACTGTATATGACTTTTGTTTAGATACAGAAGAGGTTACTTTGTGTCATTACTTCCAACACTGTTTATTAAATAGCCTCAGTACTCATTTGAAAAGTTTTCAAGGTAGCCCAAGAGAAAATACTATCTATCCAAGCGGATAGTGATCTTAATCTTTTTTTTATCTTTTCATAATGACCCAGACAGTCAAGTAGAATAAAAAAGGATGTTCGGGAAGAGAGAACAAGGTTGGTACAAAACAGGCTCATGCAAGGGTCAGTAATTGTGTACATCTCCCCCCCTTCCCTGCTGTAAAGCACCAGATAGATACTAAACTGCAGTCTGGTCAGTTAGTTACTGTAGTTTATGTTGGAATTGATAGAGCTTGATGAAGATCTGTGGGCAGGCTTTGTAGCAGCATGATCAGAACAATAATTAGCAGCTCATGTGACAGAATTCTAATCGGCCTCAGGAAACTCATAGCATGACCAAGGAGATTTGATATGCCACCTAATCCTTCAGCAATAAGTCTCACTGTGTTCACTTCCGGTAAGTGCTTTAGAGGTGCTAATGCACTCTCTAAGAGTATCATCTAAACTGGACAGGTTTAACTGGTATACAGAGTTATATTTTCAGCTCTTTGATTATAAGAAAAACCAGTTTTATGTCTTGGAATATAAATACAAACAAATTGACCACAATCTGATTTGTTGTGGGGGGGTCAGATTGATTTGACATCCAACCAGCTGATGTCAAGAAAATTAACCCAAAATTCAGTTCTGTTGTCAGGTGCAGACTTTTGGGCTAAAATGCAGGACCTGCGAGCCTCTAGGAAACCTAAATTTGTTCTAGACAATGTTTAGATTGACTGTGGATTTTTGAGGGTAAGGAAGAGGATCATTATTCTGCAAGATACTGCAAAACTTGGGAACTCATATGAATGAGTCATTTGGGAAGCTCCTGCTAGAGAATTATACAGAAAGCCCATGAACGTGCTTTGGACCTGTGGATGTCATTGTCCATCTCTTTCTTCTTTGAACCTTGCTGCTATTATGATGTCAGTGCACAGTCTCAGTTTTATCTACGTATAATCAGCCAGAGAGTGTTGAACAAGGAAGGAAGATCAGAAGTGACATCCCCAGTTTTCACCAGTTACTCACAGAGGAGATCTTTCATCTTGCTTCTACACAGCACTCCCAAGAGCCCTGTCTCAAATGCAATAGGTCTCCAGAGTTGTTGTGGTAGTATTGCAGCTTCTTCTTTCTGAATGATTGCCATATGATGGTTAGATTCAGATGTAGCCTCAAACCCTGATAAAATTTACTGACGTTTTCCTGGTAGGCTTCAGCTCTCAATGCCATGTTTTAACCATTTCTCATTTCACTGACGTTGTGCCACTGTTAATAGAATACCAAAGAACTTCCTAGCCTCTCTTCTTGTTCACTTTGTTTTCAAAGCTAAGCTTGTGTTGAATTTTATGTTGGGAAATGAAGAGAGACAGACTGCAGAGAAGAATTAATTCCTTCATGTTTTTTCAACAGCTTGCAAATCAGTGTATTGTAACTTTCACACTGCATGCAAATAATCTAGCTTCCACCTTGGCTTCAAGGCACTCCTGCATCCCAGCACACCAGGAGATTTCAGACTGTGCTGTCTTAGCTTCATTCGAAAGGGGTGGGGGAAGCTTCATTTGAAATGCAATTGATAGTTTTTGACCGGAGGAAGAAGTGCAGTGAGGCCATCAGAGGATTGAAATGCATCTTGATTCAACCTTATCTAGATTTTTTAATTCCTTATTATTATTTTGTTTGTGAAATATATTTTTTCAGTGCATGCCACTGGAGACAGTTGTGTGAATTGGAAAGGCAACCATACGAGATTCTACTTTTTGGGAGATCACACACAATCTGTTGTTTTATAGCTTGCTAGAAAATAGGCCCAGTAAGATCTCTTTACCAGTATGGTTTTTCTTCACGTAGTAGCATATAAGCTTCAGAGACTCATTGCAGGAGCTTGTGCAGGGATGTATTACCCATGGTTGGAAGATTTGGAAGTGGGCTCTGGGATTTCCCACTCCATATTCCCAGTCCCTGTCCAACATGCATTCTCCCTTCTCACCAGTTCTAACCATGGTTGATTACTGCATTGCTACGGATGTTGATTATGAGCTCATCCATACTGTTGTTTAATGTGGATAGTAAACTTCATGTACATCCATTAATTTCCTGTTCTCCATATGGTGTTCTCCTCTAAATCACTTCCTTCCCACACGTTCCCCTCTACTAATTTGGATTTTCTCACGCCTCTCCTTTTCAGAGTATCCCTGGTATGTGAAAATCCAGACTGAGGGAGGGGAATTTGTAGGAAGGCAGTGATTTGGAGAGCAGTGTATGGACAACAGGAAATTAATGGATGTACAGGAAGTTTACTATCCACATTAAACAACAGTATGGATGATGCTAACCATGAGGCAAACAGGTCCAGAATTCCTCAATATTCGGTCTGCAGTCCTGCCATAATTTATCCTACCAAATGATAAGAAAACTATTACTACACATTAAGGACAGATGTGTGGCAAAATGGTAATTTACATCTACCACAAATTTCCTTTTAACCAGAGGTGCTTAACTAGCATCTAGCCAACCTCCTCCTTGCCTGGGGAATTCATGCTGAAGAGAAATGAGAAGGCTTAATCCTACATTTCACTGCTGATATCGTAGCCATTTTGAAAGAGTGCCAGCATTACGCCCAGGGACCTTTATTTTTTGTGCTGAAAATAGTTTGACATAACTTTGAAAGCATGTATATTCCCATATTGATTAAAATCAATCAACTAAAAAAAGCATAGTACCTTTCATGCTATGTATCACATATTCTCTGGAGCCAAAACAGATGCTTTTCTGAGGGAGAAGAAATTGAAATGGAATTGTGGGTGGGGGTATGGGTGTGCTTGTGCTTGTGCATGTAAGGCTTCTTGAATAAGTCGATTTCTGTGAATTCCTGTGTGAACTGACCTGATCTGCACCTACTGGACTAAGGTAGCACACTTCTCAGATCAAAGTACCAACATATGTATTTTAGGAGAAAATGTCATTTAGACATGTGTACATTATGGTAAAATTGTTATCTAAATACCTATTTATAGATTTTTAAAAACCAAGAATGTGGAGATAAATGCAGGAACCAGATGGAATGGACTTATGAATGAACATAAATAAATCTGTTGCAGGGTAGAAACGGGCTGATACATACATCCTTACAGGCATCTGCACTTGCTGGCTTGAGACATCAAGGATCCCCCTTTAGGAAATGTCTGGTTCACTTAAGCTGTTATTGAGTTTCCTCTGAACATGTGTAAAGCTGTCAGTGATTATGACTCAGGCAAGTCCAGTGCAACACAGGGTGGAGTGGACTGCACTGCACTGTGAATGAGCTTCTCAACAGCAGCCCCAAGTGTGAAGGATGTTGTTTGTTTTCTAATTTATACACATATAATGGTCAGTGTAGAGGGTGGGGAGATAGAGCCGCACTGTCAGTCCACTTGATGGGCTTTTGACTACCCATTTCCCCCCCTAAGTACTCGTTTATTGTTAATTATGATGGAAACAATAATGCATTAACCAAACATAAGTAACTTGGATTAATCAGCTGCTTTGCAGGCAGACACTTGCTCAATTCCCTGGAGTTCCCATCAGCAAATTGTAGTAATGATGCTGATTTGCACAGTACTATTGTTTCAGCTGTAAATACCTGAATTGATTACCCAGGAGCCCCTGCCTCAATGTAGCCTTGTTTTTGCTTTGTTCTTTATTATGTTAGGTATCCTGCACAGCAGGGGGCCTGTAACCACGACAGAGTCACCTTGGGACTTCAAGTATGGTAATCTAAATGAATTCTTTGTTGCTGTAAATTACAAACAGAACAACAGCCGCCTGCTCCCACATTTATAAATATGTATGGTTTCTCTGCCTTCGTGAAATTATTATGGCCAGGGATAGATCAAAGTGAATTAGCACCTGCCAAGTAAATTTGATAGGTCATTTTCACTTTAATTTTATTCCTGTGTGTCATGACACAGTACCAAAATTAACACTGACGTTGTCCTTTGTTACAGAAACCATTGATAATGCTAAACTGGGTGGCAGAATTTTTAATTGGTTCATAAGAGTCTCAGCCATGTAAGCCAGTTGTTCTGGCATTAAATAGAGACATCAGAATGGTGTTTATTGTATTGCTAAATTACAAAAAAATCAATGGCAAAGTTGTATGTAATGATCTTGGTCTAATAAACCATGGTTTGACTGAGAATGAGAATTGTGCTTCCCCCACCCCTTCTCTCATTGTGCTCTAATGAAAGACTTCCAGGGTTTTTAACCACAGTTTTCTGTTGCATCCAAACTGGAAACTATGGTTTAATCTCCAACCACAAAATTATATCAATTCAGCGCTGAAAGGAAGAATATAATCATTTTGATATTTTTTTTAAATCGTAATATCTCTATCCCATTTTCCTATACAACATACAAAATTAAAACCACAAATTAACAACATCTAATAATTAAGACTGATTAATGTTAATTTAAAATATCAACAATGCCATTTTGAAAGGCTCAGCTATTTTTAAAGGACAGTCTAAACATCCAGGTCCTTTGTCAAGCATGCACTAGCTATGCTCACCAAAGAACTTCATAAGCCACCTGTTGTGGCTGTCTATTGAGAAGACAAAATCAGGGTGTCGTCAAACTGTGAAGCACCTTTCAGGCCCCAAGACAAACTGTGGTGGTCTTTTTAAATAAATGTAGGAGAGAAAACATTTGGATTTTTAACGGCTGCAGTTGGAAAGGAGTTGGTTGACACCGAATGCCGTAGGGACATTTTGACTGTGCATAGCATATATTTAAATACACAGGGAAAACTGCTCTGAACCAATTTGCATTAGATTGTATCTATGCACCACTGTTGTGGTTTGTACAGCTATTTTGACCTACATTTTGTTCAGTGGCACATGCCTAAGTGAGGCTCAGCATTGTATCCATTGAAAGGATAGGCCAAAAATATTCTGGGTTGAGTTTAGATACATCTGGGATTATTGAGGGAGGAGGCCTCATAACTGGTAGGATTTGGCCTGATGACACCCAAGAAAAGGGGAAGGTTGTAAAATGTGGTTTTTGCACTTTATATGGTGCCGAGCCCAAAGGCTTATGTACCACCATATTGTGTTAATGGGGGGGATCTCAGGAAAGGTATGTTTTTGTTTACTAGCAAAGGCTGTCATACCTGACCCACCATACCTGACCTTTGTTTTTGTATGTCTTTCTTGGGATACCTTTAACCCTGATACCAGATCAGTACGGTTAATTTGTCCTATCAGTGGAGGCTGAAAAGAAGGTGTTCCACTACTTCTTAATTTAAGAATTATACATTTACCACGGTTCGAGACATGCTGCCATTCATGCATACCACAGAGATGAGTCCTTGGGCTCCTTCCAGTCACATCTGCAGCAGCATCTCAAAAGACTTCCCTTCAAAATCAGATGTAACTGCCTAGACTCTACATCAGTTTCATTTCAAAGTGAACGATCTCCCAAGGAGCTATCTAGTATCTTGCCTGTCTGTTCCAATTCCTCAATTTTTTCATCACTCTTCAAACAGGGATCATTCATATCTGCTAGGATCTTTTCATACATAATAAAATGAAACAATCAGTGGGGAAGAGCCATGGTGCAGTGGCAGAGCATCTGCTTTGCAGGCAGAAGGTGCCAGGTTCAGTCCCTCTCATCTCCATGTAGGGCAGGGAGGGACCCCAGTCTACAATCCTGGAGAACCGCAGCCAATCAGTGTAGACAAATACAGAACTGGATGGACAGCCCAGCTCTGGCTCAGTCAGTAGAACATGAGACTCTTCATCTCAGGGTCGTGGGTTTGAGTCCCATGTTGGGCAAACAGATTCCTGCATTGCGGGGAGTTGGACTAAATGACCCTCAGGGTCCCTTCCCACTGTATCATCCTCTGATTCTATAATTCTAAGACAATTGGCTTAACTCAGTTTAAAACAGCTTCCTGTGTAATCCACCTAGCAGGAATAAAACGCGTTTTCTCCAGATCATCTTAAAATCCACACACATGCACACAAAACAAAAACAGTGTATATATTGTTGTGTGTATATAATGTACACATGTTTTGTGAGGTTGTGTGAAAAGTTGAAAGAGAAACCACGTAGACTCAGACATTCAGAATCACCTTCAGGATTGTACCCAGTCCATTACATACCAACACACACACACGCCTGTCACTAAAATTAACCAAGCATTGAAGAATCCAGAAGTAACTCACAAGGGAACAAATATTACTGCTTGCTTTTATCTCATGACATGACATAACATTTGTGGCTGGAGTATAACTCTTGCCCTTTGGTTGGATTGGAGTACGAAGCTTAAGTTCAGGCCTCAAAACAGATATAACAGTAGCAGGTTTTATATCAACTGTAAAGTAGATAAATGTGACTGGTTGTGTTCCATTTTTGTTTCCTTTGGGGGGCGGGGGCAGAAAAAAAATGAGAGGATGGAAACTGCCATGCAGACCTCAGTTAAGGTTCCCAAGTGTTAAGTTGTCCTGGATTGTTTCTGTCCTGCATGGTATTGATGATTGTTGTCGTGTTGTGTCACTGGTTTGTAAATATCACTCCAGGGATGTACATAGGCCATTGAGAGCTGCCTTATACTGAGTCAGACCCTTGGTACAAATAATTCAGCCTTGCCTAAGCTGACTAGCAGCATCTCTCAAAAGTTTATGGCAGATTCTCTCCCAACTATACTTGGTGATGCTGGGGATTGAACCTGGGACCTTGTGCATGCAAAGCAGAGTTAAGGCCCTTCCCCCAAGGAGTGGTCCAAGGGCTAGGTCCAGCTTATGGAGCAACTGCGTTGTTCCTGGGTGCTGGGTGCTCCTTGGCCAGAGTGAAGGGGTGGAGTTGTCCCAGCTGGAGTTGTGGGAGGAGGAGGCCAGGAGAGAAAAGGAAAGGGGTGGGGAAGAGAGAGAGAGAGAAAGATAAATGCTACCAAAGGTATGGTACAAAGATTGCCCACAGTTTCACTCATGAGGGAAACAAAATTATGGTGTTTTTTGCTTTTGTTTGTTCTGGCCTTTTGGATGTAACTTAGATAGGAGCCTGTAAATTTGCATTTGCCACTGATGTTAGTGTGAGCCATATTCCTCTTAGGCTGTGGAATCTAAAGGCATCTCAAGGCAATTTGGCAACCCACCTCTAAATGTGTTAATTGGCTTATATATTTGGAGAGCAAATGTAAGATTCGGGAATAATGTTGTACAAGTACACTAATAGCGGTGGTGTGCTTTTTAAAAAAAAAAATGCACAGTAATTTAGAAATTAGTTAGCAATGATATCTTATAAAAATGGGGAAACAGTTTTATTTATTTTCACCGAAAGAGATGTCATCTGGAAATGGAGGCAAAGGCACTTGTCATCCTAATGGGAAAGAAAATAATATTCTGAAAACAAACCTCATGTGGATGCAATGCATGCTCTGATTCATCAGTTAATGTGCCTTGTTAGGCTTGGCTGCTTACCCCATTATCATGGTTGTTCCCACACACTCTAGCAAAATTTGTAGGCTTTTTTATGAGCCCAAAGCATAAAGTCATATGCAGTGATGTTATGTAATGTACAGCAATGTTATTTGGTGGGCTTTGAATACAAATTATCTGTGTTTGTGTGTGTATTTCCTTTTTATCAGTCAATTTTTCAGCTGGTTTGCTGCTCTTTCCTAGTCACTGTGATGCACATTACACAAAGTGCTACAGAGACTAGTAATGTTGAGTTTCTTGGGTGGAGCCAGTTCCTGGCCAGGGAAAAGGTAAACCACAGACTGAGGTAACCTAGCTGGCTTGAAAACTTCAGAGTCTGTCTGAAACCTTAAGATGATGGCGATTTCCATATCTGACCCTATAAGTGTTCCTATTTTCCAGGGACATCCCTGATTTAGAGAAGCCATCCCAGTTTCTGATTTGATCCCAGAATGTCCCACTTATCCTTAGGATGTCCCTATTTTCATTGGAGGGTATGGGGTTATCCAGCCCCCAAGCCATCTGAAGGCAATCCTGTATAGGGAAGGTTTTTTTAATGATTAATGTTTTATTATGTTTTTATATATGCTGGAAGCTGCCCAGAGCGCTGGGGCAACTCAATAAGATGTGTGGGGTATAAACAGTAAAATTATCATTATGTAATGGGATGTCCCAATTTTCATTGGAGAAATGTTGGAGGGTATGCTCTATTCCCCTTCATCCAAGGATCACAGGGTAATTTACAATATAAAAACACAAAAATGGATACCATAGTAACAAACAAAAACAATACACCCTAGTTTAAAAGGCCATAGATAGTTTCATTAGCCAAAGGCCTAGAAAAAGAAGCATGTTTTTGCCTGTTGCCTAAAGATATGTAACAAAGGTGTCATGTGAACCTCCCTGGGGAGAGCGTTCACAAATGGGGAGCAACTGTAGAAAAGGCCCGTTTTGGTACTGCCACCCTCCAAACCTCTCGTGGAGGAGGCACATGGAGAAGGGCCTCAGATAATGGTTGCAGGGTCTGGGTCTGTTCAACAGTTTTAGAACCAGGCAAGGGGGCTCTGACAGGCTTCTAGAATCCTCCATTCTCCTTCCTAAAGCCTAGTTAGCACTTGCCTAGCTTTGGGAAGGAGGTAGAGGGCTCTAGGACCCTGCCAGAGCCTCAAACCTCCTTCCCAAAGCTGGGCCCATGGTGTGAGGACTGTGGAGGGTGTCAGATTTGGGCCTCTTGCAAGGCACTGTATTACCAAGGTCCATGTTGACCCTGGAAGATTTTGCTTCTCCCATAGCCATAGTCTTGGATTCAAGCAGAAATCAAACATGTCTCTCCCTCTCAGGCATCTGCCTGTCTTCTGCCTCTAGCCTTCTGCCTCTAGCCCAGCCCACACCCCTCAACTCCCCCTTTTGTCCTTCTAACTACCACCCATGTGAGGGAGGGGGTCCACCTACCTTTTCTTTGGCTCAAAGAGCAACATCCTTTGTTACCCTAATGTCCCATATTTTTTTTTACATTTTTATTTATAATTTTCAGTTATATACATTTCAATAGATTTACAATCATTTTAACATTTCGAAACTCGACTACCTTCCCCTTCATTCTGCAGTTCCTTAAATTTACTTTATATATATATTTCCTGCATATTCCAAATTAACTTAACTTATTCATTTATTCATCTACTTTAAATATATACTCTTATAAAACTGCAGGTTATTACAGTGATCCTGCCGATGTTCTTCTCTGTTTACAGTTTGTTTGTAAATATTCAGTAAACCATTTCCATTCTTTTATAAAAAGTTTGTTATCCTGATTTTTAAATTTTTCCAGTAAGTTTTGCCGTTTCTGCAAAACTTATTCCATAAGTTTTTGTATCCATTCTTCTTTCTTCGGGACGACTTCTTTCCATTTTTGGGCAAGTGACATTCTTGCCGCTGTAGTTGCATACATGAATAAATTTCTATACATTTTGGGTAGTTCAGCCCCTATAATTCCCAAAAGTAAAGCTTCTGGCTTAATGTCCCATACTTTGAGCCATTACCAAGACTCTGACCTGGTTATTCCAACAATTGAACCCATGCTCAATCCAGAATTAGAAGAGACTCAGGCGTGTAATCTAACCCCACCCCCCAAACTCACAACACTGTTATTTATCAGTTAAAGCATGATATATATTATTTTAAAAGTTTCAATTACAGTGCATCCTTTTTTTTAAAAAAAAAAAAGCCCTTTTAAAATGTGCCCCAAATTTAAAACTCATATACGTGAGTTAAAATTCGGTCTTCACTATAAACATAATTCAGGGTGGGAGTAAACTAACTTTGAAGATTGAGCACAGGGCTTTTTTCAGCTGGAACTCAATGGAACTCAGTTCCAGCACCTCTCAGATGGGTGCCATTGCCATTATAAGAGAACAAGGGAGGCATTCATGGTGAGTTCCGGAACCACTTTTTCCAGAAAAACAGTTCTTAGAAGTCTTCCCCCGCCCCCCCCCCAAAAAAACCATTGTTTTTATAGCCAAGACTAGACTTTAATTGAAGCTTTTTAAAATGAATAATCTGGTTTACATTTTTTTTTTACGAAATGATTGTGTGTGGTTTTTTTTTAAAAAAAAACAATGTTTGCTTAAAATCCACCTAGTTTAAAATAGAACAAACTTTGTTTGGAAAATGAAAAATCTGATTGATCCATTAAGTGGAGATTTTTAATCATTATAGCAATCTTAAAACAGTGTAAACAGAAAACAAGAAATGGCAAATGGCAAGTTAAGCATGTGGTTTCTTAAGCCTAATGAACTCTAGAAATCATTTTCTGAAGAAGTGTGTATGTGTGTGTGTCTATGTGTATGTCTTTGAAGCAGCTTGGAGTGCAAGGATGTTTTAATCCTCTAACAGCTGTGGAGGTGATTCATCCTGTAGAGCTTTAGAAGATGGCTAAAGACTTGAGTATACAGCGAAAGTTCTGTTAGTATAATGTTCTGCTCTGGTAGAGTAGCAACTACGCTTGGCACAGAGCATCCCCTGCAGGTACAAGCTAATCCCAAACCTGGCATACCTCCAAGATGAGGAATCTTCCTGGCTGAACTTTTTGCAAGGAATAGCTTCCCGCTTTCATTTGCTGCTATTTGAGGATATTGGCTGCGTTTCATGATTGTATATATTTGCTTTGGCAAAGGGAATAATTTTAAGGACCTCTCCTCCTCTTCATTTGCAGCTTTGCCATTTCTGGCACCCATTTTTCGTATGTGTGAGAAATGTGAAAAAGGAATATGTGCCACCTGGACGGCGTAAGAAGCTTTGCAATCATGAATGAGTTGAGATGTCTGACTTTGCCTGCCCTTGCAGGTGGCAGAAGTCTGCTGAGATGCCAGATGACAGTCTGAAAGAATAGAAATGGGAAAGAATTATTAGAATAGAAATAGCTTTTTTCCAGGCTGTGAGCATTTGAGGGGGGTGGGTGGGAAGGAATATCTGCGATGTGAAAAAAAGAAAGAAAAATATTGTGCTCTTCAGACTCGGAAATAGTCAAAATGTTTTGTGTATTGTAGAAAGTTTCTTTAAATCTGTACTGGAGCTGGGGAGGCTGAGGATTTTGTTCAGGAACCATCATACATAACACTGGCATATTCCACTGGGGATTTCTCCAGCACCAGCCATTTCAAATGAATGAGCAAGTGTAAAAGAACTGTAGAGGAACAACAGCAACTGGCTGCAGATCTGTAATAGGACACAGCCTTCTACATGACTACTTTGTGAACCTTTGGTAAGAGGCCTTGTTAAAGGCTAGTGTGAAGTCAAGTACCAAGTGTTATCCTGAGAGCTGCTGTGGATGTTCCCAAGACGCAGTGCTTTTTTTCAGCCAGAACTCACCAGAACTCAGTTCTGACACCTCTCAGGTGGAAGCCATTGCCTTTCTAAGAGAATGAGGTTGACTGCATATTGCTTTATAAGACTACAGTTCTCCAGGCAGAAGGAAGTTTGAGTAAGTGCTGAGTGGTATGTAATTTCCTTCTACTGTTTACAGTCATACCTCATGTTACATCCACTTCATGTTACGTTCTTTCAGGTTATGTCCCACAGTGACCCGGAGGTACTGGAAAGGGTTACTTCCAGGTCTCGCCGCTTGCACATGCGCAGAAGTGCAAACTGACATCATTTGCAGAAGCGGCAAATCACAACCTGTGCATGCGCAGACACGCCGCTGTGGGTTGCGCTCTTTTCATGTTGTGAATGGGCCTCCAGAAAAGATCCCGTTTGCAACCAGAAGTACCACTGTAATGGCTTCGGGAGGATTATCATGGCAAAGTGTGAGAAGACTTGAAATCTGTTGTTAGGAACATTTGTCTAGATTAATATTAATAATGAAATTATATTTTGATCGGTCTAGTTTGGCCAACTTAAATATCTACAATAGAAAGGCTGGATACACATCGTAGTGATGTGTAAATAAGCCAGTCACAAAAGCAAGAATAGAAGTCTGATGTGAGAGAACAAAGATCTCTCCTGGTGCAGTCAAAAAGTGGCCGTGAGTGAGGAAGATAGCCTATGCGAATATTCTGGCCCATATTTTATTTTATTTCTATTTTATTTTATTTCATTTAACAAATTTTATATGCTGCTTACTCAACCAAGAAGACATCTAGGAGAGCTCTACGTGGGGCTACCTTTGAAGGTGACCCAGAAACTACAACTAATCCAGAATGCGGCAGCTAGACTGGTGACTGGGGGCAGCCGCCAAGACCACATAACACCGGTCTTGAAAGACCTACATTGGCTCCCAGTATGTTTCTGAGCACAATTCAAAGTGTTGGTGTTGACCTGTAAAGCCCTAAACGGCCCTGGTCCTGTATACCTGAAGGAGCGTCTTCACCCCCATCGTTCAGCCCAGACGCTGAGGTCAAGCGCCGAGGGCCTTCTGACGGTTCCCTCGTTGCGAGAAGCAAAGCTACAGGGAACCAGGCAGAGGGCTTTCTTGGTAGTGGCGCCCACCCTGTGGAATGCCCTCCCATCAGATGTCAAAGAGATAAACAACTACCTGACATTCAGAAGACATCTGAAGGCAGCCCTGTTCAGGGAAGTTTTTAATGTGTGACATTTTAGTGTATTTTTCGTCTTTGTTGGTAACCGCCCAGAATGGCTGGGGAAACCCAGCCAGATGGGCGGGGTACAAATAATAAATTATTATTGTTGTTGTTATTATTATTATTATTTTCAAAAGACTATAAAAATTCTGATTAAAAATACCAATAAAAGGAAGGCAATACAGCTATCTGTTTTATTTAACCTAACCTAACATTGCCCTTTTCCATTGGGTCCATTTCAGCTACTTGTGATCCTGTATTCCCTTCTCTTATAAATCTGCTTCCACATGATATACAACTACATGAAAATAGAATAACCAGAATCAAACCTTGCATTTGGTTGAATTACAGTGTCAGCATGTGGTGGAGAAAGAGGAATTATGGGTGACAACAGCTTGAAAATATTTCTGCTCCAAGTTTTATTTTTCAGTGTCAATTATAATCAGTTGTTCTATTTTATTTTATTTTTCAACAAGAAGGTAGGAGAAATGTAAAAAGATACAACCAATATAGTGCAGGATCCAAGGTTATCTCAGCTGGGAGCAGATGAGGTTGACACAGAACATTCAAAGATTAAAAGGGGGGAAAAGGTTAAAAAAGACCAGCTGGCTTGGTAACATATTGCTGTTCAGTGAATGTTGCTACTAAATTGAAAAACAGGTTCAATCTGCAGGTTTCCAAGAAGCTACAGACAGGAATGCATGCTAAATGTGAGAGCTTCAGCAAAGAATGAGCAGACATGAACTGTGGAATGCTGTAGCTGCTGTTAGCAGCTGTTGATCTGCTTTCTGGGGCAGCAGTTAAGGGCAGCTGTAACATACACAGTTCTGGAGGAAAGAATGAATTAAATCAAAATATACTGCCTACTTGGGCCCTGGACACGTGTTAGCTTGGCCACTCCTTCCTGTGCCACCAGCTTAATGTTTTCTAGGCAATGGTACTCTAACTGAAAACGGTTCCACGCCACGATTTAGGGCAGTGTTTCTCCAATGTGGGTCCCCAACTGTTCTGGGACTACAACTCCTGTCATCCCTAGGCAGCAGGACCAGTGGTCTGGGGACCCAAGTTAGAGAATCACTGATTTCAGGTATGTAAGTGGGCTTATACAAACTCAGATGAAAACACTGATTTTTAAAACAAGCCTTTGGTACTATAGTATTCAAAACCTATCCTAGGCAATTGCTTCTTTTTGACATTGATGTTCTCCTGACTTCATTGCAAATTATCTCTAAATTCTCCTCATGATTAGTTCTGTCCGGATTCACCATTCTTATCCACATTTTGGCATGTTAGGTGTAATGCCTGCTTTCCAAAGTGGCTGTTTATGGAATCTTTCTTTTTTTGCTTTCCTGTAAAACAGCTGTTCGGTTCCTTGTAACACTGTGTGACTAGCAATTTGAATGCCATTATTTATGCTTCTCATCTGTGCTGTCCTGGCTGGATGAAGGGCTCAGACTCTGATTATGTTATCTGCCAAAAACTTTAATGCTCAGATCAGTACAGTACATAAGCAAGGCAAGGGTCAAAGGCACATCTGGTGCAAGGCATATGCATAACTAGGGCTGACCTGTCCATGAGGCAGCCATCTCAGACGGCAGAATCCCAAGGGGTAGGAGGTATATAAGAGGTAATACTGTATGTGAAAAGCAGTAGGAACCTGAAATCATATAATGATTTGTTTAACTCATTCTGTGCCCACATTTTAATGGGTGTGAACCACCTCCTCCTGTGATACAGTTCCACATAGATAATCTGTTGAACTCCTCCACTGCCCCAAGCAATCAGATGGGGATATGTTGTTCAACTTTTGCGTTATGAGGAGATTAACCATGCAACCAATTGTTTCAGGCCTTTGTATGCATAACAAAACCATTCTCTGCCTTTTGACAAATATACAGTCTCACTTCAGGGATGTACTAGCATGGAACTTCAGCTGGCTCTCATTCAGAGACCTGCCATGCAGGTCCACGTGATTCTTCATTTCAATACCAGGAGCTGCTCCAAGTGTAATGAGTCCATCGCACTGCCCTTGGTACTGAAGTGTAAGGAGAAACCTAAAAAAATGCAGAAATCTACAGTAACGCTCTTACATTCATGGGATCGCCCGGATTGCACAATATATGACAGAGACAGCCAGATGATCTGTTATATACAATGGAGAGGGTCAAGTAAGATTAATATTCCTGCCTCCCCTATTCCTTTACTTAACCAATATTTTTTCTTCTTCTGTGATTTTACATGGATTTTCTTGGCATCTCGATGTGTCCTTGTGACTTCTACATTTTTCCCTGTGGCTGTTTTTCAGAGGCTGTGCACTGAATGATGGGAGATAGGTGGGAGTCAGGAGGAGATGGAAATGCA
Source organism: Podarcis tiliguerta (assembly GCF_965153285.1). Lineage (NCBI taxonomy): Eukaryota > Metazoa > Chordata > Lepidosauria > Squamata > Lacertidae > Podarcis > Podarcis tiliguerta. Next base: position 51,159,575 of record NC_139536.1, read on the forward strand.
TCCTTCTTTTTCCTTTGCTTTGAATTCTTCTAACATAAGCAAACTGCTTTTCAGTGGGGAGAAAAATGTGCTTTTTTTTTGTTGGTATTATTCTTTTGAACAGCTGAAATGGTCTGAGTAGTCCCTCAGGGTTTCCGTGAACACAGTTGTGATTTCGTCAACAAAGGAAAAATAGCAAAGTGAATGCTATGTTTTTACTTGCTGTGCTTGGATTTATGTAGTGCTGGAGCAGCTGCTGCTTCTCTCTTTCCCCACCCCCCAACAGTTCTCCGCTTTCTGAGTATTATGGAGCGGTGAAACTCCCCCAATGTCTTCTGAAAAGAGCAGAGCCATTTAAAAATAATCCAGTGGAGTTTTGCTTATTATTAGTGTGAAACTGCACACTATGAAGAGTTGGCATGATATCCGGAAAAGGGGGATGGGGAGGACAGCAAGATGAGAAAATGCTGCTTCTTTTTATTCCCCTGCATTTGGTCAAGCAGTTCTAATGTTTGGTGTCCCAAGCAATCACGCCTGTTTGTGTGGCCTTGGAAAGAGCTGTAGCAACACTTGAGGAGCACAGAAAGAGGGTGATGATGCATAAGGCTATCAGTGGCTTCTAGCCACAATACAGTGGCACCTCAGGTTACGTACACTTCAGGTTACAGACTCCGCTAACCCAGAAATATTACCTCGGGTTAAGTACTTTGCTTCAGGATGAGAACAAAAATTGTGCTCCAGCGGCGCGGCAGCAGCAGGAGGCCCCATTGGCTAAAGTGGTGCTTCAGGTTAAGAACAGTTTCAGGTTAAGTACAGACCTCTGGAACGAATTAAGTACTTAACCTGAGGTACCACTGTAGTTATGTTCTACCTGTACTGTCAGAAGCAGGATATCCCCAGATACCAGCTGCTGGGCATCACAAGTGGATAGAGAGCTATTGTGCTCAGGTTCTGCTTTTCAGTTTCCCGCAGGCATCTGGTTGACCACTGTGAGAACAGGATGCTGGACTACGTTGGTCTTTGATTTGATCCAACAGGCTTTTCTTATGGGTTTAGGCATTTGGATTTTTGAAGTTGCTCTTCTTTGGGATATGATGGGGTTTAAACTAACAGTGAAGTGTAGGCAATAACAGATTGAAAGCAATGATTGGTTGGCTGCTTCTTCCAACTTGTTCTTTTTTATTTAAAAGGAGCTCTCCGTTCCATTTCATCAGTGTTCCTGCAGGAGATGTGGTCACAGGGTCAGTCTCTCTCTTTGGCGGTAGTCTCAGGGTGTGGCTTCTAGACTGGTTTGAAAACCAGGGTCCCACTGTTCCACACAGCAAGCTGTTAAGAGTTTGTATCAATAGAAAAGGCTGTGGGAAGAAGTGCTTCCTTCTGTCTGTCCTGAATCTCCCCCCATTCAACTCCATTGGATGACTCTGGGGGCACTTCCAGACTGTCACTGTTTGTAGGGGAAGTTGGATTCAACCACATACCAGCAAATTCCAACTGTGCAATTAAAGCTGATTTGGAGCTTTTGCACAACAAGTTCACTTCCCTGAAATATCAAGCTCTTTGCCATTACGAAAGCAATGGGGAAATGACGTGGAAAGTGTTTGATGTGACATCATATACTCTCCCCACAAACGGATGAATGCTCAATAAACAGGCTGTCCAGAGGCAACTTAAGTATTATGTAAGAGAGAGAACACAAAAATCTTTATCCATTTTCTCTGCACCATGCATAATTTTTAAGCCTCTATTTTGTCTATCCCCATTGTGAGCCTTTCCCCCTCCCTAAACTAAAAGAACCCCAAATGTTGTAACATTTCCTCATGGGGAGCCACATCAGCAGGTGCTGCTCCTAATCATTTTAAAGATTCCCATCATAAAACTATTCCTAACTTGCATTGTTGTAGGAAAGGTATACCAGTGTCCGAAAGAAGAGCAAAGATGCCAGTCTGCTTGAAAAAGTACTAAGCACACAAGCAATTCATTGTGTAGTCTTTGCCATTTCAGCCCTTATGTTAATAATAGTGTGATACTTAAGCTTTCAAAAACCTGCCAGCAGACAGACTTTCAGCTCAAGTGACATTTATATTAAAGCAATGAAAAACAACAAGAAGTGTATTCTCCATCAAAGAGCACAGTGTGTCTCTGCTGTAAAATGTATCAAGTTTGCTTCATAAAATGATGGATGAGTCTTAAAGATATGAGTCATCTAGAAATAAAAGGATTCTGTACATGTTGAAAATCAAAAGGGTTACATAGCTACCTGCATTCCTACTGCAATATGAATAGCAAAAGCTGACTGCTATTTCAAAGTACAAGAAAATGTTTTGAACAGGAATTTAGTTTCACTGGCCCAACATAAATTTAGGCAAATAAACGATCATCTTTGAAGAATTTTTCTTTTTTTTGTAATTTAAAATATTCTTTTTTGACATTAGTTGGTTCAAAGAAGATACTATTTCACTTACTCTGTGTTCCTTTAAAAATAAAGATGCTAGCAAAAGCTTAATCCTAATCAAAAAGGCAGGATTACAATAGATTACAAGACATTACAAGGAGCCAAATCAGCCTTATGTATATTATTCTAAAAAGCTTTAGTATACTTTGAAGAAGTATTCTCTTTTATTCCAGTGTAAGTACAGTCCATATACAAAGCCATCTGCCAGTTTGTCTCATCTCAGTATAAAAATCCCTGCTATGGGATATATACTGGCAAAGCAGGATTTAATGATGATAGGAGTTGTAGCACAAAACAACTGGAGGGCATCAGGTTGAGGAAGATTGATCTAGGAGAATGGGATACTTACACTTGGCTCGTCTTAATCAATGTTATATGTCCACTTGAGAAAGTAACATGTGGAATTGGGGGTGATGTATTTCAAGCATTTTTTCCTGAAAAATGTCGTCGTCGTCGTCCCCCCCCCCCCATAATTTACTTAAAGGCATGTCATCATTGTTTATGTAGTCATGTAGTAGGCTGGTCTTTTACATTGCCCTACCAAGCTTATAAAGATTTTTGCACACATTTTTTCACCTAATCAGAAATCTGGAGCAGGAGAGGAAGGCAAAAATTTCCCTCCTCACTTGGAAGAGTGATGCAGATGTTAAACTGACCATGAAACTACATTCACTTTGTGGTAATTTTCCAAATGGTAGGTTGGTAGCCAGAGTTCACCTAGATTTGTGCCTAGGTGGTGGTGACAGATTCTTGCAAACAATGCAAATTAACCCCAAGAGGAACAGTAGAGTTCGAAAGTTCAGTGCTTCTTGGAGACTGATTTATATATTTGACATTAGCTCATCTCATTCTTGAAGCTTAATGGGTTAAATCCAGTTCTGCCTCTTAGATGTCAGAAGGCTTTTTGATCCAGTATGAGGAGGAAAAAGGAAGATTATTTTTGCTATCCTCACTTTCTCTTGCTGCCTCCCATGTCACATCTAACAGTGTTAGAGGGTGTCTCACAGTCTTCTGGAGCAGATGAGGGGGCACAAGGAGCTGTCTAGGGGACAGGGAAAAATCAGTGATAATTACTTCTGCCACTTGCAATGGATCAATGAGTCTTCCATATGTGACAGGACACAACAGGATACAACCAAGTGTGGATAGCAATGCCTGATAATGTTCTAATTCATTATGTCTGTTGATTGTGTTCTAAACCATAGACTTTAATCTCAGTCTGTATATACAAAAATGGCTCAGCTGGGACAGTCAATTCCTAGCTTACTAAACCATCACTTAGCAACCAGTAACGAGCAACAGGGCTGTATGCTCCCTCCTCACCACTGTGCTCACCGCCTTCCTTCCTTAATGCTACATCCCAGTTTAATTAAACCACAGTTAACTGTTGGGTCCAAAGCAGGGAACTGTTTTAATGTTAGTTTACTAACCAGAATCTCAAACCGACTTCAAACTGTTACTCATTTTTGAGCATAACAGCTCGCTGCACTTTAATTAAACTAGAATGTAAACACAGAGGGAAGGAGGAAATAAGGAGAAGAGTGAAGAGGGAGTGCACCATTTCATTCTTCCATCATTCATTCAAGACAGCTAAACTATGGTTTAGCAAGATGGGGGTTTTTTAATTGAAAATGGGCCAATGCAAAAGAAAGGCTGTAAGGTGTGATAGTTACATTTTCCCTTGATATCCGAAAAGCCAGCTACATGTTTCTACATGTATGTCAAGCTCAGTAGTGCAAGTACAGTGACAAGAGCAGGTGAAGGGATTAGTTACTATTTTTCCTATTCTCAGCCCCTCAATACATTTTTGAAGTATCTCATGTGTGCAGCAGGTGTTCTTAGTTGTATAGTGAAGCTCCCAGGATTTCTTTCAAATATAAGTTCAGAGAGGGATCAGAGTGTTAAATCAACCAGAAAAGGATGCCTGCTATTCATAGACTTTTTTAAAAAAACAAAAAAGCAGTTCAGGTATGTGTTTTATTAAATATATATTGCTTCAAATAAGCCATCATTGCATTGTTAAAGAAATAACTAACTACACTTCACTTCACAGTACTTATATGGGCTATATATAGAGAACAATACAAGCATTAAATCAATCCATAGTTAACATATAGCGGATACATTCAACACTAGCAACTGAAAGGTTTTGTATTTCCTTGGAAAATAAGTTGGATTTGTGTTCAAACTTCCAGTCAAGAGGGGGTTCCATAATCTAGGTAACACCATCCAATATTTGCCTCCATGATGATCTAATCTTGCTGCTCACATTTGACTTGTAAACAGTTTCCTTAGGAGGGCAGTGATGTCAATCTACAAACCCTGAAGACACTCTCCCCCTTTATGTACCCTTCCTGTCAGTTAAGGTTTACATCAGACCGAGTTCCTTGTTCCTTTCTTGTAGAAAGTCACAAACTGAGCAGGTAGTGGGACCGTCTTCATAAATTCCCCAGAGTTTTCCCAGAGAAACAACAATGGACATTTCTGATAGTCTTTAAAAAGGGTTGTAAGTCTTACATCTTCAAGATGATATTGGGAGTTGAGTTGGTTATTTGATTGTGGTTGTTCGTTACAAGGGTAGGGAACCTGGCCCCCCACATGTTGACAGACTTCAACTCACATCAAAGCCCAGCCAACATGGCCTCAGTGATCAGGGATGATGGAAGTTGTGGTTTTAAAACAATTGGAGAGCCACAGTTTCCCCTTTCTTGTTCATTGGACATTCTATTGAGTATGAAGATTTATTAGCAGTTGCATTTGTTTTACTTTGTTGTGCGGTGTGAACAGGATAGAGATATTTCACATAAGTAGTCTTATCTCGGTCCCTTGTATGCCCTCTTGGCACAAGGGCATGGTGAAAATCATTAGATCCTCCTGATGGACTGCTGAAGTACTTCCATTTGGTTGAATTTAATTCAGCTTGCTCTTGTGCATCTGCCTAACATGAATTCCACACAGTGGTAAGAAAGTGTAGCAACAGAACTGGCCCGTGCTGCAGAATAATGAAATACTGGGAACAGATTGAACAGTTTTCCTAAACTGAGAATTAAATTTTAACAGCCCCTAGCTTGGTATCTTAAGCATGCTTACTTAGAAATAAGTTTCAGTTAAATCAGCAAGGCTTATATCCAAGTAAATGTGCTTGGGACTGATGTGCCAGAGTCTTATGCCAGTGGCATAATAGCTGGGGCAGAAGCAAAACCCAAGACAACTCTGAAATAATTGGAAAACAAGTTTAAATATGCAAAATTATACTTCTGTTTTTAGCTTTTAATTGCAGTGTATAAACACAGCATTTTCTGGGGGAAAGCAAGCAGAGCTCAAATAATGCTGCAACCATCTTGCCTGTACTCCATATGGATCCACAGAGGCAGGCCTTACAGCTGTATATAGCTGGCTCAGCTGTTTTAATTTTATATTTGTTAGCTTGCAGTCCATTTTTAGGGGAAGATTACTCACATCTGTTTCACACAGAGACGATATAATAGACTGGCACTAATCCCCACTTGCAAGAGGCTCACTGCTTTTAGCCAGATCTAGCAGCATTGGCCTTAGGTAATTTGTGGCTCTTCACAAAAAGGTGAATAGCCATTCTTTTTTCAGTTTTTTCAGTTGCCCAAACAATAATCATTCACTAAATATTACGGCCATAGGTGAATGTTAGTGCAGTCCAGAATCTGTCCCTGAGAGCTACTATTATGACACTTTGTATGAATAATAACCGCATTGGTAGTTATACTCCTTGGGATAAAAATGATAAGTCAGAAACAAATTTCTCCCTGTAGTGCAGTCTGCCACAGCAAGGTGCAATATTGAGCTTTTATACTTCACTTTCAAACATCCTGCATTTTTCTTTCTCCCTGTTTGTTTGTTTTAAAGACAAAGGTGGCTGGCACATGCTTTATCCAAGATAAGTTCAAATTGCAGTGTTAGTGGCTGTTTTAATTTCTCCATACTTCTCTTCTGCACCCAGATTAATTTGTGCCTATTAAGAAGTTAGTGGGTGATAGTCTACCCATGCAGTTAGAAATATTGAGGTTAACCCAGCTAAAGTTAATTGTCACTGTGTCCTGCTGAAGCCAGAAAATCACAACTAATTTGATTCCTACTCCTTTTATTCTGACTGCCAGCAGGGCTGAACCTACCATTAGGCAAAGTGAAGTAATCATCTTGGGCAATAGATGTTGGGAAGCAGAACCCCCTAAACTAGCCTGCTTCCCTCAGGTGCTGTGGAAGATGTTATCCCATTGTCAGTATCAAAGTAACACCCAGTCATGTGAAGTGGGGAGAGGGTACTATATTGTCCTTTGACTCAGGCAGCACTGTCTGCCAGAACTGTCTTTTAATACTGAATCTTTCACCTATGAAATTACAGTCTTCCTAATTGTCTAGCAGCGTTTGGCCTTCTCAAACACACCAAACCATGAGTTGGCTTCTGAAAATTGCAATATTATCTTTAAGTAATAAAAACTGAATAATACAATACAAATCAGATTAAGCTACGACATCAGGCTGCTAATAATCATAAGAATTAAAACAATTTTCTGCTGTTTATCTGATGATTCCAAGGCAAGGTAGTCTCACATCCTCTAAATCTGCTAAGAGACTTCCTGCAGTTTATCTCATTATAAGGCTTTGATAGACTTCAGGTCCTATGCACATTTAGGTATCTGCTGGGCTTGACCCTGGATATGAGCTTCCAAGATCATAATGTTGTTTTGTTTTTTGTTTTAATTAAAGACCTTCTTGGTTCACAAAAAAATGTGCATTGTCTTCCTCCCCCCCCCAAAAAAAATCGTAAAGCGTTTTTTCCCATTTGATGTGAGACATAATACAGAGTAAAATGGGGAAAGAAGAAGGAGGGGTGAGAAAAGGGGGAGATGGGATTGTGCTGGCAGTATCTAGAATGTTTGTGGGGTTTTATGCAAGCGTCACTTGTGCAGGTTCTCTATTCATTTATTTTATGTATGTGTATATGTATGTATGTATGTATGTATGTATGTGTATATGTATGTATACACATATATATGTATACATACACTTACACACATATTTCTTGGTAGTGAGAGAGGTGGGGGGCAGGGCATGGTTGGTTATCTTTAGTTGACTGCAATGAGGTTTGTTTGGGGGGGGGGGTTGTTGGGTCAGGTCAGCCATATTGATTTGAATAATGTTTGTCTCAAGGAGGATTAGGAGCCCATCTTGATCTCCATCTTGGATTATAATTTGATTGGGAAAAGAATGTCAAATTGCTTCTCAAGCCAGCCCCATTTCCTTTAAATTTAATTTACCAAGTTGGCATATAGTGATAAGCAGCCTACAACAAGATGGAAGGGGAGGGTCTAAGGCAGGCTTCCTCAAACTCGGCCCTCCAGATGTTTTTGGCCTACAGCTCCCATGATCCCTAGCTAGCGGGACCAGTGGTGAGGGATGATGGGAATTGTAGTCTCAAAACATCTGGCAAGCTTAGTTTGAGGAAGCCTGGCCTAAGGAGTCTGTATTGTCAAAAACCTCTGGTGTGTGGATGGTGGAGAATGAATGAATGATATATACACAGACACACAGGACTGGAAAACTTTCAGTGCATAGGATTGGACTATCAGAGTGAAACTGAGGGCGCTAAGGAAGGCAAATGCAGTTCTATGAGAAAGGGATTAAAAAGTAATTTTTAGTGTGTTTTTAAAATCAGTTTTTATTAAAAGTTTTCAACATAAAATACAATAAAAGATAAACTAATCTGAGAAAAAGAAAAAAAGCAAGAAGAAGAAATGGAAGAAAATAAAGAAGAAGAAAGAGAAGGAAAAAAGAGAAAGTAAATACAAGGTCCTCTATCACAATTCTATTTTAGCCCTTATTCCACACACAGAAGAGTGAACTCTCCCAGCTCTCACCTGGGAGCTTCACCCTCTTCCCCAGCCTCCTACCTTGGAAGATCTTCTCTACCCTGCCCTTCACACAGGACCCTTCATCTTCCATCCATCACCTTCCCATGTGTATTAATCCAAAATAGTGAACCGCGGGTGCCGCTACAAATTCTGTTGCCATTCAATATCACATGCCAATGAAACAACATGGTGGACTTTGATTATGTATTCTTTTCACGGGCACAGACTGACCTTGAAGCTTGATAGGACAGCATTTCAGGAAGGTTAATTTAAATCACTTTATTTTCACTGTAGCCAGCTTGGCACAGCTTAAATAGCACCGGCAGCATTACAGAAATATAGAAATATGGCTTTGGCCCAATTAGCTAACACATTATTATTTATGGACTTACCTAGTGCCATTTACAGGATAAGAGTGTGCTGGGCAATAAAAAAAGTTGGCTGTAATTACAATGTACTCTCAGATAAAAGCGCCAGCCCATTAAAGGTTAAATCACTGAGAATCTTAGGCATTACCTTGTTTGTTTGATGATCACTGGGACTATATTAATATGTTATGCTAAATGTTTTTTCTTCTTTACAGTTAGGTACTATGTAGTTAACATTCTGCTTCTTTTTTGTTGTTCCTTTTTCTGTTCCTCTTTTAAGAAAATCATGTTCCACAAGTTATAGAATTAAGGATTTCTTCATACAGATTCAATATGCTTTCAACAAAGATAGAAGGCTAGATCTTACAAATGCTACAAGGTACCTAACACATTACATTGTGGGACCTTGTCAACCAGAGCTTTCCAGACTTTTCATGTTGGTGACACACTTTTTAGACAGGCATCCTTTTGTGACACAGTAATTCAGTTTTACTCAGTAAACCAAACCCGTTCCAGCCAGGAAGAGAGCGGGGAGCATTCATCGACACACCTACACACTGCAGCCAACACACTAACGTGTCACGACACACAGTTTGGAAAGCTCTGTTGTAAACCATCATTCACCATTAAACACCCAGTCCAAACCTAAGCTAAAAAAAAAATAGGACCAAAAATAAGGTATTACAGTACCACAAACTCTTTAATGGTGTTTGCATGCAATCTTACTTTATTTAAAATAAAATAAATAAATGCAAAGTTAATTTTCTATTTTTTTCCTGTTAACCTAATGGAAGTAAAACTTAAAAAAACTGAAACTCCAGGTTAATAACTAGGTTGGCCATGCCCACTTTTTAAAAAATAAGGTCTGCTGGCCCTCTTGAATTCTGCCCACCCCCCTTGCTGGCAATAGCTGCTTGGTGCTACTGCCAATGATCTCATTAAGACAGTGTACATGCAGACCAATGAAGAGTTTCTATTTTGGGGGCTGGGATTTAAAAAAAAAAATTGGGGAGTTTGAGGTGGATGGTGTACTGTGTTAGATGAGGTGACATAGAGTTTAACATTCTTTCTATTCTTATTATAAGCTTTGGCAAATAGCGCTGTTTCCAGGGGCAGGTAGCGTGTTGCTGTTTTTTAAAGCTGTCTACCCCTCCCCCCAAAAAATGTTGGGCTTTCTTTTCTGCCTTTCCTGACACCTCTGAATACTCCATTCATGTTCCCCTGTTTTAGCCCATGAATAATTTTGTGCCTGCCATCAGCTGTCCTACTGCTGAGATTTCTACTCTTAAGCTTTCCTACTTCCTGGAACCACTTCTATTTTCCACTACAGATCTTCCGGTTACCGTCCTCTGATCATTTTTATCCAAGCAAAACAGGCCTGTCATTTATCTCACAGAAGGCTGTTCATGAATACTACTATTGCCCATTTTATATTTCCTAACAGTTAGAAAGTGATTTCTCCAAAAGACCGCATGCAGAGTTTCATGATCAAGTAGGGTTTAAAATGCAGGTCTCAAAAATTCAGAGTCCAACTCCTTATCCTTTACATCACAGTCCATCTCTGCCCATTGTTCCTCTCCATTCATGTGTTCAGAAAGTATCATCACAATTGCTTGCTTGAGTTTTATTTATTACCAGCATTCAGAGGAATCAGAGAGCTAACATTTCTCCACTCTGTGACTTCCTATAATTCAGAGCATTCTGGGTTTTCCCCAACTGTTTCACCAGCATCTCATCTCATGCATCTCAAGCGGAAAGACAGGGTCAAATGTACACCTCTAATATTTTCTTCCAAAATCTTTCCATTACATCTGGCCTATCATCCTTTCCATTACATCAGGATATAAAAGAGTGCTTCACTGAAGCTGTGAACAATTCCTGCCTGTTTCATTTATATTTGAAAGTTAGATAACTTGTTCCCTTTTGTATTTGCTTCTAGTGTTTGACTAGGATGACCTTCTTCTTTTTCTCATGTTCTGGATGGACAGGCATCTTTCTCCTAATTTGTCCAAAACTGCTTCTGTGAAAATAACCTCTTTTATCCATTAGAATGTTAAGCCTAATTAATTTAGACAAAAGCAAGATGTGTAGCTACTTAACCTGTTAATATGCTTTTAGTGAATGAGAGAAAATTATATAATCATTAGGAAGGCATATTGTTAAACATTTAAAGATGAAGACAGAATACATCCTAAATATACATTTTTGAAAAGCAAGTAGTTTGCAGAGAGGAAGTGACAGAAATGCTTCCAAATCTTTTCCTTTATTTCCCCTTACTATTTTTTCTTCATAGCAAAATTAGAAAAAAGAAAATGTTTTTGTTTTAGTTTTTAAAAACTTCCCCTCTGTGTCGTGTTGGTGAATAGTGTTTCTAACTTCTACCTTCATGTTCAGATGATAAATTGAGTAAAAAGCATGCAACTGTGTTTTCTCAGATTTTTTATTTATAAGGTTGGCAAACTGTTCTTTGTTTCATTGGAGTGTAGCAATTAAAGGTGTGTGTGTATGTTTATTTCTTCATAGTATAGGATCCCGAAACCCCGCATGAAACCTTCCCAGAGATATTGAACAGCTTGCTGGTCCAGATAGGGTTGAAGGAGGGGAGTATAGGGCCCCTAGTTTGATTGGTGATGGGGCTAAAGAGCATAATGGGTTAATAATGGGTTCTGCTGGTGGGTTTCCCCCCTGTTTCTGCTGCCAGCATTTGGGGCAGAGCAACCGGCATCCTTATGTGGGGCTCTGGGGTTAAAGCCCTGGGAGTCACCAAAGCAGGAGGGGTTCCTATTGCAAGAGGTGTGGGGATGAAGCCCACGGTAATGTTCACACACCTGTGTGAAACTGCATTGCATCCTATGGCATACTCCTTGGTTGTACTTGAATCTGGCCTCTTCTCAGTGTTTGGCCCAATTAATTCCAGCCACATGCCAGTGTTCTTCAGGTCCCACCTAGAGCAAGGGTGCTTAGAAGCCCTCTTGCAGAACTTGACAGCATACCCCATGGCGACCATTAATCCCAAGGTCTCAATTAGCTAGCTTCACCATTGCTGTTGTTCGTTCTTCGTAGGCCCTGGAATTGTTCACCTAGTGGCATAAGTGGTTGATGGCCTATTTTTTCTGCCAACACACCTTTCTGTGCAATGCACTGTTGGTGTGAATCTCTCACCATCTCTTATCTTGTTCCTTTGTTGCCCCCCGGGCCTCCCTGAATAGTAGGGATGGAGAACCTGTGTCCCTTCAGCCAATGGTCATTCATAATGGGAGTTGTATTCCAATGACACCTGGAGGACCACATACACATAGTCCTGCTGCATAGTGTATTCATGCATAGCCTTTCCTTACCAGCCTGTGTTACCTACCCTTCTCTGGCACATCTTACCTCTTTGGGCTCTTAACCTAACATTAGGCCAGCCTCCAGAAAACAACAGATGCTCCTTCTGGCAATGGCAGAATTAGACTGAGGCCCATCCCTCCTCCATCACGCCAGATCCCAGACGCTTTTATTCTTCCCCGGCTTGGACCCACAGGGAGAAAAGCAGCACTAGCCATGCTATGGTGTGTCTTTCCCCTACAGTTCTCTATCCTAGATCACGCTATAATGTGACAGTTGCTGGAAGTCAACCCAGTTACTGCTGAAATCTCTTGTGACAGCTATTTAACACCTAATCAAGTGCTAAGCTGATAAATAATGCATTTCTTGGCATCATTCAGACCTTAATAAACATTGTAAAGAGTTTAGAGTTCCCAGCTTGTCTTTACAACTTTGCACCATTGCAAGTCCTGTTAGCTTTAAGTCAGTTGTTGATAAAATAGTTTATTCTTTCAAGAAGGATCAGGCATAATCAAGTATAAGCAGTCTGCTGGCTGTGATAAGCAGCCGGCATATTGCAAAAGCATTATTAACAAAATAAAATCGTAAGAGTCATATAAAGCAATTATATAAAATGTGGATGTTGCCCAGAGAAAACAGCTAAATGTTTCCAAAGAAGATCAGAAGTATTTTCTTACCACATAAGCTTCTAATACATAAATTGCATACTCAGGCAGCTCAAACTAGTCTTGTTTTGCCAGGCAGCTGCTACACCAAGCAAATGCCAGTGTTACTGAAACTGCTTTTGGCTTTCTTCAAATTTTATCCACTGTTTCTCCAAGCACGAGTCACTAAATTTGCTTCAAATGTTACTTCAGATAGAATTTTTTGGCTAATTAAGTATGTGCAACTAAGGGATGGGTGAATTTGCCAATTTTTTATTTCTCTCAGTTTCGCACTTTTCCAGTCTTAAGTTCAGTTCCCCACATTTCCATAACAGTTTGTGATTTTTTTAAAAGAAAAAAGTCCTCAGAAAAATTCATCAATATTTTAGTGCAATTTTCTCCTGGGCTGCAGTAGCCATATCAGTGAAGGTGCCCCAGTGAGGGACACACAAACAAATAGATTGACAGATGAGCAAGAAACATAGAGCAATGTGTAAACACGCAAGAAACAAACTGGGGTGGGGGCTTATATTTGGGGGGGAGAAGGGAGGATGTTTGTGCAGTGGCGTAGCGTAGGGGGGGCAGGGGGGGGGCGGCCGCACCGGGCACAACATCTGGGGGTTAGGGTTAGGGGGCGCAAATCCATGGGTTAGGGGGCGCAAATTACTTGCCTTGCCCCGGGTGCTGACAACCCACGCTTTGCCACTGTGTGTGTGTGTGTGTAGAAGAATTGAAAGTATAATAGAAAAAGAAAATTAAACAATTTTTTACAAAGAATTTAAGGTTAAAAATGAAAGTGGAGGCAAAATCTTATAAATAGAATAAGAGTGGGAGTTCATAATTAAAAGGCAAGGATAAATAATGAAGTTACCGTATTTTTCGCCCTATAGGACGCACTTTTTCCCCTCCAAAAATGAAGGGGAAATCTGGGTGCGTCCTATGGGGCGAATGCAGGCTTCGCGGACCTCTCCGCAAACAGCAGGAACGCTCCCGCTGCTGGCGGAGACGTGCCTGCATGCGGAAGCCTGCGCGCGCTGAGCTCAGCGCGCCCAGGCTTCGCGGACCTCTCCGCTAGCAGCGGGAACGCTCCCGCTGCTGGCGGAGAGGTGCCTGCATGCGGAAGCCTGCGCGCGCTGAGCTCAGCGCGCCCAGGCTTCGCGGACCTCTCAGCAAGCAGCGGGAGCGCTCCCGCTGCTGGCGGAGACGTGCCTGCATGCGGAAGCCTGCGCGCGCTGAGCTCAGCGCGCCCAGGCTTCGCGGACCTCTCCGCTAGCAGCGGGAGCGCTCCCGCTGCTTGCGGAGACGTGCCTGCATGCGGAAGCCTGCGCGCGCTGAGCTCAGCGCGCCCAGGCTTCGCGGACCTCTCCGCTAGCAGCGGGAGCGCTCCCGCTGCTGGCGGAGACGTGCCTGCATGCCGAAGCCTGCGCGCGCTGAGCTCAGCGCGCCCAGGCTTCGCGGACCTCTCCGCTAGCAGCGGGAGCGCTCCCGCTGCTGGCGGAGAGGTGCCTGCATGCAGAAGCCTGCGCGCGCTGAGCTCAGCGCGCCCAGGCTTCGCGGACCTCTCCGCTAGCAGCGGGAACGCTCCCGCTGCTGGCGGAGAGGTGCCTGCATGCAGAAGCCTGCGCGCGCTGAGCTCAGCGCGCCCAGGCTTCGCGGACCTCTCCGCTAGCAGCGGGACCTCTCCGCTAGCAGCGGGAACGCTCCCGCTGCTGGCGGAGAGGTGCCTGCATGCGGAAGCCTGCGCGCGCTGAGCTCAGCGTGCCCAGGCTTCGCGGACCTCTCAGCAAGCAGCGGGAGCGCTCCCGCTGCTGGCGGAGACGTGCCTGCATGCGGAAGCCTGCGCGCGCTGAGCTCAGCGCGCCCAGGCTTCGCGGACCTCTCCGCTAGCAGCGGGAGCGCTCCCGCTGCTTGCGGAGACGTGCCTGCATGCGGAAGCCTGCGCGCGCTGAGCTCAGCGCGCCCAGGCTTCGCGGACCTCTCCGCTAGCAGCGGGACCTCTCCGCTAGCAGCGGGAGCGCTCCCGCTGCTGGCGGAGAGGTGCCTGCATGCAGAAGCCTGCGCGCGCTGAGCTCAGCGCGCCCAGGCTTCGCGGACCTCTCCGCTAGCAGCGGGAGCGCTCCCGCTGCTGGCGAAGACGTGCCTGCATGCAGAAGCCTGCGCGCGCTGAGCTCAGCGCGTCCAGGCTTCGCGGACCTCTCCGCTAGCAGCGGGAGCCAGCACTGGGCTCCCACGGCTTGCAGAGAGCTGCCTGTTTGGGGCTGGGGTCGGGGGAAGCTCGGGCTTCCCCAACCCCGCGCCTGGGGGGGAAATAATTTTTTTCCTTTATTCCCCCCCAAAAAAACTAGGTGCGCCTTATGGGACGGTGCGTCCTATAGGGCGAAAAATACGGTAACTTGAAAAGGTGGAGTTAAAGAATTAAAATTAACAAAAAATTTTTAAAAAATCAGTTAAAATTTATTTTATTTTTTCAAAAAGGGAAAAAAATAAAGGGGTAAAAAGAAACAAAAACAAAAACCACTTTATATATTTTAATAAGACTCAAGATGTTTTTTAAAAAAACTTAATAGTTGAGCTGTCTCACAATAATGGTTTAAAAATGATGATGATGATGTGAAGTGAAGACAAAGGAGCTTGAAGAATGATGACCTAACACATTAGACGCCCTCCACCCCTGAGTTCTTATATGTCCCTGTGTTGAGTGAACTCAGATTAATAAATACACATTAGTGTAGAGAATATTAACAGCAAAAAAACTACCGTTGGTTTGCAGCTTCTGAGAAGTGGGTGGGGCTATAGGAGAAGAACCTATCAGTCATTTTAGAGTTCACCAACAGCAAATGTTTAAAATGGGGCATTAAAACAGAACAAACAGCCATGAGGACAGATTCAGCTGCCCCATTTTAACAGTCACTTTCCCCCTGCCCCTGATTAGACCCAGAAAAGATTGGTTCTAATAGCATAAATGTACATGTTTCAATCTGCAGCTCTGACAAGCTTCTTTCATCATGATGTTGAGAAATCCTGCTATGCCAAAGCTGTGTCTCTGCTGAATAAACTGCTAATTGTGTTGAACTGTGTGGTTTGTGTTGTGGTCCTCAGGAGACCAGGCTAAAATCAACAACCTCATTTTTCATTAGTGACCTAAGCTACTATGGGAATGCAGTTCTGAAGAACAGAAAGCTATAATGCTTGAACAGCACAGTGCTGTAGCCAGCCATTTCCCCCTCTCTTTCATTTTCCCAATATTATTTTTGTACATTCCTCAAAGAAATTGCTAACTGTGCTCAAAGAAATATTTCCGTTATTTTTTAAAAATAGAGTAAAAACAAAAATTTTACTTCAAAAAAAGAAAATCAAGAGCTTGGCATTAAAGAAATGCCAAAACTGTAGTGCTGATTCCATGAAATGGTGTGCTCTGATCCCTGGAAAAGACCCTGATGTTGGGAAAGATGGAGGGCACAAGGAGAAGGGGATGACAGAGGACGAGATGGTTGGACAGTGTTCTTGAAGCTACCAGCATGAGTTTGACCAAACTGCGGGAGGCAGTGAAAGACAGGAGTGCCTGGTGTGCTCTGGTCCATGGGGTCATGAAGAGTCGGACACGACTAAATGACTAAACAACAACAAAATATGATCTCAGGTATTGGCTTGGGATGTACAGGACAAAGAGATTTTCAAGGTATCCTGGGCCTAAGCCGTTTAGCTGAGGGCTTTGCCTTTGGTGAATGTACTGCTATCTGAATACTGCCATCCTAGAGAAGCTTCTGCATGTACAAGTCCACCATACCATTCTTAAGAGATTCAGCATGATGGGTTAAGTCTATGTATTTTAGTAGGAGAGTTAAGCATATGCTTAAACCTAACATTGAAATCAGTTGCTTAATTTTGGCAAGGCTGTCCCTTTTATATGACCACAGTATTTTTGTTTAAGCATATAGACTGCAACTGAGCATAGCGTTTAATGTGCTTACATGTATTGAAATTACTTACATTAATTTTAACAGATGCAAATTGGAGCCGCAGGATATGAAAAAGAACTGAAGTAAGAGGTTTAAGGACCAATATCAATCAATGCTTGATTGTTTAACCTGTGTGTGTTAGGTAAAAAGCAGCAATGCCATTTTTCTGTTTTGATCCTAAATTTCAGTTGGGAGTACATTTGTAGTTAAAAAATGCACCCTAGAAATGTTTTGTTAGAATAAATCCCCCGCAGCAGTTTATATGTGTGTGTGTGTCTACACATACACATATATATTCCCCTTGTACCTTTTAACAGTGTCCTAGACAAACTAAAATAGACATATAAATGGAAAGTGAAGAGGATTTCCAGGCAAAGGAACCCGTATACATTATTCATCAGCTGCTTCCTCTTCTGATGTTTTGCTATTTCCTTTCTTCCTTAGCAGAATAAAGAATATTAGAAGTGGTATCCACACTGCCATTTTTGCTTTTGTAGCTTCAGTACTGCAACAGGAAATCTTTCAGTGAGGGTGGAGTCACAGCGAGTTAAGAAAATAACAAATACTGGGCATTCAGAAGCAAACATTTATGATACCCAAACAGATTTAAGCTCTGCAGTCTTTTTCTCTATTTGCACAGAGACCCTTGGACATTCATAGGCATAACTGTTATCCTGTGGGAGCATAACAAGAAGACTATTTACTAAAGCACAGCTCACTATGAGATTTTTTATTTCTTAACTTGAGGATGGGTCAGGGAGAATCACAACTCTAATCTAAATAAAAGAGGCTTCCTGGTTCTGATGAAGCTACCAGTTCAACTTCTGGACTTTAGCTAAAATTTGCATTTTCTAGATTGTGCCTGTTCTTTTTGTTTCTGTTTCCACATGTTCTGTCCATAACCTTATAGAGCAATTTTGCATGAGTAGGTATATGATAATTTATTCATATAGAAAGAAGAAACACATAACAGAAACAACAGCTTCAATTTCAAACATCACATGTCAGGGATAGATTAATGAGAATCAGAATCTTGAATTTAAGAGAGGACTGGTGGCCCTTCCTCTAAATTTGGATTTATCAATCTGTTTTGCCTCCATTGCGCTATCCCTTCCCACCCATTCCACTTCAACACTTCCCCCAAGTTGAAAGGTGTCACTTTTGGTGGTCTGAAAAATAGTCAAGTGAATCCTAATAGCCCAGACTGAGCATCTCACAGGCTCACAGCAAAAAGCTGTAAAGTGATGCACAGAGAACCAACGTGTTATTCAAATGGCTAAATATTATGCTAAATATTAACATTTATATTTGTAATATTAATACAGTTTTCCATCCTCCTGGCTTAAGCAGTGAAGTGATCATTGTTACGGCAAACAGAAAAGTCACATCTCCTTCCTGCCTTATCATTCTTCTTGGACCCAGCCTGATTCATAGATTGTCCTGAAGTCAAAACCAGGTATCAGGCTTATTTTCAGTTTTGATACCATTGACCATGGTATCTTTATGAGCAATGGGTATTAGTGTGACGGGTATTGAGTCATTTATTTTATAGTGGCTCTAATCTCCAGGGTTGGTTTCAGAGAACAGCCACTTTTTAATTCATTTACAACCAGTCAGACCGCATTATTTGCTAGTTATTTTCTTCCTTGAGAGTACTTGCTATATCTCTTGAAAGGGGTGAAACTAGGCCTCCCTTAGCACTATTGAGGTGTCAGGCATCCAACACAGCTTGGGTTCTGGCTGTCTCATGCAGGTTGCTCCCTGGACAACCAGAAGCTTCAGCGGTTGCTTTCCAGTTCTTACAAAAATGTGCCAACATGCTGGTCCCCTGAAACTGTCTGCTTATTAACTGTGATGCCCAAAATACCTTCTGGGGTGTTATTTCTAATTATTCTATCTACTTCTTTCCTTTGATTCCTCACTTTGTTAAGAACCATTTTATCATGTCATAAAGTAGTTTTCCCATATCTGGGGGACCTGTTGTTGGGTTCTCAACTCCCATTAGCCAAAGCCAGCATTTCCTAATAGAAATGATAGGATCTGCAATCTAAGAACATCTGGAGAGCATCAAGTTGAGGAAGGCTGTCATACAGAGATACTGGAAACTTCTTTATGACTACCGTACATTTTGCATAATGGTGGTGGTGGGGAATGAGGAGGGGGAAGATAAGCTGATAACATATTCTTCTAGGTAAATAATTAATTTTTTTACAAGATAAGGATTTTTAACTGGTCCAGAGGAACAAGAAAAGTCCTGCTGGTATAACCCATCACTGGCAACCTTGCCAAAGTCAGCATCTGGAATCTAAATAAAAACCGTGCCTTTGGATTTCTCCGTCCCCTTTTTTTGAGCAGCAGAATAGGATGTCTTGACTAATTGAAAATAAATACTCATAGCAGCAAGAGCCTCTCATCAGTTATGGTGTGAGCCAAGCAGGTTGCCTTGAGCAGGCTAAGACAAGAGCTTGGCTCTTGGATCCCCACAGCTGCCTCTTTACCGAGTTCCCTGTTACTCACCCAGGGTCTTGCAGAAAAATGCACAGATGTGATTAGGTACAACCTTGCTGTCTGAAAAGGAACACTGTTCAATGGATAGGCAATCCAATCCACTTGTGTTCATGTCACACTTTAACCATAGTTTCATTAGTGCAAACTGCTTGTTTCTCCATCCCAGCTTCTCAGGTGATCTGTTTTCTGAGCATTCATACTGATTTGTTTGCACAAAGTTTGTGGAAACTAGACAACGTTGGGTATTTATTCAGCATTTAGTCTGGTTTGCAGGGAAGTCAGATGATGCTGCCTCCCACACTTCCCAGTGCCTTTTCCTGTCTCTGCCCTTATGACAAAAGCTCCCTTCTTTGGGGAAAGCCAGCTTCTTGCATAAGAGCTGCAAATCAACTTTAATTCCCCAACCTGAATTTGGCTGGCTTGTGATTGAAACCCATCTGAAAATAGTGATCGCCTGGAAGCACACTTAGCCTTGCTTTAGAGTCCAGCTCTCCACTTTGCTGTGAGCACAAGCATGACAAAAATGGTAACGCACTTTGCATGTGAAATTGCTGCCAGTTCCAGGCTTTGAATGGCCCTTGGGCAAACTGCTCTCTGTGGGCCCCACTTCTTGGGGGAGTTCACCTCATCCATTTATTTGCTTCTCCCAGAGGGAGAAGAAGGCAAGGTGTGCAAACATCACTGCTCCTTCTATGAATAGTTCTCATTGCTTGAAGAAGGCATATTATGAACAGGCAGTGATCACAGTGAGGAGGAAGAAGGCCATAGGGCTCCAGTGATTGGCCATGGTGCAGGCTCCCTGATGGGACTTGGACCTCAATGATATGTGAATGACCCCTAATGAAAAGCAAGCTGAGATATTTGCTGTTTCTTCACTTCTTTAAATATGCTTCTATCAATTTACATGCATAATGAGCTTTTTAGAAACATCCTGATTCAAGTTGAATCTCACTAATGTCTCTTCCTTCCTTAAATACAATACTGCATATGTCATAAATATACCACAAAAATATAAATGTAAATATAAACATCCCACAGAAACTCAAAAAAATCTCAACTTACAATATGCTTAATAATAGGTTTTTTAAATAGAAATCTCTCTTTATAACCACATATAATAAATTCCAATCCCCATTATTCCCAGTTTTTTAAAAATATTCTTCTTCCTGGCTATTTTCTGATTTATCTACTGATCGCTTCATGAAATACAAATCACTGCTGTTTTCTGATAGTTGTTTTTTAGACATGTTCTTCAGTTAACTTC
Organism: Podarcis tiliguerta; assembly: GCF_965153285.1. NCBI lineage: Eukaryota > Metazoa > Chordata > Lepidosauria > Squamata > Lacertidae > Podarcis > Podarcis tiliguerta. The sequence goes on from NC_139536.1 coordinate 51,179,961, forward strand.
AGCAGCGTCCTTTAAATGTTTGGGCCAAATGTTGAGGAAGGAGAGAGAACAGGGAATAATTGAATTATCTGACATTAACTTCATGCTCTGTCAACTATGAGGAGCAGAGGTAATATGCATTAAAAGTATAGCGAGGTTAAAATATTTCACAAACCCATGATGTTTGATTTCAGGTTCCTTGGTGAATTGCATTTTTCTTATTAAAAAATAAAACAGGACAATGTCTTTTGGACATTAGCCCCATCTAGAGGTAGAATTTAATGTTTCTGTCAACTTCAGTGCTTGGGAATACCATTGTACTAATGGGAGAAATAGTATCCAAAAACATTGAAAGTCTTCTGGCTATGGTGAGATGCTTTATTTCAAAATTGATATAGAGTTCTTGTTTCTTTAACAACTATGTCTGATGGAAGTTCCACAGGTGTAGTTTGCTCATTCTTAAGGGACTAGAAACTCTGTTCATTTTGGATTCTTATAAACCTTATGAATACTACCCCTCCCCTCGCAAACTAAACAAACAAACTAAACAAACAAACAAACAAACAAACAAACAAACAAACAAAGAAGGGTCTACTTTAAGGAGTCACATTGCCTGAACACATCATATTGGATTTGTAAAGCACAGTAAGATTACTAGAAACTCAAGCACAGATGTGCCTATATGTGAAAGTCAGACCCAACCCTCACTTTTCACCTTTGCTGCCCACTTAGGGTTGTCAGGTAACAATGCTGCAGTGAAAGTGGAAGCAACAACTTTCCCTTGGCCTTTCAGCTCCAATGCTCTGTTTTAAGTATATTATATAGGGAATGCGCACAGCCACCTTGACAAGGCACAGCCTTCACACAATACTTGTTCCCAAAGAAGGTTTGCATGGTGTTCTGAACATCTTTTTGAGGAGTCTGGAACATGTGGATGCTTGCTGACACATATCTTGGATACTGTGAGAGGACACTTGTATTGCCATCCACATGTTACTGCGTACATAATTTGTGTCTGCTACAAAGTTTAAGCATGCTTGTAGGGATCGCATCACTTTGAAATTCTCGCCTCCTAAATAACCAGCAGAAAAGGGGCCTGTTGTATCTACCTGAACACTTTTTAAAAAATTCTAGTAAACATTTGAATGTTCCCAAGTGTGTTCTAGTTTGCTGAGACTGCTAGTGCTGCTGTTTTATATCTAGAGGTCTTGTGTTTTACATAATGATTTGTTGTTGTAATATTTTGTGTTGTAACACATTAAGAGTCAGCTTGGGGGAAGAGGTGACCTGATAGGATGCTGATAAACAATCTCTGTGAGAAACAGCAATGCTCGAAATTAACCACAGCCCTAAAAGATACTTCCAGAGTGTTTCTCATTGGAGTAGCCAATATATAGCCTTCTATATGTTGTTGGGCTTCAGTTCCCATCAGCCTCAGTCAGTATGGCCAATGGTCAGGGATGATGGGAGTTGTAGTCCAACAATAACTGGGGGAGGGGGGGAGGACCAGCTTGGCTGCCCTGCCTCTTGTTTCATATTCTTTGCAAAGGAATTGCGAATGTTGCAGTTCTGACCTTACAGGTCTTTTTCAAAGTGATGTGAGAAGCAGCTCCCTGCTTGACACTGGAATTGAGGACATTCCAAAGCTGACACCTTTGTTATAATGACACAAGGGAGAGGGAAAAAGGCTATTCTAATAAAACCCATCAAGTTGAGATTCATATGGGCTGCCTCTCTCCTGCTCTGTTCCCATGACATAGTCAAACTGACAGTTCAGAGCTCTGTCCTGCTTGCTTTGTGTCTGATATACATTCACTATGAAGCGCAGGGGACAAAAGTAAAACCTCTAGCTTCTGGCTGTCAGAATGATAGAAGCAGAAAAGCGTGGCAGCCTAAGGGTAGAGAGAGAGAGAGAGAGAGCAGGAAAACAAATGCAAATTGAGATTAGCTGTTTTTGAGATATGTTTCGAACACTGGTTATCCTGATGTACTTGATTTGGTTTGGGGGGGCAGTGTCACATGAGAAAAGGTGGCCCCTTCCTATAGAAGAACATCATGCTTTCTAACAGCTGGTAAGTTTGCAGGTGGGGGCTGAGGTCACTTGTAGGGAATTATAAAAACTTAAATAATATACAGCTTAGATAATTTGGATGTTACCTCTTCAGTGGTCAATCATAATGCCCATAGAGGAGTGCCAGTTCTTATGCAGCCAAATGGCACCACACACACATACACACACTTGGGGTAAACCAGAGGTTTGCAGAAATACAAGGAGACTAATTCCCCCTGAGTTCAGCATGGCATAAGTTCTGGCACATCTGTTTAGGATTGCAGCCTTGATCAGTGAGTGTTTACACAGGTTTTGTGAAGCATAAAGAAACCGGCTTCCATGCTGTCCCCATGTTCCCATTGTTTGTTTCAAACCTTCATTTCTAAATCTAAACTTCTGAAGTTCAGGCCTGATAGGATCACGGTCTCTGACATAGAAGGCATGTCTGTCTGATCTGTGTTGAAGCTAGTCATTACTTAGTGGTCAGGAAAGGCACTTTGCACATGCCCTCCGTAGCTTTCACCAAAAGCCCTGGAACCTTTGGTGGGAACAGACACTAATGCTATGGAAGGAAAAACAAAGCATCACTATTTATTTGTTGGTTTATTTTCTGTTCTTCTACATCTCCTTAATAGAAAAACAAGGTGACTTCCAATCAAATAGCAGTGCAAAAAGCAGCAGAAAAACAATGCAAATAATCCTCAGCAATAAAACAGAACTTTAACAATCACATGATTACCTCAGGTTACTTAGTGCTTTTCTACATAAAAAGAGTTCCTAAAAACTGGAGGGTTTCTTGGGAAAGGAAATTGCATTAAACTGGGACAATCGGTGAACCGCTCTGTCCCTTTGTCACTCTAGTGCAGTGGTTCCCAGTTAGTTAAGTACTGCAAACCCCCCAGTTTTACGAAACTCAAGCCATGGTCCCTACTTTTTAAAAAAATCATATTGCTGTGGTAGCTTTTGTTATGTGAATACTGCCACGGACCTCCCTGGGTGGGTTATGTGGACCTCCTGGAGTCCTCAGACCACCAATGGGGAATCACTGCTCTAGTGTAATACTCTAAGATTGAATATAAAAATCCAGGAAGGTTCACCCAGGAACTGACACATGGGAGCTGTCCAAGGTTTGTAGGTCGCAGACCATATAGTTTTTAAAAAACCAAACGGGGATGATTTTAATTCTCATGTGAACATTAGTAATATGCATTTTCACTACCTGTGTGTATGTGTGTGTAAAAGAGTAGTGCAGCAGCCTGTTTGGCAGTTTCTGCTGCTCTCGAGTCTACATCACTGTCGTATTAGTCTAAGCAGAATGGAGCAGATTGTTTATTTTGGTTCAGCTGTGCTTCAGGCTGTAACATCAGATGTAGCTCCTACAGTGACAAATTCTAATTGCAGTGTCACAGATTAAACAAGGGCACAAAGGAGCCCCGCAAGCCTTTTTGCCCTCGTGGGAAGGAAAGGATTCTGTCGCTTTCTGTTTGCTAAAATTATTGTTGGTTGCATGACCCTGTGTGTAAACAGTCAAAAAAGAGCCTGGGTTTCCATATTCAAAGCACTGATTCTTCAGTCCTCAGAAATATATTATTTCCCCCCCTGACCCCCTCACAATCCCCACCCCCTGGGTAAGCCTCTATATCCTTTAGATTAAATTTTTCTCAGAACTGCTTCATGGCATAACATGATGCATTGGTTGTTCTGTATGAAATTGTTACCATATTGCTAAAAATTTATGTGATTTCTAATTACCTTTACATATCAGCTAATACCTGAAAGTTTAATAATTTCATCATTAAAATTAAAGTGAAGTGGAGGATTTGTGGCTTTTTAATTGCACTTGTTCATGCTCACCCTGTTGACATAACTGAAGGTGTTTTCTTCTTGCTAAAGAAAAGGCCTGCCAGTTCTAACAACCACAGATAAGCTTTCTGCCTTTGAAATATCTATGACTCGTAACGTGAGTGACCTTTTACTATAAAAGTTGTCTGTATAAATAACTAGAGTAAACATGAAGGGAAATGCTTTCAAGGTCTAGGCAGCAGGGTTTTTTTTGGGGGGGGGGGAGCCTTGGCTGAGATTCCATTTAGTGCCTCTCAGAAGCAAACATACAGTATTAACTGTGAAGGAAGAACTACCGTCCTGTTCAGCAGACTGGGTTTACGCAAGTGGGTTGTACTCGGCTATAGTATTCCTTTTGCTGCAAACTCTGACATTAATCAATGCATTGCTTTAGGCGTGGGGAAACCTGTCACAGCTTCTGTTGGTTTCCCCTTCCAAATCCAAAGCGCTTTCCAAAAGTAATCTCCAGAGAGTTGAAGGGCAACCCCCGACCCACAGATCAGAGTGGAAGGAGTAATTGGCAGAAGTTGCCTCCTCTCCACTAGCAGCACATGTAGTAGGATGGAACCATAGAGCTGATCTCCTGACACTGGAATTGCTGCTGCCTACCCATGGGGTGGAGGAGCAGCGAACTTGGTGCCAAGCAGGTGCAGTAATGTGTGTCAGACTGGCAGCAGTGCTCCTGCTGGTGCACCTGCATGGTCCCAATGTTGCTTCTGGCCCACCTCAGTCAACAGTGATACTGATGTTGGGAGGACAGCTTCACGGTTCTGCCCCATAACACATGGTACCACTGTCCCTATCCTCTACTGTTAGTAGATGCCTCCACTGGATCAAAAGCCCTTTTGTGAGTGCAAAAGCACCACTTGGGTTCTACCCCTGCAACAGAATGACACCTACTTATGTCATAGATCAGTGCTTCAGGCTGACACTTTAAACAGCTCATTGGAACACTTCATATTGTGAACTTGTTGTGATTTTGTAAACTAAAATTAGGTAGGCAGAACCAAGACTGTGGGTCATATCAGTGGCCAGAAGTCTGTGCTATTGGAAAGGTCCCGTTTCACAGTAAAGTTACTAAAAATGTTCACACTAATACTGGCCTTCCCTATCTGTTTCTGGTGAGGAAAATGGAAGGGAATAAATTACCAAACATGGTAAAAGTTATTCATATTTTGTAGGAATACAGAGATGGAAAAAACAAAAACAAAAAACAGCCACAAAACAGGACATTTTTTTAAACTAATGTGGGTCCTGTGGGGGAGAGATACAGAAAATTCCCCAACCCTTGGATGGCCTAGTTCCTTTTCCTTCCATTCCTGCCCACACCTTTTATGTTGCAGAAAACTTCCTGGCTGGAAAAAACAACTGCAGGTGACTAGGTTGCTCTTTCTTTCTACAGTGTGTCAGCTGGAATGATGATATGTCATTATTTAGCATCATTCCAGATGCATTGCTGGGGAGAAGGATAGCAGATCAGGCTGATCAACATTGTTCCAACAGATGCATTACTGGGCAAAATGGAAGGCTATCTGGCCATCACCATCAGCTGCTTTCAGCTGCTTCAAATGGCTGGGGAAATTTCTGTGAAAATAAATAAATAGCTACAACAACAACAAAAACAGCAAGTAAGAAATTGATAGGAAAAGTTTCTGTAGTTCCACCTTTACTGGTAAACCCGCCTCCCCCCCCCCCAATACTTTGACTATTTAAAAACTTTCCCCTATACTCTGAGAATTTTAATGAAGAATGCTATTTCACAGGTTGTAGGTGGGACTGCAAAAGTCGGAGTGCATGTCATATTTGATAGCAATTAAGTCTTTCACGGAAGCTTGCACAACTGCTTGCTTATTATGGTAAAGTTATGTTTGATTTCACTCCATGCCATGGGAATATATATGTTCCTCAAGTTAATACAAAAGCTCAGGTGCTAGTGTCTATGCTGCAGTGCTGTAACTATTGTTTTTGACTGGAGATGGGATTTTCTGAAAGTCTCAGTGTCAAACTTTTCTGCACAGATGTTTTCTAATTCTTAACTTGACAAGAAACAAGTTGTTTTTTCAAAAGTTCCTCTAAAATTATGAACTATTTTCATTTATTGCCTGCAGTATTATACATATAATACTATAAGCCAGCGGTTTTCAACCTTTTTGGGTCCACAGCTCCCTTGACCAACTACATTCTTTTTGCAGCACCCCTGTAGGACTCAAGAGTCCAGTTATGTCACCTCTTAACTGCTGAGCCGGCAGCCCCTTTTTGAACACCCTCCCTTATGGAGTGTTCCCTCAGCCTCATCTCCTCTCCCCTTTCCTTAGGAGTCCTCTGGGCAGCCGCAGTTGCCACCCCCTGATCTCTGGGCTGCACCCCTCAAGCCCCAAAGAGAGGTGCCTCCCCACACTGCCCCACAGGGGCCTGGGAAGCACTCCCTGGCCAGCCCCAGAAGCATCATTCATCTGGAGAGCTTGTAGCCAGGGCTGCTGCAACAAACAGCTGTGCAAGCCTTTGGGAGGCAGAGACACGAAAGGACATCAGAGGAAGGGAGGGAAGAAAGAGGAACAGGGGCCAGTGTTGCTTGCTGCACCCCTGACTACCATTCAAGGAACCACTGCTATAAGCTTTATATTCCAGGTTTCCTAAAGAAACTAGCACATAAACGGAAACATACAACAATGCATACAGCTGTTTAGAAAGATTTATGTATTAATACTTACAGAGTTGTGCTGAAGTACTACAAGGGGCTTGACTCTTTCATATGTAGTGTGTGTATATGTGCATGCATGTTTGCATACAATTTTGCAATCTTTATTTTTAAAGGCAGCACCCAAGCAATTTTGACAAAAGCGGGCACTTAAATTCTGTTTATAAATCCCTTTACAACTGATTTCTCCTCCATCCCTAGTTTTGATTTTGATTTACTTTAAATAGATATCTTAACAGCAGCCTTCAAGCTTTTTTAGCTTGTTGTTTTCATCTATCTTTCTGTGATTCCCTAGTACTGTAATATAAATCGTTTGCATTTTTAGACACTTGTATGGATTCCCCCCCCCCTTTAAGTACTCTTTTTAAGCCCACAAACAATAAATAAGTATGTACATTTCCCCACACTGAAATGACTAAAATAGTTCAGACACCCTCCCAGTGATTCTTTTTTGATGGTCTTGTCTTGCCAACAAATTTGAGTTCTGTCTTTGTAAGAACATTCCCTAATGCAAGGCAACACAAAGAACTGATGACTTATTGTAAGCAGTAGAGATTGTGTAGAATAGCATGGCCAGGGGCACAGCAAAGCTGATGAGGGTTTTTTTTTTTTTTTTTTTTTTTTTGCAGCTGGAAAGGAAAGTCAATTGGAGCTACATTCAGCACATATGACATTGTGCCCCAATTATAGTAGACTTGCTTGTTGAAGTATTTCACTGCCAATTGCAGATATATACATATGGAGAGAAACCATGTTTTATTACTTCCATTTTAGAGTGCTTTGCATTTGTAAAAAGCTTTCCAATCACTTTTTTAAGAAAGACACAAATTCCCCCCTTCAAATAGTAAAGGTTAAGGTAAAGAGACCCCTGACCTTTTTAGGTCCAGTCGTGACCGACTCTGGGGTTCTTTACTAGATGTCACTATTTCCCCATGTTTTTGAGATGCCCTGTAGAATGGAGGGTTGTTGAAAATACCGTTATCAATTGGAGGGACCCCCATAACCTTAGAAATTAATAAATGGCAGGATTTTGATTATTTGGGGTGTGAAGGAAGAAATACAAGCTGCAGAGGAATTGCTGAGCTACCCCCTTGCAAAAAAACAACAACAACGATCTGGCCAAGGTAGGGCCATTAAGAAACAATGCATGGCCATTGAGAGCCATTGGCAATGCAAGAGAACTGACCTCCCCCCTTTGCCCTGATGTGTGAACAGAGACTGGGGGTTTGGAAGGTAGCCAGGGTAACTGGGTGTGAGGTGACAGGAAGAAAAAAAGACTGTGATCCATTTTGGGTAGGGCTGGCTGGGGGAGATGCCTTGAACTCCATGGCTGCACTGCTGTGGGGGGCAAGCCCCTCTTGAAATGACCATGCTGTAAGATCTGGACTCCCTCCATGCAGACTGAAGAGGTAAATAGGCGAATAAACCATATTTCTTAAAGCTATAACAGCCTCCGCTGTGTCTCAATTCCCCAAAGGAACACAGATCCTGGGTGAGTGTCTGGAACCCCCGAGATTGCTCAGCCGAGAGTTGGGGTGGCACCCAACTTCTGTAACAATACTTTTGTTCAAGAAGTTAGGGACCCAGGAGGCTTGAAAGAGTACATAAATGAAGCATTTGTGAATCTTAAATTTTAGAGTTTACCATTCTGCTTTACAGAAAATATTTCTTTTATTGCTTGTCTGAAGTTATTAAAATTGGAGCATCTCAGAAAATGTCTTTAAAAGAAACACATCAACAAGCAAACTGTCAGCTGACAAGTCTGGGTAGAGGTGTTTTTTTTAAAGCTGTTGTGTTCCCAGAGTGTGGGATACAGATATTTCTACACTTCTGTCACTTCATGTTTGACTTTAAAAGTAATATGTGAGGCAGAATTGGAGGGGGAATAAACAGCTGACATGTCATGTGTACTTGGTGATGTGTCCTGAATACTAACAGTTTTGCTTCTAATCTGATAAGCCTCACCCCTCACTCCATGGCCATCTATAGTGAGGCCAGCCACAGAGCAAAGGTCCTTTCCTTAAGAGCGCTGGAACCCCATCTTGGTGCTGTTTCTAAAACCTGTGCTGCTTCAGTGCTCAAACAATTGCTTGTGGTTTGGTGATTTAAGATGTTTGAAGGCTACTGTTGCTTGATAATAAGAGACAGAGGAAATGCCATTGACTTCTCACAAGTTTTAATAGACCTAGCTACTTTTTGAAAAAGGGAGACAGTCTGCTTCCTTCTTACAGGTTTTCTTTGGGGAGAGAAAACCAAAATAGGCAGCAGCAGAACTGTACAGTGGTACCTCGGGTTAAGAACTTAATTCGTTCTGGAGGTCCATTCTTAACCTGAAATTGTTCTTAACCTGAGGTACCACTTTAGCTAATGGGGCCTCCCACTGCCACTGCACCGCCACCACGCAATTTCTGTTCTCATCCTGAAGCAAACTTCTTAACCCGAGGTACTATTTCTGGGTTAGTGGAGTCTATAACCTGAAACGTCAGTAACCCGAGGTACCACTGTACTATTGATTATCATGGGAAGCAAGGACATAATCATTGTCATGTGATATAATTAAAATATATGGACAATAGATGGGACACTCTGTGAGCCCTAAGAGATGGCTCCCATACCAACACCAGTGCAACAGGACACCGCTGTGCTGTAGATTATACCCTAGTCATGATGCACCTTGTAAGTGCCATGCAAATAATAATAATAATAATAATAATAATAATAATAATAATCTATTATTTATACCCCACCCTTACAGTTGAGGCTAGAAAGATATTTCAAGTTTCTAGGAGTCAAAATCAGCGTTAAGAACCAGCACCTCACAGAACTGAGAAGAGATGTAAATGCCCAAGCATCCGTACCATAATTTTAGAAGTTTGGCCACCTGGGTTCCTTAGCTGCATCCCTGCTTAGAGAGCATGGGGTGGGAGTGGAAATGGGCCTGGGCTGTCACGAGTTCCTCGTGGCGTTTTTAGCAGAAACGCTCTGAGTCCCAGGTTTTTCCAGTGCAGTCTTTTTAATGTGAGCTATATACAGGTATTTACAAAAACAGTCCATACAGAGTACCTGCTCCTTAAGGCAAACGAATACTCTCCACCACAGCAGCACCACACCACAGCACAACCACCACAACCACAGTTACTGTTGAACAGGCTTTCCTTTTTAAAACAGGTGATAGCCAATCACATTAATCACACTCCTGCTGAGTCACTCTGACCAGCACTTCACAGTGTATTGCATCATCCTGTTGAAGCCTGCAGACTTACTCAGTATCCTGTGAATCCCAACATGGGCCACAACTGCCTTTCCTACATGGACTCCTCAGGTCCTCCTCAGGTACACTAGAGGATGACATTGTTTCACTTGGCAGTGATGGATTTAGCTGCCACATCAGCACATTAGCCAAAGTGGGATGGGCAGGATCAGGCTGTATAAATAAAGTGAGATTTTCTGTCAGGCACGGAAACAAAATTTCTTCAAAGGTTTTATAAGGCTGACCACTCTTATTGGGAAAAAACTTCTATTAGTTGGTTTATCAGTTCCCCCATGGCCACTTCTTTCTTTTAACAACAACAAAAAATGTCTATCAAACATAACTAGATGTGAAGTAGTCTTGTGTTCATTTGTGGAAGGACCATAGCTAAGTGGCAGAGCATCTGCTTTATGTTCAGAGACCCCAAGCTTAATGCCTGGCATCTCCACATAGAGCTGGGAATGTCTCCTCTTCCTAATGCATGTGTAGGGACATATGGGAGCAAAAGTTCAAGGCTACATGGTGGAACTGGAGGCAAAGGGGGATAGAAGCTCAGCACTTCTCCAGTGTTCCCAAAACCTTTGATCATTTTCAGTAAAAATAAGATAAAAAGAGAGGATGCCCCAGCTTAACTCTTATGTTCTTAAAAGGGTAGAGTTTGAAATACAGCATACTTTTCTCTGCCTTTCAAAAGATAAATTTAGGTTTTTCAAGGGACAGTTTTCTTCCAAAAGTAATGACTAAATGTCATCTAAGTTTTAAAATAAAAATATTAAGTCTACTGATTTATTTAAGAAAGCGAAATTGGTTCCTATCCTTCAGGAAATAGCTTTAGAAATAATAAGGCCAAATTTATTTGCGTTCCATTTTCGTTTCAAAGGTGATAATTATAAACCATGTTTTATAGCAAATCAAACTGGTAAGGAATATGCATTTCATTTAGCATCACCTACCAATGTAAATATAATTAAGCTTAATGAACTGTTGTTGCACCTCATGCTCCAGAGATTTTAAAACAAATGTAAATGCCAAGAACCAAATATTTTTTTATTTTGAGATCAAAGAAATGTCCTTTTACTTCCATTTTAAAATGAATGAATTAACATTTAACAATTAATTAACATTTTAAAAGGTTTGCAGCATTTTAAGCTCCTACCCACAGGTTGAAATAACCTGGGGGCACAATCAAAAAACAATAAAGCCCTTGTAGGTCCCATTGATTTCAGTAGTAAACATGCAATGCAATCCTATGCAGTTTTACTCAGTTATAAGTCCCATTGCATTCAAGAAGGCTTACGCTTTAGCAAGTTTGTTTTAGAATTCCAGCCGTAAGCAAGTAACTCTCTCGCTTTGAAACCAGTCTAACTTCCAAGTACTTAATTTTGGTTGGATGGCAAGAATATTGCATCATTCTCAGAGTATGTTCTATTGGATAGAACCAGAGCCAGCTTTCACCTGAAGGAAGGAGGGATATGTCTTCCTATCTATCTCTAGCAGACACTGGTTCTTTTCATGCACATTGACCAGCCCCACCCCTGGATTCCCTCGCTGCAAATGTTCGTGCTGCATGTGCACATGCCAGGGGTCAGTGCTAGGCAACATACATGATGCTAGGAGGAGAGGGCTACCTGGCACAGCCACACTCACACATTGCTTTTGCGCTTGAGTGTAACTTCTGAACAGAGCTACTCTATTATGTGTGCAGGACTGAAGTCTCATACCTTTATTCTGGCTCTGGAAGTATGCCTCTTTTGTGGTTTTCAATTAACCACAGTGTAAATTGGCACATCTCTCCAAATGAGCATTACCTGTTTCTTACAAGAGTTTATTTCATTGTGGGCCTATGATGTGACTGCTCATTTTTAAGTTCACATGGTAACCACAGCCAGCTGAATTAAAAGAGAGAGAACTCTCAAGAGGAAATGACATAAAAAGTGCCGTTAATAAGTACTACTTATATTTTCTGCAGTTTCTTTCTCCCCATCGCAGGGCCATTGGCCAGAGAAGATAGGAGATGTAATCCATCACCATCTGGAGGGCCAAAGGTTATGCACTCCTGGGCTAGGGATACCTGGATTCACATTCTCATGCTGTGCTGAAGCTCACAGAATTGCCAGGGGGCAGTCACACTCAGTTGCTAAACTAGTTCACTTGAGTGGTAAGGATAAAAACGGGAGGACCCACCTGCTATGTCGCTCCTATGAGCTCTTTGAAGATGGGCATCTAGATCACAGTAGCCCACCAGCTCCCACATCTTGATCCTAATGTTTTGGTGCTCAGCATTGAGACTGGGAGCTAAAAAACATAGTCTGCTAGGGTGGTGATGACCTTTTAAGAGTGTTCTCTATGTGCGTCCTTATGTGTATGTGTGTGAGAGAGAGAGGGGGAGGGAGGGAGGGAGAATTGTGTGCCTGCAGGAGTGGTGAGTGTGCACTTTGTGGTCTGCATGCGGGAAATGCACGTGCATGCTACATGTCTGATGTCTCTCTTTGTGCACATACCATTGGCCATGTTCACCACCAGCATGTGGAGTGGGGGGGGGGGGTGACTGACCATCAATACAGCTGCCAGGCTGAAAAAAGTTAAGCCTGCTTTAGAAGAACACTGAACTATAATGTTATCAGTAATGTGGGTAATCCAACCATAGTAAAGCCAATTGATTTCAATGGGTGGACTTACGTGCTGTCCTATTGAAAATCCACGCGTCCTTAACATTATCTGGATCATTCCCCACTCCCTGGCATGTTTATGTTGTCTTTCCACCACTTCCACTCTCCACTGTAGCTTGAATGGGAACTTTATGTCTTTGTGAAGTATCTGTTCTGAATCAAGCTGATTTCTACTGAAAATAGAAGAGAGGTAATGGAAGAGTTTAAAAGTATTTCATTCAAAACACTTTTAGTTATGTCAAGGAATCTTGGGGCATAGAAACATTTTATCTAGAAGGGCTCGAGATGGGAGCTACAATGATAATAGTAGTTCTATAACTTTTTATAGGCCACAAGGGGTGTTCTGTGGGTGATGGTTGGCAACTTATCTGATCTCTGGAAGCAACTGAACTATTGAAGCCAAGCGTAAAGTTTGTCTGTAAAAGACAAAGTGCCAGTATCTGCTTTGGTAAAACTTCTCCAAGGAACAGAGCAGTTACATAATTCACCTTGCCTTTCAGTTAAAAGATAAAGTTTCATCCACACACTTCTGCTGCTGTGAAAATCCTTGGAATCTAAGGGCTCAACTAGACAGTGAATGCAAACATATGTAATAAAACCCTGATGGATGCTTCTTCTATTGTTAGTAGTAGCTATAAGTGGGAACAGTTTGTAGTGGACATGCTTAACCCTGGCCTTGGCCACCACTTCCCCACTTCCAATCTCTGCACCATGCTGCTTTACACACTGCAGGCTTCCAGACATGTTTAACACCCTCCAACATTTATCCAATGAAAATAGGGACCTCCTAAGGAAAAGTGGGACATTGCAGGATCAAATCAGAAACCAGGATGGATTCTCTAAATCTGGGACGTCCCTAGAAAATAGGGACACTTGGAGGGTCTGTCATGCTGAAATTTTCTCTTGCATACAACAAAGTTACAGGGCCCTGCCTTCTTTTGTATATTGTCACGATTTCTGTCATATATTTGTAACTGGAGTCCCATGTGCTTTTATGACCTATCACTGGCATGTGAAAAGGAAAGGTTGGTCAGATATAACTTGAATGGTGAGCTGGTAATTCGTTCCCTATCCTCTGAACAGATGTACATAAGCAAAATGTATCCCCCCCCCCTTTAAAAACAGCACTGTAAGTAAATGTAGGTTAGCTTACAGCTGTTCTGAGCTGTTCATCATCTCCCATTTATGAAGATGTGTCAGATGGTACGAGGCCAAACTCACAAAATGAATACTATTTTTAGCAGAACATCTCACAGTTGTGTAGTTTGTCAGATGTGCAATTTTACAGATTTAGGCTGTGTTCTTTGGTTTGCTTACCCTGAAGTAATCCCAGTGAAGAAAATAGGATTATTTTGGAGAATGGCTTTTCAGGATTCCTCTGTGAGATAGCAATGGAAAAGGCAGGGACATTAAGTCTTATGATTTTGAAACACCCCATCTGTGTGGAATGTGGCTGCTATTTTGAGAAATTCACTGAGCATTTGGTTCCTGTGTTGTATGAAACTGATTTAGACATTCATAAATAGAGCAGATGAAGTCTTCATGAGACTATACTGCTTCAGAATACATGTGGAAATTCATCTTTGTAGTGGCATTCTACTGGTTGTTGAAGATGCACCTCTTTACCAAAGGCACCCCCTTGATCTCATGTTTCCTGTTTTAATTGTTGTGCTGTGATTTTTTATTGTATATTTTAGTAATGAACATTATATTTTAATTTTTTCATGCAATTGTTGTATTGTGTATTTTAATTATGGTGTATTTTTTAATTATCCTGTCCTTAGCACCGTGCAATTGGTTTTCATATTTTGTAAGCTGCTTAGAAGCTATCTGGGCATTAAGCAGTATATAAATAATATTTTATATTATGTTTCTAATTGTTAAAATCATAGGTTAAACTCTCATGGTTATGGGAAATATCTCAGGGAAACTTCCTTAATATTCAGAGAGCTAAGAGGTAATTTCTTTAGTGCAAGTATGAGAAAACTGTAGTGTTCAGATGTTGTTATGGTCTGGAATGCTGGGAGACCATTTGACAGGGCACACACTAGCTAATCTTGCTTTAATGGCAGTAAATTTGCACAGATAGTGTCTGGCCTGGTCCAAAGGGGGGGGGGGGGACACTGGGTGTTTAGGTGAAAGCTGCCTTCAGGTATCACTGAGTAATAATAAAGAATGAAGTTGGGCTATATAAACAATTACCATGATCATGTAAATTGCTAAGGTAGAAATAAAATTTTAGCTTTCGCTATTGCTTATACCGGCCTTTCTTCTCTATCAAGTATGAGAGAATGAATCCTCTGTTGAATGTTTTATCATATATCCGATTTGGTGGTGATAAATGTGATTTTGAGGTTAACAAATGTGATTTTGGGGTTATATGTGTGAACATAGCGTCCTTGATTTTCTGGAGTTTGGGTGTATTTGTTCATTTGCAGATTTATTTCCAGTGATGTGTCTCATCTTGAAAAATGCTTACTAACCTCCTGTGGATGTTAACAGATAAAATTGTTTTGGAAGAGTATAGAGATCCTCCAAAATTGAAAACGATTTTATGGTGCTTATATGGAAAGCTTTTGAAGCTAGGAGAAGATTGCTAAAACCAATAAAAAATACGTTAATGGGAAACTCTTGGGCATTTTATAATAAATATAGCCCTCTTGGGCGAAGGATGAGCAGCAGCACATTTATTTATTCCACAGCAACAGACTCTATATGTCTATTTCTGCCTCACTGAATGTAATCCTTGAGAGTCAACCATATAGACATATCCCTCTTTTTTATTATTATTTGGTTAAGATATTTGATAGAGGGGTGAGAAAAATCCAATCGTCACCTACAAATAACCCCAGGGATTTTCACAGGTTCAATCACATTTTTTTTCCCCTTTACAAATATCTGCAGGCTTTAGCTACTTCTGAAGCATTTCAGAATAGTGATGTCAACTTCCTGATTTTTAATGTGACATTCTCTTTAACCTCAGATTGCTTGGTCTCTCTCTCTCACCCGCCCCACCCCCACCCCTTCACCGAAACTGAAGGTAATGGACTCACAGGCGAGCATGCTAACTCAAGGTTTTCATAAGCAGGCAGTGAAAGATGTAGCTTTGCAATCCTCTATTGTGTCTGCAGGTAATTCCATATGCTAAAAAGCTTCTTGCATTCCTAGCCACTGGACTGTCTCTCAATACATTAATAACACCTGTCACGAGATTTTGAGATATACTCAAACAATTTATTTCCCAGTGGGGCTCTTATCTAAACAAGATCAGTCTTCATATCTTTCTCTGTTTAGCCAGGATTCTGTAGCAGCAGCGTATTATCCATGGCTTGCTGTTCCTCAGTTGAGGGCCAGGGCTGGGGGAGGAAAGATGTACAGAATTATACCTCCCACCACAGCTTCTTTTTAATTGATTTCCCATCAAGTCCATACTGATAATATAAAGGGATGGGGAGAAAACACGGGTATTGAGTTTTACCTCTCCCCTTTTCTTTGCCAAGGCACAACAATAGTTTTAGTAGCAGGGGTAATGGACAGTCAGGGGTCTCAGGTTCTGTGTCAGATTCCCCTGAAAATGATACAAATTTGCTTTCGAAAAACTAAAACAGAGGTAGTGGGTGTATTTCATTGGAAGCTTCTTTATGCCACCCTTGCATCATCTAGCTCAGTATTGTCAGCACTGACTGGCAGCATCTCTCTAGTGTTTCTGATAAGGTCTTTTCCTGCCCTTTCCTGGAGATTCTTGGGGCAGGGGTTTGAACCTGGACCTTTTGCATGCAGAGAATATGTTTCACCTCTGAACTACAGCCCCTCCCTTCCTGTTTTAATCAGATGGGTCTATTTGCTCACCTGCTTAAAAGAACTATCCCTTGCTACTGAGGAATTGTCTTCAGGGAGTTAGAATGCTACTAAAACAACCCAGTAGATGTTTTGTTGGCTAGGTAAGAAACACGGCATTATCCATCCTCTCCTGTACTCAACTCTGCATGTTGGGCTGGTGAGATGGGAACATTATGGGGAGATTGTTGAGTGCATTTAACCAACAGCTGCAGTGTATGTACCTCTATGTCAGGCAGTTCTTCCAGATGCATTTCTAGCTGAGGGCTGGAAATGCCTCAGCATATTACCTGTGAGAAGAAGACTCTCTTCATTCCATTTCCTAAGTAGATTAAACAAACGTGAACTGTTTCTTTCTCGAAAGCCTTGTTAACACAAGCAAATGTAATATTGAGTACAGGTGATGGTGGTGATTTTGGTGGAAGGCCCTGTCCGCAGCCTACCCTTCATTCACAGGCTTTCTTCTTCTTTTTCTTTGCACATAATTGTGTGTCATCAAAGAAAACCACAAGATGGGATGAAGGCCCTGTGTCAAAACTAGGCTATACATGTATATCTGCTCCACTTTCAGTCAACTTTAGATAGAAAGAAGAAGTGAGGCTGCAATCCTAACCTCACTTACCTGGGACTGAAGTAAGCCCCACTGAATTCAATAGGACCTACTTCTGAGTAGACATTATTTCAGCCTAAGTGTGTTTGAGGGCCTAGCTGGAAGCATTTGAACTGTTGGCAGAGTTATAATGAGGCCCCGCCTGTGATTGAATAAAACCCACAAGTATGAAAGTGGCTGTTCTCATGCAGTCCTCAACCTGTGTGCTTGGAAGTCAGCCCCACTGAGTTTAATGGCATCTGCTCCCAGTAAGTGAATGCAGCAGGATTGCAGCCTCGGTTCTTCAAGGACTACATCAGCTACAGTTTCTGAGATCTGCTGAGTATTCTGTCTGCTGCCTGTCTCTTTTTTTATATAAATCAGAACAGCAAGTGGTCAACTAATAAGGATTAGTAGTGGGGAGGTTTTATTTAATTCAGTTTGTAAGCTGCTTTATTCTGCGAAAATCCCTTAAAACACTGAGATTATATTTTTAATGGTACCAACACACTACCTTGAAATCTACAGCGTATGAGGCTTTTTAAGGATATTTTGAAAGAAGATTATGCACGGAATATTTTGCTTCACTGAAGACAAAAGGACACACACTGAAATAAGGGGGACTTGCAAGTTAAGTGTAATTCGGATATTACCCCATACGGTGACTTCCAAATTATACTGGGTGTTTAATTTATTGAGTGGCTGATAAGTTTATTCTTGAAAGGAAGCGAAAGACTTGAGCAGTTCATCCCTAATGACAATGATTGCTACTTTCCATTATATGGCAGGACATGTGCCATTGTGTAGCTTCCTCTTGGATGCCCTGTCACTTAGAATCATAGACTCATAGAGCTGGAAGGGGCTCCAAGGGTCATCTAGTCCAGCCCCTTGCAATTCAGGAATCTCAGCTGAAGCATCCAATACACATGGCCATCCAACCTCTGCTAATGGGAACCTAAGAAGCTGCAAATGCCACTATCTGTGACTAGGTGTCCTTCGGGAGTAAGCTGAGAGAGGATGTCCCGGTTGGTTGGTTGGTTGGTTGGTTGGTTGGTTGATTATTTGATTGATTGATTGATTGATTGACTGATTGATTGATTGACAGACTGCCCCATATATATATATATATATATATATATATATATATCTCTCCCTTCACCCAAAGATCCTAGGGCAGTTCACAAGAGATAAATACAAAATGAGAGTACAAATTACACAATGAAACAGAAACAAGGACAAAACAATAACCCCGCTCTCACAAACACGTTTTAAAAATCATAGAATGTAAATCAGCCAAATGCCTGGTTGAGGAGAAACTGTTTCTCCTGACCCCTTAAGATATGTAATGTGTTTTTCATTTGTGATGCTATGGCCAGGCCCCCAAATTGCTTGCTGGAGTAATATCTCTGGTGCCTATATTTGGGGATGCAGTTATTACAGGACATGGTGTTCACATTAAGACCATATACTGACAGATCCAAAGCATGGCATTACATTGCAACTCTGCCTGCAGCTGCTGTTTGTTTTGCTGTCACAGGCCTTTATTTTCATCCTGAAATGAATAATGGATCATGAATGTTTGACCAGCAAGGCAGTCAGTGGCATGCAGTGCTTGGTGTCCATCAATAAAAGTAGCTGTGTTTCTTACTGCCTTTCCTAGTGAAGGGTGGGAGCACACTTACATTATGGGGTTTAGGGCAAAAAAGACTCTTATCCTGTGTCCTGTTCATGGTAGAAACTGCTGCAAGCTGTTTGGTCAGGGAAGGTTCTGAAGCTAGGTCACCATATTGTAAGGGTGTAAGAATAGACAATGTGTTGCCATGGATGTGAACTTGCACTGTTGTGCCAATGCAGGGATTATGTCAATGTAGGCCAACACCATAGCTTTAAAGTAGATGGCTTCCTGCGAAGAATCCTGGGAATTGTAGTTTGCCCCTAACAGAGCTACAATTTTCAGCATCCTTAATACATTATTGTTCCCCCAGGGAGGAAAGCCATGCTTTAGATGTATGGTTGGAATGAGACTGTTGAGTTCCACTTGTGCAGCCATTCATTCATCCTAAGGCTAATGATTGTGGGGGGTGGGGGGGATAGCATCTTGGCAGCATGCCCCCCCCCCCCAATTTACATGTGCTCATTATCATTATAATGAATCTCTAGAAAGAGCTTTTGATGGTCTTAATTCCATATACCGTATTGGCCTAAATATAAGCCTCACTTTTTCTCCGTGAAAAGTTAAAGCGTGGCTTAAATCCGAGACCTTACAAAAATTGGCTTTTACGATATCACTGCTGAAACAGACATACGGTAAAACAGAACAGGTGTGAGTGCCTGCAGAATTTTAAAGGAGCTGCTTATGTTCGGGTATTGTCTTTTTTTCTTGTTCCCCCTTGAATTTTAAAGGTGCGGCTTATATTCGGGCCAATACAGTAATTCTGCTCAGGTTGAATTATGCATCGCAAAACTGTTTTTGGAATTATGGCATAATATCACCAATGACTCTGTGGTTTATGTCCCCTCTCCAGTCCTCAGAAACATGTAGGATGTTATTGATGGAGACTGAATTACATATTGACGTTCTTTCTCCCCCCACTACCCTCCAGTCTTTGCTATTCAGTTATTCACCCCTCTCCTCTCTGTGCAGTCTGTCTTAATTTAAGTACAGTCCTAAAAACCGGTGTCATCACGTCTCGCGATAATCCTGTACAGCCATTGGTAAGACTCATCCTCAGTGCTAGCATGCTGACGTAGCAGATCTGAGAGGTCTTGGGGTGTAAGTTCTCTCTAGGCAGATGTTGTGTCTTTGTATGTTCCGTATAAAGCATAGAAGACTGCTAGCATGAAGCAAAGCTACATAGGAAGAGCATGGCATAATAAAGACAAACTGCTTTATCCTTTTCCCCCTTTCCTTTTAGGAGCCCCGTGTTGGTATTTGAGTGCATACATCGCCATGTCATTTGCCTGGACTGTTTTCATTTATACTGTGTCACTATGCTGAACAATCGCCAGTTTATCCATGACCCTGACCTTGGCTACTCCCTCCCATGTGTGGGTAAGTCATCCAGTATTTTTCCCCTCTCATATTACTTGGCTTAAATAGTAGGCAGGAATTACTAGCTCAAATAAGAAATATCTGTCACTCATTTTTTTAAAAAAATAATAATCATGGAATAATGATTTGTCTTAGCATTTGCTTCTTTTGATGGACTGCCTGTTGGTTTCAGAAAAACTCCTCTAGTCCTGTTCTGCCTTTGCAGTGCTATATCTTGGTTCTAAAGGGCATTTCTTTTATAAGCATATGCATACATATTTTTTCACATTAGTATTTCATCATCATCAAGTGTTAAATGATGATAGCTATAAACTGCAGGGGGGGGGGGGGAATAGAAAAGAAAAGCTGAATGACCTCCACATGTCTTCTTTAGAGTCAAATAAGTTGTTAACTTCATTGGCCTATCTTCAACAGCTAATAGGAAAAGTATGTAACAGGAATTTCAAATAACCTTCTTGGCTGGTGAAGTTATCTCTGTTAATTACCACTGTGTTGAGTGCATGGCAGATCACCCGCAGCATTTGTTAGGTTGAGTATCCTTTCTGCTTGACTAGGGAGAGAAATGTGGATTAGAGGCATCAAAAATGGTTGATGATTGTGGAAAAAGGTGAGATATCAGAAAAAAAGCAAAACAGCAAAATGTTGATTCTTACATGCTGAGCAACGAAAATTGCAAAACAGCTAATTTTCTTTCTTGCTCTCAGGTGTCAAATTTGCTGGCAGTACCATGCCATATCCATGTTTTTGTGACACATTGAGCATGGCAATCCAAATAATTTATTTAATA
Source organism: Podarcis tiliguerta (assembly GCF_965153285.1). Classification (NCBI taxonomy): domain Eukaryota; kingdom Metazoa; phylum Chordata; class Lepidosauria; order Squamata; family Lacertidae; genus Podarcis; species Podarcis tiliguerta. The sequence goes on from NC_139536.1 coordinate 51,200,714, forward strand.
CTGGATGAGCCACTTCTGGCAATGGATTTCCATCCTGTTTCTTAGAAGTATTGGATCCAGGAGAGGTGTAATGTTTTCTGTTTATTTTCATTATCTCCACTCATGTTAGTAATGGCCATGGTTGAATTTCGAGCAGGCTCATTCTAACATTTATCAGAAGAGTTCCCACCTTAGGCATCAGCTTCCAGGAAGACACATGTACAGTTCATCAAATTCCAATTACCGTATTTTTCGCTCTATAAGATGCACCAGACCACAAGACACACCTAGTTTTTGGAGGAGGAAAACAAGAAAAAATATATTCTGAATCTCAGAAGCCAGAACAGCAAGAGGGATCGCTGCGCAGTGAAAGCAGCGATCCCTCTTGCTGGTCTGGCTTCTGGGATAGCTGCGCAGCCTGCATTCGCTCCATAAGACGCACACACATTTCCCCTTACTTTTTAGGAGGGGAAAAGTGAGTTTTATAGAGCAAAAAATACGGTATTTAGTGGTTATCCTGTTTTAACCACTCCAGCAGAGGAGAAGTCATTGGGATTTTCTTCCCTGTGCTAAGTTTCAAGCTGACACTACTATTAAAATGGTTTGGGACTCACTGGGAAATTACTTCATGACATTAAAGAGTCAATGCATTGCACTTTTAATTGAAATTTTTGTTGTCATCATTGTTGCTATTCATATTTTAGTTCTGGTCCTTTTGCTCTGTTTAGTTGGCTACTACTTTGGGACAAAATATTTCTTGATACAGATATCAGTATTCATTTATTGGATTTATTGACATACTCCAGCAATCTATGGATTTTTTATTTTATTTTTTGCCTTACGTTTTTTATTCTCAGCTTGTTAAGTAGTAATTTAGCCTCAGCTATGTCTCAGCCCATGCATATCATCTGCTGTGGGTTTAACTAGATGTGACATTGAGTTCCAGGACACTTTCCATCATTTAAAAAGGAATAAAGAAAAACAGTCTTATAGGTCTGTGATTGAAAGTCTAAGAACTACTGGTGAAGCAACTGCTTACCCCACTTTTCCTCCTGCAGTTTGTTTGCTAGAAATACTGTCCTACCCCTGTTTTGCCCACCTTCAGAATAAAATATCTGGGGATCTCATATTTTTTTCTCTTCAGGCACAAAACTAGACAGCTGTGGGGATATTTTGTGTGGATAAGCAACAGAAGGGGAAAGAGTTAAGTTCACTCTGCCACTCTTCTGTTCCTGGCTGAATTTTTCAATTGCTGCTTTCCTTTAAAGAAAGGTGTAGTTGACACAATAGATTGATGCTTACCAAAGTAGCTGAGACTAATTTATCTTTTTGCTTCCACATGGCTTCTTTTGTGGGAAATATAAACCAATATCTTTCTAAAGAGCATATGTCAAAATGCACCATTGTTAACATTATTCAGCAGAGGGGGGAAGCTGAAGACAGACCCAACAGAGCTGATTGTCCCATAGTGAAGACTTTTCATTTCCATTACTTCTGAGTAGTTGAATATAGGATTGTAGTGTGTCGATAAAAAACCCCTCTAAAATTAGTTTGTTATTCATACTTGTTGTTGTTTGTATACCACCCTATACCCGCAGGTCTCAGGGTATACTTGTGATCTTACTCCTTAGAAACACTGACACCATGGTTGTTGTTGAAATTTATATACCGCCCTTCATTCAAGGGTCACAGGGCAGTTTACAGTACAAAAATACAACAGTTTTGTTGTATTCTGGACATTACTTTATAGATCTGTTTGAATTAAAAATAGGGTTACTTCAGCTCCAGTCAAGCCACTGATAAGTCTTATTGGTGTCACTGAGGTTGGTCACAGAAATGCTAAACAATAATATTCCTCCGTTCTCTTCAGTGCATATGGGTGCAAATACAGGAGGCAAAGTATCAGCTTTGTTTAGTTTGCTTAAATGTTAAAATTAACACTGTTCATTCTGGTGTTGTTATTTTGGGGAAATTATATAACATCATTATCATAGCCAGCGGTTTCCATTAACATTTGACTCTCTGTTTTTGATGCTATCAAGGGAATGATCAGATCTTGCTGGAGATACACAGTCATGGGGAAAAGAAAGCGCACCCTCTTTGAATTCTGTGGTTTTACATATAGCAATCATTTGTTCCTTAGTAAGTCTTAAAATTAGGTAAATACAACCTCAGATGAACAACGACATATGACATATTATACCATGTCATGATTTATTTAACAAAAATAGAGCCAAAATGGAGAAAAAACTAAGTATACCCCTACTGCTTCTATAGGAATTAATAGGCTAAGTAGCGGACAGGGGCTGCTAATCAAATGTCCTTGCTTAATTGATCATCAGCAAGTGTGCCCAGCTCTATTAAAGCCAAAGTTTCCGTAATTTGCTGGTTTGGAGCGTTCAGGTGTGTTTTAACACAGAGACAAGGAGGAAAGACCACACAATGCTCTTAGGAAAGCAAGTGCTGCTGCCCATGAAACTGGGAAGGGTTCTAGGCCACCTCCAACCAATTTTAAGTCCATCATTCTACAGTGAGAAAGATTATTCAGAAGTGGGAAACATTCAAGGCAGTTGCCAATCTTCTCAGGAGTGGACGTCCCAACAAATTCACCCCAAGGTCAGACAGTGCAATGCTTGGAGAAATGGGGGGGGGGGGGGAGTTACGTCTCAGGCTCTACAGGCCTCAGTTAGCATGTTAAATGTTAAAGTTCATGTCAGTGCAATGAGAAAAAAACTGAACAAGTACAGTTTGTTTTGAAGGGTTTCCAGGAGAAAGCCTCGTCTCTCTAAAAGGAACATGGCAGCACAGGTTTGGTTTGCAAAGTTGCATCTGAAGAAACCACAAGATTTCTGGAACAACATCCTTTGGTCAGCAAAAACCAAACACAGCATATCAGCACAAGCACCTCATACCAACTGTCAGGCACAGTGGTGGAGGGGTGATGATTTGGGTGTGTTTTGCAGCCACAGGAGCTGAGAATCTTGCAATCATTGAGCTGACCATGAACTCCTCTCTATACCAAACTATTCTATAGTCAAATGTGTGGCCATCTGCCCAACAGCTGAAGCTTGGCCAAAATTGCGTCATGCAACAGGACAAGGATTCCAAGCACACCAACAGAATGACTGAAAAAGAACAGAATCAAGGTGTTGCAATGGCCCAATCAAAATCCAGATCTCAGCCCAACTGAAATGCTGTGTGGGACCTTAAGAGAGCTGTGCATAAACAAATGCCAGCAAACCTCAATGAACTGAAGCAACGTTATAAAGAAGAATGGGCCAAAATTCCTCCACAACAATGTCAAAGTGCAAGTAGATAAATAGGTACTGCTCCGGTGGGAAGGTAAATGGCATTTCCGAGTGCTGCTCTGCTTCTCCAGAAGTGGCTTAGTCATGCTGGCCACATGACCCGGAAGCTGTATGCTGGCTCCCTTGGCCAGTAAAGCAATATGAGCGCCACAACCCCAGCGTACACAAGCTGTACGCTGGCTCCCTTGGCCAGTAAAGCAATATGAGTCATCCACGACTGGACCTTACGGTCAGGGCTCCCTTTACTACTGCTAAAAGTGGTTCTACAAGCTATTGAATCATAGGGTGTCCTTAGTTTTTCACACATGACTTTTCAATTTTGGCTTTATTTCTGTTAAATTAATCATGACACAGTGTAATATGCCATGTGTTATTGTTAATCTGAGGTTGTATTTACCTAATTTTAAGACCTGCTAAGGAACAAATAAGGGTGGCACTGTGGGTAAAACCTCAGTGCCTAGGACTTGCCAATCGCATGGTTGGCGGTTCGAATCCCCACGGCGGGGTGAGCTCCCGTCTTTCGGTCCCAGCTCCTGCCCACCTAGCAGTTCGAAAGCACCCTTAAGTGCAAGTAGATAAATAGGTACCGCTTTATAGCGGGAAGGTAAACGACGTTTCCGTGCGCTGCGCTGGTGCCGGCTCGCCAGAGCAGCTTCGTCACGCTGGCCACGTGACCCAGAAGTGTCTTCGGACAGCGCTGGCTCCTGGCCTCTTAAGTGAGATGAGCGCACAACCCTAGAGTCAGACATGACTGGCCCGTACGGGCAGGGGTTCCTTTACCTTTAAGGAACAAATGATTGTTATTATGTCTTCGTATGTAAAACCACTGAATTCAAGGAGGGTGCACTTGCTTTTCCCCATGACTGTATATATATCTGGATAAATCTAGAGGTCAAAACTCTTCAGGAAAATAACAGGATTTACTTCATTGGATCGCTGTAACTGAGAACAGAGATGTGTTTCATAGATGCATAGTAATTTGAGCATGAAATATGTAGTGAAAAATGTCTTTTGTACAAATAGCATTTTTCAAATCAATTTTGTAACTTGTGTGCCTTAATGGCAGGGTCATTACACATAGGGTGCTTCCAGACATGGATGATTTAGTAGCACACAGTCAATTCGGTTCTGCTTTAAGATGGAAATGGAATAGCAACTCTTTTTCCAGACTTCTAGAATCTGTCACCAAGTGGACAGACTCCAAATGTGCTCCAAATGTGAGGGGAGGGGAGTAATTTTCATTGGGACCACTATGTTTATTTATTTCATAAAGTTTATACGCCACTTAGTTGTAAAAAATACCACTCAAAGCAGTTTCCCCCATTCCCAGGTAAGATCCTCCCTCAATTGTGTGGGCAGGTAATCCCTCCCCTACCTGGCCTGGTCTCCTTGGCAACGCTTCCCCCAAGTGGGATTGGACAACTGACTGAGGTAGGCGGATACCTCCAGGTATCCCACCTGAGGGAAGGCAAAGCCAAGCCTATGCTGATGGAGCCGCTCCAGATCCAGGGGCTGCGTGCATCCACGCAAAGTGCGCCCCCCGTTTTAAGCGGGGAGCGGTCATTATGTGTGGAGAAAATGTAGAATACTACCCCTTGCTGCGTTTCCAAGCATGATCCTGTTACCCATTAGCTTAAGTTTAGGAAGGAAAAAGAAAAAGAATATAAAGATAATGATATTTGGAAGAGGAAGGATTAAACTGATTAAACTGATACTTAGAAAGGAAAGACATCATGGAGAACATTTATTTATTCTCTTTATGAAGCAATGATTGGCCAAACAACCTCTTGAACAGCTGTGTGGTGTATGTGTTTTAGAAAGAAAGCTGAACAGAGGGGAAATATTGTGATCACTGTGTCATGTAGATGCCCTATTAAAAGTGAGTGGGCAGGGGGAACATGACTGTTCCACAGTAGATGTCTCCTTTGGAAGCAACCATAGATTAGAGGCCAGAGAACAAATACTTCTCATGTTATTTCAGATTAATATGTGAATACCAGGTTTCCCAATCTACTTTCCCTCACTATGTGCACATTACTCTGCCCCTTCTCACTGTTAGCCTCCCTCGCTCCGGCTTTCATTCATTCCTGGGCCTTTTGGCTACCATTGGTTGAGCATCCTCTGCCTGCTCCACTATTTGTGACATTAGGACAGCTGGAGAAATAATTGCCAGAGGCTTCAGTATCACCACAAATCCCTTACAGTGAATGTAATGTTATATATGTGTGTGCGCGTGTGTGTGCATGTGCTGTGCTCCATAACTGGCATACCTGAATGTGGAGATCTAAGTTACAATCTGATAGATTGCCTAGAAAAATACTACCTGGTGTAGGGTTGTTTTCTATAGATAGTCTAGCAAGTATTGTTTAGAATTTATGAGGACATAAGATGCTGCTTTATACTTATTACCCTTCTAGCCTGCTATTGTCTACTCTGACTGGCAGAGGCTTTCCATGGTATCCAGCAGAGAGGAGTGTTTCCCATCACCTGCTCTCTGACTCTGTTGATGTGTGATACCAGGACTGAACCCACAATCTTCCATGTGTAAAGTACTGAGTGATGAGCCCTACCCACTCTTTCGGAGGGTTAAAATTCATTAGACAATGTCCAATCATGTCAATTCAGAATTCAATTCAGATGTCAGGGCTTCTACTTGCTGGAACACCAATATTTTACAATAGCTGGTCTGATTATTTAAAACAGAGCTATGATTTAAACCCATTCTATGTGTAGATACTGAGTCTTTGCACCTAGGAGCAAAACCCACTACAAAATAGTTTTCTCGTCTTATGGTAACTAAACTCTATCCCATTTCTCTTTATGGTGTCTTGAATTAATGAGTCTTCATGCATAGATATTTCCATGAGTACTGACCTCTAAATATCTTTGAAATAATTAATAAGGTGCTTAGAGGGATAGGCTTGCATATGCATGAAAGCACATTTATGGTTATTTAGCTAGTAGAAAGGGCAGTGAAATTTCATCTGAAAAAAATGACACTTACAGAAAACCACACAGCGTATTTTAACATGAACCCTACCACTTTCCATTAAAAAGGGGTGGGGGAAGGATGATAACTATGTGGGGTTATAGCCCACAAGGGAGTATAAACATGTCATGGAGCAGGAATGCCAAGAGAAGAATGGTGAGGCTAAGAATTGCAAGCTTTTACATTGCTGCAAGCATTTTGCAAAAATGGCTCTACGTCCATTTACGCCTGAAGAGTTCATCATATTTTGTGACATATTCTAAAGAGATCAGAGAAAAAGAAGCTATTCCCATCAGAACTGTAAAATGCTTTTTGTATCTTGAGGTGATCTCTATATTATCACAGATAAATAAAGTTACCTCTAGTTGCTGTTGGGACTAATATTAAAAATTGTGAGGGGGCGGCACACACACTTCTTTCAGAGCAATATAAGAACACTCCTGGGAATTGGTTCCTATGTGAGTATTCTGTAACAACAAGTTATAATTGGTGGTGGGTTCTCAAGGCCCTGGTCTCTGCTAACAGGAGCTGTCTTTGGGTTCAGTCCAATAATTGCCATCCTCAATTTTTCACCATCTTACATAAGGACCTCATATATTGGGCAGTTTCACTGCCAGAAGAATTGAGAGGTAAAGTAGCCTGAGCTGATAGGATATAGCAAAGCCAATGAGGGAAAGTGGAAATTAAAATGCATGGTGCCACATACAGTGCCTAATGCATGAAGGCTGTGGGATCAGAGGCATGGATACTGTATTCCCATGGCAGAAAAAAGTTAGTCATCAATAGGTTTGCAGCTAAGTCAATACATTGCTGAACCCATTGCTGAGTAACCTTAGCTCTTCAACCTTCGTATTTAAATCATTGGTACACACTCCTCACCTATATAACTGTTCAGGATTAAACAGATGCAAAATCCTGACATATTTCCCATTCTTTCCAGTGTTCAGGGGGTGAGGGTTGATGCTTACCCAGCCAAAATGATGCCAGTCACACACAAGAGGGAAGTAGGAGCATGTTTGGGAGAAACAAGAGCTTTGCAGAAATACCAAAAAGTGGGCTAAATCCTCACAAAACAGCTGAAACAGAACTATGCATGTGTCAAAATCTGTGTGTGACTATCTCCTTTCATCCAAACAAAATTAAATCTGCAATAATGTTCCCCTGGTTTCACAGTGCATCCGTCCTTAGATTGGGTATTTGTGAATATGGTCAATTTCAGTGCTTCTCTGTCTCTTACTTTTGCTGTCTTAAATTTAAGTCATCCCATTTCCACAGCAGTTTGAGTGTGTGTGTGTTAAAATTTTAACATTTTAGTATGAATTTCTCCCAATGTACACATGTTTGTACACAATTGTGCCTAGTATACACAATTTTTGCAAAACAATTTCCCCTAATATAATGCATTTGTGTGTGTTATTTTCACTGACATATGAGTAAGTTTCCAAGCATATGCATTTATGTAAACATTACTTGGCTGGAGAATTGTATTGCAAAATTCAGAGAAGTGCATATTTTGAAGGAAGGCTGTTTCAGTTTGTGTATTGTTTCAACAAGAGTGAATTAGGTAAGCTGGTATACAATGTGAACTGAATTGAATTTCTCCCCATCCTTACCTCAGACCTGAGCAATCTCCTGGCTGAGAAGGGTGAGATTTTAAGGCAGAGATTGGACCCAATGCCTGCCTTCAAAGTATCCTTTTGAGCATTTTATATCTGCACCTTCAAAACCTCTCTGCGTGACCTTTCTCAGACAGGGAGGCTGCCCAGAGCTGAGTTCAGATAGCACAACCTCCTTATTTATGTATTATTTCAACTGTACAGTCCACCCTTCCTCTCCAAAGAGAGCCCAGGTAGCTCACAATAATAAAAAATGCATTAAAATTAAAATAACACTATAAACAAATTGCAAAAAACAGTTTGGGTTCAGAAGGTATCCTAACATGTGTTTTCTATGTGGTTTTCACTCTCCCTTTTAATCAAACTGAAGATAGCCCACCAGCCATGTATGGTGGCCCAAAAGGGACTCAATAAGCTCCATTTTTGTTTCATGTCTGAAATTCATAAAGTTACGGGAGGGGGGCTGTCAAATATCTGGCATAGCAAAATGCATGGATAATAGGCTGTGTTTCATTAGATAAGGCACAGGCCATGGTATATGCAGGCCTGGTTTATATGCTCATTTTAAAAAGATATTTTTAATCACGAAGTCCCTCGTAATTCTTCTGTGGTTCATGTTCTCTTGAATATGCTTCAATATGATGAAAAAGAAAATGTTCAGTAGTATAAACCCAGAGTTTATCTGTTTTTCAGCACATGGACAAGAACACTAGACTAGACTGGAAATAATTTAAATGGTCATACTGTCCATTTTGCATTAGTGGGGGTTTTTTAAAAAGAAAGAGAGAGAGAGAGAAGTTTTTAATGGCATATAAATATTTTTTGCATCATTTTATTTAAGACAGCTTAAATAATGGGCATTGTGGGAAACATAAAAGCAGAAGGAAAATATGCTTCGAGAAGAAGCAGCTATTAATGAGCAAATTCACCCAATGTAGTAACTACATTTTCTTGAATTTATTTTGTTCACTTACTTGCAATGATATACTAAATTGGTTCACACGGATAAAAAGCAAAGAAAAGCACAGTTTTGAGGGCAGTGAATCAAACTAGTTTTAGTTGCCTATAGAATGCTGCTTACAGCTCATCTAAAATGGCAATTGCTGGCAAATTAAAACAAGTGAATAGAAGAGAAATTTCTACGCCCCACCACATTCGTGTTTTCTCAACCCCCCTGCCCCAAAACAGTAAGTGTGGTGGGCAAAAAATGGCATGGACATTTGAGTGGTGACACGTCTTAATGGAACTTCCCCCTATAGGGTGGGTCTTTGGCCCCCTCTTTATATCATTTTAAATGAACCTTAAAAACTTACGTCTTTCAGTCTGCTTTCAGTTGCTGGCACCCATCTGTTTTGGTTTTTTTTAAAAAAAAAATTGTTCTGTGTTTTATCCTTACTGGTCTCAATCAGGATGTTTTTACGCTGCTATTTTATTTAATGTTTTAAATGTGTTTAATAATTCACATGGTTTTATGACTGTTTACGTTGTATTTATATTGGTTTGGTTATGTTTTATGTAAACCACTTTGTAGAAGCTTAGAAGCTTTAACCAGGAGAGTGGGATGTTAATACTTAAATAAATGATATACACAACCATAAAAAGTCATCCATTCAGACTCAGGTTTTAATTTGCCTTCTTTAATTTGCTGGCTTTTAATGAAGGTGTCTTTATGTACAGTTAAATTACCATCTCCATTTTCTAAGTTAAGGTGAGCTCCTGGAAATTTATTTATTTAAATGAAGGCATCTAATCTTCCCTCTATTAGAATTCCTAATGGTTCATATGTGAGAGGGTTCCATAAGCAGGAATAGTGTTCAGCTGGAAAAACCATCACCAGGTGCTTTTAGTTATAACTTGTCTCCAGAAGTCAAACTCCAGAGACCATTTGGGCTATGTGCATAGGCTTGTAAGCCTTCAATTAATATTCCTAGACTTACTTTTTGAGCTTTGGTCTCTTGCATGGCATCGTTGCCACATCTCAGAACTGATGAAGAATGTTCTCCTTTGACTATGAGTTGACTTTAATTAAATTTCTGTGCCTGGAAAGTGAAAATCTAATTTTCTTTTTGACATTTTCTATATTACTACTTAGACAAAATTATGAAAATAATTAATCCCTGTGAAGCAGACAGCAGCATTATAAGAGGTACAAAAATATTGCATATAAATAATACCACTAATCACCAATCTGTTATAATTTATTGATGTAAGTGCTTATTACAAATCTTAAATCAAATTTGTTCTTGATGTAGAGAATCTGCCAAACTACTGCAAAAAGTAGCTGGATATCAGTAAATGATTTTACAGCTACTTTGAATCATTTTTACGCCTGTAAAAAATCAGCTTATGTGACTGTTTCACATCTTCTTCCAAAATATAAGCAAATATGATTGATAAGCTGTCCCACATAACATTGAGGAAACATTTGAATGCTCACTTTCAGCTTTCTGTTTCAAATGTTGTCCAAGCTAGAAGAGGATGGGAATGTTAGCAGCATATATTTATGAAGCTAACTTATACTGAGGTAGATCATCAATACTTCTAGTAAAGTATCTTAAAGTATCTGCACCTAATTTGTTGCTTTAGCCCTAAATCAAAATTATTGCACATAGATATAATGTGACATAAAATACCTTTGGGGATACCTCTTTGCACACAAACCATCCTGCACATTAAGTCCATCTTAGAGGCCATTTTCATAGACCCTGAGGACCATCTAGTTCAACCCCTGCAATGCTGAAATTTCAATTAGATCCTACATGGCAAATGGCCATCTAAGTTCTGCTTAAAAACCTCCAAGGAAGGAGAGTCTACCACCTCTCATGGGAGTCTGTTCCACTGTCAAAGAGTTCTTACTGTCAGAAAGAGCTTTCTGATGTTTAGTTGGAATCTCTTTTCTTGGAACTTGAATCTATTGGTTCTCCAGAGCAAGAGAAAACAAGCCTGCTCCATTTCCCATGTGACAGCCATTTAGATATTTGAAGTTGGCTATCATATCTTGTCTCAGTCCTCTTATTCAGGCTGTTGTTATTTAGTCATTTAGTCATGTCCAACTCTTTGTGACCCCATGGATGAGGGCATACCAGGCACTCCTCTCTTCCACTGCCTCCCGCAGTTTGGTCAAACTCAAGTTAGTAGCTTTGAGAACCACAACAGGTTCTCTGTTGAAGGTACTAGCCAGGGAAAGGGTCATTTGGGTTGTGGCATGCTCCCTTCAGAACACTGTTTTCAGGAAAGCAATCCAGCTGCCAAATCTCATGTCTTTTTTTTAGTGCTGGAACAAATAGTGCGGTAGTGGTGTGTTTGCACCTGTATTTGATTGGAATTAGAATTGGATCAAAAATGTGAAGGGCTTCCACCCACATAGGAGGTAAATGGGACCCATAGCACTTTCCTTGTTTGCTGCATCCTGGTTGAATTGGTTTTATTTCATTGTTATGATTTTATGCTCTTGCTGTTTTGCTGTTTTTTAATTGTTTATATGTGGTTTAATTGTTTGTTTCTGATTTGTTAGCTGCTCTGGGAGCAGAAATACCGAGGAATGAGACATATTTCCTCCATACCCAGTAAGCAAATAAACTATGCATATTGGTTGTATTGATAGTGCTCCATGCACTGGTCTTAGTCCCAAGCTGCTTCTGTTTGGGTATGTTGAAGGGAAAAGCAGTACTGGCTTCAGATCAGGACATATGTGGCTTTGTCCCTGGAAGAGCACTGCAGCCCCTAGTGGAGAAATGTTCACATTGCATATACATGCACGACAAATGTTTTGAAATAAAAAGCACGCTGAAAGGCAAATCTCATTGATTTTAACTTCCTAAAGAGATGCATATTCAAGTGTACAAATGCGAAGCGATAGCTTTCCACTTACTTCATACTGATATATGAGCATCAGAGCCATTAGCCCACTATTTAAGTACCTTAGAAAGTCTCTTTCTTAATTTCCAGTTCAGCAAGTACTCAGGTTCATGAGTGGCTCTGTTGAATATTCCTAAGTGTGTTTCAGAAGCAGAACAGACAATGAGAGATTGGGAAAAAATGGGTCATTGTTGTTCCATGGGTACCAAAACGCCTCCTTAGCAAGTGTAAGGGAAAAAAGGAGAAAAAAGAAGAGCAATGAAATGAATTTATTTGAAACTAGGGTGTGTGCGCGCACACGTGCACGTGTTTTCAACAGCGTGAGGAAAGACATCAGAATTTGGAACAGAATTGTTGACAGGCATTTGATGGAATATAATATAATATAATAGGAGGGTCCAAATTACTTGCACCTCCAGCAACAAGGGAGATGCTTCTGATGGGACAATTCCACATCACTAGGAAGTATCCAAATGAATAAGCTACATTCCCCATTCTAATTTAGAACATGGACATACTTCAATCAACAGAACCCGCACTGTTAACAGTGCCACATAATACCCATCCCACAATTGTAATAGTTTGAGCTTTTAGTGTGGCAGCACCTACACATTGGAACCCCCTGCCTATTGATATCAGGCAAGCTCCTTCAGTGTACTCTTTCTGGTGCCTGCTAAAAACATTCTTATTCAGACAAGCCTACCCAGATGTTTATAAAGTTGGTGCGAGTTTTAAGTCTATTGTCATTTTAACTTTTGAGAAGAATTAAATTATTGCTCTTAATTTTTCTTAGTGATAATTTTCTTGTTTTATTTTGAGGTTGCCTTTTCTTAAAAAACAACAACAATCAAGCAGTGTACAAAATTTTTTGAAATAAATAAAATAGGACAGAATGACATATTGTTTTATTTGAATCCAGTGGTAACTCAGCATCTTTCTTAGATTAACTTGGAGTGCCTGATGTTAGCACCTTGAAATTGGCTCTGTGTGACATTCTTGAGATGCTGCTTTCTCTTCTTTCTGGCTCTGAATGTTGTTTGGTACACAGATAAGTGGATACATTAATGCCTTGCATTTCCGCTATTTATGCAGCCACTGTATTTTCCAAAGCAGAATCCTCACAGGGAAGATGTGCATGCAGCTTACACATCTCCCCTAAATGAGTTCCCCATTGTACAATGCATTGACAGTGCAATTTAACCTAAGAATCGACCCTGGATTAGACCAAAGTCCATCTAGTCTCCAGCATTCACATTCAACAGTGGCCAGCCAGGTAAATTCCCCTTTGGAAGCTCAAAACCAAGGAAGCATGAAACACTTGCACTCCCTCTTGGTGTGTCCAAGGCTGCTCTTTAAAATATACACATAGGAGAGTTATCAATTAAGCTTATCTCAAATGTGGGTGAATGTAACACAAACAAACAGCTGGTATTTAACATTTTGGTTTCTGCACACATAATGTTGACTGACAGAGTGTCAGAGACAAAAGGGAGCTCAGCTTTTCAGGTAAATAGAGTAGTGGCACGACTGGTGCTGCAGGAGCGGTGCTGTCATTAGGCCAACTAGGCAGCCACCTAATGCACAGACCTCAGAAAGCTCAAACTAATAAACACGTATACATACTCAGCAATGTTGCAAAAGAGACTAGTTGACTTGGCAACTATATATATACTGAGCTCCAAGCATCAGCACTTGACCTGAAGGAACTGGTGATAGAATTTGCAAAGCAAAAGGCACACAGACTGAAATTTTGATTCAGGTAGGTAGCCGTGTTGGACTGACACAGTCAAAATAAATAAAAAATTGTCCAGTAGCACCTTAGAGACCAACTAAGTTTGTTCTGGCTATAAGCTTTTGTGTGTATCTAAAGAAGTGTGAATGCACACAAAAGCTTATACCCAGAACAAACTTAGTTGAAATTTTGATGTGCCTGATATTGAAACTTTTATTAGACTTGCACTTTTAACATTTCAATTCACAAGATTATTCAGAATGATCCCCATGCTAAAACATTTATTTTGTATTTGAGAAACATTGTCTTACTTATTACTGCAATTTAAAGTAAATTTAGCAGTTTCAAGTTTGGGGCTTTTCATTTTTTCCTACAAGACGTGTTTTTGAAAATTGAAGTTAGCAATTTTTTTTTGGGGGGGGGGCGGAATAGATGCAAATACTTAGCCTTGTCTAAGGTGCAAAATAGCCAGGCACAGTTGGATTTTGTTAGTCATGTTCCATTGTCCCAAGTAACATCATGCTGGAGTAAGAATTGATATTATGGGAGTTTATTTAGTGCTAGCAGAGAGACAGTTTTTTGCTAGGTATATTGAAATGAGACTCTAAGGTAAATAATAAGCATTTTAGTAGGGCAGGGGAGGGAAACCTACTTAATCATATATTTTAACTGCTTGAAGCCATTCCAGCCTCTTGAGGAAATAGTGGCTCTTGTAACAGCATCTAATTATTTCTTTTCTAAAGAAGACCAACTGCATGAATAGCAATTATTTTAAAGCTTTCCGTAAAGGTATTTCTCACCTCAAAAAAAAAAAAAAAAAAAATCTTTCTAAATTTTAGGAAGAAAGATATTACCAGGTCTATACAGCACAACAGAACAGGAAGGATAATGTTGAGTCTCTGAATTTGCAGTTGTCACTCATGGAAAATACTGTGTCTCAGCTTCAAAACGGTGATTATGTGGTGGGGTAATTTTTGGAATACTTCCTAGCAGTTTGTAAAGGCAGAAGTATTGGGAAAAGCATCCATGATGAGTGTCAGTAGTTCAATTTTTAGAAGTGCTGTTGAAGGACACAAACAGATACTAGTTATTACAAATAAAACCCTTTCCTAATGCTCCTTTAGCACTCCCTATAGCAGCCAGCATGCCACATCTTCCTCCTCTACAAATGGTCGTTTTCCTTTGGCAAGGATCATTTGCATAACCCCTCAAGTGTATGAAATCCTTGGCTATAAACAGATATATTATCTCCCTCAAAAATTACTCAATGCAGTCATAAGAAATCCTGATGGATTCTGTGATATGGTGTCTCACAAAGCACAGCTGTTCTTTGTGAAAAGATCAAATTAAGAGATTTTGAAGCAATTTGATTTGTGATTATATGTGCCCCTGTTGTAGAGATGTGGATGCCCGATTCCTTAAAGAATACAGCATTTCTAAGGTATGGTCTTACCAAAAGAAGGTATTTTTGGAAATGAATGCAGGGGTGTGTATCAGATGCTGATTCAGCAGTCAGGTGAAAAGCTCTCTATAGTTTTTAAAGCATGATTTAAAGTGTTGCAGATCTGCTGTTGTTAAAACACTACTTGCTTTGGGCCCCAGTTAAAGTTTATATTGAGTAGAACATTTAAATTGGGATTAGTATAGCATCCCTTAGGCCATGTCAGGCTTAAAGCCCCACAGAGTGCAGTATTAGCACCTCAAATGGGTGAGTGGGTTTTGGAGCACCAACAAGAGTAAGAGAGAGCATGGTTGTTGGAAAGCCATTCAAAGTCAGGCACTACAAAAAGCAGTTCAATCCAAGTGGCCAGCTGTTGGGGCAAAGGATACTGGCAGAATGTCTCAACTCTGGGACTGATTATTTAGGTTGCAGATATAGTAATAAGCTAATAATAAAATTTATTATTTGATTACTGCTTGTCAGTATATGTCTTTGATCTATTTTTCTTTGCACCTGCTTTTGGATCAATCAGGCTTGGGAATATGTTACTGCAGGAAAGTGAAAGGAAACCTGGGATGAACCCATTGGATTCTCAAAGAAACTTGCTATTCTGTAGCAGAATACATTTATAGTAGATCATTATACTTTCTCTTAGGTTTTGAAACAGTTGTGTAAGGGTACTTATCACACTGAATATTCAGGGTTTGGTGTTCACCACTTATAAAAGTACACCTACAAATAGTAAAATTCAGGTAACATACTTAATAACATTGAGAAGAAGACATGGAAAATCCCCGTTATCTGCTAAACACAGAGTACACCAGCTGTCAAAAGCCCAATATTAACAAAACTTACTGAACTTCTCTGACATTATGTTAAATACTCTGTGTTCTCTATTTTCATAACTGCAACCAATTTTACCCTGAATAGCAACTGATGCAGTGAGATGCAATTGCATTAATGCCTCAGTGACCTATCATAACAGTCGCTGCATAGATGTTATGATTTTATGCCAGATCCTGCTGCATTATGACAGTCATGGTTGGTTTATTGATGACTCCATTAATTTAGTTGAAAGGACAGACATTTCAGTATTGATTTTCTAAGATATTCATGTGTAGGTTTGGCAGGTCAAAAATATCATCTTGTCCAATTTACAGCTCTTTGGAATCAGCAGCCTTTCCAGACTTATTAGCTTTACCTATTATTAGGGGATAAAACTCAATTAGCACTTCCAGTCTATCCTACGAAAAGAAATTTCCCCAAGGTATAGATGTGTTGCTTAATAATTCGCCTAGCCAGTTATATCCTGTCTTTAGTCAGTATGTGAAAGCTTTGGGAATATTTAAGTAATACAAAGAGAATCAGATTGCACTTCACATTTCGCAACAAGTCAATATACAAATGCTTGGCTGTCCTTTTGAAATTTGGTCAGTGTTGTTGAACTATTATTCTCATTAATCATTGGTTGCTTTTAAAATGAAGTCAAACTTTTACATTATGTATAGTGAAAAGTACATCAGATGGAAAGAACAGTGTGTTTTAGGGTGGCTGTGTTTTTTAAAAAGAAAAACATTGGCCATTTTTAATCTTTTAAAATAATGACATTGAAAGAAACCAATGACACTGTTGACCACTCCAGTGTGTGTCATTAAAAATAAAATATATTGGAAAGACATACCTTTCCAATATATTTTATTTTTAATGACACAGTTTAAAAATGTGGCATGAATTTGACCCATATGTGTATGGTATATTACATAGGCATGCTCATCTGGTAGCCAGAAATGGATGGGACAACAGCACTATGCAGATATTCCATCTATACACTATAGATCAACAACAGAAGAAGAAGAAGAGTTTGGGTTTGATATCCCGCCTTTCACTCCCCTTCAGGAGTCTCAAAGCGGCTAACATTCTCCTTTCCCTTCCTCCCCCACAACAAACACTCTGTGAGGTGAGTGGGGCTGAGAGACTTCAAAGAAGTGTGACTGGCCCAAGGTCACCCAGTAGCTGAATCTGGAGGAGTGGAGACGCGAACCCGGTTCCCCAGATTACGAGACTACCGCTCTTAACCACTACACCACACTGGCTCTCACTGGTGAGGGTCAAGATCAGGCTTGTTCGCCATCTCTCTCTCCCTCTCTCCCCACTTAACCCTAACACTTTTAAGGTCCTTTTGATAAGAGCCTGTATGTGTATACCATATCACATGTGAGTGCTACAAAATTAATATGTATTGAGATGTAAGTGTAAAATGCAGACAACCCATTAAACACGTGGATGCTGTGGACAACATGGAGTCATTTACAAAGTGGGTATTGAGTCATTACCCAATGTGGACAATGTGGACCCCATGTGGACAACTGTGGACAACATGGAGTCATTACCCAAAGTGGGTCCCACCACTGAAGCAGGCCTACATTGATTATATGCTTTGACTTCATGTTAAATCCAGGTTTGCTGGATTTATAGTGGCTACTGATTATGTCTCCCCCAGTTTAGATTGGTAAATATACTGCTAGCAACATTATACTAAAGAAAAAGCAATAGTGAGTGAGAAACAGCCAAGCTTGTTCTCATTGTGAGGTACCCAAAACTGACTTTGGTTGGATTGCTCTGTTAAGAGTTTTAAACTAGCTTAATCATTTAAAACGATTCACCTTTCAGAGTCAATAAAGTTTTGGAAGGTGTGGTATCATTTGTGCTCAGCGGACCTTGACAATCATTTTTTTAAAAAAAGTGGGGTCCTCTTGAAACCCAGAGTTGTGCTGATATTCTTGAGAATGGTGACAATTGCAACAGACACTGACATTCCAGTGCGAATTCCGGAAGAAAAGCACATGTTGCTAAAATTTACTATCTGAATCTTTGTCACATTTTCCCAGTGGATCTTTTTCCTATTCCACAAATTGAACAGCTTAGTCATTGATCAGCTTCTGACAGTACTTGAGTACAACCACCATACTTCTATTTTTTTAACCAAGACAGAAGTTGGATACACCTTTCACACACAGAGCCGATTTAGTGATGTTGACTAAATCATTTTCAGAGAAAACGAGAGGGAAATTGTGCATTGCATGCTTCCCAAATACATACAAATTGTTTTTATTAGCATGAAGCTTTATAGCACTCTCCAGATATTACTGTGTGAGGTTTCATTTGCACATATAAGCAAAATCTCCACATGATGCTGTACTGTCACTACTAATAACTTTAACTGTAAAATTGTCAGTTCTGTAGCATTTTCATTTTGTTCCTTTTGGGAGGAGGGCGTGTAAAACCTCACATTCTGAGTTTGAATATTGTAGACATATTTGTACATATTTGCAGTTTTTTCCCTGAATTGTCCTAGAATGTGCTTTGAGGGGGGGGAAATCTTTAAAAATACCAATGTAAACATGCATTTTCATATATTCAGGGTTATGTAGTACTGATCAATGCAGAAATGAGATGCAATAATCATGAGTGAACACGTTCAAAAATGATACCAACCAGAAATGAACTAATGTGCCCATATCTATCCTGTTATGGATTTGGGGGCTAGATTCCTACTTAAAGTAATGAAGCCTTTCAGTGCCACCACACTCATCTACAAAAGTATTCTCTCTACTGCCTATTATAAACATAACTGCTTTCTAAGATGGGTGGGAAGAGGTAGACTAGGATGAGGGATAAATTGCTCTGTCTTTTTAAAGATGTATTTTGAACTGAGAACTGCATTGGATGATTTGGGGGGAAGCTGGATAGCAAAGCTGCAGTTTGCATATGACTCTGAGAAACATGGATCAGTTCATATAGGAATATGTCACAACTGAATTCTTCAAGCATCCCTGGCTGTCAGTGATGAGAGCTTTCCATTGGCAAGCCTGGAATTTATACTTGCTAGATGCTAGTTAGCAGAATGACTATGTACTTTTTGAAAGAAGCTGTAAAGTGTGATTGCTGTTCTTGTAGGATTTTATGATTGTGGAGATGCTTGCCACAAAGCTGGATACTGGATTCAGATTACCTTAGTTATCCTTGCAGTTCAATATGTTCATAAATTTTTGATAGACGCTTTTTGTTTGTTAAAAGAATTGAGTCAAGGAAATATACTGGTGAATGCAGTGGGGTTTCCGCTAGGTAGTATATTAGTGGAATAAGCCCTATGTAAGGTAATAAGCCCTCTTGGGTTAATAAAAAATGTATTTCACCCAGTGCACAAGGCTGAACTGTGTTTATGTGAGACAGATTAACAAAGTGTTTCTGTCTTGTGTAATAATTTACACTGTGGCAAAAGGAATGTCATTAGCTCCAGTGGAGCTGCTCCAGGTTTTGCCTTGTGCAAGTGATCATTTGCATAGCATGCAAGACAGCAAACTCTGTTCCTGCACAAGACTTTAAAAATGAATGTGGCTTTTACAGGATCAGTAGCAGAGATGGGCTTGGAACTATGGCAGAAATGGAGCACTGTGTTATTTCTGTAGATTCCATTTTAACATGGAAATACATCAGATACAAAAAGTACCTCCAGTAACAGGCATAGTTAAAGTTTTCTATTCTGTATCATTTAAAACACACTATTAATTTGCTTTGCATCCAATTGTCACAGGAGAGCACCACCAAATTCCATTAAGTTCTGCTATTTTGCACAGTAAATAGCCATGAAAATGCCATGGTACTTAGTACAAATCCTTTGTCCCCTGCTAACACCTTCTATTACAACCGTCTAATTACTGTGTTCAGCAGTAACCTTTGGGGACTTCCATAGGTAATTAGAACTCCAGAGCTTTCCCACAATAATCCAGTAAGGACCTTTAACTAGAAAGGATTATGTGATACTAATATTTTCACAACCACACGTTCTCCACAGTTAATCGTTTCAATTAATATTTGGCAGCAATGCCAAAATTCACTAAGGTACATGCACAGTCTATTCTCAGGGAAGTTTTGAGATGAATGAGTTGCAGTTATAGCCATTGAAAGAATTCCATGCGGGAAGGAGGCAATCTTTTTTAAATGCAACATCTCATTTGTGTCTAGGGAACCTTCTCTATTTATAATCAACTTTTTGCTACGGTAGTTAGAAAAGTGCTTAGTAAGTATTTAGCTGTCATCAAGGTGCATGTACTGAAAAGTCTGCCTAGTTATGTTTTCACTTATTCAAAAAAGAAAAGAAAAAGACTCATATTCATGATGTTGTTTCTTAAAATGTTGTTGGCCTATTCTGTTTATAAATTCCATCCCTCTCTATTCTCTGCCTTCATTCCCTGTGTGCTTATTGATTCCCTGCAATCCAGCATTTTTCAGAATTCAGAAATGTCTGCAGATTTAAATTCCCCTTATTTACAATATGCATAAACTCACTTGAGTTTCAACAGGTTGCCAAGTCACTTTTGTGTCTTTAATTCCCTATACCATTTGTTTGTGCAGAACTGATGAAATGCTTCAAAGTATCAATTCTGTAATCTCAAAGAAAGTGTGTATATGATATATTTTTCTTTGGTTTTAGAAGCATAATCATTTTTTCCTTAGGTATTGCCGTATGTCTAAACTTGATAATTGCTTAATTCCATCCCAGCACATATATCTATAACATATATCTATAACCATGTCATTTGCTCATTGTCTTCTGCCTCATATACTGCCTGATTATAATTCTGTTTTATCTCAAATAGTAACTGGGCTGGGGGAGGCATTTTAGAAGGGCTCATTCAGCATGTAGATTAAGAAAAGCATGCCATTTTCTTTGCATGAAACCGTAGATAGGGATAATATCCAATATCCATTTATCATAATATCCAACCTTTGATTAAATATCTTTTTTAGTGCAACTGTATGAGTGACTTTTTGCTTTGTGGCAGATTACAGAAATTAGAAAGAACTTTAGCACAAAATAAAAAGTCATTTTGTTATATGCTTATTAAATTAAGGAGAAATCCAATCTGGAACGTACGCTAATTAATGTAAAATAGGTGCTATTGAACTCCACAGTATTTCCAAATTATTGTTCAAAGTGCGTTATTTCTCTAAAATTAAAACACATCATAAATTGCCCCAATTTCTGGCAGTTAGCTCAACAGCTCAGTTTCTTTGAAGAGTCACAGTGAGATAATTTTTTAAATGTTTCTCTGAAGGGGAGGCATGAGACTCTCAAAATGCTTATCTTCTTTTTTCATTTAATGACAGAATATGTCTCAATTAGATTACATGGCAAAACTTCTGAGTCCATAAGATGATCATTATGAAATTGTAATGAGAATAGGTTTATCACTGTCTTTCCACTAGGCTCAACTTTTTGAAGCACAACTTGAAATACTCCACTTAATCCAGAGATACCTGTAACTGATGAAAACAATTACATGATGAAAGTAAGGTGGAAGCAATGTAAGAATATAAGCAAATAAATGAAATAGCATAACATAAATAGTGTGGGCAGAGCAGTTGTTTCGTCATACAGGGTCACTGCCCTGCAAAGAAGTGAATCTAGGCAACTTCATTGTCTCTGCGTGCTCCACTATGTAGCTGCATAGCCAGATCTACAAATTTTGGCATTGGGGGGTCAAAAAGCTACACTGCTGCTCTCTATCCCTGACTGTGATGCCTCCTTGATGGGATTGGGTTCCTCTTTTGTGGTGACCACCTGCAATGTGTAGAAGTGGTTCCTAAACTATAAGCTACCAAAATATTTAATTAACCTTTTTCTTTTTTTACTAGATATCTCTGTCCATTGATCATTTACCTTTTCCCTTCCATCCAATCCCTGTTCTCTCTTTCTAATGCCCACACTCAGGTTTTGTTCAGTGCTAGTGCACTCCAGCCAAAGGAGCAAAGTTTTTTGTTCTATGTTTTTGAAATTACCGTATTTTTCGCTCTATAAGATGCACCAGACCACAAGACTCACCTAGTTTTTGGAGGAGGAAAACAAGAAAAAATATATTCTGAATTTCAGAAGCCAGAACAGCAAGAGGGATCGCTGCGCAGTGAAAGCAGCAATCCCTCTTGCTGTTCTGACTTCTGGGATAGCTGCGCAGCCTGCATTTGCTCCATAAGACACACACACATTTCCCCTTACTTTTTAGGAGGGAAAAAGTGAGTCTTATAGAGCAAAAAATACGGTAGTTTTCTTGAAGTCCAAAGTACACATCCCACTACACTTACCTTTCCATTTCCCCCATACATAGAATTCCAAGAGGATGTGGACATCTCCTCCCAAGGTTCCCAGTACTTCTGCCTCATTGATCAGTTCTTCTCAGTTGATGAGGATCAGGACCAATATAGTCAATCCCCTTGTTGCTTCTTCTACCTTCTGGGAAATGAAATTGTCAGCAATTGAGGAATTGGTTAGACTTTATATTTGAGGCACAGTTTGAATTGCAACAGATATCAGAGTGGTTGAAGTCTCTCATGACTACTGTATCTCTCCATTTTGAATATTTGGTAATCTGCTCTCCTATGGTATCATCCAAGTCCTCATTCTGGCTTGGAGGTCGTTGTGGACTCCCATAATAAGTCACTGTTATTTCCCTCTTCTGCATTTTTTTACCCAAATACTCAACCTGCCTTCCATGTTCCAAGACATGGATTTACCCACAACTTTACATGTCCTTTACATGAAATGCTACTAATCAGTCCTTACTGCTTGGTCTACTCCTTTTGGTAGGTTATGCCCCTCAATTACTGCATTCCAGTATTGAGTCTCATCACACCAGGTTTCAGTAATGCCTCTTATATAATATTTGCCATCCTGTATTAGATGTTTTCTGTGTGCTGCTCTGGTTTCACCAGAAGTGGCTTAGTCATGCTGGCCCCATGACCTGGAAAGACTGTCTGTGGACAAACATCAGCTTCCTCAGCCACTAAAGTGAGTTGAGCGCCGCAACCCCAGAGTCGTTTGCGACTGGACTTAACTGTCAGGGGTCCTTTACCTTTACCTTTTATTAGGAACTCAAGTTCCTCTTGTATCAACGAAAGTGTTATCCCACACTTCCCAGTGCATTTCCCCTTCACTTTCCCTATTACAAAAAATCTAATCTTTAGGCGAAAGCAGGTTTGTTGCACAAGACCTTTCAGTAAACTTCAGTTGTGCAACCTGAATTTGCTGGTATGCAATTGAATTTCAGTTGAAAATAGAGGCACTCCGGAAGCACCAGTCCTTAGTTTCAGGTTGCTATACAAAGACAAATTGCAAACAGTCCCCCATTTTAAATTGCAGAGTCCATTTGAGGGCAAGCTGGTTGCTTACGAAGTTTAACTCTTTCATTCTCAACTCCACTCTACCTTTCTACTATAGCTTTACCAGTGTCAGATTTACGTGTAAGCTAAACAAGTTATAGCTTAGGGCCCCACTCTATTGGGCCCCCCAAAAAAATCTAAAGGAAAAAATATATATTTCCAAAATATAAGATTAAAAACAAATAAAATAAAACAAAACCTACATACAGCAACAGTGTTTTGTGTTGTGTAGGCTCCTATGATGTAAGTCATGGGCCCCACATATAGCATATATTCAACACAAAAACCAGCAACAATTTGTTGTTGACAAAGGACAGCTGAACATATAAATGGCCCCATTACCTTCAGTAGTTTAGGGCCTCAACAAACCTAAATCCGGAGCTTTACTTAAGACTGTGGTGGCCAAACTTGGCCCTCCAACTCTTTTGGGACTACGATTCCCATCATCCCTGAGCACTGGTCCTGTTAGCTAGGGATGATGGGAGTTGTAGTCCAAAAACAGCTGGGGGGCCAAGTTTGGCCACCACTGACTTAAGATATTTACAAGAGATGCAGGAATGATTGACATTTTGTAGAATAGCAATCCAGTGTTCCATTTCATTATTATTCTCTCTCAATTACTTTATTGTATTTCAGAAAGCAGCACTCAAACTTCACACACCATTCTAGGTTAGTCAAAACCTCTTCAGTTACAGTTTCTTTGCTATCATAAAATGAGCTCCAGTTTGTTCCCAGGATGGGCAAACCTCTCAGGCAGAACTTGTACTCTGCTTGGGGGCAAGATAGGAGAAGCTGTTGTTTGAAGGTGCTCCAATGTTTCTCAAGGGCAAAATAAACTCCTTTCTATACACAGCTTTGTGAAAATTGCTAAGCTCAATGAATTCTATTCTTTTACCCTCCACATGCTGTTTTGTTGCTTTCAGAAGTACAGAGTAAGAGAATTGGCAGCTGCTCAATGAAATTACTGTTAAGCTCACATCAAATGGAGAAAGTGCAAATCTGCACAGCCAAGGAGATGTCATTGTTTTCCAACTAACTAGTGAAAATCTGAATTTATCCTGTCTGACTAGGTTAAGAAGGCTGCACCTTAATTTTACTTCCAATAAACTTTTCTGCCAAAATTCACAGAATTTGTGGAGTTAGGTCCACTTAAACTCAACAAGAGTGAGAGTCAAGGAAATATACCCTCTATATTTAACTGGATTGCAGCCTTAACTGACAATCCACAAAGCATGCTGTGTCTAGTGTGTTGTTGTTTTTTAAAAATCTCAATACTAAGTGCAGGGGACTCTTGATTTTCATCAAGTTTACAGGGAGGTATAATTTAATCCTTCCTTCCCAAGCTTTGATTCCATTTAGAAACATCAATCTCTAAACACACACAAAGAGAAAGGGAGAGCTCTATGAGGCTTAAGGGGAAATGCTTTTTTTCTAAACTGCATGCTGAGGTTCCAATGAAAATTAGGGGGCTCTGCATTTAATGCTAATTTTTTTAAAAAACAGAGATGAGGCTGAACACTATGCATTTAACATCATCTGCACCCAGCTAGATTTACTATACTTGATCATAAGTGACAAAGTGTGGTTACATTGGGGAAGGAGACTGCTCCAAATTGTGCTATGGTACATTTTTAACTATGTGTGTATTAAAGTCAAATAATCAAGGATCATTCAGATTTGGACAGGATAAATAAACCCATGTAATTCTCCAGTTCTTAACCTGCACTTAGATTTTGATGACAATTTAACCTTAGCAAGCCATTTGTGTAACTAATGTATTATGGCACCATACACCTGGCTTTTTATTCTAACCACAATGTTTATTTCATCTAAAATGGAGCAGCAAATAGAGGTGTGAGAGACTGAGATACCTATTAGAAATATATTGCCAATTTGTTGCTCTAGGTGGTAACTAATTTTAGGATAGCACAAGATATACTAGCAAATACATCTTTTCTAATCGTGTGTCAGCTGATGGGTGCTAATGTGGGGAAGATTCACAATGGAAGGAGAAGCTTAACCCTTCCTATGGCTGCCAGTTATTCTCAGCATATACCTTTGTAATAATTTTCCATTGCAGTACAACTTCTTTCCATTTTGGACTTTAGTTTAGGTCCTAGGATAGCCATTTTACAAACAAAAAATGGCTATAGCATGACAGCATTTGCAAGGGAGTCTCAGCAGGCAAGGTAAGAGTTAAGCACACACATATCCCCTTGCCAATTTTTTCCTGCAGATTCCTCATTCCCAGAATTGTGTTTTGATGGGAACACAGGCTGAGAGCACCATATTCCCCTTGAAACATCCATTTAAGCCCTTGAGATGTTCTCCTTGCTTTCAAGGAACCTTTGTTCTCTCAGTTAATCACAGCACCACACAAGAAATTCGTGCTCAATATCTTTAAAAAACCTGATAATGAAAGATTTAATTTCAGCTTCTCATCAGAGCATTTGGAACAGGGTGGTACAAGAAATTTTGTGGTCTTCAGAAATGTTTTTTCCCCATTTTTGAAATGTTTTTTTATAGTTTAGCTATGAGAAACAACTTTTTGTGAAGTTTTTCAAATAATTGTGCCTATCATTTAAATACAAGTTTGCAGCGTGTACTTTTAAATATATATTCCATAGCTTAATGAAGGCTCATATATATGGGTTTTTATCATGTTCTGAACCTCCATAGCTTACAAACCAGAAAAACATTTTTTATGTTAGACAAAGTGATTGGTCTTGAGTTCCTTTGTTTCTCTTTCTTTGAACCACAATCTGATAACTTATTTTCATGAGCAAGATTATAAAAGAAAGGCAAACCAGAAAGAAATATATTTTAAAAGTTATTTTCTTCCAAGACAAGCATTGTGTTTCTTTTGAAATGAGGTCTTTTTCTTCTTTTTGCTAGATGTTTGAAAGGCATGTGAGATTTGCTTTCTCTCTCTCTCTCTCTCTCTCTCTCTCACACACACACACACACACAATCTCACACACACACTGAAAACAATTCTGGATATGGATGCTCTTTTATTTCCCCAATTTATTCCCCAAATGGAATGGAATGAGCTGTGTATCTTCTCAGTTAATGCCCCCAGCTCAAAGCTCCCCTGACATAGAGCTTCCTATTTGACTGCACTTGCCCATTCAGGTCACTGGAGGTGGGAATGCTATTTGTGGAAACAGATCCATTTATTCCAAATATATACGAAGAAGCTTGCCTCTGGCCACATTAATTCATCATCCACCTTGACACAAAGTAAAAATAATAATAGGAGTTGTCTGATATGAACTTTTGAGTTTCTTCTGTAAATCATTTGGGTAACAAATGTTGCTAGGCAGGGCAATCCTGTGCCATTATTATGCTGGGAGTGGGGGGGGGGTTAAATAAATCCATGAAGGATAATGCTACCAGTGGCTACTGGTTATGATAGCTGTGTACTGTATCCAGTATTGGAGGCAATATGCCTCTGAATACCATTTACTGGGTAACCCAAGTGAGAGGCCAACCCCAACTGGCTGGCCATTGTAAAAACAGGATGCTGGACTTGATAGACCTTTGGTCAGATCCAGTAGAGTTCTTCTTATGTTCTTGATCCACAACCTAACCAACTTCCCATCTTGAACTACATCTTCAACTAGACCAAACCTGGAATTCTGTATCCAGTTCTGGGCATCACAATTTAAGAAGTATATTGACAAGGTGGAAGGTGTGCAGAGAAGGGCAGCCAAGATGATCAAGGGTCTGGAAACCAAGCCTTATGGGGAATGGTTGATGGAGTTGGATATGTTTAGCCTGGAAAAGAGGAGACTGAGAGGAGATATGATGTCCATCTCCAAATATTTAAAGGGCTAAAGAAGATGGAGCATTTATCTTTGCAACAGCCCTGTGAGGTAGGCCACACTAAGTTAATTTATGTACATAAGTAGCAAGGGAATCCTGTTGACACCCCTGCTATTCAGTGTATAAAGAGTTCAGGTGATATATCTCAAATTTTATATAACATCCTCCATTTGGATTGGATAACTGCAGGCTATTCATAAATCTGCTGAAAAGAATTAGCTTTGTGGTTGCATATGCAAATAAGCAATGTTATTCTGAGAGAAACAGCAGTGCAAAATGACAAGTACTTTACTTTTCGGATTCAGGAAATGTTAACAAAGCAGTTAAAATGCTTTGAAAACACTGCTTTTTTCCTGTCTTCTAGCAAGGAAAATAAGAGAGTTCCCACTTCTCTTTTATTTCCAATGAGTTTTATCCCCACAGTCCCTACAGAAAATCAACGGATGCCACAATATGGCTCATAGCAATGTGTCTTGTTTGCAAGCATGTGGGGGAAATCAGCAGTAGCAAAATAGCACCTTTCCTCACTCGGGACATATGTTTTTCAAACTGCTTCCATTTTTCATCCTATCACTCTTGGCAAGCAAAGATATTTATCCCGTCATGTAAACTGGCCACAGGAAGTAGATCAGTGTAGTAAACTGGGGAGCTTACAGCATCATTCAAGTGATTAAATGGATTTTGCAGCATCTCTTCCTCCCACATGTCCCCGCTCCCAATCATCCTTATCTTCAGGATTAGATTCCATATTAGAAGTCAAGATAAGTATGCTTTTAGCTTGCTGAGGCTTCACACTTTTCAGTACACAAGGGCACAACACCGTGCTTGGGTGACTTCAGAATGATTCCGACTTTTTCATATAGTAAATTAAATCACCAAAAAATAGTTTTGGTAATGGTTAGAGCATAGCTAGAAAGGCAGGAGTTGGAATTCTCTCCTTAACTACCCATGCAAGCCTTGTACACACTGAGGTGCATTCAAGGAACTATGCTACAGATCTCCAGATATTGCTTGTTGGACCTTGATTTCATTTTGAACACGAATTAGAAAATGGAAATAAAAAAACAGATGTAGAGGAATATATAAGGTCCCAGGTGAATAAAGGGTAAATGAAGCCTGGCAGGAAATAGAAATATACTTTATTGCAAAATATACATACAAAAAACATACAATATATAGGTGACTAGTTTTATTGTTATTAATTTTATTTCTAAACCACCCTTCATTGGACAGTCACAGGGTGATATACAACAGTACTGTATATAAAATCTTACAAAAATATGAACACACACACTATTAAAATACCATAAAACATATTGTGCAGTAGCTTGCTATGAACTAGAGTTGTGAAATTAATTAGCCATGTTCCTAGTAATTTTTGATTTTCTGAATTGGGCCTTTAACATTATCTAACATGATTTCTCTATACTATTTCTGTATCCTATATAAGCTGTTCATGAGCAATATGCAGGACTGATGGCAATGGTCAGCATCAACGCCTGGCAATGTTAGGCAGAGTCCAGGCTCCAGCACCCTGTCATGGTCCCCTGATGATGCCAACCTTGGATCACTCCTTTATTATTTCTTATTTCTGTCCAGGCACTCTGAGCAGTGCAAGGCAGCTGAATCTAGCCACTCTTTTGAGTCACTGCAATCAGGGACAGTGTATCCCATTTTGCTGTTCGAGGCAAAACAGGAATTGCCATGCTGTGGCCTGCCCTTTTGCCTCTGGTGAAGAGATGGCACTGACATCAGCTCTGATTTCATGTTCTATCTGGCTGATTTTGGCAGTCTCATCTCACCTACGTAATGGCTGTGCCGGCCCTGACTACAATTCTGCTGACCTACAATTCTGTCTCTCTAAGAGAGTTAAAAAGTTGACTAGACCCAGCTGTCCACTGCTGCTTGGAGCATTGCCACCAAGTTAATCCCACGAGGTCACTGGACGTTTTGCCCACACCTCCCTCCAACCTGGAGCCAACCCCATCTGTACGTGCAGAATTTGGTAGGACTCAACAACTGCCCAGAAACCCGAGAGGCAAAGTTTTAAGTTTTTAAAAGCAAGTTTCTACTATCACAGTCACACAGATATGGCCCAGGCAGCTCCTGAAAGAATATGGTGTAATCTCCAGCACTGTAATCTGCTTCCATGGAAGAATACCCTGGGGATCATAAGTAATCTGCTCTGAAGTCTTTAGACACAAAGCAGGTTATGCATGGAACAGGTAGTGTCTGCCAATGTCCCATGGATTTTCTGTACCCTGTGGATAAGCATGAGCTAATAAACACAGCAAACTTTGATTCCTGTGTAGAGGTTAGCAGTTATGGGATAATAGGTCAGTCTTCTTACTGATCATAGAAAGAACTGGTTAACTAACAGGAAGCAGAGATGATTGGACAGTTCCTGCAAGTTTAAACAGTGGTCTTCTCCAAGGATTTGTATTTGGAACAGTTCCTTTTTAACCTGTTCATAAATGGCATGGAGTTGGGCAGCGAGCAGTGAAGTGGCCACAATGTCTGCTTCCCACCATATTTAGTTCCTGAAACTGGTGAGATGGTATCATCGCATTGTGCATTTCCCTGAAACGTGGCTTTTTTGTTATTTAAATAGCAACTATGGAGGTAGAGCAACCAAGACTGGGACTATACTATGTTGGTCCCAATGAACAGTTTCCATTGGTTCTGTAAAAAGAAATAGTAGATTATGGTGCTTCCTGGTAAATCCTAGTGATCAAGCTACTATACCATGTATCTCTTGAAATACCTCATCCGTTCATTTTACTGTGGATATACTTGAAATAGAACAGGCTTTTCAGAATCCTAAATTAAATGAGAAGTTCTTTTTTAAAAAAACCCAACTAAAATTCATATCAGCTCCTCTGGAGAGCTGTGCAATTTGAATTTTTGTAATAGTTTGAATAGCATAAGTAATCCACAATTTATTCATTCATAGTTTATTAATTTCCAGTTCATTAGTGCAGAGCTCATAATGTGTGAATGTGAAATTAACTCTCAAGCCGGGTGGTAGGAAATCTACTCAATCAATGAAACATTTCTATTGACATAAGTAAAGTTTCTCATGAGGAAATGGAATATTGACAAAGGGTAGATGATCCACTGAAGCTGCACAAACAAATGTTAGATGATTCCCACTGAAGCATCTGCCAATGGTGAATCTGCTGCCACTCTGTTTTAGAGGCTTTTAACTGTAGAACCTTACTATTACAGTTTTGCTGATAGCAATGATTCAAAATGGTGCTGCCATGTGGGCATAAGACATCTTTTGTCTGTACTGAACTATCTCCAGCAATGAGTGCTTTGCAGATCAAACCCCAAGAGCTGTAAATCTGCAACTCTTTGTTGACTACATAGTTAATATTTTTGGCCTCGCAAACTTATGATTTGTAGTTACAGGTAGGTAGCTGTGTTGGTCTGCTGTAGTCAAAACAAAATTTAAAAAATCCTTCCAGTAGCACCTTAGAGACCAACTAAGTTTGTTATTGGGATGAGCTTTCATGTGCATGCACACTTCTTCATATATCTGTGCTACAGTGCAAGCAGTGTAGCTGATACTACAAGATGCTTCCCTTTGTATCAGAGAGCGGGATCAAGCCCTTAGTTGATGGTTCTGGACAGAAACTCACGGCTGATTCATAATGCCGCATCTTACTGTCAACACAGACTAGAATTTTATTCTCCACAATGCCAAAGGCTATATACTCCTTTCTGTTCCTTGTTTGTTGAACCTTTTGCTTTAGTGTACTTTAGTATAAGCTGATAAATATCATTTTATGAAAGCTTCGTGTTTTCAGTGATCATCCGGTGTCCCTCCCACATGCACACATATCCACACCAAAACTTCAGTAAGCAAAGCATCAAGCACTAATAATGATTTCAATTATATGCATTCTTTCTCTTGTTCTCTCTCACACATATTTTTACACCAAATCTAAATGACAGACAAAATATCTTCCAGTAATACTATAGTCATACATCTTTTTCCTCAAGCATTTTAAAAATCAAACTAGCACTTTATGTGCTGGTGAAAATATGTAAACCTAGATAGCCTTTGCAAGGCGAGTCACCTGGATACAGAAATGCAGCAGCAGAACTCAACTCATGTAATGAAGCTTTCCTGCTCCACCCCTTGGAAAGCCACTCTGGAGTCTAGTATCTCTGGAAAGTAAGTATAAAATCTGTGCATATGTACATGAAATATTGGCAGCAAATCTCAAGTATGTATGTATGTATGTATGTATGTATGTATGTATGTATGTATAGGCAGAAAGGTAAACGGCATTTCCGTGCACTCTGGTTTCCGTCACGGTGTCCTGTTGCGCCAGAAGCGGTTTAGGCGAGATGAGCGCCGCAACCCTATAGTCACCTTTGACCGGACTTAACCATCCAGCCGTCCTTCACCTTTACTTTTTCTTAGTAGAGGCATGGTTAGGGGGTGGCATATGGGACCTAAGCCCTGAGTATTTTGCTGTGGGATTTGGACACCCTACTTGTTCCTCCATCCTTTTTAAAACTTTTTTTCTTGCTTTGCCTGAAGGACAACTGAGCGCACTGAAAACCATAGGAGACCTCATTCACCTGTTGCCTTAATTTGCAGGGTGCCCAAGCCAGACACAGAGTACAATACCAAGAAAACCTTGTTTTCTCCTCATTGCATACACTAAGCCCAACAGCAAATCATTTTTCCTCCTAAAAACTGACCTGAATTTCCATCTCTACTTATCAATTAGCATATGCAAATTCCATGCAAGGGTGTGTCATAGACCTGTGTCCTGAGTCCTCTATGTACTAAGCACCACCCCTGTTTCCAGCCCGCCCTTTCCATCTCCCCTCTCTCCTCTTCCATTCGGTCATGTAAGAGCAAAAAGCTATTGATTTTCTAGTCAGTGTCATTATCTGAAATGCAGTGCATGCCAGTTGTTGTTTTGTTTCAGTCTCTCTGACAAAAGCTGTTCTTAAGCAAGAGCAATCTGGCAAATGAAATTAATAATATGTGATGAATAGCTGTGTGGAGTGGGAGGGGCAGGGAACGAGATCTTCTCTTAAGCTGAAAGGACACTTGGCATGTCTATTCGTCTGCACTTCCTTCCTGACAGTATGAGCTGTAAAAAGTTTTGTCTCCCTAGCCGAGAGTGCCCATTGCTTTATTCATCAGAACTGCAGCCCAAGTTGAATACCGTCCTTGTGAAAAAGAAATGCACAGGTTTTGGAGATTCCAGCCTGTAAAATCATCAAATGTGTGAGCATATATAGGCAAGCAAGGGCTTGAACGGTTGTAGTGGTGGTGTTTTAAGAAGGCAATTCGTTCACTACTTAACCCTGATGTGTAAGCACCTGAAATAACCAAGGGTGCAATGGTACATATTCAGTCATAAGGTACTGATCTCGGCAGAAGAGATTCTGCTTGAACCAGAAATGTTTAAACAGGATTAAAGATTTTCCCTAGAACATGTAGGCATTTCTGATAAAAAAAATGAGTGGTTTTGGTTATTAGCTTATTCATAATTAAATCCTTATATATCCATTTTGCCCTCTTTAAACCTACTGCCCCCTTATTCTGAAAAGCTCCTTTCGCCTCTTTTCCTCCTGCCTCTGTTATTCATAACGGATAATATTTAATTATTTGATGGATGCTGCATGCCAGATAAAGGTCAGGCGCTTAGGCTCTCATATGCATCATAAGTACTCCCTCTTCTGTCGTAGGAGAGGCAGTGCAGTCCTTTTGGGGAAGGTCCAAGGACTGAACAATGCCAGGGTCACGAAGATCTCAGATCTCCTCCGCCTCCTCTTCCCTAAACCCACCCGCTCCCTTTCACCAATCTTTTCTTTGACATGAGAAAATAGGCCCGTAATTTTGTGAGGATTGAGGTTGGCCAGGCTGCGCTGACAGCTTTGTATGCTATGTGGCCGTGCGCCATTTCCATCTACAACTGTGTCTTACACTGTTGGCTCTGCTGGATAAAGAGAACATTGTGTCTCTTGGAAGTGCTGCTGGCTCGTCCCCTGCTCTCCGTGTGAGAAAAGGAAATGTTCTGTCTATTCATGACTTAGCAACGGTTGGCAAAAATGATGTCATATCCATGGCAGCAACACACACACACACACACACAGCAAAAGATCGGCTTCTAGACAGGGTTTTGCACACTGCACTCTGGGAGGGCCACAATAGAATTCAGAAACTTTAAAGCTCTATTCCGAGCAGAATATAAGCCTTCTTTGTTTTTGTTTTTCCCATGCTGGGAACAAATGAGAATAGTTCAGCTCTTGCAAATGCAGCCACTCTTTGATAGGCTTCCCTTTAAAATATTATGTGGGGTTTTCGAGCCATCTCTTTGCTGTATAAATATTATAAGTGTACACACTGAGTGTGTACACACCATTACACACTGAGTGGATTACCTGAGTTCCTGATCACTGAATCTAGTAAGATCCAGGTACATGTTACATTGCTGTAAAGCAAAATGTTTATTTGTGGGTGAGTGTAGGAATACAGGTCTCTGGTTTTAATGAGCAATTTCATAGTGTTGATGTTGTTGTTTCATTATTGCAGGGTTTTCCTTTCTTCAGTGAGTAATCTTCTCTCAGTAGAAGCAGCTCTTAAGTTGTTGACTGGAGTCTTAAGAACATAGAAGCTGCCTTATTATAAGTCCATCTTGCTCAGTATTGTCTACACAGACTGACTGTGGCTCTCCAGAATTGCCAGGGGTTTAACCTAAGGCCTTCTGTATGTAAACTGATGCTGTACCACTGAGTTATGGACCTTCCCCAAAACCATGTTGGGTGGACTTTAGTTACACAAGTATGCAGGCCCTAAATCAAAGATGGCCAATCTGAGCTGCCAGCAGCCCTTGACCTTATTCTGTGTGCTCCCCCCACTATAAAGGACAGTGGTTGCAGTCTGGAGAAACACAAATGAGCTCAGATGCTCAGTCATAGAGTGCAGTGGTTAGAGCAGGGGTAGGCAACCTAAGGCCCATGGGCTGGATGCGGCCCAATTGCCTTCTCAATCCGGCCCATGGACGGTCCAGGAATCAGCATGTTTTTGCATGAGTAGAATGTGTGCTTTTACCATATTTAAGATGCATCTCTGGGTTATTTGTGGGGCATAGGAATTTGTTCACCTCCCCCCAAAAAATATATATATAGTCTGGCCCACCACAAGGTCTGAGGGATGGTGGACCGGCCCACGGCTGAAAAAGGTTGCTGACCCCTGGGCTAGAGTGTCATTCAGGAAGATGCTCTTGCCACTACCACCAGCAGGCACTGTGATTAGTCTGCTGAGGTCACCACTTAGACATGTGTCTTTCTGGAACTTGACCACTGGGGATTAAGGAAAGGAGCAGAAGGGAGCCCTGAGGGAGGGATGTGATGGTCATGGTAGGCTGAACTGGTGTCCTCCTTCTCCTGCCTCTATAGGACTGAAGGCGGGGCAGGCAAAGGTGTCTGCAGACATCAGGTGTGTGAGCATATGAGCCCACGTGCATGGCAAAGGTGAACCATTTGTCCCCTTATTTTTACATTTGGGGGTTCAAATAGTCATAACTCTTCTTTGCAGGTGTTTCAAGGGGAGGCTTGTTACCCCGAAGAGTCTCAAAATGCTTGTTGAAATGTGCAGTTTGTTGCATTTCTCCTTCTCCTTCTATGGCTCAGAGAGCACTGTGAACATGGAATTCTTCAGACTTGCCTCCTGGTTTGTGTGG
Organism: Podarcis tiliguerta; assembly: GCF_965153285.1. NCBI lineage: Eukaryota > Metazoa > Chordata > Lepidosauria > Squamata > Lacertidae > Podarcis > Podarcis tiliguerta. Next base: position 51,235,400 of record NC_139536.1, read on the forward strand.
ATTTAGGCAGCATTTCATACGAGGCAGGGCTGCTCACCAGTCAGTCCTGTAATTTGTCAGCTCGTTTAAAGCATTTGCACACTGTCCTTCAGTTTAAACAACTCCCAGGACAGCTCATAACAATAACAAAAACTATATCAAATATTGTAAAATTCAATAGCTAAAGATTAAAACAGCAGAGGCAGAAAACTGATCAGAGAAAGCAATAAAAGGTTGATTTAAAAACCAGCTATGGTGACATGCTGGAAGGCCTGAGCAAACAATAAAAGAGTTGCCTGATTGATGCTGGAGAGATAGTAAGCTTGGTTCCAGGCAAGTCTCCCTGGGGAAGTCATTCCATATACAGCTGAAAAGGCTGATAACTGCTCATCTCAGTTCAAGAGGCTGGTGGATTCAATGGAGAGCCTCTGAAGATGATCATAACATTCAGTCAGGGTCAAGTAGGACATGGTAGCCCCTTTGATACCAGAGTCCAAGCCAGTTTAGGCCTTTAATGGTAAGTACCAGCATCTTGAATTGTGCTAAAATGTATTCCCTTTGGGCCAGTCCTGGAAAATAGACTTAACACCTCTGTTTTTAACTGACTTTTAAGTGTTGGAGAAGTCCTTAAAAGTACAATATTTAGCACATTTCAGTAGTCTCATCTGGAGACTACAAAAGCATGCATAACTGCAAGTAGGCTAGTTCTGTCCAGAAGGGCTCGTGGTTTGCATATTGGCCTTAGCTGAAATAGGCAGTCAGATAATATCCTTATTAGGGCCAGCCAAAATGCAATTGTTACCCAAGTGGTAAGGGTAGAAATGTCCAGCTATCATCTAGACAACTGCTGCACTGCAGCTTACCTGGATGGGACAGCACACAACAGTGATGAAGTTGGGGCTGTATGCACATACAGGTGGAGCTAATTCAGTAGCCCCACTGGCGTGCATTTGGAGGCCTGATCTTGCAGTCTCCCTGGTCTTCCCCATCCCTGTCCAGGTAAGCTTCAGTGATGCTGGTGCCAGAAGGGTGTCTCTGCCTCTATGCCCCACCTGATGGGCCAATACTGCCAAAATGTCACAATATAATGAGTATGGGCTTGAGTTGTTCAGAACCCACATACATGCACATGCACGCACACAGATGCCAGAAAAAGCCTTTGTATGCATATAGGTTCACTGGGTTGAATCCACAGCCTTTATCATGTTTTGCTGGGCACTTCTGAGCGTATTTTCTAGTTATGAAATTGTTTGAAAACACATTACTGTTTTTTGTATTTGTACAACTGTAACAACATTGCTCATTACTACATTGGGGTTCAATAATTCATTGCATAGATTCTAGAGAAAATAACAATAAGTTTCAAATTTTAGTTCTGCATTATAGAGGGGGAAATGCATTCACTAGCTGCATTAGGAGACGAACATTAAACATTTGTGCAGCTGGCACATTGCTAGCTGCTGTGCCAACAAAGCAAAAGCCAAAATGAGGTGCAATATGCTTATTGTGGCTGGATGCTAATGAGCTAACAGTTTCTATCATTGCTTAATGCAGTGTAGTAATGGTATGTGTGGTCATTATAAACAAGATGGAGCAGTGAGACATATGGGTAGAATGTGGAATGACTCACCTATGCATCATTCGAAGGGCATTTTAGCTATAGTGGATCTGGCTGCGGTGCTGCATGTCTACAGGTCTAGTATATCGCAGTAAGAGTTTGAAATGAAATTGCAACTGACAACCAACATTGCAAGATGTCACTTGCCTCTCAAAGAATGCCTCTGTTGCTCGGTGAGCTAATCCATCCCATTACAATTGTACTTGTGGTAGGCAGAGGTTTTAATTGTATCTAATAAGTCAGGGTGTTCATCCTTCACAGGTACACATAAAGGGAAATATTCAGTTTTGGCACCCCATTTGTGCAACAGCCATTCCGCTAACAAGAGTTTCATTCTTGGCCTTGCACAACAGTCAAATCCAATCGGTATCTTGAACTTGTAGAAGACGTGGGACAACACCTAGTGCTATTATTATTCTACTTGATGGCAGTTAAACTTGTGCTAACATTACATAGGATCTCACCCATACCATTTTAATCATTTGGAGTGGAATATCTATTTTAAAATATTATTCAATATGGCTGGAGAGACCGGCACTTCTGGCTCAAAGGCTAATATTTCAAGCATGTTGAAATACACCTGGATTATGATTTGCATTAATTTCTAAGATAGGAACAGGGATAAGATAAGAAATTTGTACTGATCACATTTCTGGGTCAGCTAGACTGTTTTACTATCACTTTTGTGAAATAACTTGCTTTTATCTGGATACATCTTGCTTGCCATCATTCTTTGTTTTCATGCATATGTAAGTTTACAGTGGAATGAAATTGAAAACAGTCAGATTATTAACTTTTTATCATACATTTTCCAGATCAGGTTTTCAATCAGTGTGCCTTGACTGTAAGCAGATCTGTGGTTTTAATTCATTTGGATACAACTGTGTCCTTTTTTAGGCTTTATATTTTGCACAGAAAGGTGGGGAGGGGGTAGATAGAATATCCAAAAAGGTATTTGTGGTCTCATTTTCCTACAGCACCAGTGTTCTTCAGCTGCATTTGAGCAAACTGAGCAGAAAAAGTTCTTGAAGTTTCCCTCTTTGAGTGTGAACTGCTTAGATGATAATTGCTGGCTATTCATTTTTGGTGTAAAACAGGTTTATTTGTTTTGCTTCACAATAACTTTTAAAACTTACACTTATAATAGCCTTACTTCTGTTCAGCACCAGGTTTATGTCTTTTATGAAAAGTATGCATTTGAGTGCATGTGTTTTGTCTTCAGTATGGGTCCACGGGGAACTGACCTTCCTGTGATTTTACTACTCTGCTGCAGTCCAATATCCTGTCAGCTTTTAGCAATGATTTTCTTATGGAGGGAGGGGGGAAAGGGGAATGATCGTCTATAAGAACAGTGCAACACCGCAAGTGCATAAGCCTATCAGCAAAGCCTACATTATTTGGCATAGGACTGCCTTTCAATGCCATCAAGATTTGATCTTCATTTCCCTCCTCCAGCAGTTCCTAATATATTCAATTATTCATTTTCTGCAATGTACTCAGGCTTGATTATTTAAATATATTTCTCATGACTTCCAGTTGAATGAGGGCAGAAAGAGAATTGTACGGAAAGAGAGCTACCAGAGAAGGCTTTTTATATGCAATGAAATGAAAGCACTTTCCTTGTTTCTGTAATGCTACAATAATATTTTACATATTACTTTGGTCTTTCAATTTTTAGTGGTTTCCTGTGTGAGGCCAAAATTTGACGCCCCTCCCCTTATTTTTCATTTTGCTCAATTCACCATGTCATAGTTATGGTGCCCTGCAGTGCCCCCAGGCTTGGCACCCAGTGCGACAGAACCGGTTGTGCTGCTATAAATCCACCACTGAATTCAGAGGGGTCCACTGAATGCAAAAGTACTTAGCTCAGAGTAGAAATAGGTAGGATTATGGTGTCTCATACCTGCCATATCCCAAAGCCACTGAGTTTGAAAGACTTCATCTCAAATGCATGTTTCTGGGAGGTGCACTGAAATATTAGAGTTGAATTCATTTCAAGGAAAGCATTTGTGAATTTTTGTTTTGGAAGTAACATGGGCCACCAAATATTAAGCATTGCTCCTATGCAGCATCCATTCATTTCAGTTGCCCTTGCAACTTTATCTCAGTAAGGTACATGTGGGCCTCTGCAAGGCTGCCATTTCACTTTACTTTTAGAGAATGTGTGCAGTGTAATTCTGCATATGCAGCACCCCTAAAAGTTGGTGTGAGTGGGGAGCCCTACTTCCATGGAGGCTGCGAGCATCTCAGAGCCCGTGTTTGTGTGCTTCAGATGACTGCTGGAATGAGGTTTCTGTAAGGAATGATAACACAACTTCATATATACAGTTGTACCTTGGGTTACATACGCTTCAGGTTACATACGCTTCAGGTTACAGACTCCGCTAGTCCCGAAATAGTACCTCGGGTTAAGAACTTTGCTTCAGGATGAGAACAGAAATCGTGCTCTGGCAGCGCGGCGGCAGCAGGAGGCCCCATTAGCTAAATTGGTGCTTCAGGTTAAGAACAGTTTCAGGTTAAGAACGGACCTCCGGAAGGAATTAAGTACTTAACCCGAGGTACCACTGTACTTGGTCAAACCAAGTTGTCATCTCAAATATCTTTCTTAAAAATAGGTGTAAGAATAATCAGTTTTGGCCATGAAACTGTCATCTCTAGAAGCCTGTTATTTAAAAACATGTGTCTAGTACATTTGTTAGAGTACATATGTTAAAAAAATGCTCACTTATGAAAAGTTCTGAAAGCACTGATGAAGTATCTAATAATGCATCTGGTGCTTTTAAAAAGGAGATGCTTGTTGGGGTTGCCACTGCTTTTTGCTTTTGTTTCTTTAAAGATCAGATGCAAATGAGGTTCCTTATTTTTACTCACCATTGTTCAGTTAGCCTATAGATACTACCATTTTCTTGGTTTTCAGTTTGGTGTTATACGTTGATAAAGACTCTCCTCCCTGGAAGAGAGGGGAGTGGTTGTGGGCGGGAGCCCGAGCACCGCCCCTAGCAGGGGGCAACCGCCCCCTGCCTCCCTAGTTCACCTGGCTGGCGCCACGCCCACCGGCCGGCACCCAATCAGGTGCCACCGGGGGGCGTGTCCAGCTAACTATAACCTACAGCACCAGCCCTCCCCTCGGCCTCATTCCTAAGAGCTCACCTCTTTATTTAGAAAACCGTGAAATACAAAGTAAGCATTTGCTAATATTTCATCTGCTAACTAGTATTGTGAATAAATATTCATTCTGGAGGTTGTTTTTTTAAAATACTATTTTAATTGATTGTAGCCAACAAAATGAGTTGCAGTTGGAAGTGGGCTGTTAAAAATGTTTTGTGATTTTATTGCTTGATAACATATTTTAAAATCATATGCCACCTCAAGCTCGATGTAGCAAGTTGGATATAATTTTTTAAATAAATGAATAGTAGGCACCCGCCTGGGCAACATAATCTGGATCTCCCCATCCATGATATATCTGGCAGATTTCAAAAATTCAGATGGCTGGGCATGTGGTGTGGTGGGTGCACTGTGCATAGTGGACCCAATGGAAGAAATTGTTTCCCACATGTTCATCTTATCACAGAGTGGGTGAAATGGAACAACAGTGGCTGCATGCGTTGGCTCTCTCTTTCTGATTCTCTGGTGTCTGCCTTCTTTTCATTTGCAGCTATGAATAGGATGGAGGAAAAAGTCAATTTTGTTTGCATTACAATGAGAAACAACCTAATTTGCACTTCTCAGACTAATATGCAAACAAAATGCCACCACCCTTCTAAATTCTCATTCCTCTGAATTTTGCTATGCACTTTTCTAACAAGTATGTAGAAACATGCATACGTAAGGGAAAGATGAGCATAAAACCCCATTAATTAATGGAAATAACATACAGAAATGCCTGATATTCTGCACATTAGTAAAAACTGGATGTAAAAATTGTTTGCTAGAATAAATTCATACTAAAATTCTGACAAAATTTCATGAGAATTTTTCTTTTTTTAAAAGCCAGATAACTGCAGAATTATAGAGAACTGAATTTAAGTCTTAAAAAAGGACAGATTTGTGCCTCCTTAAATACTCATTTTTCATTTCAAATTAGTAAATTTCAGTATAGTATTAATTACATCTACCAAGCTATAATACTTTATTAAATACCTGGCGCATCCATATATCTTTTAAGAAATCTGAAAGAATCAGAGTAACAGTCTGCTGATCCATTTTTCTTTTACACTCAGGCAATTCAACTGAATTAGTCGGTAAGTAGAAAAACATTTAGAGAGGTGGATGGGGATTTTGTTCCATAAATCCTACTCATATTAATTCTTGTGTGCTATGCTGCAGCTGCTAGTCTTAAGTGCCTGAAAGACCTGGTATTCTTATGAAATCTCAAAAGCTAATTGTAGTGGTAAGTAACCCTTTAGGAGGCTAAAAAGCAAAGGTTATAGGAAAAAGCAAATGCTATAAGAAATCAAACTCATGCTTCCCACCTGTTTCTCCACGATCACTCTCAGGCTGTGAACCTGGCTTTTCAAAGGGAGTGCTACCTTATCCAAAACTGTCTTGAAACCTTGTCAGTAACAGTACAGTGGTACCTCAGGTTACAGACGCTTCGGGTTACAGACGCTTCAGGTTACCGACTCTGCTAACCCAGAAATAGTACCTCAGGTTAAGAACTTTGCTTCAGGATGAGAACAGAAATTGTGCTCCGGTGGCGTGGCAGCAGCAAGAGGCCCCGTTAGCTAAAGTGGTGCTTCAGGTTAAGAACAGTTTCTGGTTAAGAACGGACCTCCGGAATGAATTAAGTACTTAACCCCGGGTACCACTGTATTTCCAACCAGAAACAGAGGTGCCAGCTTATGAGGCTGGTGGGGAAGGCCAGTGTCGGATGTGTGACGTCCCAGTGCCCCACGTGTGATGTCGGGATACTGGGAGGAGCCAAGGGCAGAGCCGACCACATGGCTTCAATGCCTGGTGACTCTTCCTCTGCCTCCTCCTGGAACCGCCACCAGTGGGAGTCTGCCTTGACCCTCCTTCCCTTCCTTGGCAGGAGGAGGAGCAGAAGTAACCAGCCACTGGAGCTGCATTACAGTTGGCTCTGCTCTTTGCCTCCATGTTTTTGGAACATTGGGGTGGCCTAGCCCTGGCCCCAAAATATGGGGGTGGGCAAATGGGCTTGGCACGCTGGGGGTGGTGCCCCTGAGCACATCTTGTCTGGATTGCATTTCCCTTTGTCAGCCCACATCTGGTTCATTGCTCATCTCAAAATATGGTTGAGGAGTTACGAGGAGGAAGATGGAAGTCACTTTGGGGTGCTTTGTGTGCAAGGGGGGGTTGCTCAAAAGGAGAGTGGAGGAGGCATGGGCTCGAGGGTTAAGGTGAAAGCAGGTGCAATGTGGGTCTGCAGAATAGAGTTGTGCGGTGGCTTCAGAAATGGGGCTGGGAAGGGGGAAAGTGAGCTTAGTTATTGCATGGGGTGGGAAGAAGCTTCTCTGGGGGAATAACTGCAGGGGGTTGGTGAATGGAGTGAGCATCGGCAGAGCCATGGGTGGGGGCTTGTATGCTGAGAATGCAAGACTTTCATATACGTTGGTTTCTAATTAAAACTCTGGTCATTTAAGCAGTTGTTCTGAAATGCAATATGGACTCGGAAGTAAGAGTTATACTGTGCTATAAAAATAGTGTAAAATGACAGGGAACCATGTTAAACGGAAGTGAGGAAAATGCACTACAAAGAGCAACTGGAAAAGTGATAGTAAATGATGAAACTATAGGAACAATTGCTGCTAAATTGGTCAGGCCATTCATCTCTGCATGATACTTGATTGTGTCATAGTTTAACCCAGTGGAATAAATCTTCTGTGTATACATGAAATTGCATTGGCAGACACTGTATCTGTCACAATAGCATTTTTCAGACACGGTCATGCTTGTTTCTTGTTTGATGTGTTCTTTTCCCATCACTTTATTAGCCATTTTGAGATCTTCATGTCACTACCAGCACATTACTTTTGTGTGACACTATCCAGATAATTTCCAGAGTTCTCGTGAGGGAGAATGGTATCTTGCAAAAGGCCAATATACCATTTATCCTGTTTTTCTTTAAAAACAACTATAAAAATAGGAGTTACCAAGGGAAAGTACATTTTGTTAATACCTGATTGAACTGAGAGTTACACAGCTCACATCAGAAAATGCTTCTGTTGTTGTTGCAAGCTTTCAGTTTACAAAGAATCTCAGGAAATAATGAAAAGGCTAGAGTCCTATACATACTTACCTGGGAGTAGGTGCCACTGAGTACAGTAGGACTTACTTTTGAATATATCAGGGTAGCCAAAATGATGCCCTCCAGATGCTGTTCATCATCATCAGGTGGTCCATCATTGCAGACCATTGGCCATGCTAACTGAGACTGATTATATCCAACCACAGGGCACCATGTTGGCTACCTCCAATGTATAGGATGTATAGGGCTGGTCTGTCAATCTAAGTTATTCATGCACCAGTATCACCAAATCATACCTTTATTTAAACATCCGAAGAAAACTAAATGCCAATCAGCAAGTGGGGGAGAGCTTTAATCCTGGCCCCGAGTCTCTTCTGCATTTCTTTGTTAGTTTTTAATCCACTGGCATCATTTTTTTGTTTTTAATTTGTACAGTGTTATTCTGCATCAAGTAAATACTGCTAAGCACTTTGGAGAGGGAGTCAAGGGAGGTTAAGAGGTTAACCTTACTGTGCATATGATTTGGGACCCAGGGAGGCAGGAAGAAGCAGATAGGGAGGGGGTTTTCAAGGGAAAAGCTATTGGCCGAAAAAGGTTTAAGCAATGTGACAGGCTTCTCCAACATGGGAGTTGGAGGCTCATCAACATCTGGAGGGCTAGAGATATTTTTGCTCATTGTTTTGTATACTTATGTGCAAGATACCACTTATCTATTGACAGTAACAAAGTTAGTTTGTTGTCTGAATAAGGGTCGCTCACTTCAAATGAAGTCCATGTCACCCTTCCACCAGTGTGGAAAGATCCTTGATATTGGAGGCCCAATTCCTAACCATTGTTCAAGAGCATACAAATTTTCAGTCAAATCAATGCCACCAACAAGAGCAAAAGGCAACTTTTATAACCAAGTAAGGGTTCATAAGATTCTGAATTTTGTACATTTTAGTCAATGGCTATATGTAGTCTATGGCACTGGGCATCTTTGCATGGTCTAAAACATTCTAACCTCTTCCCAAAAGCCAGTAACCTAGAACTGTATAACTGCCATCTCTGTGTGTAGGCCATACATAATCACATTCATTCCTTACCATGTGTGGCTGACATTGACCACTGAATTGTCTTTGCAATGGCAAACAATGATTATTCCATAAAAAAATAAGTAGTGTCTGCCCCAGATTCAGGTGCTCTCTTTGTCACTTTCACTACATTAATTGCATGTAAAATTATTGACTCTAAATGAGCAAACCTCTGAGCAATGGTAGAATACTAAGCTTGGATAAAGGACAAATAGCAGGCTAATCCTTTGATGCAAGAACTTGCTGATCACATCATCTGATAATCTTCTTCCAACTCTGTTATTGGGCAGCAGCATTTCCTGAGCCTATAGCAGTGATTGTTGAGCTAACCAGATTTCATTTTATGATTATCTGAACTGTTTACATCAGAGTGCAATTGAATATTGGTTGACGTTTCAGGGACTGCTCCACTGCCCCCCACCCACCAGGCAAAAAGGAACAAAACATTATAAAAATCCCAGACTCATTTGTTTCCTAACCCTTATTACCACCTTCCAAACATCATACTTCCCTGGGCCTTAGCTCGTTTGCCTGATTCAGTATCTCACATTGCCCTTGCACTTCACTGCCAGCCTTTCTTCCTGGAACTGGTCAATCCTTTGGCCATATTGCCACACTGGAGTAGGGATTTCTTTTTTTTTTTGTTAGGCTCTGACACATCACTTGGTCCTTCCCTGAGCTCTCTCTCTCTCTCTCTCTCTCTCTCTCTCTCACACACACACACACACATTGAACGGTTGGCACCAGATTGCTAACCAGAGCAGGAGAGTAATGACCTAGGAAATCATTTGTCTATCAGTTTGGGATTTGATGGATTAATGTATGTCAGATTCTCAAAAATTATTTGCATGTATACAGCACTTTGGGGTGTTACATGCATTCAAGGAGAGAATGAATATTCCTCATTGAATGCTTACAAGCAGAATTGGGTTGAGCAGAGCCATGATACATCTTGCTGACACATCCTCACTCTGATGCTGTCTGCCACTGCTGCTGCCTTTCTCTCTCCCAAGGCCAAAACACTTATTTCCGAACAATGAAAGGCAGAGGAGAGATTGCAGCGGCAACTGAAGGCATTCCAGGCCTTGGTGGAGTGATTTTCCTACTAGTTACTACCGTAGGATTTCCTAGAATACCCAGCAATAAACTGATATTCTTTTCTACCCAGAAGGCCCAGTTTTCTACCGGGATTTCTTAATAGAAAAGATACTCTACAAAGGCCTGGGGTACCTACAGCTTCCAACTTCTTCTTTTTTACCTACTTCAGTCCCAAGGTTTGGTTCTTGTCCTTGGGGCAGGGGAAGGCAGCTGTAGTAGTAGGCACTTAATGCGTACCCTCAACTTTATGCATATTCGCTTGGAATGCACACAAAGTTTCAACCACTTTCAGGCCAAGGAGAGGGATGCTTGTGCATCTCTGCTCTTAGTCTTCAAAGAACTTCACATACATTATTTCAGTCATCCTTACAGCAACTTTGTAAGGTATGTCAGTGATATTATCCCCATATTGCAGGAGCTTAATCTGAAAATAAAATTGCTTGGCTAAGGCCACCTAGTGAATTCAAAGTTGAGGCAAGTGTGGGCCCAAGGACTACTCTTCCTTACAGATTTGTGTTGTGTTATGAAGGTTATAATTTGTTCTTCCAAAATTGGGGCCAAACACATGAACCATACATATGCCAAATCCCTTAAATGGGAAATAGTTTTTCAATTAGAAAATGGCAAGACATTGATTTACAGTAATTGTTTAAGTGTTTAATTAAACAGCATACTCAATTTAAATTAAAGAGCATACTCCATTTAAAGGTCACGGCAAATTGAGTTTTTCTAGATAATGGTCTCTTGGAGTGTTTATGGAAACAACTATTGATAGGGGTGACTTAAAAGATTAAAAAGGGAAGCACAGCTGGCTGAGTTTATCGTTCATGCCAAGTTAGGCTTCACCTACTCCTAAGAGAGAGATAACTCTGTTACTCATACGTACTCCAAAATGTTTCAACTGTCTTCTCCTGCAGAACTGGAAATGCTCGCTATTTGTAATCTGAAATAAACAAATCCGTGAGCTGATTGTTGAGCTTGTTTGTAGGAGACAAGCCATGAGTTTAGGTTTAGATAACATGTGAAGCCAAACCATGGCTTAGCACAAACTTGAGTGTTCCTTGTTAGGTCCATGCAGTCACTGCACTTTTCCAGACAAACCATGAGCTGTAAACTCAAGAGCAAACTAGTTACAGCTAATGGTTTGTCTGGAGCAAGACAAACCATGAGCCCAGGTTTGAACAGTATAGTGCAGGCATAGGCAAACTCCAGATGTTTTGGGACTACAACTCCCATTATCCCTAGCTAACAGGACCAGTGGTCAGGGATGATGGGAATTATAGTCTCAAAACATCTGGAGGGCCGAGTTTGCCTATGGCTGGTATACTGAGCCAAACCATTGCTTAGCTCACAGCATTGCAGCAGCAGCAGGGCCAGAGATGGAACAAAGTGGTTGTGATCGCCTCCCTGTGAGCCTGCACATTTAATGTAATTGCTTAGCATTACATGCCAGCCAACAAGGGTGGAATAACTGTGGTTAAAAGGACTATTTCATATTTAAGCATCTAAAGAGAATTAAAACTTCAGACCTTGGGAAACTTTGCAACAGAATTGAAGTAAATTCAAAGAAAAGAATAGAGTTGTGATTCTGCACGTTGATAGAATTTTGTGTGAACACCACACAACAATGTATTTTTTTCATAGCTTTAATGAAGAACTGAGGTTTCACGGTCCTAAGTCTCAGACCTTCCAGTTTGGTACTGTACTACGAAACAGGAGAGCTTTGAAGGCAGCTTTTCACCTTCATCTTATGAGTATGGATTATCCCTCTTCGGGGTGAGGTGGGGGTTGTCTCCTTCTATATTTTAGGGTTGCCATATTTCAAAAAGTGTGGAGCTTTTTGGGGGCAAAGTTGTTGAACCTTTTTGGCAAAATCACAAAAAAATGGAGGTTTCTTCCCCAGAAGATATTTTTCAGGGAAAACGACACGGCCAACATGGGTTGCCATATGTCCAGATTTTCCTGGGCATTTTAGCGATTTTCGCCTGGACAGTGCTTCTGACTGCAGTATGTATGGGAAGTACTGTATTTACATTTTTACTAACTCTTGAATGTATGTGTTGGGTAACATTATTCTTCATTTGTCTCTGGAGTGGGCGAATGCACTCAACATGATTATTAGAGCTGAATTGCACAAAGAATGATAAAACATTTACCCATTTATTTTGTACTGTTATTCAAGAGTACAAAAGGATAAAGAATAGAGAAAAGATTATTATGTAAAAGTACAAAAGGCTATAACGAAGAAACGATTACAAAGAATTCTAATATGACTTGGCTACTCAGTGTGATCATTATGCTCAGTAGGTATTGAGTTCAATTTATGATCATTATATTCAATAAATAATTACTTTTACTGACAACAAGACTAGCATATTTGCTCTAACCAGCAATTCCTAGCTTTATTTAATATATTGACCACTGAGTCCCCATTACTCTGCACTTCTTTATACTTCTCTGGATTCTAGACACTGAGAGAACAATAAAATTATTTTAAAAATTTATGGGAACAACTTGGAATAATCAGATTAGCATCAATGATAAAGGATGATTAAAGTTAATATCATTAATTCCAATTGTTCACGTATTCTTCTATTTACTTTATTGTCACTGCCTTAATGTATAATATCAATGTATCTGATCTTGGTCGTGGACAATATTCAGTTTTTCAGCATTAGTTACAGGGCTACTTTGAATACACGCCCATGTTTCACCAAATTTAACAAATACATTGGTGGGTGACATGCATACAAAAAGATACACAATCTCCTGATATGAGGACAGGCTACACATCTTCCCTTGAGGGGAGCTGCGAAATTCTATTAATTCAGTAGCCCAGCACATCCTGTTTCCCCTGAATCTCTGTCATAATCCTTGTCAAAAGCCAAGGTACTTTGATTTGCAAAACTGAGGAGGAAAGAAGTAATGATTCTAGACTGAAATGTTCTCAAATGTTTCTCTAAATTGCACTAAAGTGATTTCTCCTACCTCCAGTCCCCAAAAAACCTTGCAGATGGGAAAGTGGGCAGCGTGTTTTATTGTTATTAGGTGTGCTTTTGTTTTGGATGTATAGGATTGGGTGTAATTTATAACTCACAAATCCAGTCAAATACGACCCTGACTCCCTCATAATCAACAGTCAAGGGCTTTTAGTTATTAACAGCATATTCTACATCTATTAGCTGTCATTTAGAATGAAGAATTCAGTAAATGAAAGAGATTGGAAGGTCTTTTGTGACCTTTATTGCATTTCTACTGTAGACAAAGGAACATTTCATGTCTCAAACTGCAAATATTCTGACATGGTTGTGATCCTGACTAGTGTGTTTTATAGGATGCTCAAGGTAACACCACTCAGTTCTCTCCCTCTCTCTGTTTTTGCTTACTGTCTATTGAGGGTGTCCTTCACAGAAATGCAAGGACCTTTAAAGTGATTTCCAGGCTTTCAATCCTCCTCTATCAGCTGCTTAGTGCCTCAGGCTCATCTAACTGTGATATATGGTAAATATTTTCCCTGGCAAGGAAAGTGCTCAGCGCTATTTCTGTGCATTGATTGAACACATTAGGCTAATATTTATCCATTTGAAACCTGGAGATTTAGCAGTACATCAATTAATAGTTAGGCACCGATTATACAAAGTAATTATACATGAGAATATCAAAGAATATTAAGCCTCTGGTGGAGGAGCCATCATAAATGGTTTAATGGTGATTAAATCTGGGAAAGCTGGAGTAGTTCATGCTTCTTATTAAATTTAAGCGGGCACATGACTCCCTCTGCATTGCAAATAAATAGGTGTTCCAACATCAATCCATCAGTTCAGTGACATATAGAAACCTTGAGAGTGGCCTCCTAATTCCTTCATACAGTCAATTTTGTGTGCTGCTGTTTTCTATGCATCAGGTAAACTACTGCATCATATATGAGGGAGAGAGAGAGAGAGAGAATAGCTGACTACATCCCTTTTAATTTTTGTGTTATTAGTTCATCGAATGTTTGCCTCAATCCTGAGATAATCCTAAAAGTGCTTTTCAGCGTAGTATCCACTCACTCTCTCCTGGGGTGATACAGCATTTGTGGCCTGGTGCCTCTCCCTCGACCATCTGCTGTGCTGCTGTGGGTCTCACTTCCCGTGATCAGTGGGAAACAAATTTCCCTCTTCCACCAGTTGCTGAAATTCAATTTTGACATCCGTGATTCATCCAATCATGGACGAGCAGGGGTGTTTTGCCGCTGAAAGGGGCGGGCCTAAGGCTGACTCCAGTAAGTGTTCATTCAGGTCCACTCCCAGGGTTTTAAAGCCGGCATAGCCTCCACTCAAGATGGCAGTCAGCTAGCATTCTCCCTCCCCCCTCTACTAATAGTTTATAAGGTGTTGCTTTGCAATTGTGTTGTAGCTTTATAGACCTTGCTAATGGTTGCCATGGTTGGGGCCACGTGGGAATTTCTGCCATCAGACAAATTGGGCACGTCTGTGGGTTTCTCCTTCCACATAGCAATCATCACAACTTTGATGGATATGGCATTGGGCCAGTTCCTAGTCATTGGTGGAGTGTTGGGAGCCTTTGCTTCCCCTTCCAGGCTGATGGGGTATCCCATTAAAGGGATCCTGGGGAAGATGCTTCTGTCCTGAAGCCCATGTGGGGACTGGGGGCCATAGCCCTTCATGATACAGCAAGACTGTGGGAGTTGCACCCACTTGATCTCTGTCATGAGTCAACCCCAGATTCAACCTTGACCCCCAGTGTTTCTCCAATAGGTGGGCTGGAGGTGATATTGGCTAACCCAAACCCATGCCAAACTCACTAACATCTGTAATCAATAAAGTTGTGGCATAATTTTAACCCATAAAATGTTATCTGTGGTTTTTTGTTTTACTGAGCTGTCCTGATGGGGTGGATTCATGGCACCTGGGCATGCAATTCTTCCATTATCCTACCAAAGTGGTTGTTAAGGTCGTATCTGCAATAGAGCTTCCCTCCACATCAGGCCAATATTTAGATACAATTGAGGGAAATCAAGATTAGCATCTGCCTAGAATGCACAACCTCTGTCAGGATTCCACAAAAGCACTCACCAGTCCTGATGAGTATCCCTTCCTTCCTTTCTGAATCAAGGACATAATAAAGACTCATAAAGACTGTGCTCAGGTGGTGTTGAGAAGCAAGAAGCAATTCACTCTGAAGGCAAGTTGGAGGCAGAGTGCCAATTATTTTATATTTGCTAACGGGAGCTAGTAGGATTCCAGAGTGAAGACAAAGTGGAGGGGAAGGGGCGTGCTGGGCTCTTCTTTTGAGCTGCAGGTCATTGAACTAACACTTGAGACTCTAACATAACAAACTGCTAACGTAAAAAACCAAATGCCCAAAAAATGGTATTGGAAAGGGAATTAAAATGGGGATTTTATTGAACAAAGTAAACATTGTTCCCCACATTTTGGGAAATTGTGGCTGACCCAAATAAAGATTTTCTCATTTGAAACAATGCTGTTGATACATTTATAATAATTGACAGAGGTGGGATCAGCCTTTAAAATTTGAAAGGGAAAAAGTCCCACAATGCCATGAAATATAGCTGATGAATCTGATACTATTTCAAGTCTGCAGAAATAATATGCAGCTGCCTCGTTATGTGGGACTTGGTGCAAAGTCATCATGGGGAAAATTGAACCAGGGCAGTCTTTATTCTGGATTAGGTAATCCAGAGAACTATTGTCTCTGGCTCTGTCCACCTTTGATTCTGGTTCCACCTACCACTGACTTTTGAGCCCTGACAAATTACCCACAAGGGAATTCAGCCCTCCACAGAAAAAGGTTGCCTAGCCCCGCAATAGGCAGTGCAGACAATCGCTTGGATTTCCACCAAGCAATCCTGCAGGCTTCTCCCATTCCAAACTTTTTGGGCAACATAGACTGAAGAAAATACAACCCACCGCTCTTTTTCTTTGTCCTTATACACTTGCGTGGCTCAAACATGTCTATTCACATGTAACAGGGTCAGGGGAAGGAGAACAGCAATTGCAAACTATAGCTCATGAAGGATACACAATTCCACTTTGCTGCCTTCACATGACAAGATTGGGTGGGGGACGACGGGAAGCTAAATTAATTTTTTTGCCTAGAGCACAAAATAGCTTGACCTAGTTCTGCCTGTGTGACATGCACTGCAATTCAAATGCACCCCACAATTAACTGCCCTGCAGTCTGCATTGACCTAGTGTATGTCAACAGCACAGCAGTGGCACAGAGCAATGCAAAGCATGAGGCCAGAGTGTGAGTCCTACAACTTTCCAGTTTAAACAGGACCATGATGCTGTTCTCTCAACTTACTCAAACAGAGGGGGGCCCAGGTTTGAGGAAACCAAAGCAAGATGCCCTCGGGGAGCCTCACATCACATTCAGGATGAGAGAAGTGGGAGGGTCCCTTTTTCTGTCTTTCCCTGCCCCCCAAACAAAAGAAATTGTTCCCTGTTGGGAACAGGCCCTTTACCTGTCATTTAACTTTTCTCATGCATGTTGTCAGTGCATTGCCTCCAGTTATCAAACTGCTTTTTTAAAGGAGATGTTAAGCAAAAGGTGGCACTTGATAGGAATAGATTAATCTATCAGTTTGGATTTCCCCTCAGACCTTGATATCACCACCTTGATATTTCATAATATCGTCTATGAGTATAGAAAAACTTTTATAAAGAAACAAATAATAGCAACACAGGGAGGTAAAAAGGGGCTGAAGCAACCCAAATCCTCTGGAAAGCCATCTAATTCAGATTTTAATTTTATCCTGACTTGTTTTTAAGAGGTGGTTTAATTACTGTTTGATTTTGTATCAATGTTTATATTTGATGTTAGTCGCCCTGAGCCCGGTCTCGGCCAGGGAGGGCGGGATACAAATAAAAATAAAAGATTGAGGTTGAATCCTGACAAGACAGAAGTACTGTTTTGGGGGGGGGGCAGGAGGCGGGCAGCTGTGGAGGATTCCCTGGTCCTGAATGGGGTAACTGTGCCCCTGAAGGACCAGGTGCACAGCCTGGGAGTCATTTTGGACTCGCAGCTGTCCATGGAGGCATAGGTCAAATCTGTATCCAGGGCAGCTGTTTACCAGCTCCATCTGGTACGCAGGCTGAGACCCTACCTGCCTGCGGACTGCCTCGCCAGAGTGGTGCATGCTCTGGTTATCTCCTGCTTGGACTACTGCAATGCGCTCTACGTGGGGCTACCTTTGAAGGTGACCCGGAAACTACAACTAATCCAGAACGCGGCAGCTAGACTGATGACTGGGAGCAGCCGCCGAGACCACATAACACCGGTCTTAAAAGACCTACATTGGCTCGCAGTACATTTCCAAGCACAATTCAAAGTATTGGTGCTGACCTTTAAAGCCCTAAACGGCCTCGGTCCTGTATACCTGAAGGAGCGTCTCCACCCCCATCATTCTACCCGGACACTGAGGTCCAGCTCCGAGGGCCTTCTGGCGGTTCCCTCACTGCGAGAACCCAAGTTACAGGGAACCAGGCAGAGGGCCTTCTCGGTAGTGGCGCCCTCCCCGTGGAACGCCCTCCCACCAGATGTCAAAGAGAACAACAACTACCAGACTTTTAGAAGCCATCTGAAGGCAGCCCTGTTCAGGGAAGCTTTTAATGTTTGATGTATTAGAGTATTTTAATATTTTTTTTGGAAGCCGCCCAGAGTGGCTGGGGAAGCTCAGCCAGATGGGCGGGGTACAAATAATAAATTATTATTATTATGATGATGATGATGATGATGATGATGATGTGCGGTGAAGGAGCATTCAGTGTCCACAGGGCTATGTTACACTTAATGTATGGACAGAACATTGTAAGTTGCACAGACCCAGGGGCTGCGCATCCCATTTTGTCACTTGAGGTGATAATGGGAAGTGCTGCCTTGCTGCTGCTGCTGCTGCCGCTGCCTGTGCCACCCGCTCTGGTGGAGAAGCAGAACTGGCACCAGTGCTGATTTTGGGTGAGATCTTGTGCACTCCACAAGCTCTCACACAAACTCGGCAAGATTTGACCAGGAATCTGTGCTGATGCCACTAGCAGGGCACCTCCACCTTGGGGGCTCCCACTGCCTAAGGCAGTTGCGTCATCATGCCTAACAGCTGTGTCAGCCCTCTATACACCAAATAAAGCTCCAGGACAGAAATGTGAGAAATCAACTGCATTTCCACTTGTAGTTCACAGCGAAAGAGCAGTGATTAGGTGGCCCAGGAGTCAGAGGTGCCATCTTCTTGAGAGAATGGAGGGGGCCCATGCATGAATGAATACTTTTTTGGGGGGGGGGTGAAACTGCCTTAGCCCCTAGGGCCTAGGGGTTGGCGCACCGGCCAGGAAGCCTCCATGTGAAAGCAGCTGTGCTGGAACTTCCTTTGATATTATCTCTCTCAGAGCGCTTCCTCCTCCAGAAGAGGCTATATAGTGCTTGATTCTAGAAAAGCTCAAAGTGGTTCACTTTCGGCTGTGAACCTGCATCCAATTATCTTATCAGCTGTGCACAGATAAGTTACAAATGGCTTTTTGTAATCTTCTTTGAGGTTCATGGTGGTTTTTTATTTTGTTTTGTGTTTTACAATCAAGCAGTATATAAATTTTATTTAAATAAGTAAATGCCCCCTTGCCCCCTTTATGTCTATATGGCCAGTGTCAATATATGAATGAAACCTGTTCCCTGTTTGCAGTGTGTCCTTTTCATTCCCCTTATGAAATGGAAGATTCATGTTATTATAAATTAATTATGGGACTACCTGGATTGCTTTGTCCTTGAATGCAGACTTAATGGCAGTGTGTCGTTATAGCTGGGTATCATATAATAGAATGATCTCACCTCCACAATTAGTTTTATTTCTCTTTCCAATTTTGACACTTCCTGAAATTAATATTTTAAGCTCATATTTAACAAAATATTCTAAAATCTGGAGAAAAGTTATCCATTTTCTTTCCTTTCTCTTTCATCAATAGGGCACCACTGATACAACATGCAACCAAAATGACAAATATAACTCCCACTGATGGTGGTATTGTATCATTACTTATGGAGCTGGACATGTGCATCAATGTGCATTAGGGACAGGTTCCCTTTATATGCAACAAGAAATGCAATTATATAAGTGTTCTGGGTGTGGAAGTAGTTGTTTGGTGCTGAGTCTGATCTAAAATTTAAAAGCCAGAATGTAGAAATGTTCCCCAGATCCTATGCAAAAAGAAGTGAACACTGTTAGGAAGAAGAGATTGGCTCTTCTTTTGCAGGGAAACATGATCATTTGCCATGGTTATTTACTTTGGTTTAATGTAAACTTCAATCACATAGCCTTCCTTGTAATGCATATAAACACCCAGAAGTCAAAAGTATATAACGAAAGTAAACACAGCATTAGAGAGCAGCTGAACCAGAGTAAGTAGTTCAGCAAATAAGCTTTTGGATTGATCTTCCATTTACATGCAGCTCGAATCTATATATTTGTTATTAATTGTTGTGCTTTCCTTTAAACAACAGTTGTTAAAAACAGATTTGCCACAGCATCTGGAGCAGGAAAAGAGCAATTCTTTCATTAGCACTAGTACACCTCTGCCTCTTTAGTCAGAAGCAGAAAGCGACATAATTATGCCACTGTATACCTGGCAAAGGCAACACATTCCAGTGTGAGGGAATAAACCAAATTTTAAGAGAATGTCCATCTGCAGCTGAGCCCTGCAGTCAGAACATTCATAAGAAGGGAGACTCTTTACACCATGAATAACATACAAACTGTATTTTAAAACAATGTTTTAATTACAGTTGTCACTATGCAGCAAGAAAGCTGTCACCAGCCAGAGGCATGAAATCACATAATTTGACAATGACAGGTAGGAAGCCAGATGTAAGAGACTGTAAACAAATTCTGAGCCTGTTTTAACAGGTGAAAGAAGAAAAAAACAACAACAACCCGGACGCTTAAAATTTAAGCAGGATGCTGAATATTTAAATCGTGAACTTTCACTAGTGATTGATTAATCAACATTAAGTTAGTGTGGAAGGTTTATAATTTTTTATATTCTGCAATTGTATGGCTGGCATCATAAATCAATGCCCTTTCTAGCATTACCATCCCTATCAGGCAGTACTTGAGTAGCATATATAGTAAATAGCTTTGTTTTTTAAAATATATTTCACAGACAGTGGATATTTCCCCAAGTTTTTAACTGACCAGCAGGGGTGGGGGAACCTGTAGCCCTTCAAATGTTATTGAACTACATGTCCCATGAGCCCCAACCAGCATGGTCAATGCACCATGCTAAACTGTGTTTCAGCAGCCTCCTAGTGAAGGCTATAATATATGAAGCAATCTTCATAATGTGGACAGTGAGCTATAGACAAAAGTCATCATTTGGTGGAGGTGCTTAAGCAACAGGGCTATAGTCATGTTCGATCCAAGGTGCAGAAACCAAATTGCTATGTACATAAAAATACATCCTAATGCTTAAATCATAAAAAATGCTTCCCAGAACAAGATGACAAAGCCAGTTGGGTAATTGTGAGCTATGTTGGGCCATTGAGCCCTGAATGCTTCCAATTCCCATAATCCTCTGATTTCTGGTGATGAATTTTATGTTTCATGATGGCTTCTAACACCAAAGTTAATCATCTGGATGAAGATACAGAATACAGTATAAATGACGAATGGGCCTTCTGCTTAGAAAAAAGAATTCATTTTTCACTGCTTAATTGTAGTAAGTGCCTGACATTGTGGGGTATTGGGCCAGGGTACGAAATCCATTATGGGCTATGGCAGTGCAGCTTAGGCTGCTCAGAATAGTATTTATGTGGCCTAAAATGCAACTTTACAGAATGATTAAATGTTTATTCATTGCATTACACACACACACACACACACACACACACACTAGCTAAATGTAAAGCCAGTAGGAGAAAGTTGCAATGTAAGTTTCAACTTCTTGAATATTTGAGGTTCTAAGCATTGCTTGAAATACCTTCATGACATGTATCATCTTCAAAATATGAAATGGATTGTCTTCATGAGATATGTACAAAGAACCAACTATATGGGTCGGCTGCTGCCTATATATGATTGTAAGTGATCTCCCTGTAGCAGCATCCTGTTTGTTGCTGCAGCCAGACCTAACAAATTGATTGGCGTTGTGGCTGTGTGGACTTCTGAGCCCCCTCCACTTAGGGGTGGCACCATCACATTAGTTGTCATCATTTGGGAGGAAATGGCTGTCTAGACTGCCCTGTGTATTCAGTCCTGATATTATTACTACTCAATTGGGGGGGGGGGGGGAATGTGCTTGGGCTTATAGTGTTGTGGGAACAGCAGAACAAACTGGTGCATTCCATGCTTTAGGAACTATTTATTGTTACAAAACACCTGGAAAATCCTAAACATAAACTGATGCAATGTAGCATGACTATCTTAACTTGGTTTGGGGGCCTAGCTCCTACTGCGCCCTTTAGTTGATGCAGCAGCAGCCAACTTCTGCCTGAAAGCAGTGCCTATATTACTGAATTGTGTGCTGTGAAACTGCTTGAGCTCAGTGGTATAAGCCCAAAACATGCTATTTCTGCTGAAAAATTCTCTAAAACATGGCAGGATTCAATCCAAGTACCCCCCTTTTCCTTCCTCACAGATTGGCACTGTGGTAGTGCTCCCTATAATTTGTGGGGTGGAGAATGAAACACTAGACTAAGGCTAGTAGTTTTACACATGCAAGCAGGCATTAAAATGACTGGCCAAAAAAAATCCACATAGAATCTCCAGTGAGTTGCAGGTGGGGAATCTCAAACTCTGCTAAACCACAGCAAAGCACTCGAGAAAACACTATGGCACTAAGGTTAAATAGCATTTTGAACACTTGCAATGTGGCTGGCAAAAATACCTTAGTACAAAGCCTTTTTACAAGGTGGACTTTGTTTAATAACTATAATTCTTTGACATTACATTTTACGACATTTCATTTAAAAGAAGAAAATGTTCTGCTTGTTCTGTACCCGCTAACAATACAGTGAAAGGAAAACATTGCCATATCTCAACAAGAAGCCACATGCCTCTATAACCTGCTGCAGGCGAATGAAATAGTCTGATTCAATTAGCCATCCAACAGAAATATTTTCACTGGCTTAGAAGAGGGCAATTGCAAGGGGTTTGAAGGGGCTAGGCTCAATGTGGCCCCTTGGAAGTGTCCAGTAGCTCTACCTGGTAATGAATTCCAGAAGAAAGACGCATGAAAGGGCCACACCTGTTTTATCTTTGATGGGGATTTTTTCCCCTAAGCAAATTGCTTGGGAATGGGATCCAGTTTGGGGTGTTAGTGAGGCGCAAAGGGTTAAAATATTCAACCCTCCCCCAACTGTCGGGGCTAAATCAGTGTTTGAAACTCCCATTGTTCCAGGCCCATTTTGCGACACAGAATTTCAATTGTGTGAGCAGTTTTTGAGCTCTGGCCACAGCACTGCGCCTAAGATTTCAGATTAAAACTGTAAAGTAGAAGGAAAGGAGGACCATTTTCAGCCTCCCCACTTCTAGCTACTCTCCGAAGACTGGAGAAGAGACCCTCTTAAGAATATGGGGGGGGGGGGCAGGGGAAGGACTAGACCATGTGAAAAATGAACATAATATTTTAGCTGCAGTTCATTCATTTTCAACATTGTATTCTTGTTATAAAAAACACTGGGCTCGATTAGGCCTCCACACTGGTGATTTGTGTTTTTTAAATCTGCACATATTTTAAAGTTTTACAGACAGGGAGCTAAAATTTAGACTAGTCAGCCCTGCTGTGTTCATTGTTTTCATCAAGGGTTGGCTATCTGGTGGGGTTTTTTTAATGTCTCACCACTTCATGTTTTTATTGAACATTCTTGTTTCTCTTATTCCTTTACATTCATGTGAATATTCACTGTGTGGCAAGCACAAGGTGACTTGAATTCCTCTTCATCCTAAGAAACCCTGCGGCATTTTAAATATATCTTGCTTTGTTGAAAACCTTGCAAATCACAGTAATCCTTCCCTTTGTTTCCCCTTGATGATGAATATCCTTTTGAGAGACAAAGTGACTCCACCTTGCACTCAAGTCTAATGACTTCTGAGATTCTAAATTAGCCACATGATTTTTAATGCATACTGTTGCATTCTACAGCATGTTCATTGCATTAATCAAAATGTCCCCCTATTCCCATCAGTGAAGGGCATCATCTCATTTAGACACTTACGGGAATAGCCTCTTGAGGACCAGTTTATGTGTCCTCCTCTGCACTGACAAACCAGAAATTCTCCCAGGGACTTGTTACCTGTAAAAGCTTGTTAAAGCATCTTAGAGGTAGAATAGTGAACATTCATTCCAGTGTTTTTCTGGTTCAGCTACACTCTCTCTAGCTTCCTGTTTCTAGACATTTCTAGAAAACAATGCTTTTGATTCTTCTGTTTGAAGAGTAACACTGGAGTTGGTACCTTTCTAAAGAACAGTCACCAGAAAGCACGTATCAGTGATTGTTTGCAGACATAACTTGCACTGGTGTATTAGTTGTATCCCTTGCTATGATAACTGTTATGAAGTGTGCATTTTGCACACAGAGTTGCAGTTCTCACATGCAACTCTGATGCCTCATTTTTAAATCTTTTGACATCAAGACCTGAGCATGTCCCAAATTTGGCACTTTGTGGAGCCAAAGTATATTACCAATTATCACTCAAGCAATTCATTATAATGAAAGAGAATTAGCATATTGTTTAAAAAGATATTAAACAGAATCAAGTGACACAAATGTTCACAAAGAGCACACTACCAATAGGCCTGTTTTAAGAGTTAACACTACTCATTCAACTGATCAGTTGTAAAAACATGCATAGTATACATAGTAACATTGATCAGGGAGAAAGAGTTGGGTGGGAGAGATGCTGGCTGGAAGAGGGAGATTTGACTGAAGGTGGCTGCATTGGTGGAGGAAGAGGAGTGAGGGGGGAGCGCACCACCCCCAGCAGTGCGATCCCAGTGGGGTGCCATCGCGGCTGCCCCCCTACCCACGCTGGGCACCACGCCCCCTCAGGCGGCACACCACGCCCCCAGGATGCCCCCCCAGCCCTGCCCCCGCCTGCTCTCCACCCCCTGGAGCTGGAGCATGAAGCTCCGCCGGCTTGGGCCAATTGCTGTAGAAAGATAAGGGAGGTTGTCAAAGGAAGAAGGAAGTCTGATCCTTCTTTCACCTGCCCTTGTCACGGATGCTCATTATTTCCCATTCATGTACACCTTCACCCTCAGGCCAGTAATTCTCCCACCGAGAATGCAAGCAGCACCTGTTGTCTCCTCTGACTTCTATGTGATGCAGGGAAGGATGGGGTCTTATGAGTTTTATTCAATTATATATTCTTGTATCATGGTGTATCAAAAGCAAAACATTTTAGAAAGGAAGATCATTGGAACATTTGCCATTCTTCTTATTTTAGCAGTCGTGAGACCAGAGTCATGAAACATGGTATTCCCATTTTGTTATGCATTCTACATACACATGCATGCGCACTGAGAGATCTTCAGAGTTTTACTGATTCCTATATTCATAACTTAAGTATAGTTCTGTATGGTTTTGACCTTTTCATGATTCCATGATTTGATTGACTGGCTACTCCCATCTCTCCCCCTGTTTACAGCCTCACTAACCTGTGGGGAAAGAAGAGAAATGGTCAGCCAATGAAAATGCAGAATACTGAAAAGATCAAAGCAGTAAAACATGCTGCAGTCTTTCATAGGATATATTAGTCATTAACATTTTGCTATCACACCATAAAATATAATTTTTGTACATGCAGCTAAAGAGTATCACGGAAGTTGAAAGATACATTACGTTGACCAATATATTTGATTCACTTATACAAATTCAAAACCTAGCAAATATTATATTGGTTGTTAATTGCCTGTTAAATACAAACTAACAATATAATTTTAGCCCCTGCACTTGCAATGACATCCTGTAAAACGGCCCTTGCTCTGCTGCTGTGAGATCCTGTGTGCCATAGACTCTTGTGTTAGCTTTCAGTACAAGCTGCTCTCATATATCCTAGGCAAGTTACCAATGCAGTATACAATTAATTAAACCATTTGTCACTAAAATGTAGATTACTTTGTAGGAAAGCCTGTCACTTCTCTTTGAACAAGTAATATTTAGGGCATTTACATGTTATACACAGGGAGCTTGAAGTGCCCGCAAGGCACTTTATGCGGCATGATTAAAACAGTAGGTGCTGTCACCAAGGAAACAAAGACCTGGAGCTATTCACAAGCGGCCTTCATAGGCGAATAACAAATGTATAGTCTGGGATAATAAGAAGTTATAATATTTGCAAATAGGATAATAATGTATGTAATGAAACCTGTAATTTAATAACTCCAGCTTGTAAAGATGCCAGGACTCTCAGTACCACATTACTTGCTGTTCTGTGGTAGTGACCGTGGCTCATGGGCAATGACGCGGAGCAGCAAGAATGAATCTTCTTCATCAGCCAGTCACTCAGTTATATGGTCTCATGTCGCTTGCTATGCAGCTCTGCCTTTTGCCCTTCATCATGCATTATGCCGCTCATGCATCCTCCCGTAGTATTCTATTTGTTTTCCTCTCTATCCTGCTGGTGACCTTCTTCATCCACTGCTCCCATGCCAAAGTGCCTTAAAGGAACTGCAAAGTGTTCAACAGAACGTTTTGAAAAACTGAACACGCATTCATGCAAGAAAATAGTTTAGCAGAGGTTGTGAAATAAAAAAAACCCTATGTGCCTTAAATGTGCAGGAGCCACGTATAGAAGGATTGAAGGTTGCATCCAACTAAATGGGTTTAAGATAGTCGTCAGTACTCTGAATATGACTGAGTTAGATACAAGCCTGAGTAACCAACTCCTAGGAAATCCTCCATCCCCAATACAAGCAGAAGTGGAGACTGGCAGTGGTTATGCTGTGTGCACTTCCTCCACTTTTTCTTAACAACAGCAATGGACTCCATGTCGTTTTGCTAGCTACTTTGTAAATGTCCTGGCCACAGCACAATAGAGACTTAGGCACACTTAATTCTGTGTAGTGGTACCTTGGTTCCCAAACGCCTTGGTTCCCAAACACCGAAAACCCAGAAGTAAGTGTTCCGGTTTTCGAACGTTTTTCGGAAGCCAAACATCTGATGTGGTTGTCGGCTATTGTTTCTGAGGCACCTGCACCAATCAGAAGCCGTGCCTTGGTTTCCGAACATTTCGGAAGTCAAACAAACTGCTGGAACGGATTAAGTTTGACAACCAAGGTACCACTGTATTTGGCACATTTGTTTTTGCTATCTATTTTGCGTTTTTGTTTTTGAGGCTTTTTCAGTTAATTTGTTTTTTTGACTCTGTGGAACCCAGCTCAGCTACTTATTGATTGATTGTGTGACTGCGGAAATGGATAAAAGCCCCCCTTCCAAACAATGACTATCATCAGTGCAAGTAAGAGAATAATAATAATTTTAATTTTTATCATCTACAATACTGTCTTATTTATTTTATAGTACAGTACATTGATTATTGCTTTCATTTTATGGATCAATGGTCTCGTTAGAGAGTAAAATTCATGTTACGTTGCTGTTTTAGGGGTTGTTTTTAAAAGTCTGGAACGGATTAATCTGTTTTGCATTACTTTCTATGGTAAGTACTTTCCCTGGTTTTGGAACAGACTTCCAGAACGGATTAAGTTTGAGAACCAAGGTACCACAGTACTGGATTTTAGTGCCTGTGTACATAGCTCCTATTTTACTGTGTGTGGAAGTCAGTTGCTGTTCAGAAGGAAAGGAAAAAAAAATATTCCCTGCACATACATAGAGCTCTCCAACAGGGCAACTGGGAGGGCAAATAGACACATCAGTCTGTTTCTGGTCCATGTCAGATCACGTGTTCATTCATAAATTGGCTCTGACAGATTTCCACATCAATCTGGACACACACCAAAACACAAAAATTGCATTCTTTTTAATAGTTTTAATAATAATAATAATAATAATAATAATAATAATAATACACATTTCTGAATACATTTTATATTAAATGTGTAATTTTGTATGTATTTTAACAAAATATGGCCATTTATATACAATAGTTTTTTGGGGTTTTGTTTTGTTTTGTTTTGTTTTGTTTTGTTTTGTTTTTGAGTCAAGAATTGTATTGAAAAATTTGGAGGCCTGTGAAAATGAAAGGATAATGGTGTTCTGGGCCATGTATTAGTACAGGAAGTCTGACTCAGGTCATTTCACTTAAAAATGCAGGCTGAACCCTGCCACCCAAGCAATTGGTTGTGACAGGATAACACCTGCCTGTTGTATTTATTGAGTGGGCTTCTCTTTAGCAGTTTCCTCTCTGCCTGTCAAATCACATCATCAGTGGATCATAAACATAAAGTGGTTATTGGCAATTGCTTAGCTGAGTTTATTGGGCCAATTTTGAAATTGTAATAAAAGGCACAGAAACTTTTTTACTTTGATGTAAGGTTTTTTAAAAATAATGTTTTATGTAGTGTTGACCTCAGTGCATTTTATTATAATTGTCTTAAAAATATGTGACATATCTCATAGTCAAATTTTAACAAGGATACTATAATGTGCCAGGTTAGAGTTTATTTCTATCTCTGATACATTTCATTTCCCAGTCTAAATTGCCGTATGTAGTTTTGTCCTAATTCTCGTTAAGGTTGCATGATACTTCATAGTTAAACAGCTCCCCACAGGAATTAATCAAGCTCTGCAAGAATTTGACCTGTGACTTTGTGTGCTCTTATTCTGTGAGGTTGATGTAGAATATGCATAAAAATAATTTAGGTTCAAGAAAACCAATTAAATTCCAACTGTTGAGCACTGTTGCTGACAATTATTTTGCCCACAATGTTAGAATCCAAATAGCAAATACCTGTTTGAAATGTTCTCTAGTAATTACCATGAATGTGAAATTTTGTCACATTTTTGAAGCTATTATGTTGTCTTCTATATGTATATAGCTTTAATTCTATCAATGTTTAATTGTACTTTAATTACTGCTTTTGCTATGTTTCTAAAAGTTCTTGTTTTTATCTGTAAGCCACCCTGAGTTCCATCAGGGAAATAGGCAGGTTATAAATACATTACTACTACTACTACTACTACTACTACAACTACTACCCCCAGATTGCACCCCCATATTTATATTTAAGCATATAAATATGGTATCCCTGGCCCCCATTATCAGTATGTTGAATAATAATTTATTTAGAATTTCCAGTGGATTGAAGTAACACATGGGGACAATGTAATTGTTGCAAATATGATGTCTCTGGCTAACCCCGTGATAAAAGAGACTGTATTATATTGGCCTCTGGAACTTTGAAAATAGTATAGTAAAGTTAAAGTGCAAATGGAGATGATGAAATGGTATGTTTAGCCACTTTTGTAAATTCCAGATACTGGCACTGTTCAGATTTGGTGGAGATATAAACATGGTACAAATAATATCATTAGATTGATATATACCTGAGCCCCTTCTAGCTACCCCTCACATTCATTAATTTTGTCCTTTAAAGTGATCCATGGCATGTTAATAACAGGAAATTCTCTATCTTACAGAGAATGGATTCCTAATTGACATAACATGGTGAGGATTGAGATGTGTGGTCCTTCTGTAAAGCTTCTTTAGGGAAAATCAGTCAGTTTTGTTCTGTTTGGTTTGCATCTGTAAAAATCAGATCACTTAGCAGCCAAGTTGTGTTTTACAAATATGACAAGGAAAAAGATAACACGAAATAAAGTTACTTACAATGAGCCAGTTTGAACTATCACATCTTGGCTGATAAGTCAATATGTGAAAGGGCTCCCCCCCCCCATGCAGTGGCAAAGCTGCATGCTCTGGTACTGGGGCAGAGAGCAGGCGTGGCTGGCGCATGTCCCGGGGGGGGGTGGCATGCTGCCCATGGGGGCGTGGTGTGCATCCTGGGGGTGTGGCATGTCGCCTGCAGGGGCGTGGTGCCCGACGCGGTGGGGGTGCGCGGCGTGTGCCAGGGGGGCCGGCAGCGATGGTACCTCCCTCCCTGATGGTGCCGGGGGCGGTGCACTTCCCCCACCACTCCCTTCCTCCGCCAGTACCCATTCATGCATCCCCTTCCCCTCACATGACCCAAGTTTAAACCAGGAAACTTGACCATGGTTCCCTGTTTCACCTGAACCTGACAACCATGGTGGCCAGCTTTGAAATAAGCCCGAATATTAAGCCAACTTAAAACCATGGTTTAATATCTTGGCTTGTTTCAAATCTGCTCACCATAATTATCCAATTCAAAAAAAACCTAAGAAACTATGGTTAATTTGAGGCTTCCTCATTTATGTTCTTGCACTGCGAAGAGAGGAGCAGAGGAGCTGCATGCCCAGATAAAAGACCCATTCATATCTGCTGAGAACATTTGAAAAGAGCCAGTATTTGCACAAGTGCTCAAAATTCTTCATAGAAAATCATATGAAGCAGTGTGCATGTGTGAATGTATGTGTTCTTTTATGCCAGTCTTCTATATACAGTACTTGCCTTCTAAGAAAGCTCAGCCCTCGACCTGTGATCCTTTCTGCACCATTGGAGATGGAAACTTATCACTACACTGAGCGGTGCAATGTCTGCTCAGCCTCAATTTATGTCCCATTTGCAGATCCGCACCACTACCACCAGCTTCCATTCTGTTGTTATTTCACTGTTCCATTATGCCTTTGGTTCTGCTCTACTTGCCTTCCTGCAAGAAAGGAGAATTTCAGAATGCTGATAATGGATTTAGTGCATGCACCCACAAGAAAGCAAGCAAAGAAACAAAAAAGATCCCACGTCCAAGTCAAAGAAATGTTTATTCCAAGGAGGGGGAGTTGCTCCAGCAAAGAGCATTTTTAAAAAAGGAAACTGAAAAATAATAATAAATACTCCACTCCTGGAAAAGAAGAAAATTTCATTATTATTATTTTTTTAAAAAATATAATTCAAAAGTACATTTTAAAACATATAGTTGAGGTAAATTGGCTCTTTTAAAATAATAAGAAAGAACGATTTTTACAATATTTTAGAGTGTTGTACTCCTATAATAATGCAAAAATTAGAAAACCTCATTTTTCTTCTGGGGAATCATACTTTATCCATGAATAGTTAAAACATTTTTGTTCCTTTTATTTTTTTTAAATTGCTCTTAACAGGTCTTTAAAATTGTTTAATTAAAAAGTAATGTTATTTCATTGTTTTTACACTCACTGGATAACACCAGTTAATGAACAGGAGGTGGGTCTTGATCATGGGCCTATGTGCATAGGCCACTCTGACTTTCAGATTAAAGTGTGGAGGTTAGGTATAGGGAAGGATGACTGAATACTGGGAAATGGCTATGTTGCAGCCAGCCCTGAGTCTTTTAGGATTCCTGTATGATGCACCTGTTTCAAATGTGCTGACATTCATACTTTACATTTTAAGGATTACACTTAACTTAAATAAACACCTAAAAAACCTTGTAAATATGTGAAGAGGAACCCGCAGAGTTTGCAGACTTGCAGAAAACACTTTAGTTTCCTCCTGATACCAAGGGTTACTGCCCAGGCGTGGCAGTTGAAAATTTACAGAATGGAAGCTGGGAATTCTGGAGAATGAAACCAGGTATTGCCTTAAGGTCAGTGCTTTTTTTCTGGGGGGATGCAGGGGTACGCATACCCCTAAACATTTTGTGAATCTTTGTACTTTTGTCCATTTACTGTATTTATTTTCCCTGATTTGAACTATAAAATGGTGATTTTCTTGAGTCAAAATGACAGTACCCCTAAACATTTTTTTTTTTTAGAAAAAAAGCACTGCTCAAGGTACTAAATGCTTGTATGCTATTATCAGTGCTTACACCCTGTCTCCAAATTTTGACTCTGGCGGACTTAGATTAACCTGCAGTTGCTTCATCTCCAAGGCACACATCCCATTTTTCAAATGACAACCTTGAAATTAACTTATTAAAAATTAGGAGTCAAGTGATCATTATTATGTATACTGCATACAGCCCAGTCTATCAAATTTTACACTTCCATCAAAGGTCTGGCAAATGCAAACCGCTCATATCACATAAGTACCAGAGCATCAGAACTTTGGCTTTGCCCACTGTTTGCATAAATGTTAACAACAAAGGCAATCTATGCTGTGTGCCAAAAAATATCATAACCATTATAATTAAAAAGCCTGACCTTTATCAAAATTCCTTGGTACATGCGCTTGCAATTTCTTCTTCTAAAGTGCAAACTCTCCAGCTGTTATTGTTATTAGGGCATGTTTTCCCCTGATTAACTTTTCAAGGATAATTTCTAGTTTTAAGTGATTAACTTTGTTACCCTGTTTAAGTCACTTGGCTGGATTCATGGTAATTTTATTTGAAGCAGAGACAAAGAAAAGTGATCCTTTATTAAGATTTGAGGCTATAATGTGCAGTAATTGGCTAGAAATGCCAATTAATGGAATGGCAGTCATGAATTTTGATGTCAGCCTTTTTCCGGATTCAGTTATATGCAGGAAGGGTGTTCTACTTCTGAAAATACAAGTTACACTAGTTGTTATGACTAAGTGGTGCAATTACCTGGCTTTCATGGATGACTGGCTTGAGCTATCACTCTGAAATGTAGTGTTGTGTGGAAACTAATTTTGTAAGCTGAAGTTTGCTTCTTCTTTAAGGGTATGAAAGGCTGCCCAAACACCCTTCACCTTTATGTTATTCACCCT
The DNA here is from genome assembly GCF_965153285.1 of Podarcis tiliguerta. Classification (NCBI taxonomy): domain Eukaryota; kingdom Metazoa; phylum Chordata; class Lepidosauria; order Squamata; family Lacertidae; genus Podarcis; species Podarcis tiliguerta. The sequence continues at coordinate 51,267,130 of NC_139536.1, forward strand.
TCCTAAAAGTTGCCCGTCCTTTGGTTTTCAAGAATGCTAATTTGCAAATTGCTTGCATGTTGTTCTGTCATTTTGACATTTCTCCAGAACCTCACTCAAAAAGTCTCCATTCTGTCTCAAAAGGCAAGTTAATACAGGATTGGTCATGAAAGGCAAAATGGGTTGCATGCTTTCCTCCATTGTTGGGGTAGCCAACATGATGGCATCTACAGTGGTACCTTGGTTCCCGAACTCAATCCATTCTGGAAGTCCGTTTGACTTCCAAAATGTTTGCAAACCAAGGCATGGCTTCTGATTATTATTAATTAATATTTATTATTTATACCCCGCCCATCTGGCTGAGTTTCCCGAGCCACTCTGGGCGGCTTCCAAGCAAGTGTTAAAAACAATACAGCATTAAATATGAAAAACTTCCCTAAACAGGGCTGCCTTCAGATGTCTTTTAAAAAGAAGATAGCTTCTTATTTCCTTCACATCTGAAGGGAGGGTGTTCCACAGGGTGGGCGCCACTACCGAGAAGGCCCTCTGTCTGGTTCCCTGTAACCTCACTTCTCACAATGAGGGAACCGCCAGAAGGCCCTCGGTGCTGGATCTCAATGTCCGGGCTGAACGGTGGGGGTGGAGACGCTCCTTCAGGTATACAGGACCGAGGCCATTTAGGGCTTTAAAGGTCAGCACCAACACTTTGAATTGTGCTTGGAAACGTACTGGGAGCCAATGCAGATCTCTCAGGACCGGTGTTATGTGGTCCCGGCAGCCACTCCCAGTCACCAGTCTAGCTGCCACATTCTGGATTAATTGCAGTTTCCGGGTCACCTTCAAAGGTAGCCCCACGTAGAGCGCATTGCAGTAGTCCAAGCGGGAGATAACTGCACCACTCTGGCAAGACAGTCCGCAGGCAGGTAGGGTCTCAGCCTGCGTACCAGATGGAGCTGGTAGGCAGCTGCCCTGGACACAGAATTAACCTTCATCTCCATGGACAGCTGTGAGTCCAAAATGACCTGGTCCTTCAGGGGCACAGTTACCCCATTCAGGACCAGGGAATCCCCCACACCCGCCCGCCCCCTGTTCCCCCAAAACAGTACTTAAGTCTTGTCAGGATTCAACCTCAATCTGTTAGCCGCCATCCATCCTCCAACCGCCTCCAGGCACTCACACAGGACCTTTACCGCCTTCACTGGTTCTGATTTAAAAGAGAGGTAGAGCTGGGTATCATCTGCATACTGATGAACACCCAGCCCAAACCCCCTGATGATCTCTCCCAGCGGCTTCATATAGATATTAAAAAGCATGGGGGAGAGGACAGAACCCTGAGGCACCCCACAACTGATCCCCCAACACCACTTTCTGGACACGGCCCAGGAGAAAGGAGCAGAACCACTGTATAACAGTGCTCCCAGCTTGGCTGATTAGCTGACTGGCCCCGGAAAGAATGCCAACAGCCGAAACGGACGTTTGGCTTCCAAAAAACATTTGCAAACAGGGACACTTAGTTCCGGGTTTGCGATGTTTGGGAGCCAATTTGTTCAGGAGCCAACCTGTTCGGGAACCAAGATACCACTGTCCAAGATACCACTGTATAGGTTGTTAGACGCCAGCTCCCAGCAACCCCAGCCAGTATGAGCAAAACTCAGGGATGATGGGAGTTGTAGTCCAGAAACATATGGAGGCCACTGGTCCTCACCCTCCATTCAGCAGTAAGGGGACCTGCAGAATGTGTGCATGCCCCTCCATCCCGTTCCAATTTAATCAAAGCCTCACAGTAGAGGTGATGAACAAATCTGTTTGTTTCCAGTCTGTGTCAATTTTGCATGAAAAAGGCATGTCACTAGGAATAATTCACTTGTGCACATGACCCAGTCATATTTATATGAAAGAGAATGAATAGAATAAAATCATAGTCCATCTGGTTCCATTGTGGTATTTCATGAGCTGGAAAGTGGGGAAAGCACTAAACAGGCCTGGGGCAGATTGCTCATTGTATCTGAAGGTGCCTTGTTTTGAAAACGCTTGGGCAAGGTTGCTCTTCTGAGAAGTAGGGCAGATCAGTTCCTGGAGTGCTCACCTGTTGTGTTATCCTCTCACCTCAAGCAACACCTAGCACATTATGATGGTGGTGACATAAATGAATTTAGTGTACCTATTCTCTCATGTAAACGTGGTTTGTGTTGGAGATTGTGTCTTGGCATTTGTGATAAAAATGCATAATGAAATAGAATCCAGCATGTGAAAAGCATCTCAGTACTATGATCTGCAGCCCAGAAAGATGCCAAAATGAGTGATTAATTTTGCTATAATCAATTACCAGAAATGCTGTTCATAGGAAATTTATTAAATAGAAATTAAATAATGGAGGGGCTTCACTTACCATTCATATGATAAGCCAGACCTCAAGGCTAAAGGCAGAATCTTGACAAATAGGGAGAACATAATGATAGATGTTGACAGCTAGGATACATTTTATAATGGATCTTTTGCCATTTTGATTTGGGGCTGTTTACTACTTAGATTTGAAACTAGCAAGAGAGATGGTTTATTCAGTGCCTCTTATTTCTGTAAACTGAAATATAGCTCTACAGTGTTGGTTACATTTTTATGCAGGATAATGGTGCCTAAAAGAATAAGAAATCAGAATATGCATTTGGGGTATGCACTCCAGTGCTTGATATATTATTTTGAATTATATTATTTTGAATTAAAAATAATAGTTACATTGGACTTGAAAGCAAAAGAGGACCTGAGGCATGTAATAGGAATGAAAACCATAGGAGTGAAACACCGTATTTGTTAAAGAATGCTGCTTAAATTCTAACTTTCCTGTCTGAATGCAAGAACCCAAACATCATCACAATAATTCTGTATTGTAGTTTAGCGAAACAAAGCTAATATTAGAAAGGCTTACTTTAGAAAAACATAACAACTGATCCATTTTACATTTTTCTCTGTTGCATAGTGGAATCCTAAATGCTGGACAACTGGTGTTTACAATAGATCTCTGCAGGAATAATTTACCAATGCAAAATCTACATAGGCAACTTCAGTTTCTCTATTTTTGAATAGAATTGATGGGGGATAACAGAATGCAAAAATATCCTGGCCATTATTGATACTGGATTCCATCATTCTTAAAGGAACATTTAAAAATTATTACGGTAATTACTAGTAGTCCTCTGTTGAATCTGCACAGAGCATCTTCTGTACCGTATTTTTCGCTCTATAAGACGCACCAGACCACAAGACGCACCTAGTTTTTGGAGGAGGAAAACAAGGAAAAAAGTATTCTGAATCCCAGAAGCCAGAACAGCAAGGGGGATCACTGTGCAGTGAAAGCAGCGATCCCTCTTGCTGTTCTGGCTTCTGGGATAGCTGTGCAGCCTGCATTTGCTCCATAAGACGCACACACATTTCCCCATACTTTTTAGGAGGGAAAAAGTGAGTCTTATAGAGCAAAAAATACTAAATCCTGCACAAATCTGAGGGATCATCAGGAAGGGCTTAGACAATATGCATAATGTGCACATATACATTTCTTGCAAGGAATGAGATGCAAATCTGCAATTCATTAACTGAACTATAACAGGGCAAAGGTGTGAGGCTGCTAAAAAAATATTTGGACCCAGCTGTATACTTTTGTATCCTCCAACTCTGGGTTCAGGACATATTGTGCAAATTGAATGTAATTGCATCTATTTATTCTCTTTCTAAGACTTTTGATTTAAATAATAATAATAATAATAATAATAATAATAATAATAATAATATGTTGCTGTTGTTGTTGTTAAAATTTCTGTACTGCCCTTCATCCAACAGTATAATAACACCAAAATACACACCAAAATAACAAACAAAAACAATACCCCCACAGTTTAAAAGACCATAGATTGCTTCATTAGCCAAAGGCCTGGGCAAAGAAGGATGTTTGTGCCTGGCAACTCTGTAACAAAGGCACCAGGCGAACCCCCCCTGGGAAGAGTATTCCACAAGTGGGGCGCCCAAATTTGGCATTGCACAGGGCACCACTGAAATTTGAGACCTCGGGATCTGCCACTTTTGTTTTGTTATTGTATATGTGCTTTGAATCTTGCACAAACGGACCTAGTGGACTTTAGCTATAAGGTTTACTATTTGAACTCAGAATTAGATAGCTTTGATTTACAGTGGCAGCAGGCAGCTTTTAAACCTGCCTGTTCTAATATATTTGGTGTGGAGGGTGACAAAATAGGAGTACAGTGGTACCTTGGGTTAAGAACTTAATTCGTTCCAGAGGTCCGTTCTTAACCTGAAACTGTTCTTAACCTGAAGCACCACTTTAGCTAATGGGGCCTCCCACTGCTGCCGCACCGCCGGAGCACGATTTCTGTTCTCATCCTGAAGCAAAGTTCTTAACCCGAGGTACTACTTCTGGGTTGGTGGAGTCTGTAACCTGAAGCGTATCTAACCTGAAGCGTATGTAACCTGAGGTACCACTGTAAATGCTAGAGTAGCCTGAGCCAGTGAATATGCAGGACACCACACAAACTACTTTACATTTCTCTGAAGGCAACCTACTGTAGTTTGAACATAGCCCTGTTTAGGCATTCGGTTATTGCATGCAGTGAAATTGTGGAAGGCAGAGCAGGGGGACACTGCCAACCCCACCTCTTCTAACATCTCCCCTTGATTATGCAGATCTCTAAATTGTGTAGGGAGTGTCTACACAGGAAAAGATACGCCAGAGGGAGTGGGGCTTAGCAGAGTGCCTCCACTCTTCCTCATGCAATCCTTACTATTCAGGTAGGTAGCCGTGTTGGTCTGATGCAGTTGAAATAAATAAATAAATTTAAAAATTGTCCAGTAGCACCTTAGAGACCAAGTAAGTTTGTTCTGGGTATAAGCTTTCATGTGCATGCACACTTCTTCAGATACACTGAAACAGAAGTCACCAGACCCTTATATATAGTGGGAGGGTGGGGTGGGGGTTTTCTAAAAAGGGTAATAGGAGATGGGTGATTGACTCAATGGGTACTGTATCAGAAGAAGTGTGCGTGCACATGAAAGCTTATACCCAGAACAAACTTACTTGGTCTCTAAGGTGCTACTGGACATTTTTTTTATTTTTACTATGTATAAGAACTGATTACCCAAACAGGGCTAATGAACAGAAGCTCTATTCACTTGGCATCAGAAACTTACAAGGCTGCTTAGAGAAAATTTCACTCAAGACATATTCTTCACACAGTCTAATTATCCTAATGTAGAAATGCAGATCAGAGTATTTATACTGTGCTGTGTAGGTGTCAGGACAAAGCTTTTTACTGTTCAATACGAAGCCTTTTCTTTAACAGTGTAGGAAATGTTTCTTTATAAAAACCCATCATGTTTTCTAATATTTTTACTGGTATTTCGGGAAATTCTTGAGTTGACAAAACTTTTCAGTAAGTTGAAACAGGTTATGGAAAATGCATCATTTGTCAAGCAGAAATGAAAACTGAGGGGGAAATACACTGTAACAACTGCAACAATAAAATATGTCTCTGCAAATAGCACTTGAGTTGATTACCAGTTTGTTATTATCATTTGGCCATGACTCCTTAGTACTGATAATTATATAAGTATAGTAATCATATAAATGGCCTGTTCTTTGTGTGCACGTGTTTGGTACAGGTGCAGGTAAAAGCCCCCTGCAGGTGTCCCTCAGGCATAATGCTCTAACAGAGTTTAAATCTCACTAATTTTGAGGGTAGACTGTAAAAGAAAACCATAGAACTATAGAATTGTGGAGCTGGAAGGGTCTCTGAGGGTCATCTGGTCCAACCCCTTGCAATATAGAGGATATGAGAGGTGTGAGAGGGGTAACAAATGGCAGCAAAGAAGTGGGCTTGAATTTTAGAGTGAATTAGGTAGAGGATGTCTGGGAAATGACAGGGTTGAAAGGGGATAATATGTATGAGAGACAGAGGAAAAGGGGGAATGAGATGAGAGAGATGGAGCAAATGTAAAATAAAAGAGTTGCAATACCGGCTAGGAAAGTTAGGCTAGTCACTTATGCTAGGATGGAATATGAAAACTCTGAATATTCTGTGTAAAATGACTATTTGTTCTGGGTGTTGTGATCTCTAATTAAGTGTATGTTTATGTGTTCTGGTCTGGGTGGAATCTAAGATTAATTCGAAAGAGCTGTAGCTTTGTGTTGGAGCAGATCCTTTGCGCGCAGAAGGTCCCGGGCTCAATCCCAGCCAGTGTAGACAGTACTGAGCCAGGTGAACCAATGGTCTGACTCAGTATAAGCAGAGGCAGAGCTAGCTGCTCCAGCACCTGGAGTGGCCCACATGCTGGGCACCCGGGGCGGAGCCATGGGGACGGGGCAAACGTCCCTGGGGGCACCACAGCAAGCATCCGAGGGAGCGAGCCACCCATGGGGGTGGAGTGAGCTGCCCATGCCGGGCTGCTTCCTGGTTGGGAGGGGATGGAGCTGTGCCACTTTGCCAGCAGCCTTCCTCCCTTCCCTCTTCCTTTTGACAGCTCGGGAAAGGCTCCCCCCCCCCAGGAAGCAGCCTGGGAATGGGGGGCAATGGTGCGCCACCTGCCCATGACTCCCAAGCCCCCGAGCTGTCAAAACGAAGGGGGAAGGGGGGGAAGGCCGTCAGCAAGGCGGCACAGCTCCTCCCCTTCTCCCAACGGCTCAGGGTAGGCTTGGGAGTCGTGGGCAGGCGGTACGCCGAATGCCGAATGTCACCCCCCTCAGTGATGACACCCAGGTCGGATTGCCCCCACCGCACCCCCTTCCTCTGCCCCTGAGTATAAGGTAGCTTCCTATGTTCCTAAGTATATAACACCACATGTGGCTTTTGTGGCTGTACGAATATAGAGTCCTGCTGCTTTCTTTTAAGTGGTAGCAGCAGGTATTTTAAGGGAAGTCTGGACTCCCTGGATTTGTTGAGAGACTGACGAAGTGACCAGCCAGGTACAGGCTATTGTAGAGGGCCCTGGGGGTGTCACAACTTGAGCGTACGAAACCTCAGGTACGCATTTGCTAACCTTAACACTTGCTGCATCAGTTGCTCAGACACTTAAGGCCCAAACTCCATGTTACAGAGAGACAGCTAGGTGCTACTGACCCACATCTCCCAGAAACACGTGCAGGGGCAGCTGGCTCTGTTTTGCTTCATTGGCAGCTGCTTGCAGGTTGGCACAGAAGTGTGAACACAATGAATTTACATAGTTTCCTTCCACCCACCCACCACCCACAAAAAATGTGTTTTTCCCTAATGTATAAAGTGGACACTTTTCCCAGGATACAAGTTCATAATGATCTGCTTGCCTGAATCCAAATACCACTGAAACTTCCAATGGTCATTGTGTGCAAGAATTCATGAATTAAAATGACACGGGGAGGAAATAAATGAATCTGAAACTTGATAGCCATCTTTCTTGATACTGTTCCATGTTAAACAATGCTATTCAGGCATAAAATGGTTAAGAATCTGCATAATTTTCAGTTGAATTGATCCTAATTTGTGGTTAGAGATGAGCTCTAAAGTTTTATTGTCATCAGTTTTTCATCTGGAGGAACCACAGGGGCAATAAAAGCCTGAGAAAATAATGAGGGGCAGGGAACCCAGGTGCTTATTGATATGATTGTGTTCCAGTAACTCACAAAACATTTAAAATTCTTCAGGTGTACGGAAATATTGTGGGTTTTATTGTTCAATTAAGTTATACTTTTGATACATTATTTCTGCCTTTAAATAAAATGAACCAAAATGCTGAAAAAAATAAACCAGAAAATTGGGATCAAATATATATATAAGATGTGCCAGAGACATGTCCCTGATCAAATGTAGTTAGAATTTGAACAAATAAACAAAGCAGACTTATTTGCCGAGGGAGGTTGGAAGATTGAAAAGCATTAGGTAAGCACCTCATCTAGAAGTTAATATCTGTTCGTGGATGCTATAAAAAGTTGCTTGCATCAGCAGTTCAAACATTTAAAAACCTTTAATATCTATACAGGTTTTAAAGCTATCTTGCGTTTCATTATTCCACCCCCTAACACCACCTTTCAGTCCCGCTTATAGCTGTTATCAACTGGAGTTCTTCGTTTTCACCTGAGCTGTTTAATTGCCTGGATTACCATGTAGGTTCCAGTAATTTCTATTAAATTTATTTAGGGTACTACATAGCCATCGATTCAGCTCACTGTTTACAGATGATTGATAAAACAGCCCCCAAGCTAATTGACAAAAGGCTCCTTGATATGATAAGTAGAAAATGCCAGCACTAGCTAGCTGACATTAATTGATTTATTGGTAGACACTAGATAGGCATTCTTACACAAATCTTACAAGGGGTTTACCTCTTATTAAACCAACATCACTTGATAAAAACTTAACTGCATAAATTGAGACTTGAACAAGTGTTATGACAGCCATGGGCAAAGTGCTCTCCTTCTGCAATTGGCACATAGTTATGCTATGGAATTAACTACCACAAGGCGATTGCCAACTTGGACAGCTTTAAAGGGGTGTTAGACAGATCCAATGGCCGATATGGCTATTACTGGCTACCTCCAGTATCAGAAGCAATCTTCCTCTGAACATCAGCTGCTGGGAGCCAAGAGTGAGAGTGCTGCTGTGCTCATGTGCTCCTTGTAGGATTTCTATTGGGGTCTGCTTGGCTTCTCCATGGACAGAATGTTGGACTAGACAGGCCTTTGGTTCAATCCAGCAGGACTTCTTATGTTCTTCTGCTGAAAATCGAATAAGACAGGCCTGAAAATTGCTTCAACAGCCAGAAAATGCAGGCTGAGCCTTAAGTAGGACTGCAGCATCTTCTGGGTCGCTATGCCCACCACGAGTGAGTATTTATCAAATGACAAAAGTGGGATGTGTGCACACATCAGAAGAAAACAGCCCTCTTTCAAGTATTATTCAACTCTCTCTTTTTCTCAAGTCTGCCTCCATTCTTATCTGAAGAAAAATGCATTAATGAAGCTACTGAATTTTTTCTCTCCAAATGAGACAGAAGGAGGAAATTGGCAATTGGGTACATGAATATTTAGTTCTGAGCTATCTTTCAGTTTTGGCTTCTCTTTTGAGTATTTGAGTATTCACATTTTAATGATTCAGCCTGGAGATTAAAAAGTATGTTTCAGAGCCCAAATACAGTATGGCGAGTGCTTGACATTCAAAATGCAGAATGCAGAATTGGGGGGGGGGATGGGAAATCCCATTTAAGTTTTAGTATAATATTTGGCAATACGTTTTCAGTAAGTATGTTTACGTGGCACTCCACTCCACTGAGTTCAATGGGACTTACTCCCAGCTAAGTGTGCACAGGATTGCAGTGCTAGTAATGTTTTTTTTAAAAAAGACCAGTTATAAATTTAAGTAATATGTTTAAATCCTCCTCCCTCAATTAATGAATGATTGTTTGTCTCAGCCACTGAGATAATCTCTTGAGCCCCAGTTGTTCTATTGGCAGTCCATTATTATGTCTAAACCCCACCATGTTATGTATTTAGTGACAACTGAAAATGGGAAGATTTTAAATAAATAATACGCCAAGGAAATATTTTGGATCAAAGCCACCTTCAGAACTTTCAGTATCTCATGCCCATCGCTTGAAAGTACCTTTAAGAATTGGAGCACTGAGGGACAGAACGCATAGCAGACAGAATTAGAATTACAAACTGTGGTAGGCAGTGGAAAACAAGAGTGCCTGGCGTGCTCTGATCCATGGGGTCACAAAGAGTCGGAAACGACTAAACAACAATTTTTGTATTGCAGGGGGTGGGACCAAATGACTCTTGGGGTCCCTTCCACCTCTACAATTCTCTGATTCTGTGAACTGTTGTGCAGATGTATAATATGACAAAATATGAATATATTGCAGCAGTTTTATAGGCACCTGCCATTGTTTTGCCATAGCTTACTAAGGGTTCCCTCCAACTATGAGGCTGAAGTGGTCCACAAAACCCTTATTTTCACTGCATGCAGAAGACAATCCCCTCAACACATAACAGTCTCCTTGTAGAAGGGCCAGCCCCACTACATGTGCTTAGATGCAGACCTTAGAAGTGGAGCCAGTAGATGTTATTTCCAGCCAGCCTGCTGCCTGGTTGCTGTTCAGGCATCTGTCTCTGTGTGAGCTGCCTCCATTGAGATGTCATGATTGAGGTGATGTGAGTTCCCTCCATCCTTTTCCTTTATATTATCTTCCCCTTATCTGCTAGCCTCAGCCAAACATAGAGTTAAGCATGCTTAAGCCTACTGAAACCCATGGGTTTAAGTGTGCTTAACTCCACGCTGAATTGTGGTCTCTGTCCATATTAGTTTGCAATCCATAAAAGCCAAAAGGATAGTGCCAAAGTAAGTGGGGGAAAGCCATTTGTTTCCCTGGAATCTTCATAGGAATATACCCTTTTTCTGCTGTAAGTCAAAAAGCTGAAATTAGATAGGATCCATTGAATAGGAGATAGTCATTGCTTCCACATGTTGTGGGCATTCCTCTTTCTCAAACCCAGACAGATTGGAAATGTATTTTATCATAAAGAAAGGTGGCTTTTGTATGGTATTTAGAGGTTGTATCCAACACTGCTGTTCCACTAATGCAGCAGACTTCTGCCCAACAGAACCCCCCCCCCCCTTGCTCACCTGCAGCCACCCATGCACCTTCAAAATCTCCTGCTCAAGAGGATTGGAGGGCCCCCTCTAGAGCAGTTTTTGGGGGTACACAGGGAGGAGAGAGGAAGGAGAAATCCCATTGTACAAGCAGTGTTCTTCTTGCACAGCGTTGGATACAACCCAATATTTCTCTTCATTTTCATCCTTTGGAAAAAAAATTAGAGGTTACAAAAGTATGTGCATAGTTTCTTTTTCAGGTTGTAAAGTCTTTTCTGCAGATCAGTTACATTTGATGCGAGACATTAGTGTTGTATACAGTAAGAGGTTGGGGGAGATGGGGGTGGGGTGGTATAACTTTCATTCTGTGTCAGTGTCCCTTGGGTAGGTTCTTTCTATTCATTTGTTACTTTTCCTTGGCAATGAGAGAGGGGTTTTTTTGGAGGGGGGAGGTCCAGAGCATGGTTGTTTGTTTGCATAAGTGGGTGGGTGGTGGGTTGTTGGGTCAAGTTAGCCATACTGATTTGTATGCTTTTGGTGGGTTCTTGTTGTCCTGTTGGGCTGTGTATAAATACATTTCGCTTTTTAAAATAGGAAAAAAAATGTACTATAAAAACATACTGTAAAGGGGCTTCTTAAAACCCTGTTAATGACCTGTGCATTTCCAGTTGTGACGGATAACATGCTTTCCCTACAGTGGTGTCATCAGGGCAGGACATTGGGGCAAACATCCAGGGCTCCCCACTCAGCAGCTTGAGAAGGGGGGGACCCCAAATGCAGAAGGGTTAGTCTACTAAATACTGAAGTGAGTGAAGTTCTCTACATTACGATCTAAGGAGCCCTTACCCCCCACTAAGCTCAGAGTCCAAAATTACCTAACTGCACCACTTTTCCTCTGCAGTTCAGTACAGAATGAGGTTTAGCAAACTTTGAGTTATTTTCCAACCCCCCCCCCCCCAAGTGAATAGCTTAGTTTATTCCAAGCACAATGCTGAACCCAATATATTATGAACAACATCGCTGGGAGCGCAGTGGGGTCTGAGTTGTATCTGCCAACCCTTCCTTGAGCCTCCAGACTCACCCATCTAGATGCTGTTGCAGCATCAGTGGTTTGTCATGAACACAGAAGGGGAGATGAAAGCCTTTAGTTCAGTGGTAGGGCCCTTTTGCTTGATGAGCAGAGGGTTCTTAGTTCAATCCTCATTATCATAAGGTATGGCTGGGAAAGACCCCAACTGAAACCTTAGAGAACCACTGTCATTCAGTGCAGACCAGCGGTCTGACTCTGTATATGGCAGCTTCCTATCCAACCTTCAGATTTGTTAGCCATCCTGAGAACATGTGTGCTGAAGGATGGGGTAAAAATTGTTTAAATCAGCAGAATGACCAGCACGGGCTACAGGATGGTAGATGCCAACAAAAGCTTTTTTTGTGGGGTGTGTAGAAACTGACTCTTGATATCCCCCTCCCCTAGAACAAGTTAGTACTGCCAAAGCCAAAGCAAGAGACGCCCTCTTCCAATGCAGAAACACGCATTCAACCTAGTGCTTCAACAAGGATCTCTGGATCAGGGTCATGGCCCCAATATTCACAACTTCATTCACAACTTGCTCTCCTAAACCTATTCATGGCAATGTCTCTCGGTGGTGAAACTTTGTGGAATTTAAACAAAACCTTTTACATGTTTAAAACAGCAAGTAAGTGAATGAATTCCCGGATACATGCTTAGGCAGCATTTTCTGACAGAGGCAGCAATAATAGCTCTTGCACAAATCTACTTTGAAATATCCTTGGATATTCTATTTCCACAATAAAGAGCAACACGAGAAAATAAATTATTGATCAAGAACCACCGCTGTCATCTTGAAATTCAGATTACAGCCATATGCAGCATTTTTATTCTCCTTTTATCTCACTGAAACAATTCAAGGCTGAGCCATAAGGACAACCTCGCCTGCTGGTTGCCACACAGGTCTTCAGAATGTTGCTGTGCTGCTTTGAAAGAAGGGAGCGTTTGGGTTAAACTGAAAGGGAGTTTTCACTATGGGGAAAGCGGGGAGCAGACTTCATTACCCCGAACAAATATTTCCCTTCTTGTTTTGGACTAATATAGATAAATTGGTATTAATAATTTGATTCCATAGAATCGTAGAGTTGGAAAGTGCCACAAGAGTTATCTAGTCCAACGCCCTCAATGCAGGAATCTTTTTGCCAAATGTGGGGCTCTAACCCATGATTAAGTGTCTCATGCTGTGCCAACTGAGCTATCCCTCAAGCTTGAATTGATTTATTCTATTTCTATACCGTTTTTCATTCAAATGACCCCAAAGCTGCTTACAAACAATAAATAACAATAACATGATAGAACATAATAGAACATCACAAACACAACATAAATCATATAGAATAACTAATAAATCATTCTGTGCTGCTATTTCATGCTCCCTGATCACTAATATTGCACTAATACTAAATTGCAATAAATGTATATACAGATCCATAAAATTATAGTGAAATGGAACATTAATGTTCCCCCTGTGGGACATACATGAGTGATGTAATTATGTGCCTGACATTGTGTTATGGGGGAGATGACTACCCCCCACTCCAATACCCGCCCACCTCCAACACTACCACATCCAGGGTGTGGGTGTGTGTATCTCACTGGTCCAGGAGATGTGGAAAAGGAACATTCTGGACAGTAACGTACTACATTCTTGTGATTCTCAGTTTTCTGGACATAGCAGCAGATTCCTTCCTATGACATGCAGGTGCTGATATATACCCTGGCTGTATTCAAACATCACACTAACCCATTGTTTTGAATATGATGAAAATTTGCCACAACTAGCCTTGGACTCTCATGCTCTCTCTTCACCACTTTTCCTCTGGCCACAAGAAGCTTTTGTTTCAATACTCTATTAATCACATTTTGGTGTTTTGTCCACAACAAATTGACTTGTTGCTTGTCCAGCTCATCTCTGTCATGAGCTGAGTGATAAAAAAACTTTCAGTTACAGGTAGGTAGCCATGTTGGTCTGCTGTAGTCAAAACAAAATTTTAAAAATTCCTTCCAGTAGCACCTTAGAGACCAACTAAGTTTGTTATTGGTATGAGCTTTCGTGTGCATGCACACTTCTTCAGATACATATTTCAGTGAATGGCTGATCTCATGGCCCATTTCAACAAATGTTTTATCTATGACTAAGTATGCATTAAGTTTTGGGAACTACTCACAGGTATATATGGCAATGAATGAACTGGTAGCTATGGCTGCAATTCTTAATCAAGCCGGTTAATTAACTTGAAGACCTTCCAAATTAGTATCAAAAGTGCCCCTCGTTGGTGCCACACACTTCTATTTTTTCCATTCTAAACTGGAATGTGCATATTTATGCAAATCTATTAAGTGATTATAAAAAAATAATCCATGGAATTTATTTAATTAAATGGCACCCCAATATGTATGTATTCCACTTCTATGGCACCTTGCATGGGTTTCTCAGTGGTCTCCCACCTACCTTTACTGATTAGATCTGCACTCACTTAACTTCAGTAGCTCTGACGTGTCAGTGTTCCTTCACCATTCACAAAGTCCAGGTAATTAACTTTTGGATATGTAGCTTGGAGTGTTGTTAGAACACTTGTCTCAGAGACCCCTTTGCCTGCTGGAAAAGGTTCCATCTTTTCTAAGCAAATGCTCTTAGCTTCTCTTAAAAAGTGGAAAGGACAGCAAGGTTTCCTTTTTGCATGTGTAAGTTATCAGCTAGTATTTTATTAATCGTAGCTCATAACATGTTTGCTTTTCTTATTAGTTTTCTCTTTGAGTAAGAGGAATAAAATAAAAATCACTCTTCTTGTATGTTCTTGTCCTTGACAGTTTAATCACAGAAATGCATTTCAGCCTTTTGACATTTATTTATGGTAATGCAATTGATTTGGATTATGTAACCTCCCAATGAAAACCCAGGGAGCTAATGTTCTTTCTGAATTTATACTTAGTAAATTTAAGTGCTTGAAAGTGGGGGGGGGGAGAGATATTGGCAAAGCACAGAGACATTCAAGCATATGTCTTGCAAAACTCCATCCTATCTTTATTTAAGGATGCAGAATCCCATTTCCTGTTGAAGATGGTTATGGTCTGTTAGTGCTTCTAGGTGGTCTCCTGTTGTTGCAGCACCTGCTTATTTCAGATAAGAAATTATACTATGTGCGGGGGTGGCCTTTTCAAGAAATTCTTAGTTAAAGTGTAAGGTAAGATAAAAACAAGCATGCCTACTCAGGGACTTCAAAACGTAGCTATTTACCTCACAAAGCTCTGCATCCTTCAAAAGCATTTGTTGAATCTCTTTGCATTTTGAGTTTAGCCACTTATTTTTCTGATAAAGTTAGCATGAGAAGTCATGGCCTAATTTGCCTTCTGATTGAGTGTAATTTGATTTTTCCCCCCTGTAGTGATGGTTCAATAAAAAAACAGAACACCTGTAGGATTTTATTTGATACTGAATTCATCCTTCTGTGAGTTTTAATGCCCCATCTAAAAAAGACAACTGTTCCAGAGTTCATCAGAATGATTTATGGCACTGTAGCTAAAAAGGTTGTGCAAGATATGAATGTGTACATTAATTACATATTTGTCCTTTAGCACAGCCTGTGGAGCTACTGTTGGATCACAGGTTTCATATGATCCCAAGAGAGATTTGTATCTAGCAAGCATTTTTAACATTTCAAAAAGAGTGGGTTAACCTGTGAGATGATCGCTAGGTAGAGAAAATAGAACCGCAGGGGGAATTCAGTTTTCTCATTGATACTGAGAGTTTGCCCACATATATTAGGAAAGGGGTTTTGAAGCTTGAAGCTTCGGCAGTGAAGTAGCTCAGACTGAGGTCTTATATAAGAGTTGGAGGCTCAGCCCCTTGAGCAGGACAAGTGTTGCATACACTTCCCCTCCTCCTGAATGGCATCATTTACAGCTAGCCTGGCACTTTGCTGGAAGCCCTGGGACTCCTACCTGGTACACTGCTCTGTTCTGCTTCTGTGGTGCTAGAGGTGACTGGGTGGGGCACAACAGATCCAAGAGCTGTCCAGGAACCCAAGCACCTATTTTTGAGACCTCTAGTATTGGGACAGGAATTTCTGTATCCTGTGGCCCTTTGGGTTCACTGCCAGTGTGAATATATGACGATGGGTCCTGCTAACAAATTCTCTCCTTCCAAATTTCTCCCCAGATGATGTGGTTCCAAATTACCCATTTCTCATCACAGAGTGGCACCAATATCATAGTTATATGTCATTATTTCAGATTGCATATCCAGAATTGAAAAAGATTGCCTCCGTTTACTCTTTTCACAGCTTTTACTTTGTAGCAAAATCCAGCACCTCTCAAGCTTTCCTCTTTTGAGATTTCCTGTCCAATTTTTCACTTGCAAAAAGTATTTGGCTATTAGATCTTTGGCTTTTCATATAGAAGTAAACCACCTACTATTTTAGAATGTGCATTATCAGGTGTTTTTGGGTTTTTAAAAAAAGTAGAAATCAAATTTACCATTTGCTTCATGGTTAGGAAGAGCACTTTTACTCTGTCATTCAGACAGAACCACAATATACATTTATTTAACAGCTGTTTTTAAAGGAAAACTTCCTGTGACAAATTGATATTCACCATAGCTTGGTTTAATAGCATGTTATTTTGTTGTGTGATTGGGAAGATAATTAGCTATTATGGTTTATATAGGAGTGGTGTGCCTACACAATTTACACATGCATATGGTCACCTAAGAACCTTAAGAGCAGCTTTTCTGCTTCATTGCTGTGAGCCCATATCAGCTATGCATCTCTCGATCAGCTTGCTTCAAAGAGAGAATCTGCAGCCTTGCATTCATTCTATAGCACAGTCCAGATGTGTCTGTTACTTCCATGTAGTATTCTCAGATGCTCTTAACAGTCTTTGTTAAAAAGTCCATTGTGCTAATTTGTTTGATTAATTTTGAAAGAACCTGGCCAGTCTTCCCCATTACATTAATGCTACTAATTTTCAACAGATGTTTTAAATAGGAAATGTTGCTAAGGGAACTATTGCCAGAATTGCAATGGTCTCATAAAAGCTGGATTTTAGTTACAATAGTTTTAATGACATGGAAGCATTGTTATGGGCAGTTGTGCCTGATTTATCTCCCATTTGCCAACCCTCCCAACTTGTAAGTACTTAAGACAGTGCCTCAGTGTCCCTGAAAACATTGCAGAATTCTTTAACCAAATTATGTGCCAATAAAATAAACACTTATGTGAACAACCCCGACGTCTCTCTGTGTCTTGTGTTGACCCCTTACTCACTGCAGCCAAGAAAGACATGAGAGATTTTGACCTTGCACTTGGTTCACAACTCTGCTGGACAGTTGGCTGAAGAGTTTAATGGCACATTTAAAACTGGCTTGCAATTTCCTCTAAGTGCTCAAATAAAATAGAATATTAGCTCAAAATAACTTTACAATGAGGTTGCTGTTTTGTGGGACACTACTGCAAGTGAAGCTGGTGGCTTTGAAGTGTATTTGATAACTCTCATGGACTAGCATAGCAAATGGCATGCTAGGGATGTGCTAGCCCTATTCCAGGGTGTGTGAGCATGCCAGTTTCATCCCCACCCCATCCCTTTCACTTTCCATGAGTACAAAGGCAATTGTCTGAAATAGCACTCATGGAAAATCAGAGTCCTGTGTTGGGCAGGGCAAGGAGTGCAGGGGGCTTCCTTGCTGCAGGCAGTCCCCTTTAAGCTGAGACTAGTGGGGCAGTGCTGTGTGCTTGTGCTCACTCCCTACTCCCATGTGTTTGCTTAACATAGATACAATGGACCCTCTGGATGTGGATTTAATTCGTTCTGGGGGTCTGTGCACACTCTGAAAAATCTGTAACCAAAGGCACCGCTTCTGCGCACGCATGCGGCGCAATAGAGTGCTTCTGCACATGCGCGCAGTGCGCAGAGTGGCAAAACCTGGAAAAATACTTCCAGGTTTGCTGCTTTCGCAACCCGAAGATTATGTATTTAGAGAGGTACATAACCCGAGGGTCCACTGTAATGAGTTAAAGGCACAGTTTAATCCCAGAACATGGATTTCAGCTGACTTACAGTACAATTCTATACTAGTTTACTCCGATGTAAGTCCCACTGAGTTCAGTGTGGTTTAGTCCCAGGTAAGCATGTTTAGGATTACAGCATTACAGGATTAGAGGACAATCACACACTGATGTTGGAAGATTCTTAATAACTCTTTTTTGTGGGGATGGTGACTAATAATTTATAACCCTGGTGAGCCTACCTAGTAGCAAGCTCCATTACATCCTCATTGTGCCGTCCAGCAGAGCTTTTCCAGGTTGGACGGGGCTTTTTACAGTCTGACCTGAAGGAGGTGACAGAACCAACAGTAACTGGTTGTGACTTGACTCCTGGGACCTTGACTCCCCTGTTATAGCAGATGAATCTCGAGAGCTGCCCAAAGCACTGTCTAGTTATGTTGGATGAGTTTCAGTTAGCAAGGCTCAAGGATGTGGACAAGGTGCTTGGATCAGTCAGGGCAACCACTTGAGTCCTGGACCCTTGCCTCTATTGGCTGATAAAAATCAGCAGGAACAGCTGCTGGGCCAATGAGGTGATTGATGCCTCCTTGAAAGAGGGGGGTGGTCCCTTCCTGCTTGAAGGAGGCAGTGGTAAAACTACTCAAGAAACCCTCTCTGGATTCTGAAAATCTATGTAATTACCGACCAGTTGCCAATCTCCCCTTCTTAGGCAAGGTTATTGAGCAGGTGGTTGCAGACCAGATCCAGGCATTCTTGGAGGAAACTGAAATTCTAGATTCATTTCACTCAAGGGTTAGGCTCGGTTTTGGCACAGAAACAGATTTGGTTACCCAGTATAATGACCTCTGTTGGGAAGGGGTGGAATATGTCCTTGTTAATTCTCCTCAGCCTCTCATTGGCTTTCGAAAACATTGACTGTGGAACAGCTGTTTACGTTAGGGGTGGGTGGCACCATTTTCCATTGGTTCCTTCTTCTCTCTTCCATGAGAGGTCTGGAGTGCGGCAACATGAAAGCAGGCCTTTTCTGTAGTGGCTCCTTGTTTGTGGAATGCTATCTCCATGGATGCTCACCTGGTGCCTTTATTACATATCGTTACACGTCAGGCAAAAACATTCCCCTTCTCCCAGACCTTTGTCTAATTAAACAATATATTGCCTTTTAAACTGTGGCTGGTGGCATTATTGGTTTTGGGGTTTTTTTGTTTCCTACTATGTTATGCATTTTTGTGTTTTTATATTGGAAACCTCCCTGAGATCCTCAGATGAGGGGCGGTATAGCAATTTAAAAAATAAGTAAATATTCCCAATGAAGTTTTACTAAGTGGAACCACTTTATAATCTAGCCCTTGGAGGCAGTAAGGCTTTGATAAAGGATAGAAACCCTTTAAAGGTTGCTGATAGTGCAAATGGTATAGCAAGCAACTACTTGCCAAGTCCAAATGCCAGGAACTTTTAGAATTGCCCAGAGCGAGAATTTCAGCCAATGTCTAAGTTCTAATAACAGTGTTAGGCAAAGTCTCATTTTTATAACCCACCCTTCACTGAGTCATTAGGAATCATCCCTTTACTATCTGAACTGGCAGCTCTACTGAGCTGATTGTATTAAACCAGGGGTCAGCAAACTTTTTCAGCAGGGGGCCGGTCCACTGTCCCTCAGACCTTGTGGGGGGCCGGACTATATTTTGGAATGAAAATAAAATGAATGAATTCCTATGCCCCACAAATAACCCTGAGATGCATTTTTTTTTTTTTTTAAAAGGACACATTCTACTCATGTAAAAACACCAGGCAGGCCCCACAAATAACCCAGGGATTCATTTTAATTAAAAGGACACATTCTACTCGTGTAAAAAATGCTGATTCCTGGACTGTCCGTGGGCCAGATTTAGGTGGTGATTGGGCCGCATCTGGCCCACGGGCCTTAGTTTGCCTACCCATGAATTAAACCTTACACGTTGAGCCACAAGTCTTGTGGCTGAAGCACCACGTAGTTACATAATGCCAAAAAATCAGCTACATGAATTGGCCTTTGTCATTTGGAAAGTTCCCACATCAGCACCCACCACCCACTAGGGATGTTCAGCATGGGAACTTAGCATGCTCTTCTTAATAAGATCAGCTGGCCTTATGTGAAAAAACATCAGAAGAACCTGGCTGGATCCGGCCAGTGACCCTTGTACTCTGTCAGCCTGGGTTCATAGTAGCTACCCTGATGCCTATGGGAAGCTCAAAAGCAGGGCCTGAGTACAACAGCAGGTAGCTCCATGCTCAAATTATGCCAAAGCATTCCATTCTATTTCTTTCCAAGGTCACTTGACCAATTTGTGGTGCAGTAGCTAAAGTTTCAGGCTAGGACTTGGGAGACTGGAGTTCAAATCCCCACTCAGCCCTGGGCTAGTCACTGCCTCTCAGTCTAACCTACTGTCCCTCACACGGTTGTTGTGGTGATTGAATGAGGGTGCAGAGAACCATGTACCTCACACTGAGCTTCTTGGAAGAAAGGTGGGATAGAAATACAATAAATAATTACCCTCCTTGCCAGTTTCCTATGCTGCTGCAGAAATGTCTAAGTGCAAGAGCTATGTGGGGCAGGGCAGATGGCACAGTTTCTTCCTACAAGAGGTCTGTTAAGCCTCCAGGAACAAAGAAGTCAGCCTGAAAACAATCCAATAGAAAAGGGTAGCTGTGGGGCCTTTACAAAAATAGTAAAAACATTTTACTGTGCCTGAGTTTTCCAGAATACCTAGTCATAAAAAATAATTAGATGGTGCTGAAAACCTGAAAGTGGTGTGATGGGCTAGAGACTCCAGTATTCTAGCCTGACTCAGTAGAAGGCAGCTTCTTTTATTTATAGTTTATATTGTCAGTGGGTGCTCAGGTGCAAAACAAAATGTTGTTATTCTTATTCTGAAATGGGACTTTTCCAGAGAATATTATTATTTGGTTGCGATTAAGCATTCTGCAGTTTTCCTCACTTTAGGTTTCATCTATATTAATGAAGAGAATGTGTGAAGAAAGAGCTACAGTCAAACAAAATCTGTTAAAAAGAAAGGGGGGGAAACCAAAACATTTCCCTTCTAGGCTCCTAAAATAGTGGTGGATAGTGCTTTTTCATAGACAAAAAAATTTACGACTTTGAATTCAGACCCAGTTTTGCTCTATTCCAAGTTGCATTAAATTCTTGTGATGCAACTTATCACATTTAGAATAGGTTTGGTTTTTGTACATATAATTCATGGGATCATAGAACTGCAGAGTTGGAAAGGGACCCAAGGGTCATCTAGTCCAACCCCCTGAAATGCGGGAATCTCAGCTAAAGCATCCATGACAGATGGCCATCCAACCTCTGCTTAAAAACCTCCAATGAGAGAGAGTGCATACCCTCCTAAGAGAGTCTGTTCCACTGTCTAACAGCTCTTACCATCAGAAGGTTCTTCCTGATGTTTAATCGGAAGCTCCTTTCTTGTAACTTGGTTCAAGTCCTGCCTTCCAGAGCAGGTGAAAACAAGCTTGTTCCATTTTCCGTGTGACAGGCCTTGAGATATTTGAAGATGGCTATCATATCCCCTCTCTGTATCCTCTTTTCCAGGCTAGACATATGCAGCTCCTTCAACCGTTCCTCATATATATGCATTGTCAAAAACATTGCAGATTTGTCTTCATTTCACCATCCTAGTCTTACTGCTACCATGCTTATGGCTATAAAGCAGGATATCCTTGTTGACTATATCTTTTGATGATTTTTTTAAAGGTCTACCTAAGATTTTCACCTTAATGAGCTGGGATGACAAAAATCTCTGGAATAATTGCAAAACATGTGAGAAAACATTTTACCACCCTGAATTGTGTTACCTTTCAGTTTATTTGACTATTCCCTTTATTTTATCTTAGAAGAGGTTAATAATAGAAAAACCCGCTGTACCTTCTGTGTTCCATTTATCATTTCATATAATTTTATCATGTCCCCCTTCTTAGTTTTTAAGATAAATAGTTCCAATATTTTCTGTCTCTTTATAAAAGAGCATTCCAAGCATTTACTCATTTTTATCAGCATTCAACCACCTTATACATTTTATCTCTCCCCAACCTAAATAAAGGCATGGGACAGAGAATATAGGGTTTAAGGTATAAGACCTACAAGTTCATTAAATGTAAAGGATCACAATGTGCATCAAAACATAACAATAACAACATCAATACCAACCCTCTTGCCTCCTGTTGAACAATGCTACCCCGGGTCTGCAATTGGTCAAAGTTAAAACAGCTCTTGATAGGAGCCTTTCATCACCTGCTCACCCCAAGGGGCACTTGGCTGTTCAACCCCCCCCCCCCAGCATTTGTTGGGTCCAAACCTCAAGAGGCCTGACCGCCTGGAGCCCACAAGTAGTAAGAGGTTGCGTAACTATCCCCTCACCTTCTAGATATGTCATTACACTTTCTATCCCAGGGGTCAGCAGCCTTTTTCAGCCGTGGGCTGATCCACTGTCCCTCAGACCATGTGGTGGGCCAGACTGTATTTGGGGGGGGGGGGGAGGAATGAATTCCTATGCCCCACAAATAACCCAGAGATGCATTTTAAATAAAAGGACACATTCTACTCATGTAAAAACACGCTGATTCCCGGACCGTCCACGGGCCGGATTTAGAAGGTGATTGGGCCGCATCCGGCCCATGGGCCTTAGGTTGCCTACCCATGATCTATCCTGACTTACTTCCCTCCCTGTCTGCAATTCCTTCTTGCACAGTAGATGGTGTGTTGGGGCTGTACTGTGGCTGAGTTGCTGCAGCATACTGAGAGGTTTGGATGCGGGTGGTGCTATGGTCTAAACCTGGTTATGTTTTGACTAAATCTTGTAAAGAGTGTAATGGAAAGAGAAAGAATTGGGAGAATTAAATGAAATAAAGAATAATGAACACAGTAAGGAAAAGATATGTAAAAGGAAAGCTGCAGTGAGGTGGTGGGAAGTCACGGGTGGAAAAAGATTTGTATGGAAAGATATATAATGTTTTAAGTTAAAAATTTATGCTATAGAGAAATCAAGAATATATGTATATGTACAATTTACACTCAATAAAAGATAACGTACTTTCAAAGATTTCTGCACCATTCTCTGCCTTATGACTCACTCTTGATAGCATTGTTTGTGTTTTGTTCTATTTCATAGTAACAGTCTTCCTCTTTCACTACATTCTGTGCAAGACATTTTTCACCTACAAATGTACAGCTAGAATTAGCATGTGCTGAAGCCTATCTGTGTTGCTTGCTTTGATATGGTTTGTTTTGGCTTTTCAATGTCCTTAGATGATCATTCCTTTGTTTATAGCTTGCAGTACCACACCCATGAAGTGTTGATCAGAGGCAGGGCAGATTCCATTACCCCATGGTGGTGCACCATGCAGTTACTTGGAGGTCTATGGCAATTCATTTATAGCACCTTGGATACTGTGTGTGAAGAAGCATTGATCAGACTGGGACTATCTGAACAGCACTCCTTGTGGCATGGGGGGGAGCAGTGTCTTAGCACATAATTCCATGCTCTTACACAATCTACCAAGCTGTGTTACTGCACTGCATATGCATGAACGACACATTTCCCTCCCCCCCCCCCAATCAATATCAAATGCAAAACTGAAATTTATGCACATGTCGGCATAATTTCATGACCACTTATGCTTGTGGTAAACACTGATCAACATGTCCTAACCTGGTTATGTATGTGCGCCCTCATTTGCAACTTGTAGCCAACCTGTTTCGACTCACTAGGCAGAGCAGTAAAATATTACAACTTATTATTTCTCTTCTGAGAGCAAATCTATCACTGTACCCCACTCACAGCCAAGAAATAGTGTTAAGTGGCACATAAATTTGCAGGTGATGACTGGCTTTACTAATGGGCTTGGTTCCATTGGCTAAACACCTCATGTCATTAGAGAATAAGAGTGCTTTCCATAACCTAAAGTGTCTTGAATCAATTCCAGGTAATGTCTAAAATGCAAAGCCATTTATCATATCACTAATGATATGTATCCAATTTGCTGAAGTCCTATTCACAGCCATTTACTATACTATGTTTCGCCTCCCTAAACAAAAATAAGAACCAAACTAGTGCACTTTGTTTATCTAATTCAGGGATGTAAATTGTATGCAAAGTACTTCCATAAAACCAACACCCTCATTTTAGCGTTACCTGCAAAATTGCTGTATATAATAGATCATTTTTCTTTCCGTTTTCTGTTTTCCTTTAGTACCTATTTGATTTTTCTCATTTTTCCCATTCTCCTTGTGAGTCATCTTTACAACCATCCTGTTAAATACCTGCTGTCTTTAGCAAATACTTGATTTCAATAGCATTTCGTCTACAGCTATTATTTGCAAAGAATTTAGAATATCCAATGAATTTTTTTTAGGTGGGTTAAAATTAACATAATTTTCATCGTGAAAGGTTGCTGCTTCAGGATGAAAAAATTTATTTATTTATTTAAACACCTTATACTATTTCAAGAAAGCTCTCTCAAAACTGCTGCTTCAGTGCCACTTTGATTTTTTGAAATTCTTCCTCAGGACATTTCCCCAACCAAACAGGGATCATGTAGCAAATACAATGATATCATGGTGCTGCATTAAAAATATATATTCCAACCTCCCCCATGTATGTTTCCCTAATGGTCCCAAAGAGTTACATTTGCCAACAGACTGGGGGGGGGGGAGCAACTAAGAAGGGCTAAGGCATTGATCAGTATTGTAAATATGGTATGACTGAGTTCTGGTGTATGGAAGGTGTCACATTGTGGGGAGGGGACAGAAGAGCAAGATGGTTGTAATTATTCATATAAACTGCAGTGGTGGTTTTTTTTTTTTTCATGAACATAAAACTGTTTCATGAACAAAAACCGCAATAAATTGTATTTGAATCCTGGAAAGGCAGAGGCTCTTTGGGTAGGTGGTTCCAATGTCTGGGAGATAAGCAAGTTACCTGTTCTGGATGGGGCTCCATTCCTTTGAAGTAGCAGGTGTGTAGCTTGGAGATATCTCTGTTTCTAAAGGCCCAAGTGTCCTCTGTTGTCCTTTTATCAGCTCTGGGAGGAATTCAACATCTTTCTCTTCTTATCCTTCCATCAGTGCAAGCATTTTGGCTTGCCAGACATAACAGTTCCCCTTCTTCCCATGCATGCTGTTCCAGGGGTTCTTCAGACCCTTGAACTAATTTGGGATGGGGCACACAAGGGGGAACAAGAGAAGGGGAAACTGTGTTGCACAAGTGGAAGTCCTTGTGCAGGGCTTCCACTGATGGGACTCGTTTGAATCCCATTCTCTGTCTTATTTTCCAGCTACAACCATTCCTGTACAAGGATAGCCTGACCACTGCATTCCATGCATTGACCAATATGTGACACAACTGTTGGAACATCTGCACTGGCGGTCCTTCTACTACTAAGCCAGAGCCAAGGTCCTTGTATTAATATACAAAGCCCTGAACTGCTTAGGTCCAATGAACCTTAGGAACCACTGAAACCCTTATATCCCAGATCAGTCACTGAGATCATCTGCATGAGTGTCATTGGTTGTCTGAGTTGACAGTGAGTTGTCTGAGTTGACAGTGCTCTGACAGCAACAAGAAACCACCATCTCAGTCCTGTGGGAAGTTCTGACGATAAAGATTCAGCAGGCACCTTCTGTTTCGCCCTTTAAACACCCACAGAAAACTTTTCTATGCTGCCAAGCTAATGCAGACAATTGAGAAAACATCTTTCTATAATGCTTAGTTGATGGTATTTGATTGTAAGTGGTTACGTGTTGTTATTATTATATATAGATATAGTTGTAAACCACTCTGATTTTTTTGTATATAATTTTTATTAATTTTCTAATAAAAACAAATTTATAACACAATTAAACATTAGGAATTCATCACACATCTTTTTTCTTTTAGGCTTCCATCAATATGTCTGATAATTTTCCGTAGTTATTACATATCTTCACATTTCTTCATTTATATTGCACTATGTATATCTTATCTTACCATTTTATTTAGACAATATTTCTACCAAACCTTCTTACAGAGCTTCTTGGAAACTTGGAAACTTACAAACGTTATATCATTATCGCAAATATTTTTAATATATTCTGTAAATTTATTCCAGTCCTCAGTGAAGAAGAAGAAGAAGAAGAAGAAGAAGAGTTTGAATCTTTGGTCCCGTCGGTTGCGAATCCTCCCTGTTAATCTGTCCAGTTCTGCATAATCCATTAATTTCGTTCTCCAGTCTTCAATCGTGGCCATTTCTTCTTGTTTCCATTTCTGGGCCACAAGAGTTCTAGCTGCTGTTACTGCATACAAAAATACTTTCTGATCCTTCCTTTTTATCTCACCACCTAAAATTCCTAATAGGAATGCTTCTGGTTTTTTAACAAATGTATATTTCAATATTTTCTTTATCTCATTATATATCATTTCCCAGAAGCACTTCATTTTTTTACATTCCCACCACATATGATAAAATGTCCCTTCTTTCTCCTTACATTTCCAACATTTATTACTCACCTTATACATCTTACTTAATTTGACTGGTGTTATATACCATCGATATATCATTTTCATAACATTTTCTTTAATTG
The DNA here is from genome assembly GCF_965153285.1 of Podarcis tiliguerta. Lineage (NCBI taxonomy): Eukaryota > Metazoa > Chordata > Lepidosauria > Squamata > Lacertidae > Podarcis > Podarcis tiliguerta. The sequence goes on from NC_139536.1 coordinate 51,293,416, forward strand.
TGGTGCATGCTGTAAATCTCATCCCTTCCTTCCATAATTTTATCCAATCATCAAATTGAATGTTATGTCTAAAATCTTTGGCCCATTGAATCATAACTGATTTAACCTCTTCATCCTTCAAATGCCATTCTAATAGTAATTTATACATCATAGATAAATTTTTAACTTCATTATTCAATACTTCTCGTTGAAACCTAGATTCTCTTTCAAAATAGCCTCTTTCTGCAGCCTCTTTTCTAAACATTTCATTAATCTGAAAGTAATGAGGCCAATCATTGACATGTTCTTTCACTTCTTCATATGGTTTCATTTTCGACTTACTTCCTTCTTTCTCGATTCAACTCCGATATGTTATCCACCTCCTAGTCATATTGATCTTTTTAACACTCATCACCTCTAATGGTGATAGCCAGTGTGGGATTTTTGGTTCCAGTAGGTTTTTATACCTACCCCATACCTCAATCAGAAATCCTCTAATAATATGATTTTCAAAACCTTTATGCACTCGTTTCTTTTCGTACCATAAATACGCGTGCCAACCGAATCTATTATCATATCCTTCCAAATCTAACAAATCTGTATTTTCTAATTTCATCCAATGGAACCACTCTGCTTTTTTTAAAGACATAGTGGTATATAAATATGTTTTTATGAATAAACAAATATACATTTGAAGATTTATTCTGAGAAGTAGGTTGTGACTTTATTATGACTGTGAATGTTAGTGTTGACTATAGCTGTTTATTCTATTCTGACAGTGGATTTTGTTTTTTCCTGCTGGTGTCCCCAAACCAAATTACTGTAACTAATATACCACTGTAACTCTCCCAGAGTACTGGAAGCAATAAAGAAAAATCCACCTGGGCAAAAATATTAACATTTTAAAGTACCCTTCTTAAGCAGCAAGTGGAGGGGGAAATTTGCATGCAAACTTGACCATTTAAATCTTCTTCTTTTTTTTAATGAAAAGGCTGGCACGGTTTCTGGATTGGCATTGAGGGGGGTGGGTTATAATGCTGGCATTGGGCAGGAGAGGCATGATGAACCACAATAGAAATGTGTTGCTTTGTTGGAAGCAAATTTAGCTATTGCTACTTGCTGATGGTCTCCATTGCTACTGGTAATTATTACTTGGATTTTGCTCAGAGAAGCCAGAGGCTAAATTGGAATATCTGGATAAGGGCAGGATGCCATTTCTTTTTGTTTGGTAGAAACAGACTTTTCCCCATCTTTCTTGAGGCGGTTTGTGGCTGATTCAAAAAGAAGTGGAGGCTTGTTGAGGCATTAGGAGAATAATAGATACAGGCTATGCTATCATTTTGAATGTATATGCAATCATTACAATAACAGATGAGAAAAGAACTTTTCTTCCCAATGCATACAGCAGAGGAATAATGTTACTGCATACACAAGAATATGATAGAAAATGCAGCAAACATCGGGACTATTTGATTTGGATTTGTTGCTGCTGTTGCTTTCTAGCCAATTCAATTTGGCCCGAATTCACACTCTTCACCCCCCCCCCCCAATTACAGCATTTGTCTGTATCAGATTATGATGAGAGGTAATGTCAATATAATTTGTTTGGATCCATTAAATAAGAGAATTACCAAATCTGATTTATGCACGCCGCTTCTGGAATCCACCATGTCTTAATATCCATTGGTTTCTGCGATGGAAAAGACCATGGGTTGTCGGTATTTTGGCCATTTCTTTTTCCTGTTAAATTTTGAGTATTTACAGACGCTGCTGCAGTAAAGTCTGCTGCAGAGGAGATGCCAGGCACTTGGTAATTGTAGTAAGATGCAAATGAGGGAGAAATTGCAGCAGATTTGAAGATGTTTACATACACACACAAACACCGCTAAGGCAGCCTTTTCAGAGGCTTCTGAATATGCTCTAGCGTTATGAATTGTATCTGCCTCCCTCATATCCTTTCTACCTGCTTTCTAGATCACACAATGCTATTTTGGTGACAACATCTACATGCTGAAGCAGGTTTATCTAACATAAAACTATGTTAATGCTTTAGAAAGTGTTCAACATTTCAAGAAGGAAATTCCTTTGTTTGATATTTGGCTGTACCATCTCCATTCACCTTAAGCAAAGCAAACATTTCTGTTGGCTGCAAATAATTATGTGCTCCTGGTAATGTTTGCTCTGCCCCCTTTTTAAAAAAATAACAAATCCTGGCCTGTTTTCATGAATAGCACTAGGTGGCTGGTATCAACCATTTTAATTTCTCATAATACCCCAGAAATAACATAGTTTGCGGCACTGCTGGAAATTAAATGGCAGATCTGGTCACTCGGTGATGCTTGAAATGCAGGCGGTGGCCCTCTCAGGCAAGCCAGCCAGATCCTACCAATAATAGAGGAGGTGTCCATCAGAGGACACTTTGCTGAAGACCCCTACAAACCTTGAGTCAATTCTGCCAATTATGCTAAAGAGGGGAGAATGTGGAACATGGAAATCTTAAGCAAAGTTGATGTTGAGGTAAAGCTGAGCATGGTCAAAACAATGAGCCTTGCTAACTTGCAACATTCTCGTGACCTGGTGTTATCATATGGTCTATTTTGAGCTACAGGTGAAACTCGAAAAATTAAAATATCGTGTAAAAGTTCATTTATTTCAGTAATTCAACTTAAAAGGAGAAACTAATATATGAGATAGACTCATGACATGCAAAGCGAGATATGTCAAGCCTTTATTTGTTGTAATTGTGATGATTATGGCGTACAGCTGATGAAAACCCCACGATATTCCACGATATGAAAATCCCACGATTTTCCACGATATTCTAATTTTTCAAGTTTAACTTGTATTGTTGTTGTATTTCTTTTGATCTGGCAGATTTCCCTAGAATTCCCTCCCTGGCCCAGAATGGTGATGACTGCCTGATACCCATCCCCCTCAGATGCCCTCTGCAGGAGCCCTGAATCAGGACCAGTTGTGGATTCTTGATATTGTGCATTCAATATTAATTGTGCATCCATCAATCTTCATACAGCACTTAAATGTGTGTCAGTAGACATATGTAGCTGGATGAATTTGAGTGGAGAAACTACAAACAGAAGTGGTTAGGAAAGGCCAGTAAGCCCCATCTCTTGTCTGAGGTTTTTTCATAAGATGGGATTCAGTGTCAGATTCTGTGTATTCAAACTGATAGCAAAAGGTGTTGCTCATTTATGGTTGACTGGAATGAGTTTCCATCTGGTCCAGTAGTTAACCCTTGCTCGACGTCGCAGAGCAATTGTGCATGACATCATTTTCCTTTGCACATGCCTATAATTATCACCTCTAAAGCAAAGTATGAAACTTCAGCTTGTACTTAAAATCATTTCTCAAAGTAGAGATTGGGAAATATCTTTAATTACACATAGTGAAGGTAAGTTGTGAATGCTGTTTTAATCTTCTGGATGGCTCTGAGGATTAAAATTAGATTTATGCATTTGCATAATAAAAGTAATGTTGTGAAAGAAAGCAGTTTGAGTGTGCGAGAGATAATTGCATTTGTGCGAGTTGCCTTGGGGCAGCCCTTATTGGATTGAGCTCAGCACTAGATATTACACTGCTGAAGCAGTTTGCATTTTTATGTAGCTGTGCAATAGAATTTAGATTTTATGCACAATTAGGCATGTATTGATGTATAGTATGTAGGCTTAGGCAATAAAACAGAGTGTGACTCTCCAGGGTAGCTTTTTTTTTTTTGCTTAGAGAGGGCGGGGGAGGGAAAAGAATAGGAGAAACCCAGTCACACTTCCCAAAGAGGATTCAGTGGGGTAATTGTGGCTCTGTGTTGGCAGCAGTCCAGGTGCTTGCAGCATCAATATTCTGTGGTGCATGACCTCCTACTTCCTTGCAGTCTCCTGCTAAGAGTTCTCAGGTAGAGACAATGAAAGCGCATTGCAACTTTTTGACTGTGCAGCTCCCATTGCTGCTAATCCTATCACTTGCCTCTCTGGTGTGTACCAAATTGAATCCACCTTGGACTGTTTACCCTAATATGCCTAATTAAAGGTACAGTTGCATCACTGTGCGTTTCATATATTTTGGGATGGTGGTAACATAATGAGTAGCACTTTATGGAACACTTTAGTGTGTTCAAACCTCTTCACATACATTAACTCATTAACCTTTGCAACAAACCTTTAAGTCAATTTAACCCTGTGGTGCAGGTGGTGGTGCATGTGTGCTTCCAAGTACCTTTCCTTTCTTGACCCAACCCCAAGCAGCCCCTGTGTAGTGTAGCTTCCACATACCTAGTCTTTTGTACATGGTTACTTAATGATCTAACTCAGGCTTCCTTAACCTTGGCCCTCCAGATGTTTGACACTACAATTCCCATCATCCCTGACCACTGGTCCTGCTAGCTAGGGATCATGGGAGTTGTAGGCCAAAAACATCTGGAGGGCCGAGGTTGAGGAAGCCTGATCTAACTCTAACTCATTTGGAGGATCAGATCTGGCTGTGAGAGTCCAGAGGCAGATGTTGGAACAATGCAGGCATCTGACACTTTTGTAGCACATGCAGAGCAAGCTTATATGTATTTACTCCAAAGTAAATTCCACTTTGTCTGTTGGGGCTTATTCCCTAGGACGTGTGTTTTGGATGTGGCCTTCTAATGGTGCTAATATAACACCTATATAAAATTCATTCAATAGTTAGTCCCAACACATAATACATTTTTCTGGTAGGTCTTTTGCTCTTTACGGAATTCCAGAATAGGTCCCCAGGTGTTTTGTTCTTGCATGCCGAGTTAAACCCAGCAAATAATTAATTGCATGCTTTTAGATGTGAGCCTATCTACACTTTGATGCATGAAAGAATGATTGTGGTTTTTTTGCTTTCTGCTAGGAGTAAGATCATTAATTGCATCAGGATCTCATTCTGAGAACAAAGAAGGGACACTGGAAAATGCTGACGCGTCCCACAGTGTGCTTGGGTAGAAAGGAGAGATTATAGAGGGAATAAGAACTGAGTAATAATAGAAATAAAGAGAAGAAGCAGGGACAGCCTACAATAAACAAGTTTTATGTTATTTGAAAGCCTTCCAAACTATGTTCGCAAATACTTTCTGTTATGACAGGAAGGATATTGTGAATATTTAAGGCTAACGGTTGTTGTTTTTAAGTTGCTCTGTTATGCAAGTTTTGAGGAGCAAAGTTTTCCCAGGATCATGACATCTCAGTGGGCTCTTCCTTTCTCATGCAGCCCCCAGTTCCCCCCAATTTTGAAAAACTCTCCAGACAGGAGCACCAACTCTAGGGGGATGGAGGCACCTTGCTCCCCTTGATATTTGTTTTAAAGGGGCTGGGCCCCTCAGTCTTCTAGGAGGCAGGCATGTGTTGCATGTGCATGACATGTGCCGCAGGTCCAGTGGCCGGCTCCTCCAGTGCGCTCCGCCTCGACATCACACACACACACACTCACAATGCACGCCAGATCTCCCCATTCTTGGGGTCAACCTAGCGCCTCTGACTCCAGACTAGTCTGGAGACGGAAGGGAGAATCAGCAAAAAAGGCTTTCTCCTTAAAAAACAACAACTAACGTCTGCTAGAATCAAAGGCTCTTTTGTTCACAAAAGGGCACCTTTAGATCCAAGCTGTTGTTGTAGGGTTGCCATATCTTGAAGAGCAAAAAAGAAGACAGCACAAGCCACTGCCAGTCCGAGCCAAAGAAACAGGTGGGTGGGCATAGGTGAGTGGGGCCGCTGCACCTGTGTGCCTCTTTCCCCAACTTGAGCTGGCAGCAGCCATGGTGTGCAGAGCACCCATGCACCTCTTTTTGCGGCTTGGCGTGCAAAGCAGCCTGAGCTCAAGCCACTGCCAGCCTGAGCAAAGGCAGAACTCCAGCTCGTATCTGATCTTTGCTGCGGCACTTCCACTTCTGGAGTACAAAGTCCTCCCCAAACCCACCCCGAAAAACCACCCCCAATGCCAGACATTTCCTTTAAAATGTAAAAGTCCACCCAGATTGGCATGTTGGCCCCCCAAAAGAGGACATGTCTGGGTTTTCCCAAACATACGGCAACTCTATTACACAGTAATTGTTTTCAGATTGTAACTTGTTCTGGGTTTCAGGATAAGGGAGTACAAATATCTGAATATCATCAAATGCAAAGGGTTTACACATACAGGGGGGAAATTGTGGCAATTTAATTCAGGTTTCAAATCTTCAAATCAATTTCTTGAAAATCTTTTACTTTCTTCAAGAACTGATGTATTGTTCCTGGAAGACCATATAGAAATAACTACTATAATTTCATACATGAGTTTAAAATAGACATTTTCTGGGGGATAACTGAACTCTTGTTCAAGTATCACTGTCCTCTCTTCAAAACCCCTTAAAACCCACTCAATCTGTCTAGGCTAACAGCTGTTAAAAGGACGCTGCAGATAAAAGCATAGTCAAAAAGCACTTGTATATAAATCTGTATCAATATGCAACTTTTCATATATGGTAGTTTATGTATATCAGACCTTTCTGTTTGGTCAGGAAATTTCTCTGTTGATGCAGTGCTGGAGTACACTCAATCACTATGCATATGAAACCTTTTTTTTTAATCTATTTCTCAGTTGCAATGGTAAATCCAGCCCATGCAGCATCCCTAGTATATACAATTGTGAATATAAAACACATGTGTTTTATATATTTCAAAATGTATATACCAGTAGGCGTTGCATTACAGATTACATTAAATATGATGGATTTGCAAAAAGGTAATATTTTATGAGTTTTTTAAAATACATAGTGTGTGATCATCTGATATTTCTGTAGCAGTTGTTCTCATCTGTCAATAAGTAATCACATAATTATATGTATTGAAAAACAGCTACTTTCACTTGTCAAACATTTGCTCATAAATCGCAATCTCAACCGCCACAGGCTGATTTTTTTTAAAGGCTGGTTAGTGATGTGTGACAACAGTCCTGGTATTTTATGTACTTCAACTCACAAATCTTAGTAAAAATATGCATTTAACTTTTTGAGAGAGTTGAAATGGAAGTTTTAAATTGGGACATAAAATATTCACTTTAGGGTTTTACAGGGAATTAACTACCATTTAGTCTGCTCATAAGAGGACATTGCTGAGTCTTTTGTGTCCAGAAGTCCAGTTGAAATGAAGGCCTGATTAAATGCAACCTTGTAAATTTCTTTGCTATAATAAAATCTTCCATGGCCAAGCTAATGTTAATAATTTGTAAGGGAAGATAATAAGTGCTACCTAGATCTAAGTAATGATTTCCTAAGTATGGCTATAAATCAACAGCAGTGGAAGTTGGTGTGGTCTCATAGGAAGGAGAACTTATGTCAAATAATTCATACAATTATTAGTAATCTGCTAAAAGTGTTGCACAATGGGCTACCATAACACCTCACATGCACACAGTTTTATTATACCCAGTGATTTGTGTTACTCTCTTTTCTGCAGTCTAAGCAAATCTCAAGGAGACCTTGGCAGCACAGACAGAGCTAGTCTATGAATAGGCCTGTGTGCAGAAAATGAAACGGAATCCTAGTGTTGTTTTAAAAAAGAGAAAATTAGCAAAGCAGGAATTTACAGACAGGTGACTTCTTGACTAGAAGTGAAGTGTTCATTCTGGTTCCCTTTTATCACCTGCTCTTAGCTCCCTCTTTCTATGACAACAACAGTTATCCATAAATTATACATCAAAAACTCCCCATCTGGATACTCCCAAGAACCATGCAACTTGCCACAGGTTAGTATTTGTATGGTTAGACATGTTCTGCTCTAAGTAGCTTAACAACTGCTACTCTCTTTTCCTTTATGTAGCTCTGGTGATAGATTGCAGCAGGCTCAGTCAGCAGGGAGGGGTGGTGCTGCAGACCTGGATACGAGTATCTGCCACTTACAAGGCCAGGGGCCAGTGATGAAGCTGGGGAGTGTGGGTACAGTAGCAGGAGTACTAGGTTGATTCCACCAAAGTGCCCACAGTGCCCCGGCGTCGTCACTGTCCTGTGTCTGCACCATTCTTGTATGTAGTTGTGTTGCTACAGGGACACTGTCAGGATGTTGCAGGGAGGTGAGGCCCACAGCATCATCCAGCAACGTATTGGCTGCTCTTGAATTGTAGGGATGGCTTTAAGAGTCCTTTACTTCTGAAACATGGTCGGGCCCCTTTCAGTGCCCTCCGGTGGGAGGCAGAGCATGCTGCTACTGAGACAGAGCTGCAGCCTCTGCTTAAGGCTCAGTCTAAGAGTGACTGCTGCTGAAATAACATCCGAGTCCCACACTTAAAGAGGCTGCAGCCTGAGTCCTGTATGCAGCTCTCCAGGGTACCACTGAAGCCTTGCTTCACCTCTGTAGTGCTGCGGCTGCTGCTCCAAGCAGAGCACAATGAAAGGCAATTGGGGGAAATAATATCTTATAAACTCATTTTTTTCATGTCACAGATATCTACTTCCCTTTTTATAGTGTTACTTTGAAATTCAGGTGTAGTCACCGTGGCTCTGTTATTAAAGGCTGTTTATATTTGGCAAGCCTAAAGTTTAGGATAAATATGTGGGGTTTTTCCTCGGCTGGAGAAAAAGAATTTTAGTATGTCAGAGTATAAAATTTTGAATGGCTATAAAACACACAGCTGAGGGAGTTGTTACAAATAAGGCATAAGGCCAAGCTCTGGATCAATGATTGGATTAACAACCCAGGAGTCTAGTTTCATGGGTTCCCTAATGGCCTTGGAATGATCTTTAAAGGTAGCCACATTATTATAATATTGCTTTCCAACAATAAAAGTAGAATTTCATAATCAATTGAATTGTGAACCTGTTCTCTGCAAAGACTTCTTGGCTATTTCTCTTCTATCGCCAAGGGTAGATCTTCTCCCCCACCTGCCTCCTTCTACACACAATACAAATTCTTGTATTCCTTTATATTACTAGAGTAGATAATTAATTTGGATGTCAACTAATTTTTTAATGATCCCATTCTGCTTGGAATTGTATGCACATGGCCTAGGAGGTTTGCCTGGTGATTATGACACTGGATGAAGAATTTAGCCCTGTAGAAGCAGCACTGCACACTGCATCATGTTTGAATAAGAGTGTAGAAGTCAGCAACATAAAGGACTGAATCAGGCCAAGTTTGATCTGATACTAAAAGTGTGGCTACTGCCAAGAGCAGTCGAAGCCCCTCCTGCTCTTTAGCATCAACGGAAACTTGCCCATATATTGATGTCGAGGGCATTTTGTGTTTGTGCTGATGACTGGAGTCAGGGAAGTGCATCACATTTTGACATCAAGACACGAGCAAGTTGCTGAAAAGAAAGATAGGGAGCTAAATGGCTGCCATTTTTGGCAGCAGGCACACATTTATTATCCCATCTCCCTCAGGCCCATAGAGCTGCAGTAGAATTCTGAATGTGTCCACCCTAACTTTTACTATCAAATTTCAAAAGAGCAAATAATTTTAAATCACCAATATGTCTAGCATGAAAGTTCAAAATTGGCACTCCTTTTGCATTAATACTATGACATGATCTTTTTAGAGGAGCCTTTCTAACCATCAGTAGGAGCTTCCAGAAATTCCTGTTAAAGTGAAATGGGACTAAAACACTTGCGCTCTTGTTTTCATTTACTCAAAAGTAAATTCAAGTAGGTAGTACTGAAGCATCCACAAAAACAAAATTTCATTGTGTAATCTTGCTTTTCTAGCTATATTTGACGATTATAAAGTATACCACTAGTTCCTGTCAGCAATATATTTGATATTTCTTTGTGTCTTACAAATGAATGCAAGAACGCTGATCTCATAGTTTTCCCATCGCACTCTATATTGGCCTTTGCACAAAACACATTGCACAAAATACAGTGGCATTTGAGGCTTCACAGAGTTAATTTATAGATCTAGAGAGAATGAGAAAGCAGAGCTGGTCAGAATGTCAGACTCAGCATTCAGTAGTGAAGTGCTTTTACCTGTACATTCATGACCTTGAGTGAGATCTAGGATTAAAGGTGAGGGAAGTGTAAATCAATGCTTTGGCACCAAGCTGGTCACCATGTCCCAGCAGTCTACTAAGCCTTGGAAGGATTTAAATTATCCTGAAAAATGCTGAGAGGAAGAACGAATGAGGTACCTTAATGTCTGTGAGGAGCCTTTTTTTGATGCTGCCTCTGCCTCTGTTGTGGTTAAGATGACAGACGATGTTGAGTTCACCCGAGCTTTTAGTGGAGGCTCATCTGGGTTGGGTACATCATTGCTGCTAGCTACTTTGAACTGTATGTGTTGTTGAAAAATCTCTCCTGGGATTTAGTATTGGCTTTAAACTGCTTAATTTTATTTTATTATTTAGTTTTCATTGTTTTTTTCTGACTTGCATAAGTGCCTTGAATAAGTGTTTGGTAGATGGTTGTGGTATTCTTTTTTAATAAATATGAAGCTGCCATGTATGGAGTCAGACAACTGGAACTATTAGGCCAGTAATATCTATTCTTCCTGGCAGCAACTCCGCAGGGTTTTGAGCAGAAATATTTTCCATCTCTGCTAACTTCAGATCTTTTTAACTGGAGATGCTGGGGACTGAACCAGGGGTTGTGCTCTATTCTGAGTTATATGGCTACTTCTCAGATTTTGTAGGGTACAGGTCAGCTAGACTTGAACCCAGAAACCCAAACCTGTCAAGAATGCCAGGCCTAAGCTGTGGAACTGCCCTTTATGAGGTAAATAACCCCTTGAACCAGGCATCCTGCTAGTCAGCACAGCAGTTCCCCAGCACAGCCACACTGTTGCATGTACAGTGGTACCTCAGGTTAAGAACTTAATTCGTTTTGGAGGTCTGTTCTTAACCTGAAACTGTTCTTAACCTGAGGTAACACTTTAGCTAATGGGGCCTCCCACTGCTGCTGTGCCGCTGCCCCGCGATTTTTGTTCTCATCCTGAAGCAAAGTTCTTAACCCGAGGTACTATTTCAGGGTTAGCGGAGTCTGTAACCTGAAGCATCTGTAACCCGAGTTATCACTATATATTTACCAGAATTGTCACTGGTCCAGTTAATATCATGGTAAACCATACGGTCTCCATCAACAAACCAGGCCAGACCACTATGCTCCTCCCTTCTAGAGTGCAGAGAAAGAAACTACAGTCCCTGGCTGAATGGTATGTCTGAACTGAAGATTGTGGGGGTTTTTCCATTCCAAACAAACCATGACCTATAGACAAACACTGAGCAAAACAATCCATGGCACCTCGTCCCCTGTTTGGACATAATCCTAAGCTAAGACTCACGACTTGTTTCTTCCACATGCTAGAGGATATAGCAAAGCAGCTCAGATTGACACATTCACCCATTCACATTCACCACTAACTATGGTTTTACATGATGTGCAAGAAAGCCATTATATCTGTTCATGGGTCAAACTACCAATAGCTCCCCAAAAACTTTCAAGGCAGGTCCCATGTAGTCAGTACATTAAAGAAGCTGAACTCTATGAAGTGTGTCAAAACACGTGTGGTAGTTCCAGGGAATGTGGAATATGAGAAACAGAGAATGCTGCATTTATTTTTAAAAAGTAAAGGTAAAGGGACCCCTGACCGTTAGGTCCAGTCGCGGATGACTCTGGAGTTGCGGTGTTCATCTTGCTTTAATGGCCGAGGGAGCCGGCGTACAGCTTCAGGGTCATGTGGCCAGCACGACTAAGCCGCTTCTGACGAACCAGAGCAGCGCATGGAAACACCGTTTCAAACTGCTAGGTTGGCAGGAGCTGGGACTGAGCAATGGGAGCTCACCCCGTCGCAGTAACCTTCTAACCTTCTGTTCGGCAAGCTCTAGGTTCTGTGGTTTAACCCACAGCGCCACCTGTGTCCTTTTTTCTTTTTTTAAAGGTACAGCCCTTCAAAAAAATGCCCTTAAATGATGGATCTGGAGCAGGTTTTGCATGCTCAAGATGATAGATACCCTTTCAGTGGAACACACTTGAAAATGTTCTGGTTTATGACAATCCATTTACCTAAGAGATTCAGAAGTATATATTCCAAACCACTAAGAAGCTTTTGGTTTGGTTTGGTATTGAAGGACATATTCAAATAAAATGATTTGCACATGTAACATCCCTTTTCTTTATTATGTAGATTTTTGTGTGGAGGGGTCTGGTCTTGGTAGCTAAATAGATGACAACAACAGTAATGAGAAAAACAAATTATGATACTGGCTCTGTGATGTTAGCTCTGTGTTTCTTTGAATTTTAGTTTCTTTGAACCTGAGATCCCAAAGGGAGTATATACCTGCAATGATTAAAAAATGAATTCAAATATTTGCCTGTATCTCTATAACCAAATTCATGGGATCTATCACAACTGGTTGTTTGTGATGTTCAGTGGACCCAGTACTGTTTGATGCACACATATAATAAGCACCTTTGTAAACCACCATGCTTTAGAATGTTCAGCTTTGAAGTTCATGTCCTGTTTGACTTTGGTCAAGTCTCTTCAATTCTGTACCATGATTGTACTGCTAACTTACTTAGTGCATCCAAAGTAATTATCAGCAAATACTTCCCTTGCTAAAATCTGAACTGTTTCAATGCTATTTGGCACCTATTTGTTCCCCTGGCTGCTGCTGTTTCCTGGTGACATTTTTCTTAACTTTTGCCATCACAGCCTTTGCCCTCGTTTGCCCTCACAGGCATTAAAATGAATTAGCAATACCAACGGGCTCAAACTTTCATGGAAGCCATGCTTCCTCCCCTGCCCACCTTCAGAAATTCCTCTCTTTAATTCAATATGTGTAATTATTCAGAAATAGGTGTAATTATTCAGTGGTGTAAGGGAATTCCACTATATATGTCTGTGTCCAAAGAGTCCTGGCAGTATTTGAGCACAAGAGCCCTCTTCCCTCCTGTGGTTTACAGCAACTGGTATTCAGAAACATTACTGCCTCCAGCTGTGGAGACAGAGCAGAGTCATCATGACTAGTAGCCTTTAATAACATGAATTTGTCCAATCCTCTTTTAAAGCCATCTAAGTTGGTGGCTGTCGCAGCCTCCTGTAGGAGTAAGTTCCATAATTCAAGAGTACACTAGGTACTTCCATCTGCCCTGAATCTTGCAACATTCAGCTTCATTTAATGTCCACAAGTTCTAGTGTTATGAAAGAGGTAGAAAAACTTTTCTCTATCCATGTTCTCCATACCATGAATGATTTTATAAACTTATACCATGTCACATCTTACTAGCCTTTTCTCTTAACCAAAAAGTCCCAAATGCTGTGATATTTTGTCACAAGAAACTTGTTCCACCCCCCTTGATCCTTTTGGTTGCCCTTTTCTGAACCTTTTCCAACTCTATAATAATTGTGTAGGTTGTTCAGTGTCTGATTTTAATTTTTAGTTACCTGTGTCAAAGGCTAACAAAACAGAGTCCTGAGCATTTTGCTTCATCCCCCAGAAGTTCTTCTACATAAGAGCGACATAGATTGGGGCACATGGTTAGAGACGTCCATATGGTAGCTCCTGTTCACACTATCAGCTGTGGTACAGGTATGTCTTGTAAAATGCGATAATTGCCCACAAACATACTTCAAGGTTCATACCCACATCAAAACCCACACCTTCACACACAACATGCATTTCTGTTTACTTTCCTTGGAAATATAACCATGTTTGATATGATGGACTGAAACAGGAGTACCATTAGAAGATAGCATTCTATAGTTCCTCTCAGTCAGCAAACCTAATGCCTTCCTCCTTGTTATTTAACATTATATTCAAAAGAGGAAGTTTCTTTCAGCTATTTTGTTTTTAAATTGTGTGTGTTGCCGTTCTGGCGGATAAGCATTTTTTTAAAGTATGGGCTGGAATGATTCCTGCATCAAAGCAACATCCCATTCTTCAGCATTGCATTAACATCATGAGCTATTTCAAGATGCTGCACCACTGCAGAAGCAGTGCATATTTACTGCTGCTCCAGCAATGGATAGGAAAAGTAAGAACAAACTACATGCTGCATGCAGTTGCGTGTAAAAGGTAAAGGTAAAGAGACCCCTGACCATTAGGTCCAGTCGTGGCCGACTCTGGGGTTGCAGCGCTCATTTCGCTTTAATGGCCGAGGGAGCTGGCGTACAGCTTCCGGGTCATGTGGCCAGCATGACTTAGCCGCTTCTGGCGAACCAGAGCAGCACATGGAAACGTCGTTTACCTTCCCACCGGAGCGGTACCTATTTATCTACTTGCACTTTGATGTGCTTTCGAACTGCTAGGTTGGCAGGAGCAGGGACCGAGCAAGGGGAGCTCACCCCGTTGCGGGGATTCGAACCGCCGACCTTCTGATCGGCAAGTCCTAGGCTCTGTGGTTTAACCCACAGCGCCACCCGCGTCCCCACAATTGCATGTAGTGAAGCCCCAACCTCTGCTTCTCTCCAAAGGAATAGCAGCCCCCCGCCCATCAGCTACTCACCAGCAGCACATAGGAGATATGACACAGGGACCAGTTCCTGTGGCAGATCCAGACTGATTGATTGATTTCTATGCCACTTTTTATATTAAAAATATCTCTAAGTGGCATACAGAAAACTGAAGCAACAACAGATGCCATCTCTGTTCCTGTGTCTACTAGTGGCAACAATATTACAAGACGTAATAATATCACCACATCAAGAGTTAATTTGCCTGTTCATCTCCCAGTGTGATAATATATATCACAGGGATGGGTATGCAGATGCTATCATTTGCCAGCAGTGCCCTTCTGCTTCCCATGGAGGACAAACAGGCTAGTTTCAATACAACAGAATAAATGGACACAAATCTGATATCCACAATGGCAACATTAAAAAAACTGACCTGAACACACTGTAACTAACCTTAAAATGGCCATCCTTGAACAAGGAACTTCAAAGGTGGATGGTAATATAAAATCACTGAATTAAAATTCATCAAGATGTTCTTTTATCATCTGTTGCTCTTTTTCTTTTCTTTTTTACATTACATGTGTTAATTGCCTTATCTGTGCCAGGAAGTCTGTGTTATCATCAACAACTGTTTTGCCTTGTAAATGGCCACTCTTAATAACATAATTATCACCATCTGTACTTTCTGCATTTCATTTCCCCCCTACCTCACTATTACCGCCACCAACACACATACACACATACAAACATATGTGTATGTGTGTGTTTGTGTACAAACACACACAAAAAACCATAATTGTAACTCAGGATAACACTTCGTGGATTTGGCAAAGTGGACTCTAGTCCAACGAAGCTTATGCCATAATACATAGAGTGCTTAGTCTTTAAGAAGCTTTGCTGTTCTCGGGAAAAGTGCAAATATTATTTAAGATAAGACAGCTTGCAATTTTACTATGTAGAGTTACAGAAATAGGTCTTAATGTGTAGGAGTGGGCGATGAAATAGCAGATAAAAGGCAGTGCTGGAACTTGCAAAGTGATACACCTGGGAAAAATATAACTTTAAGTATAAATGGCACACACTAAATTAGCAGTAGCTATTCAGGGCAGAAATTGTGGAGACATGTGGATAGCTCATTTAAAACATCAGTTGAATCTACTGCAGCTGTCAGAAAGAAGATAAAACACTGGATACAATCTTCTAAAGAAATGATAAAAAAGCAATGCAGACAAACTTATTGTGATCCAGTTCAAATTCATAGTAGCCAAACAATTCTGGTTACTGGAGCTAAGAAAGCACTTAGTGAAAAGATAGGCCAACTTCCAAAACCACATGCAAGGGAGACGTAGTGGGTCATGTGGTCATCCTGGATTACCAGCTATGTCATCTAGTTTGGCCTGTGAGTTCATGGCCTCATGGTGGCAGCTCCTTGGCATAAATTCTGCATCTCACCCAGTTTCTCCACTACATACACGGCACATAAACATTTCATCATAATTTCTATCTTGAGTTGATATGGGGCTGATTTCATGTAAAGGTAAAGGGACCCCTGACCATTAGGTCCAAAAGGAGTGTTAAAAGCAGGTGCATCTCAAAACACAGCTTCCTCCAAATTCACCCATCTGAAACCCCAAACTATACCTATTTAAAATGGCCAAGTCTCTATTTTAGTCTGTTCTTTGCCTTTTGTAGCACTTTTATGGCTCTCCCCACCATCTCCAATGTCTGATAGTGGAGAACATTTGTGGACAACTTTCTGGTACTTTTCTTGTCCCCCATCCCCTCCACCCCCTCCCCATTTTCCTTTGTTAATTCCCATCCTTGAGTCTATTTTAGACTGGTTACTAGGTTGTAACTTCAAAGACAGTTAGCCTCTCAACCATTTGAGTGGATAACTGGGTCCTGTTAAAGCAGGGAAAATGCCTTTTAAAAACAAGCAATTATCTGCTGATGTGTTTTTTTTTTTTCTTAGTTAATGCGCAGTTTACTGAAATAATGCCATAGCTTATAGCTAGCTAAAAGTACATCACTATTTTGAAAGTTCTTGGATAAGGAGCACTTGCATCAAAATTAATTTACTGTCTGGAAACTAATTAGGTGCTGCTTCTCTGTTCTGTGTACTAGTTTATTTCAGCCCGTGTTTGTTCATGTGTGTTCTTCTAACTGTGACCTCTGCAGCACTTATTTAAATTACCTTCCAACTTGAGAGACTCTTGGAAAACATAATCACAAAACACTGTCAAAAAGAAGGCCACTTATCTCTTTGACTATCCTAAGCTGTCTTTAAAATTTAACAATTGTTTCCCCTTAAGACATTTAGTTGCATAAGGCTTAAAACCACACAGTGAAACCCTTTGTGTCTTCCTTTATTGGAAAAAATGTATTGGACTTTCCACCCCTCTAGAATAAATTTTGCCTAGATTGAAAAGAAGACGGAAAACACAATTGGCTAGAGCCATTTGAGATGTGGTTGATTAAGTGTTATATCATCTGAGTCACTTTTATCCTACAGCTCTTTCAAATCAATGGTAATAAGGCAAATGGATCATTTTAGAAATTTGGTGAGTTGATTTAATATCCTGATTTAGTAGGATAAAGGGCAAACAGTCTCTACTGGGCGATTATCTCATTCAGCATCAGCCTCTGAAACTATGAGAACAGAATCATAACACCAGGCTGGGAAGCAGCTACAGGAGTGATTGAATCAAGTCACCCATACTCAGGTGTGAAGCTTTATGTGTAGCACATGCAGCATAAGCCTCTCTGACTTTGCAGAGTAGAGTTGGATGTGACATCTCCGTGCAGCCAACTAAATATATGCACAGTGACAGCCCATAATGAGTGATGATTCTGCACTTCCAGACAGATGCAGAAATGACCATGCATTTGACTGGCTACTCAAGATTCTCATTTTCAAAGTCACCCTTGCTTTTAAAAAAACCAATCTCTAGTGGCATAGAAGCTACTGGTTTACTTGAACTGGAATGACTCTCACCAATGACCTCTCATTTACTCTGACTCAAGATATCCTTTATTTAAACTTTGAATAACTTTTTGTGCACCTGGACTAAGCAGGATTGAACTCACAGTACACCAGTTGATGCATGGAGAGTTCAGTCCTGCTTTCTACAGGGATCAGCTGACTGAATTGTTGTCATGAGTTCCATTGAGGGGTCTAGGGGTGTGTGTGTGTGGCAAGCTCAGGAGGGAAGGGTGTGAAATCAAAAAGCTAGAGTCTGATGACCCTGGGCAGGGTTGGGACAGGTCCCATTAAGCCCCCAAGAAGTCTTGTAGCTCCCCTAGGAAGAGGCTGCGGATCAGATCATGGGTAGGGATCAAATGGGGTGTTGGGGATGGTGAAATCTGGCTTTTGTGCTATCAGATACAGTCATACCTTGGAAGTCAAATGGAATCCATTCAGGAAGTCCGTCCGACTTCCAAAACATTCAGAAACCAAAGTGTGGTTTCCGATTGGCTGCAGAAAGTTCGGCTTCCAAAAGAACGTTCACAAACCAGAAAACTCACTTCCAGGTTTG
This sequence comes from Podarcis tiliguerta, assembly GCF_965153285.1. NCBI lineage: Eukaryota > Metazoa > Chordata > Lepidosauria > Squamata > Lacertidae > Podarcis > Podarcis tiliguerta. The sequence goes on from NC_139536.1 coordinate 51,311,315, forward strand.
CGGTGTTCAGGAGCCAAAATGCTTGACTCGCAACGCGTTTGGGATCCAAGGTACAACTGTAATTCCATTCAAGTTTTTCCTGTTGGTGAATCTCCACCCCCAAAGTTAGTTCTGACAGGCAAGCCATGCATTGAACAGGTGCTGTCTCTTCCTCTGCCCCCTAGGACATGGAGGAACCAATGCTAGCACAAAGAGACCACTAGACCCAACCCGCTCAAAGGAGTGCCCATTTGCTTGCTGTGTCTAAAGGCAGTTTGCTGTACAAAAGCTGTGCTTGCCACACTGTTCAAAAGCATGGAGCATGGCGACATATCACTCATTGTATGGCTAGGTTATATAATCCACCTGCTGTGCCTTTTAGCTTTTGCCTTGCCTATGTACTGTACTGATTAGTTCATTAAAGATTTCAGGAGAAACTGAAATTCAAGTTCTTCCTCCAATGAAATCCTTGACAGCAGATGTTGTCACATATGACATCATATGTGGGGCAGGCACTCATGGTTCGGGAAAATCAGCCTCGAAGGCCAAATTTGGCACACAGGCCGGAATTTCCCCAATCCTGTATTAAAAGTTTCTGGACTATGGGTTGGGATGGGATTGAGTCTTGATAGCAAACCCTCTCAATTCAGTATCACAGTTGTACATGACCTCAGGGTGATGGATTCTTAAAACTTTATTGTCTTACACTGTTACATTTTCCATTTGCAGCTTTTTTAAAGATGTGAAGTAATTACAATCAAATATGTATTCCTCAATGTTCTTCTGAAGTCACACAGTCCCAAGAGGGCTGGACCACTTGTCTTTTCTGAAATGTGTAAGCTGTTGTTGAAACTTCCATCCCCTGGAGATGGGGGGGGGGGGAACCAAGCTAAAGCACCTTCTGGCAGCATTACACAAGCTTCTTTGTTAGGACTCTGTTTTTGCAACCTTGCTTAAGTTTATATGAAGGTTGGGTTTTTTGTTTTATCTATCCTTTACTCTAACTAAGATGGCTGCTACTATGACAAAATTTGCAGTATCATAGATAGTTGGAATATGCTTTCCACATGCGGCATCATAAGCAGTATAATAATTGGAATAAGCGTCAGACAAGTAATCAGGATTGGCCCTACCATTAGGCAGAGTGTAGCACCACCACCTCAGGCAACAGAAGGTGGGGGCAGCAATCCATGGCTATTCCCCCCGAGTCCCCCAACCATTCTCTCCTGTTGCGTCAGGTACAGTGGAGAACATTATCCCATCATCACCAGTGTTGAATAAAACTCATTTCCCATTCCAGTCAGCTGGTGCCCATGGAATGTGGATGCCATCTTGTCCACTGCTTTCAGCAGCAAAATATCTTGCACTAGCCCTATAAATTCCATCTCTATCAAAACAATGAACTCACTGTACAGCTGTCTTTTTAGACTACAAGTCCCTCAGGTGAGGAGGGGGAATTGGCAAAAATTGCTTTCCTTCTCTTACATTAGTGGACATGTCTGTTGGATCAAAATCCATTAACGTAAGAGCATAAGAAGAGCCTGCTGGATCAGACCAGTGTAGTGTAGTGTAGTGGTTAGAGTGTTGGACTAGGGCCTGGGAGACCAGGGTTCAAATACCTGCTCAGCCATGAATCACTGGGCAACCTTGGGCCAGTCTCAGCCTATTCTACCTCACAGGGCTGTTGTGAGCATAAAATGGGGGGGGGGGAGCCATGTATACCACCTTGAATTCCTTGAAAAAAAGGTGTGTTATAAGTGTGATAATTAATTACATAATTAGTCTACCATAATGTTCTCACAATGGCCAACCCAATGCCTAGGGGACGCTCACAAGCAGAGTGCTCTCCCTATCAGAAATTCCCATCAACTGGTATCCAGAGGCATACTGCCTTGACAGTGAAGAGAGCCCACCCCCCACCCCCACCCCAGCCATGAGACAGTAGGCTTCTCCAGATGGATGGAAGGGGGGTTGTTGTTTTTGTCCTTGCTTTTATAATGTATTTTGTCTTTTTATGTTGCATTTTTTTGCTGTGAACCACTCAGAGATCAACAGATAAAGGGTGGCATACAAATTTAATAAATAGCAAAATAGTTCTTATGGAACCTTCCTGCTTTGCTTGTACAAGGCCTTGCAGAAGTTGGGCTATATTTGGGTATTTATTGAGCATTCAATTTGATTTGCTACATGACAATAAATATTCATCCTGATTTGCTAGTGGGGTGTTTATATATCTTCCCATTAATCATTTGTACCTCCCGCACTTTTCAATGCATTCCCCCATCACTTTCCAAACCACAAAAAGTCAATAAAAAGAGGGGGTGGATTTGTTGTGCTGGGGTGACAAACAAATTTAAAGTAGGATTTAATATTAAAAGTATCTCACAAAGAAGAGCCCATTTTTAAATCATGTTAGATGTGTTGACTTGTTAATCGGCAGGATGGGGCGGGGGTACTACACTGGTTTGGATTAGTTTGTTCTGATTGTATGCCTCCCGCACATCCCATTAATGTAAGATAGCTTAGTGAGAAAAGCACTTGAAACTAACCCACAAAGCCTCTGTCTATTCATTCAATTTATGATCCTTAAAGGTGGGAAATCCTGCCATGAAGAATATGTTTATCACAATTTACAATCTTTGTCTAGACGAGCTCACAGGAACTGAGCCACGATCAAAAGTAAATCTTAACAGCTGAAATGGGAAGTTAGTGTGAAGAAACTAACTGTGTCAACACTTCCAGAGACACAGAGAATTCTCTGGGTAGTGCTGTTATGTTTCCCCCATTAGAATCAATAAGGGCTGTGCAACAACCACTCTCATGTTCTCGCTTGAGACATGCATCATTATACACTTCTGAATTTATCTTCTATGTTCAGGGAGGTAATCCCTTCAGGAATATGACAACAGCTGGATGGAAATGAGTGAGTGAAAATAGATGTTTCCAGGCCATGGCAGAGCTTTTAAGTATCTCTAGGATCGCCTCTCTCCCTGAGGCCCTTCTTCATGTGCAAGATGTCTAGAGGGTGACAACATGAGAACAGACCTTTTCAGTGGTGGGCCCTAGCTTGTGGTATGTTCTCTGCAGGGCGGCGCACTTGGCACCATCTTTATCTGTTTTTAGGCGCTTCTTTTTCTTTGCCCAGGCTTCTGCCCCTGAATTTGAAGGGTGACAACTGGTGCTGTAATCATAACCCTCTCTTTCACTGCCAGCTAGGCAGTTATGGAAAGGGAAAGTAAGAACAAGGGAAAGAAAAATGGCAGCATGGGGACAAAATGGAAGTGAGCAGGCAGCAGTCCTGTAGTTCTCTTCCACAGCATCTAGCCATTTCAACTGGCCTTGTACAAAAAAAAATGTTGGGAGGAGCTTTGCTTCTCAAAATATAATATATGTATGCAACTCCACAGCTGCACACATAAAGGCATAAGTTAACCAAGGTGTGGCTGTGTGTGCGCTCGAATTTCTCTTTGAAGTTGTATATATGGTTGTGGGTTCTTCAGGAAGGCTAGTGTCTCAATAAAACAGAAAGCTGGCCATGGAAAAGAGAAAAGTGATTGAGCCTGGGATGTGGCAGAGAAACCTTTTTGGGAATTATAGCTATTATAGTGATTTTGAATAAGTGTGTTCACAAATTGTATTCCTGTTTAGAAAGGCAAGTAAATCATCAGTTGAGCTGAAGTAGAGCCATGCAATCATTCTTATCACAGAAGGCCAGAAAAATAAAATAAAAAAGCCAGCTATCTCCTTAACATAATAACGTATGTTTTCAATAGTGTATATTTTCCTATTATCATCATTTTGTCAGTAATGGAGAAGATTGGTAAGTGCTCTGGAAAACACAAAACAAGTTCCAAACATGATGTGCTGGCAAATAAGCCCTTAAGATGAGGATAAAAACAACAGTACCTACAAAGTTTATTATGACCAGTTACATTCTTCCAGGGTTTTATGCTGCCCCGTGGTCATCATGTTTGCAAAATAGGATAATTCAGTGTTTGTGTCCCATAAACAACCACCACCAGAAGTTACTCTCCTAATGCAGGGGGAAGCAGGGTTCTAGCATGAGAAGGAAATGGGCTCAGGTGGGAAGTGTTATGTATGGAACAAAGGTGATACTTCAACAGGTCCACCTTTGCAAAATCCAAAGTACCAGTAGCACTGGCACCAATCAACAGTCCTACATGATAAGGTGTTAGAATGGGGATGCTGCAGCTGGCATGTGACCAACGAGAATGGATCTATCAAACTGACCTGGCACAGAAGGTTGCTCTGGGTATGCTTTAAAACACACACACACACACACACACACACACACACATTTTTAATACACATTACAGCTTCACATATCTTTAGAGCTAGTTCACCAAGTAACTGCCTATCAAATGTTGGAAGAAAAACGAGGACAACAGCTGTTCTGGATAAAGCATTGGAAGAAGGCATGGGCTGGTATTTTCACATAATGAGAGATTGCTGCAGGTGATTCTAATATGACAGGGGTGCAGAGCCTGTGGCCCTCCGAGTATAGTTACCCTCTATATGTGGACAACCAAAATTATTAAGAGGCTGAAGCAGCTCCCCTTTGAGGAACAGTTAAATGTGGGGCTCTTTAGTTTAGAAAACAGACAACTAAGGGAGAATGTGATTGACGTGTGTAAGATTTTGCATGGCGTGGAGAAAGTGAATAGGGGGAGTTTTTCACCCTCTCATAATTCTAGAATCTGGGACCATACAATGAAGCTGAATGTTGGAAGATTCAGGAGCGGTGAAATAAAGTACCTATTCATGCAGCACATAGTTGAACTATGGAATTCACTATCACAAATTGAGCTATAACGATTGCGTTTTCATCCTAATTATGGGTGATATTTAGCTAAATTATACACAGTAGACCTACTGAAATCAAAAGACACCCATTGATTTAAGTGGGTTTACTCTCAGGATGACTAACACTGGATAAGACCAGATAATAAAGTGTTTTGTTTATTTCCTATGGAAAGAGTAAATTTTGTGCCATAAAGAAATCCTTTGACATTCACTGACAGAGCTGAAGCAATACATTCTTTCTGAAATACCATTACATAACTAATAATGTGATCCCAGCAGTCAAGTTTGGGCTGCTTAATTTGTTTCCATGGAGTAAGACTGTAATTCTGAGACACTGAAAAATTTTCTCTTTGTGATATATATTGCCTTTATTTTTCAGGGTGTTTTGTATATTATTTGTTGTCCAAGTATATTATTTGTTGTTCTAAGGAAAAGAATCCTAAATTAAGCTTCATTTGTTATCCAAATGATGCAGTTGATACTTAGGTCCGATTTTCAGCATGTGTCAAAGCGGTTAACCTACCTTCTCATTGAAAGTCTGCTGTTCAACAAGATCACAACCTATTGGGGCTGGATGAGGAAAATCATTGTGGTTTGCAATCCAAATCCCCTATTCTCATTGTAAGTTCTGTTGCTGATTACAGTCTCCATCAACAATGCACAACCTGCTTACTCTGAAGCAATCTATTATGGACTGCAGTGCAAGTTTCTACCCTGGGAAACACCAGTGGGTGACCTTTTTAATTTTTTTGTCTCTTTGATAAGCAAGCTACATTCACCATCTTCACTAATTATGCCTTCCAGGATTTTCATCAGCAGAGTATTAGTCATTGCTCGTAATGTAAGAAGCACAATGACATGTCATATACAATGTTATTTCATCTGTTATTATATTTTGCATGGAAGCAGGTTACATTCCGTTGCTGTTTTTTAAATCTCATGTGCACTCAAGATCAAGCCTGTAAGGATAAGTTCAGTGACATCATTGACACTTTTTCAGTTTTATATTGGTGTAAAGGAAGGCGGAATATTCTCCTCCAGTGCGTTTCAATTCCAAACTGTCAGTTTAAAATGTACTGTGATGTCCTATTAGATTGGGAGGTTGTGGAAGGACAGTGTGCATTGAATGCTGGCATTTTTCATAATTATGTTGCCTGCAGGGTTACCACCTGTCCTAATTTGATCTGATTAAGGTGAAATGCAAAATTGTCCTCATTTTGCAGAAGAGGGAAAGAGTGCCAGGTTCTATCACAGAGCACAGAGGAGGAGAGGATGTGATTACGGATATTGGCGGTGAGGGCGAGAAAAGGAAATGTATGTTGTCAGTTAAGCAGGAGATCAGATGCATGAAAATAAGGCTGGTCATCTATAGGGCATTGCTTTGATTTTGAAAGGAGCAATCCATTGTCTCTTGTCCAAATATTTAATTAATTGTGTGCATAATATCAATGTTCTATTTTTTGTTTTGTTTTGGGGTTTTTTAAAATAAGTCTCTCTTGGCTGAATGTGTGTTTGTGAGCTATTTATTTGTAGCCTAGAATCATTTAAGTCTGAGGCATTTGTGTAGCAGTCTAAATATTTGTTCTAACTCCCATTGAAAGGCTAATGCTGGATTCACAAATGTGACTCAAAAGAACTGCACATGATGAAGTGTACTCCTTAGCTCCTTTTAATACGTATCTTAGCAAAATAAGTGGAACATAGCTGCTAATGCAGATAAACAAAGGGGGGCAACAGTCATGAGTTGCCGGTCTCTGCAGCCACAGCAGGCGCTGTGATTCTCCAGTGGTTTGTCTTCACCCCTGGGGGCACACTCCATTGTCTCTCAAGACAGACAGAGGCCAACAACAAGGCAGCCGCCTTCTACTGAGTCAGAAGATTTGGTCTATCTAGCCTGGTATCATCTACAGTGACTCTCCCATGGTTTCAGGCAAGGGACTCTCCCAGCTTCACCTGGAGATGCCAGAGGTTGAATATAGGGCTTTCTGCACACATAGGCTCTAGCAATGAGCTATAGCCCTTCCTCAAAATGAAGTAGCAACTGTGAACATTGCTGCTTTTGGATCACTGAAAATCACTTATCATTATGTTCCATAGTAAACGTGTGTTTTGAGTTTTGGCTAAGGAGTTTGGATCTAGGACCCAAAGCAACCTCAAAACCTACTTTAGAGTTCTGGAGCTTATTCCTGCTGTTTGCCACTTCCTGCCAACAATAATGTTTCTGGTGATAGTAAGCTAATAGAGCTCACAAATGTTTTGATTTTCCAGTTGAAAACAGAGTTTGGAGAGGTGATTAAATATTTTTCATCTCCAAATCACTTTAACCTGAGGCCAGACATTATTTTTCTATAGGCTATTTGGTTAAAAAGTATCCTACATCAGTTTCATTGCTCTTTCAAAAACGACTGTCCTTTTTGCCTTTTACCTGTTCATTCTAGCAGTCATTGTAACCTCCAGTAAGTTGGAAACAGAATTCTTAGTCAGCTGTTTTTGCTCCATGATGACTTTTATTCAGCTACAGTTGGTTGGTTGTTTGGTTTTTTTAGAAGACAACTTCCCTTCTTAGGATTGTTCTTCACCACATGCTGAAAACTCCTGACCTCGCTCTTGCTTTCTGAAAAGGACCGATAATCATCAAACACCAGTGCCAGCATGAAGGTAGAAATCCAAGAGCAGAGCTTGCTTTGGAAATTCCAACTACGTTTTGAATAAAAGATGAAGAAGAAAAACCTTTTCATGAACTGGGTTGATTGTGCTAAATATCTAGTATGCCAACCGTGCAAAAAGCCTTTCACCCTTATTCATGCCATGAGGTTTCCACTGCAATATTTATGGACACAGTGCCAATAAAGAGAGGATATGGACTAGAGGAAGATGGTTACAGATACTCTTGTAGTTTAAAAAATATAATAAAATCCTGTTTGATATTACTTTGTTTTCTAAGTCTGTTGTGCATTCAGCCACAAGATGCAAACAGCAATGTTCAACCAGATTTAGTAAATATAAATTACATGGCTTGTAGAACCCAAGACTGTGATTTCTGTAGTGAAGGAGAAGTATTCCTATCAGAGAAAGGTGAGGAGCTGTCCAGCAGTGTCAACAGTCAGAGAGCAGAATGCTGAGCAGTGGTCCAGAAGTCGCCTGCACTAACAGAAGCTCTATGGTGGCTTCCAGGCAGCAAAGGAGGGCTAAAGTCAAATGTAGCCAATGTGGTACTCCCCAGATGTTGTTAGACTACATTTCCCATCAACCACAATCAACATGTCCAATGATGGAAGTTGTAGTCCAACGAAATCTAATAGTTTCACAGGTCCTATCCATTAGCACGGGTGGGAAACCTCAGGCCCAGTGACTAAGGTGGCCCTCCAGAATTCTCTGTCTAGCTCTTAGGACAGGCATAGGCAAACTCGGCCCTCCAGATGTTTTGGGGCTACCACTCCCATCATCCCTGACCACTGGTCCTGTTAGCTAGGGATGATGGGAGTTGCAGTCCCAAAACATCTGAAGGGCCAAGTTTGCCTATGCCTGTCTTAGGACCTTCCCTAGGTCAAACCCATCACCAGCTCTGCTCTGTACCCTCCTTGGGTGCTTGAATCTGGCTGGAATGTGTCCTTAAAATGTGGCCATGCCTCTTGCTTGGAGGATGGAGAGATACAACATGTGTGATTGTAGAAACCGCTGACTTTGGTGTGGCCGTAACGTAGCCTACTCTACAAAGGCCAGAGTTGTGTTTACTCTTGTGTGCACTTTTATCTCTGTCCCTACCCACTTAACCACCCCTGGGATGTGGATCCTGGAAAGGTGCTCACAAGGAATATGGCCCTCGGGTTGAAAAGTCCCCACTGCCACATTAGGAAGTGATCATAGTATTACAAAGATTGAAGGCAACAATAAGTCAGGGTAACTTTTGAGGAATAAGTACTCCATCATTAGTTTCCCTTCCTCTAGGGTCAGAGTATGCTCCCATTTGCTTGAATACCACTTGTTCTCAGGACCTTCTGAGTCATGAATCAAGGTTTTCAGTGCTTTTCTATTATATGTCAGCCTTCTCAACAGAGCAATCTCCCCCATTTTCTTCAGCCATTCTACTGCTGCTGCAGGGTAGGTTGGGAGTTTCCATACAAAGTTTTGCTGTTGTCAGTATGGTCACATTTCCTGTATTATATTCAGAATTGTGGTCCAAAATTATTTTATTTTCATATGCATAAAATCTGCCTTTGGGTTGTTGTTGTTGTTGTTGGTTGGTTGGTTGTTTTGCATCTCCAGCACTGCATGTCTTGTCTATAATTTTTTCAGTTAGGTACCAATGAAATATGATCTTTATCTGTTTCTTTCTTTTAGATCAGCACTTAATAATGCTGCTGGGATGTTCTCAAACATCCAGTCCCATTCAGCTTGTGAGATGGTTAAATTAAAATTTGTTATATCCTGTTTCCATAGATTTCTAAGCACAAAAAGGTGGGGTTTTCTCAAACATATAATCATGAATTGGCCAAGATTTTCAAAAGTGAGATACATGTTGTTTCTCATTGCCTTGCCTTTTTCAGAAGCTCAGTCTATTAAATCCACAAATAATTCACCACATTTTACTCCAAAATTAGACATCAGTCCCACAACTTGAGAAAAGGAGTATCATGGTAGCTTCATACTTTATGGTCCCCAACGTGTCTACATGGGTGCTTAAAAACATCATCTACACTTTACTATACTACTTAGTTGTGGGAAGCACTATTCAAAACACCACTGTATGTGCAGTAACCAGGTTTAGCATGTAAAGTGACAAGTGGCCCCTAGTAGCTAATCTAAAAATCTTGCACTACCAATCTTACTAGACAGGCTTGGAATTGGTTTTGGAAACATCTCAGCCCTGAGCTTATTTGGATAGTCTATCATACAGCAGAGTTTTAAAATATCAATTAAATTGTCAAAAGTAACAGCTCCTGGCACCATAAAATTCCTTTAATTTGGCCAAAACTGAGATTACAATAAAGCCCTGTGCTTTGAATACGTGTATAGATTTTTTTAAAAAAAATCTCTCTAGAATGCAGAATTTTTTCCCCTGCTGCTATTTTCTGCCATAAAGATTAGCCAGGAAGTATGTTTGAAGCAAATAGCTATAGCGGTTCATTTACTTTGAGTAATTTAGCTTTAAAGCATGCATTAAAATGAAAAGCGCTTCTGCTTGCGGAGGCCAGAGTTGCAGATAATCAGTCCAGCAGAATTTTCCCCATTGCAGCTGACACACTGTGTACATTGCCAGTAATGCATTTCATGTCATTTGTTTTATCTATTCCAGTCTCTTGCGAGGCTCTCTTGGCAGTTCCTGTGCAAGCACATTAGATGTGTGCACAAATTGCACTCCTTTTGCTTGTGATGTGTAAGCTGTGAAGAGACAGGACAGTTAAAATCAAGTTGCCACAAATCTTTCCTAAGAGACTTTTAGGTTGGCCTCCTAGAAAGTGGAGAGTCAGCGTAGACCAGTAGCTTCCGAGACACGAGCCCTGCTGGATCAAACCAAAGGACCTTCCAGCCCAGCATTGTGTACTCACACATTCTCTTTTCAGATGCCTTTGGGAAACTGACAAGCAGGACCTGAGCTTTGAGTTGCAGATTTGAGCCTAGGATTTAAAAAAAAAAAAAATGCATCATGGGAACACTGGGAGGCTTTGGGTAAGTCTCAAAATACCCATCAACACAATGGGCATGATATAGACTTACTCCACAGGAATAATGTTCATGGAAGGGAACCCACAAGGACTCCAAAACTCTTTGAATTACTTAAATGCTGTCAAAATTATGAGAACAATTTGCTTATTAGAATAACCCTGTGCACGTTTACTAAAAAGTAAGTTTCATGGTGTCCAATGAGCCTTATTCCCTAGGTTTGCTTATGATTTCAGTCTGAAGGCTTTGTGCATTAATACACACAGTGGGATAGAAGCTGCTTCTGTTTAGTGCAATACTGTGCCATGGAAAGACTTGCATGCCTTGTATATGACTTGTATATTTTGGGGACTACAACTCCCATCATCACTAGCTAAGAGAACCAGTGGTCAGGGATGATGAGAAATGGAGTCCCAAAACAGCAGGAGGGCCAAGTTTGGCCATCACTGGGATAACACAATGAAGATACCACCCATATCACTGCATGTATATCCAATGGCACAGCTTTGGATGCGGGGATGGTTTTGCTGTTCCGTTCAGTGCTGCGACTCCCTGGGAAGTGTTAGAATTGTTCCTTTAAATGTGAAAGACAAAGCTCTAGGAGAAGGAAATGCACCTGAATGCAAACTCTTTGAATTCAGCTGTTCAGGCACTTCTGTTTCCGTCTTGGTTGGCTCCTGTTTTCTGCTTGAGAGACACTCCTAGCGTAGCTGGAATGTGCTGTTAGGAAAACAGAAAACTGACTTGCACTGAGTCAGAGTCAATAGTCTGTCTCGCTCAGTACCATTTTCTCTGAATGGCAATGACTCTTCTGGCTCTTTCAAACCTGGGTTTCTCCTAGTTCAACCTGGAGATACCAAGGGTGGGATTCAACTAATGAGTCCCATCATCAGAAGTCTGTGTAAGGACTTCTGATTGTGCAACAAGGCTTCCCCACTTCCTCCCCTCATGCCCCTTCCAAAATTGGCTAGGGGGGCAGTGGTCAGAGAACCTTCCTAACAGCACACAGGGGCATGAGGGAAGGGTTGTTCTGTCTGGCAAGCAGAAATGCTTTTCCTGATGGAACAATCAGTACAGCATTGAATTCCTCCCCTTGTATTGAATTTACGTACTCCCTTAAACATTTCTAGACCTCATTTTATAGACAAAGGCATCACTTTGGGGCTTAGTTCACACAATGCAATATCATAAAAAATAGCACTATCGTTGTCTTTCTGCTGTCCATCAGCAATAAGGTTTCTATCTATGTGTGAGCTGATCCCTTCAGCCAACTTCTTGTTTTTCACGTGGTGGAAGCAAGACGGTTGCTACAAACCTCAAAGCATTTAATTAACTCTCGTACAATGAAGTCTCTATCTTTAGGCATCACTGTCTGACACTGCCTGACACCTCAAGAGTAATTAGAGTGTCATGGAGGTACAATTCTTCTGCACTGGATCGGACTCAAGAACGATAAAGGTCTTTCATTTACATCAGTATTCTAATTAGTTTCAACAGTTTAGAGATCTGAAAATGACTGGAGGATTGAATCAGTATTTATTAGGCTATTGTGATGTCAACGCAATATTTCCAGCTTTGTTTCCATTGCAAATCATTATTTCTATGCTTTATATAAATCATCTCAGTTCATTTCTGTGTAAATCCCAAAGCTGGTATCTCTTAAAATTAAAAAAAGAGGAATCAACCAGTATTGGGTTCGGTTGTTTTTAGAATCTGCAATTTCACTAATTCTGGGATTTCTTGCTAGTCGGGGGAGGGGGGGGCTACTAAACAGCCATGAATTTCTTTTTTATCCTGATCAGCATGAAAGGATGTATTACTATGTAAATTCCTATATTGTTATGGTGATAATATAATGATGGCATTAATGCATGGGAAAGTATATATTTTATCTTAAAGGAAAATATATTATTTAGATGGAATAAAGGATCCAGAAAAACAAAAGTCCATTTGGTTTCACTCTATGATTTGTTAGTCATCTGCACAGCCTGCTATTTTCATTCATTATATGTACAGTAAGTACCTGTGGGTGTAACTATACATGAGAGATAAAGAGTTTTTAACAGTCCTTCCCTCATCCCAGAGAATTGCTGAAACAGTAGGGCTTTAACAGCACTTATGACTGCATAGATTTCTGCCAAGGTTGTGGGACTTTTAGAGACTTTTGGTTTTTGGATTCTGGAGCCAGGGTCAGAGTATCCTTGGTCATGTCACTGCTAGACACACCTAATGGCTTCATAGCCCATTGAAAAACATGTTATAAAAAATCAAGGGCAAAACACGGAGTTAATAGTCCCTGTAAAACTACAGGAATTGTTTTGGTTCTCTTTTAGATGTTGTAACAGTCTACAAAACCTTGCATAAGTTATTTCACTAATGAAAATCTAGGTAGAATTCATCTTGTTGGGATCATATCACCTGCAGTGGAGAAAAAATAAAGCTTTTTACTGATGTTTTCTAGTCTCTTGATCTACCTAATCTGAGATCTTACCCACACTTAGCTTTTGCCCTGTTCTTTTCAGGCACAGGTCCATGCTTAAAAGCTTTGTGTCCGAGCATTGTTGACTTTTTGCCCTGGAGTTTTCCCCACGAAAACTCACTCTTTAGCACTCAATTGGAGCAAACGTCAGTTTAGGTTACCCATGGATTGCCGTTTGCAGCAATTGAGCTTTAGATATCCTGTTTTCTAGATAAAGCTCTAGAAAGAGTGGAGGAAGCGTAAGTGTGGATAACACAATTGTTTAGCTACTATTTAAACGATTAGCTACTATTTACTATTACACTTATCCACTTCTTTCCCCTTTCTCATTTCCTTTGGTTCCACCAAGTTTTCTTTTTATTGAATATGTATATTTGAGTATTTTCCTTTCTAGCTCAGGCTCCTTTTGTAAAGTTATACTTTACAGGGAGAATACAAGAGAGAGTTGCTATATTGAGGCTATGAGAGACAGACAGAGAGAGAGAGTAATTTATGTGAAAGACTGGTAATTAACCATTAGTGCAGTCCATGCAAAATGGATGTGAGTGCTGGGGCTGCAGATTTTCCCTCTTAAACTTTGGCATTCATGGTTCATCATGAAACAAAAGGGTTTTTATTTAACCTTTAGTTGGTATAACATTGAACCTCTTGCCCTACTCTTTCCTAGCAGAGATACGTGCTTTAACGCTCCATGTTTGAATGTTTTGTTGTTTTGTCCCAAGCTTTCCCTGTGAAAACTTGCTCTTAAAAGCTGAATTGGAACAAAGGTCAATTTGGGTTTTCTGCAGATTAATATTTGCTTGGATTGAGCTTTAAAGAGCAAATTTTCATGGGAAAAGCTGGGCAGGAGGTAAGGGTACTTGAAAACAGAACTTTAAACGTAGACTGTGCCTAGGAAAAGCAGAGTATTTCATGACAATGTGTTCTTCTTTTAACTTTCCAGAGTGGTTACATCTTTAGCACTTCCTTCAAAATTTATAATCTGAGAGTAAACCATTCCCCCAAATCCTGAAGAGCTATCACTCTATATAAATAGGTCACTCTTGATTTTTTCGGGAAAGAAATGAATTATGTTTGTGTGTGTGTGTAGATAATATATTGTTGGACACTGGTTATGAGTGCCCATGGCACTGATGGCACCATTCCCTGCCCTGCCCTGCCCTTCAGGCCCCCAGATGCTTTTCAGTAGTGGGGCACTTTTTAAGGGGAGCCAAGCTCAGCACTCATCCATGGCGGCCCCCTACCATTATTAGTCAGTCAAAATGTAGTGCCCTGGGCATTGCACTTTGGGTTGTGAGATGGGGTGTGGCCACAATAGATGGGAGTCAAGCTTAGCCCCCATTTAACAGTGCTGCTGCCTGTTAACTGCTGACATGTGCTTGGTGATGCTATGGAGGGCAGTGAGTGGCACCACCATTGCCAAAGCAGCAGCAGGAGCAGAGAATGCATGCCACGCCATACTGCAGCCACCACAAGGTGGGCCCTGGTTGGGTTGGGACCATGCCACGGGCCTCCAAGTGTGGCGCTGCCCCTACGAATACACGTGGTCTTTCCACAAGCAGCAGCCCCATGAGATGAAAAAGGGTGTTTCCAGGGGTTGCCAAACGCCATCCCCATTCACCCAACTCTAGCAGATGTGAATAAAAAGAAAACAAATGAATTTTCTTATTAAAGATAAGCCCTCATTGGTAGTAACAAGCTTAACCATCTCAAAGCTCCCATAAGGTTTATACCTGAGTCCCTCTCATTCATAAGCCGCGTTGCTGGTTGTTGTTGTTGTTAAAAAAGATAATACCCTACAGAAAGTTTTCCCTTGCTAATCTCTTGCTTTCTCATCATACCACGGAGAGAAGGCCAGACTATAAAGATGAAGACTACAATCCTTCAAAGCATTCCTAGCAAGTTCTGAAATATGGTATAGCAGGATTGTCGGCTAATACTGTATATCTACTCCAGTTTTCAATAACATTTTACGATGCTACTTAAGCTGGGTATCCATCTCTGATGCTACATCTCTGTGTCTCCTCGCAGTATATCACACTCCCAGAGCCCATGAAAATAAGTTCTAAGCTGTATTTCTCTCTGTTCTTTTACTGCAGCTGGCTGTCCAGATTCCTTGATTAAAGAGCTGCATCACTTCAGAATTCTGGGCGAGGAGCAGGTGAGTTAACATCTGAAAGGCAGCGTCATGGTGTCATGAAAGATAGACGCTAATGAGACAGCTTCGTCTCTCTCTGGGGAAGCACCATGTGTCTCATGACCCTCTCTGCGCCCTGAAATTGGAACGGGGCACACGCAAACACACACACACACACACACACACACACAGTATATATGTTTGTGTGTAAGAGGCTTTTTTCATTCTATCCATCAGCCTTGACAGGTTATTAATTGGTACATCTGCTATCTGCCACAGTTTTTCAACTCTGGGCTGCTGCAGTAAACAGGCAGTGTAAAATGGCAGACAGACAAACAGGGGAATGAGGTCTGCTTAAACTGAAGACATATTCTTGCTTGGTGTGATCTCCTTATGCTTGGTTTAGGATTGTATTTCTGCCGTTTTTGAAAATCTGGTTATCTGCCCTCACTATAGGTTAGCTTTCAGGCTGTGTCACAGCAAAGGCTGATTAAGTGAGATACTGTACCCTTTGAATGCCTTTATAAAATCAGTCCACATTTGGAAGGAACTGAACTGCTTTTTTCAGGATTGGGCTTGCAGAATGCATGCCCACCTTAAATTTATGATTGAGAATAGCATCTATGCATTGAGAGAGAGATTTGGGGAGAGATGTTAGGAAATCTAACTGATCCCTTTGTCTTCCTTTTGCAGAATGGCTGCAAAACATCTGGTTGCCTCAAGGGGTTTTAAAACCTGGACAGAGAGGCCTAAATTGTATCCACTCACATCCACCTTTTAACATGTGTTCCCCACAAAAGACTTAGCCAAAACTAAATCACATACTCTTTGCTTTATAAAGAAGTAAAATATTTTACACCCAATACACCAGGGCTCACAAAAATGGGGCATTAAACAGGCATCCATCCAGTTGGCAGAAAGATTCAAAAGGAGGTTCCAAAAATAGTTTTCAAGAAAAAAAACCTCATGAACAGGTACTCTCCAATTAATAGCAAACCCCGGGGGGGGGGGCGGAGTAACAGCCATCCTTAACTGTCCTGCCTGACACACAATAGCTGTGTGTCCTTTGTCAGGAACCAAACATGAAGGAAAACAGGTTGTGTGTATCTCCTAGTTCGGAAGATCTACAAGGTGGTGTTTTGGGAGCAGGAAGCCAGTGGTAGCCCCTGCTCTTGAATCTACATTCTTCCAAAAGAAAGAAAGTGGACTAACCTGGGAGAGAACAAAGCTTGCAACGTGCTTCTAAGTTCTTCCCAAGTGAATGAGTTCATAACCAAGGGACTTGCTGAAGGTGCTTGCTCAGCTGAACCCTTGCATGCATGCAAAAGGTGAGGCAGAAACTATCCCACACGATGATAATGATTTCTTGGATGAGTTATTTGGTCACTGAACATTATTAGTATCAGAGTACATGCTATTTCATCTGGCCCCTGGGCTTCCTTCCAACCACCAGCTGTTCAGTGGAGAGCAGTTGTTAGGAGAAGGGACTTTCATGTTGTGCATAGTTGTACCTCTTTCCTCTGCAGGTATACCTGATAAAAGAAGAATAAAGCATGTGGGGGAAAGGTCTCAGCCCAGAGGTAGATGTGTTTTTGCAAATATGCAAAAAGTAGTCATTTGTTTTGCGATTGCATGCTTGCAAGCTTCAGCATGCAATTGCATTTTGAAGTTTGAGGCCTTAAACAGCTTTAAGGCAGGACTCAAAGTTCAACTGTGAATTGACCTTATTTGTGTTATTCTGCTAGGATTACTGAGCTACGTTTGCCTTTTGGACAGTCAGCGCAAATAAGGGATGTTGGAGAGCCCAACTTTTTTGTGAAAGTCTATGGAGAAAATGGAAAGTGAAGTTGTGTGGTATTATGAGGAATGAAATATGTGCTTCAATTTTCAGGAGTGTGTGTGTGTTTGTGTGTGTTAGAGGGTGGGAAGGAAAGAAGGAGGGAGGGAGGGAGGGAGGGAGGGAGAGAGAGAGAGAGAGAGAGAGAGAGAGAGATGCCCCATCCACTACTAGGTGACTCACAGCAGCTTTTCAGAGGGATAATGTAGCTCTTGGCTCAAAAAAGGTTCACTACTCCTGAGAGTTTTCTTTCATTATGGGCATGGGGGTCCTTATTATCATCTAGATTACATCTTGAAGTAATTTGGGACAGTGACACCATGTTTTTGGAGAAGAGCAATAAATGTGTTTTCCTTGCCTTTGAGATATGCCATTCTTTTTAAGATGTGCTGTTTCTGATATCCAAACTCCTTTTCCATTCTTTTTCCTTCCTTTATCTGGTTCCTTTGAGTGGACTTAATGACTTTGGATCTCCTTTTTGTGAACAATAAAGGCAGAATATATTCTCAAAGCTTTGTGCAGATATGATTTAAATATTCTTAGTGAGTTGTATAAATTAAAAATGTAGCAAATGTTCCCATGACCCTTTTAAGCAAAATTATCTTTTTATTCCAATTTGCTCCAGTTATGTTTACAGTGAGTAAAAGCCTGTCCCACTTAACTTATTTTACAAAAGAGTAGTTTTCAACATTGAGGCTGCAATTCAACACACACTTTCATGGTGGTAAATCCAATTGATCTGTATGGGGCATACTTTAGATATTGCACTGCCAGTGATTCAGCTGGACCAACAAAATATGCAGAAACCAATTTCTTAAATATATCTTTCACTCTTTAAGAGAGGGTTTTTGAAAGTTCAAGCTTATAAATGAAGACCTTTCAGGAATCCTTGCAGGTGTGTGAGCTTTATGGTATTTTGGATTTTGAGCTTTTCCACCTATTTGTAGTGTAGGGAAAGTGAAAGTGGTTCAACAGATATGACTGTGTTGCTTCCGTTTTGTAAATATCTTGCTTCTAGTTACTTGAATGTATAGGGAGTAGGATCTAGAGATATTTTCCAGTTTTTCCCCTTCTTTCCAATTTGGGAATTATGGGCACTTCAGTCTACACCTCCCTGCTTTATTTAAATCCTGATCTGCACATGCAGCATAATAAGTTGGAAATAATGTGGTTGTATCTAGAGGTGGTGAAATGGAATGTACTTGTACTATTTTCAACTGCAGGTGGGTGAGTGTGCCACAATTTTACAAGCTCCCTTGCATTAAAACAAAAACACAACTCCTTCAAGTACAAGATAAACACAACAAATAATGAGATGGGATGGAATCCTCCTCCTGATATTTTTTCAGTTGCAGAATTCATTTATTTTTATTTTTATAATGTGGGAATTCCAAAATGCCATCCTCCCTTTCAAGGAGCATCTCTACGCCCATTGTTCAGCTCGGATACTGAGATCTAGCACTGAGGGCCTTCTGGCGGTTCCCTCACTGCGAGAAGTGAGGGTACAGGGAACCAGGCAGAGGGCCTTCTCAGTAGTAGCACCTGCCCTGTCTTACTTTTAAAATACATCTGAAGGCAGCCCTGTTTAGGGATTTTTTTAATGTTTAATGCTGTGTTGTGTTTTTAATATTTGGCTGGGAGCCGCCCAGAGTGGCTAGGGAAACCCAGGCAGATGGGAGGGGTATAAAAAAGTTGTTGTTGTTGTTGTTGTTATATAAGGCTGTCGGAACCCAAGCAGATAGGGGCTGACCTGCCCGCCTCTTTTGGAGAACAACCTAAGAGGTACTAGATCAGGATGTATGTGTCTCTGTATAATTATGTTGCTAACAAAGCTGTACCAGAGTTACTGTGATGTGCCAATTGTAAATAATTTCCTGTCTCTGTTTTCAGCAGTTCTTATTTTTATTTGTAAGCCGCCTAGAATCCCACTGGAGGAAAAGGGGGGATGATGATAAACAAACAAACAAACAACTGCCATGCTGTGCATGCTTACATGGGACTGTTTATGAACATTCAGTCTCAAAAATTATCATTTAATGCCCTTGTAAGGCAAGGAGGTATGATTGAAAGCGTGAATTATTCAACCCATTTGAAAGTAGCTTATTTCACAACAGTACAGCTGTTTCTTATAGTGATACGCTGGTTCAGACAAGACTACATAATATTTTGGCGGGGGCGGGAGGAATTAAAAGGGAGCAAAATGAAAAAGAGGTACAGTGGTACCTCGGGTTAAGAACTTAATTTGTTCCGGAGGTCTGTTCTTAACCTGAAACTGTTCTTAACCTGAAGCACCACTTTAGCTAATGGGGCCTCCTGCTGCTGCCGCGCCGCCGGAGCACGATTTCTGTTCTCATCCTGAAGCAAAGTTCTTAACCCGAGGTACTATTTCTGGGTTAGCAGAGTCTGTAACCTGAAGCTTCTGTAACCTGAAGCGGCTGTAACCCGAGGTACCACTGTACCTTGAAAACATACTTCAGATTCAAAGGCAGGAGACAGCTTGGTCACTGGAGAGTAAAACATGTGAATGCATTTAGCAGGATCTTCTCTTTTCAGATGCGCCTATTTAGTTGCCTTGGGTAGTACAATTTTAAAAAAAAATAAATCTTGACAGTGCAATAATAGTTTAATGATTTGGCGTGATTTCTATACTGAGCCAGTAGAAAACGTCAAATTCCCTGACAAAATGCAACTTTCCCTCCAAATCAAACCCAGTAAATCAATTTTCTTGCTTATAACTTACAAAAGCAGAATTGATTATTTTTTAAAGTATTGTTTGTACATGAAAATTAAAAAAAACAAAACAGCAATGCCCTTTATATCACACTGGAAGCTTTTTACTTAAGGTGCAGAATGATAACAGAAATTTTGGCAGCTCTTTAGCTGCAGCATGTGTGGCGCAGACTTTCAGATGTGTTTGAGATAGACTTACACTATCTCCCCACCTTTAACCATACTCTTTCTGCTCTGTCAAAGCATGGGAGGCATTGCAGAGCTGGGGTAGCTGTGATTATCAGCCTTTCTGTTCAAGAGGAATAGCATGGCTGTGTTCTGATATAATTCTAAACTATGAGCTCCCTTTTCTGCTTTGCTGTGACCATAAAGAGGGAATCAGAAGCTTCTACTTTCACTTTAGATTAACTATAGTTTAGCATGTCATCTGAACCCCAAACTGTGGTTAGTTGAAATAAACCAGCTTCATAAACTATGGGTCAGAGCTGGGTAGTTTCATCTAACCATAGTTAAGATTAACCACAGTTTTTCAAGGTTTGGACTACATGTCCCAGTTTGCACAGCACAGTAAGCCAAACCTTGATTACACGTATTAGTAAACAGAGGAAAGAGATTCACAATGATCCTATGTTCAGACAACACACCTTGGCTTGGTTTCCATGCAGTGCCGCTGAGCTAAAAGAACTGAGAAGGAACACAGCATCAGGGAACTGTGGGAGCCTGCACATTTGTGTGTTTGCAGTAAGCCATGGTTTGACTTCTCATGTGTGAACAGAGCCTGCAGCAAGCAATGGTTCATCTAAGAAAGAAGCAAAAGCTTCTGGACTGCTACAGAAACTGCACAGCTAGCAGGAAAGAGGCAAAAAGGGATAGCTCTGAACTCCAAATCCTACTTGTGATGGGCTCAGAAACTCTTTACCACTCATATGCAGCAAGGTGGTTTTTAAGCCTCTGGTTAACTGGATAAATTAGTGGAAGGGATGTTCAAAATGTTTAAATGCTGATAAAGCAGCACATTTTTTTCTCTCCTTTGCAGTACAACCGTTACCAGTGCTATGGTGCAGAAGAGTGTGTTCTGCAGATGGGTGGCGTCCTATGTCCTACCCCAGGATGTGGAGCCGGTCTGCTTCCTGAACCAGAAGTCAGAAAGATAGTGTGTGAGCCAAGCAATGGAATGGGCTGTGGGGTAAGAAAAACTCCCAATAGTTTTATGACTATCAGTTAAGGTTGTGAAGTTAAGGAGGGGGGGGGGTATCTGAATTTCTCTGTCTCACTGGTGCCTCTGAGCTGCTCTTCGTGGCAGAATGAGCAGATCCCAATAAATAATAATAATAATTCACTGCTGCAGTGCAGAAATGACCACTTTGTCATGTAGAGTATGTCTGTCCCAGAATGCTTTGCTTTAATTGGTTTGTGAAGTTGCTGATCTAAGTAGTTACAGTGAAGAGTGGGGCTGTGCAAATGACAAGCCAAGAGCTTTGACTCTCTTTAAAACTCCCAGCAGTCAGCAAAACGGTAAAGGTTCTGGAGCCAAAGGATTTGTTATAAGCAGCACTCTATTTAAACAGGTCTGGGGAGGGGCAGGGTGCGAAAGAGTCAAGTAAGTAAAATGATGCCGTGTGTTTTGAGCAGATCGATGAAGAATAATGCAGATAACATGACAGTGCCAAATGAAAGCTCGTTTTAAATAAATGTTGTCCAAACCGAACAGAGAGATTGCCTCTGCCTCTTCCCTTGTTTCATTAGCAATAGCTCTGTCAAACAGCAGCACCCTCCATTCATCAAGTAAGAACAATGGGGCTATGCAGCAGACCCTTTAGATAGCTGCTTTTGGCTCTGGATCTCAGGAGTCACCAACATCTTAAACCTAACCCAAGCATTTAGAGGAGGAAGGTGATCCTGCCACTTCAGGATGGGTGGGGTTGCATTATTGAATACTCCTCAGCATCAGAGTCTCTGTTCATGGAAAACGAGCATGTCAAGGTTTTTATCATAAGCAAACATTTGTGTGTGTGGCATGTCACTTTTAAATGGTGGGAAATTCCAAACATGCTCATCTCATATTCCCTGCTTGGGAACAAGGTAAAGCTGAAGGAGACAAACCATGGCTTTGCTCTCCGCAGCAGAACTCTAGGAAAAGCGAAGCAGCCACAATCTCTCTGCTTTTGTGCTAAGCCACAGTTTGCCTTAGAGTTCAAACTGAGCCATTAGACGCAGGTGTTGTGTTCAGGGATAACAAACATATTCCTAATATAATGTTCTTTGTTGTAAGGGATGTATGATAGCCCTATTTAAGTGACCCCCCATTGTGTTACCCTTTACCCTTGTGGAGCTGCTGAATATATATTTAGGAAAATGATATTAGACAATGTGTATCCTCTATAAGGTTCATTTGGACTCAGATTTAGTTTTGAAAATATATATTTTGCATGCCGCATGCCTGAGAGTGATTTCCTGGCTTTGCTGTTGGCTAATCCTTTTTATTTTCACTCATAAAAACAATAATTTGATTTCCCAAGGGATTACCATTACGCATTGTTCTTCCGCCTTCATTGCTATTCATCAGACCAATCTTTCTCGCTTTCATAGCTGAGATGTAAAGCACTGATGTCTTTAACACGGGAAACCAGCAAGAAAATATGGAAGCTGTTACACTCTGTGCCACCTAGCCTGACTGCTGAAAAAGCTGGAGTAATCAGGGCTCATGAGAGCTCAATAAATAAAGCACCTTTGTCTTGTTTTGTACTAGACTAGCATATTGCTTGCTATATATCAAAAGGATGTTTACTGTTCAAAGGGGAAGAAGTTCCATTCCTGATAAGGTTAGGCCTGAGTATCAAGGAAGAATACATGGTCTGCCTATTACAAATGCTATTTTATCAGGTACATGTGTAGCTCACGCCCCTATCAGTATTCACAGTACTAATTTTAATTTGTTGCTATGGAATGAAAGTGTAAAACAAGAGATTGAATAAGATTCTTGGAGACCTGTGGAGTGTTCTTGATGCTGGCAGGTGCTGCTGCTGCAATGCAATAAGAGCAAATTGCATCTCTGGATTGTATGCAGTCAGCATCCAACACAATATCTAGGTATATTTCTATGCACAGTGATTCCAGTTTTTGTGAATTCCAAATGCAAACTGATCTGATCCACGTCTCCTGGACAAATGTGCCGATGAATACATAATTATCCTTTAGATTTCATGCTTCTCTGAACTTGTGTTATATTTCTTGAATCAGAAAATTACCCAAATGCATTGAGAATGCACGTTTTAGGATAAAATGCACATATATGTTGGGATAAAAATTGGTTTTTTGCATACTTTGTAGTAAAAATACGTATTTAAGTGCAGATTAACATTGGAATGGATTTGACTTGTGAATGAACACATGCAAAATTGACATGGCCTGGAAATAGATGGATCCATCCCAATAGTGAGACTGTTCAATTCATTTGTTGGCCCATTTCTTGAATCTTGCTTCAAATCTGCTTACAGTACTTATCTAGAGAATAAAAGCAATTTTCAAAAGTAAACCAGTTACCAATCCACCTAACAGTTGGCTCGTCCATCCCAGCTTATTATTATTATTATTATTATTAGTCATAGTAATAGTACATCATCACCGTCATCTGTGGGGTAATGCTAATGTTTAAGTATGTTTAAGCATGGGGCAAGAGTTCCTTAGCCCATTTATAAGTCTTTAAAGCGCAAATAACAAGGATATCAATTCTCAAGTTGTAAAATAAAAGAGATTTCTCTTTCCTTGTGCTTTGGATTCTCTATCCCTTATTCATTTTGTTCCAACTCACACTCTTAAGAAAATGTGCTATAAATATATTATTATGGGCAAGGTAACATTGGAGGACGTTGCTGAGATTAAAGAGCTGGCTCACCGCAGAATTGTTTCAGGACATCATGTTGTGACTTTTTTTTTCCAAGGGGAATGAAAATGAGACAGACGTTTTCCATTATTGCTAAATGCTGAGTTGCTTGCATTATGCCACAGGCTCTAGGCAGTAATCATGTATAGCTTTCTTCTACTGAGTGGGCACTCTAGCCTGTAGAAAGTGGAATTCCATCTTGTTGACACATTATGCTTCTCTTTCTAAGCAAGTTGTTTCATTGCTAAAATATGACATGCTTCTCTAGGATAACTGAAATACTCTTTTCTGGTAATGTCTAACATGGTTTGCAGTGATCTGTAAGAAAACACTAGAGCCTTCAACATGGGCGAGTGTTGATAAGCCTTAATGTCGCCCTCACTTCACCATAGTGCAATGCAATTAACATGCCATACCACTGCCAAATGACATTATTATTATCTCCAGTATATGTGCCGTGCTGTACTGCAACCCAGTGATCCTGTGGCAGATGTAAAATTCAGATGTCAGATCTGACAACGTATAGCAGTCTGAAACCACATTTCCATTATTAAGAGTGTAGGTCATATTAATTATTCTCCTTCTGAGAAACGGCAAAACACAGTTTAGATGCTGAATGCATGTCTGTTTCTGTATTTGGATTTAAAATGAGTCAAAAACAGATAATTTTACCTATACCTATCAACTGCACCAAGATTTGTAGTTATTCCTAGCAGTGTTTTTCCACCAGTATGGGTAAGATGTAGACAGAATGGAATGGAATCTGTAGAAGTTGAAAATATGGCTTCAGACATGTCCCAAGCTTTCTGGATCTGATGGGAGTTTAGTCCAAATAATCTGGAAACCAGACTGGTGAAATCTGATGTATAAAAAATAGTGAGAATCCTTTAATCCCACCCACATATGCATAGTGCATATGGATATTTAAGTTCCTAGGTTCAAAGATGTAATAGTAACATAAGTAATTCTGTATCTCTTACCCATAATATATTACTGATACATTTGTTTACTGGAAGCACTGCAAAAAGAAATACTCGGTAGTTAGAAATAGTTAACTACAGGAAAGAGGGTAATCCAGGCATAATGCAGGATACAGTGAACTTCCTTTGGAGGCAGAGGCTGTGTGTGTGTGTGTGTGTGTGTGTGTGCGCGCACGTACAGCCTTTGCACACACTGTCAGGAACAGTGTGACAAAGAACTAGTTCCACAGCTAAAGGCTGCAGCTGGCTGGTTTTTGTTTTTGTTTTTGTTTTGTTTTTTGTATTTAAAGAAAGCTACAACCAACAATTAATTCATGGCAGAGGGAATATACATTTCAGGATGAAGGCATGGAATTGGGACCAGAAATGCAGCTAAAGCTGAAGTCCGATGCCCTGCCATATTTTTGGAGTGTGATCCGTCTTTCAATTTTTTATAAGCTTTCTAATCTTGTTTTGCCAGCTCTTAAAGTAGAGATCACTGGCTGAGGTTGCAGAGTCTTCTCAGAAAGGTTGTCCCCTTGCTGACTTCAGGTACTGTCTAAAGATGCATAGCACCTGAAGCTATCTAGAGGAGCAAGCACTTCCTCTTCCCGGTGAGGTCTTCAGGGGTCTTATGGCTTCTGAAGCACTAGAGACAACATGGTGGGAAGGAAGGATAGCTAAGCCATATGGCCAGGAGAGAGAAATTTTCAGTGGGTTAAATTGCAATATCAAAGAGAATGCCATTAACCAAAAAACTACCTGTGGGCATGTGCTCCTTCTCTTCATGTGAAAGATGTCAGTCAGAGGAAGTGAACAGAAATGCTGGGGTTGAACACTTCATATTATTATAAAAATGCTCAAATTCTCAGAGAATCTTTCCAGGGCATAAAGGGGCATTTTCTACTCTCCCACTGACAGTGTATCATTTTCAACTGACTGCATCTGAAAACAGATAAGGCAAATCAAGATGAATCTAAAAATTAACATAATTGAGGACAAAAGTAGTGAGCTTTTGCTTTGAACAAAGAGGTGCATCACTGAGTCACAGAAAATGAAACATTAATGCAATCAGCTGAGGCTATGGACTGACTGGGAGTGACAGAGACCAACGACAGGGTCCCAATTATAGAACAGCCTTATCTGAGCAATCATCTACAAACGTTTCACATGTGAGCAGGAATAAGGTACATGGTCTGAATGATGAATATTGCTAATAATAAATATAAAAGAAATACATTGAAATCTAACTAAACTTCTCTAGTGCATCACACAAAAGCCATTTCACAAAGAGTGCTTTGCATTCATCTTACGATATCACTGTATGCGAGAGCTATTTAAGAAATGGAAAAAGGTGGAAATACAAGATAAAGAGGAGGATTAGATCTAGTTACAGGTAGCTAGCTGTGTTGGTCTGCTGTAGTCGAAACAAAATTAAAAAAAAAAATCCTTCCAGTAGCACCTTAGAGGATTAGAGTGAGCCTATTGACCCAGGATTTATAGTTTGTGTTTGCTCAAACTTTTGATAAGACAAACACAAAGAGCGACCTCCTTGGCTGTCACTTAATCTTTTGAAATGACCCATAAAACAGTTTTACAATGCATTCAGATATAATAAGATTATAGCAGCTCATAATCAGACAGAAAGCCCCAAATGGCACCAATTAAGCAGTTGTGATCCACTAGTGCGGCCATAAACACAAATGTACAGTGGTGCCCCGCAAGACGAATGCCTCGCAAGATGGAAAACCCACTAGACGAAAGGGTTTTCTGTTTTGGAAGTGCTTCGCAGGACGAATTTGCTATTGCAAGACGAAAATGTCTTGCGATTCCTGGGGGTTTTTTTTCGCTCCCCACCCCCTTTTCCTAAGGCACTAAGCTGTAATAGCCTTTTAGCAGCTAATCCGCTAATCCCTTAAGCCTTTAATAGCCGCTAATAGCCGCTAATAGCGCTAATCCGCTAATGGGCTTGCTTCGCAAGACGAAAAAACCGCTAGAGGAAGAGACTCACGGAACGGATTCTTTTCGTCTTGCGAGGCACCACTGTATGTGGGAGTCCTAAATGAAGGAAACTAAGCCCTAAAACCTGGTTCTTCAGGAAATACTGGCCCATTTCAGGCACTATGCCGCTGTGAGGGAGAGCAGAGATATGTCTGCTAGTTTTGCCCACCCCATCATCCATCTTATCACTATGCCTCTCTCCACTGGACTTGGTACGTTGGAGGACAAACACTTGTAGCAGGATCCCTGCTGCCCTGTACTAGCCCCTTACTGCCCATCAATCTCTCTGCTTCAGCTGACAAAGCTGGTCTCAGAGGTGGTGTTGAAGAGTCCCATTCTTCTGGTTCTGGGAGACTTCAACATCCATGCTGAGGCAGCTGGCTCTGGGGTGGCTCAGGACCTCATGGCCGCCATGACAACCATGGGGCTGTCCCAGCATGTCACTGGCCCAACACACATGGCAGGCCACACTCTGGACCTTGTTTTTTCGACTGGGCAGTAAGCCCTGCATAAAGTCTGGGCAGATCCCGGTAATTGCCTCAGCCATGTCGATTTGCAGCACAGCAGGTTCACAGTTAGATGACTGATTGCTTGAACTTATTTCAAACATATAGTTTGGAGTCTTCAGCATAATCCTAATTCTGATAATCTAATGAAACTTGTGCTATGCAGAGATGCCCTCCATTAATTTTATTCCTGTGTATGAGTTGTTAATATGTGAAGAACCTTGGTTATTCTTTTTTTAAAAAAATATTCTGAACTGAACAGCCCAGTCACTTTCCCCCTAACAGATGCGATACATATTTCATATTTGAAGTTTTAAAACAAAACTACAGAATTATCAGATTGTGAAAAGAGCATTCATTTGATTACTTAGTTGATGGGGAAACTGTTTTTCTTTAGTATTGGGTGTAGGAGGCTTATGTAACTTCAAATACTTCTCTGAATTGAAGACCAAGCATTAAAAAAATACAAAAGCCTTCACTTTAAAAGAAATATTTTGGAACTGTTTCAAGTGGCTGAAAATAGACTTAGAATAGAAAATGTGTCTCAACCTGAACAATAACATTTCTGCTGCAAAGCTATATTACAAAAAGTAAAGGGAATATCATAAAAAACTGAAATGATCTGTGAAAAGAAAATAAAGTGATCCAATTAAACAAGAGACATCTCTAGCACATAAAAGGGAATGCTCTGAATTGAAAACAGGAGTGTGTTGTCGAGGACAATGGGCAACTGTATTTCAGATAGAAGCATGGGAAATAATAGACAACCAGATACACTTTGGACATAAAATAATATCCTACAGAAGACGTGATGGGGGGGGGGATTCTGGTGGGGATAATATATCCTTGAGTAGCGTCCTTGGCTGAGGGCAGTGAGTCATGGTTGGATAGTCATATCTCGATTAATTTCATTCTATCCATACATTTCTCTGAAATTAAATTTTGCTACCACTAGCAAGTCCCCTACTTCCAAGACCTTTTATGCTAAATCAAATAGCAGGCAGTGTGACTATTGAGAGTATCTGTTCTGCTGGTGCTTAAGATTTGATACAGTTGAAAAGATACAGATCACCATTTAAAAAATACTAGAGTCCCACATGCTCTCTTAGGATCAGTTATGAACAAGGTTGGACAAGTTATTTGTGCATGTGGGCTCAGTGCTAGAGATCTTTTTACCAATTGCATTGAGATGACTTGTTATTCCCACTAAGACACCAGTTTTCACTCTTGGGCATCCCATTGCTTGTTTGCATGACATGGCACTTACTTACTTACTTACTTACTTACTTACTTATTTGGAAAATTCATATCCCACCCTTCAGAGAATATTCTCTCAGAGCAGCTAGCATAAATTTAACAGAGTAAAACCTGAGAAAATAATAAACACAGTAAGAGCAGTGGAAAACTAAAACAATGCAAGCCAGATTAAAAGCAATGCATAAAAACCCAACAGCTAAAATATATGGGTGAATAGAAAAGGTCTTCACCTGGCCCTGAAATGATGTCTCCTTGAGGACAGTGTAGGAAAGTCAGGGAACCACAGCTGAACTTGAGGGGACCAAAGAAGGGTCTCAAAGAAAGATACTGTAATAGTGCCTTGTCAGATATGTGTTGAAAGCACTTAATATACCCTATACCCAAACCATTCAGCAGCCAGAAGTAAATTAGAAACCAGCACAGTTGTTTTCAAACTGGTGAGGTGTATTCCATATACCTGGTACCAATTATCAGTCTTTCTACAAATTTTGTACCAACTGCGGTTTCTAAGCTGTCATCAATGACAGCCCCATGTACAACAGGTTGCAGTAAACCAAGTGGGATGTTAGCACTTTATGAATAACTGTGTCTAGGCTATCTTGGTCCTGAATATAGTGATTCATCAATGCTAGTGGACAAAAGTCATCTAGAGACCTCAAGGCAACTTGGGCCTCCACAGAAAAGTAAAAATCTAATGACATCTCAGGGTTAGGAACCTCATCCTTCAGAAGGAGTGCAACCCTCCTCAAAACTAACCAAACATTATCTTCCAACATTGCTAGACCACCCAGCAACAACATATTCATCTTTTTGGGATTTGGCTTCAGTATTGACTGTCCTCCTGTCCATAACTAATCTCAGACAACACTCTGAATGCAAGCCAATGCCAGCAACCTGTATTTCTCTTACTGTTCTGCTAAGTCAGTGGTGCATTGCCACCATTGCTAAAAATCTGGAATATCCTGGTTTTCCTCACTTAATGAGAGGCTTTTCAAAGATCTAAAGGCATAGAGGCTGTAGAGGAGGTTAAACAACCTGTGACCGACTAAGCCAACCAAGTCCTTAGTGGCAAGCACATCCGTTTCCCTCTTTGACTTAGTCAGGTTCTCTTTCCATAAGCTGCACCAGAAAGGTATGGGGCAAACAGCCTCTCGGACAAATCATCAAACTAGCTCCATGATTGGTCACTTGACAAGAAGACATTTTCCACTTCCAAATTTTATCTGAATCATAAACTAGAAATATAAGGCTCCAATATTTACTGTACAGTGGTACCTCGGGATCTGAACAGGATCCGTTCCGGAGCCCTGAATATAAGCCGCTACCTTAAAATTCTGCAGGCACTCACACCCGTTCCGTTTTACCGTATGTCTGTTTCAGCAATGATATCGTAAAAGCCATTTTTTGTAAGGCTGCAAATTTAAGCCGCACTTGTAACTTTTCATGGTCAGAATTTGGGGGGGGGGGGGTGAGGCTTATATTCAGGCCAATACAGTACTTGAAAGTTAACTCAGTCAAATTCAACAGAACTTACATGAAAGAAAATCTGTTTCAGATTACTTCTTTTCCAGAAATCTAAAATGTGGCTAAAGCTCACCCTTTCTGAGAAACGCCCCCATTACTTTTATGGTGCTACCCTGTCTCTTGACTATGAACAATGTAATGGTGGAAAACATGGTTTATTGACAGGTTTGATCAAATCAATGAGAAAATAGCACCACATGCAGAACAAAATAATAGATTTATGGATGCATTTTTGAGATATGTGCTAAAAGATTTCACCGTTCAGGGAAACCTGTCACTGTTATTGTATTGCTTCCCTTTCAAGCAATGTAATTTGTCCCAGTGGGGCATAGAATTAATTATTAGCAAATGATCACTTGTATTATTTCAGTCAATAGACGTCCAAACAGCTCAATCTTCGTTTTCAGTGTGACATGTAGCTATTGAAAATTGCATTAAAGTACATTGACACATGGCAGAAACAAATTGCCCTCATAACATTTATAAATGCTGCTTGATTATAGAAATGTTATCTGTGTAATTTCAACATGTTAGACATTACTACAGGAGAACAGTTGTGATTTCGCAGTGTGAACGGATTATGCTGATTTTCCACACTGGAGGCAGGGTGGGATGGGAATACTACGTCCTGTTCTGAACATTTTCATTGACATACTTGCTGGGAGAAGAAAAGAAAGCTCCCAGGTGAGAGCTGGGGGCGGGGGGGAGGTCCACCACTTTCAGTCCGTGACAAGGGTTAAGAGGTACCTTTGAGAAAGGACTCTGTGTTTTCTTCTCTCTTTCTCTCCCTGTTTTTGTTTTTATTTAGATCTGTTTCTTTTATCTTACTGTATTATGAAAAAGCTTTAATAAAATCTTATGGGGCGGAACTAAGATAATAGCAGAAAAACTTTGTAAGCAAATTAGCAGGCAAAGTGTGTAATACACGCTGGCTCACTCTTGGGAGAAGAGAGGCGGGAGGTGCTATGGTGTAAACCACTGAGCATTGGGGCTTGCCGATCAGAAGGTCAGCAGTTCGAATCCCTGCAACGGAGTGAGCTCCCGTTCCTCTGTCCCAGCTCCCGACAACCTAGCAGTTCAAAAGCACATCAGTGCAAGTAGATAAATAGGTACCGCTGCGGCGGGAAGGTAAACAGTGTTTCCCTGCGCTCTGGTTTTCGTCACGGGGTTCCATTGCTCCATGCTGGTTTAGTCATGCTGGTCACATGACCCAGAAAGCTGTCTGTAGACAAACGCTTTCTCCCTCAGCCTGAAAGCGAGACGAGCTCTGCAAACCCATAGTCACCTTTGACTGGACTTAACCATCCTGGGGTCCTTTACCTTTTTTTTCTCTTGGGAGAAGTGGACCCCTTGGTCTTGGAAAGTTTTAAAGTGGGGCATTAAAGGCACACGTGCTTATTTAGTCATGATCTTGAGCAACCGATATAGTAGAAATGCACTTCTAAGCATTACATATTTTTTCCTTAAAACCAAAGTCTTTGGTTGGTAATGTTGTTGTTTCCTTTGTTCTGTTACATCTGGAAATCAATAAAACACAGAAAAATGAAAATACATACTTCACTCTTTTTTCTTTTTTGCACCTTTGTACTAATACAGTGGTGTGCCCAGTCCTAAACGCCTGTGGGTAGCACAACAATTTGGAAGGTTGTACATATGGAGTGGTTCAAAACTATCCAAATCCTCCTCCTTTATCTCCCTCCTTTAATGTTTCAAGGCAAACACACTGTAAATTTTTAGCAGTCCACACAGTAAATGAAATCAAAATGTCGTCTTTTAAAACAAACAGGAATTCTGTTGTGAGATTTTTTAGCGTGCCTTGAAGTGTTGTTACTCCAGTGGCAAAGTAGGTAACAGCTTAAAGCACCAATTATCTAAGCCTGCAGCATGAATCCACACACTAATCTTTAAAAGATTGTCAATATGGTGTATTGATTAGAACACCTTCCTCCCGTATGATATTAATATGATATTACCATCAGATATTACCATGACCATTGGTCATGGATGATGGAAGCTGTAGTTCAAAACACTTAGGGGAAACTGAATTAAAAGTGGCTTGGGAATCACTTCCTCATTCTTGTCTTCCAACGCAGCTATGGTAACAGTGCCCAAAAGAACCACCTGGATGAAGGCAATCACTTGGTTTCTTCCCAAAATAATATTACCCATAGGGGTTAGTGGCTGTAGTTTTAGATAGATTGTTGTCTCTCCCCCCCCCCCCTCCACACCCGTACGGCTTCTTTCCTCCAACTCCCCTTACAGCAGCCTTGCCTTCAACACATACAAATTATTACTTTTTTAAGTGGAGAAATTGTTGGTATTTGTATTCAGGAAAACTTTTTCATGGCTTCTCAGTTTAACCTTTACATCGACTTCCTCTGATTCATTGCAGAGAAAGATAAATGTCGTAGAACAGTGTGGGGAGAACAATTGAGTGTTTTTTTTTTGGGGGGGGGGTTGGTAGAATATACCAAAAAAATCCTTTACTGAGACTCTTCTCGCAGAGCACAGTTTTTTGGCTGCATTTTATCTTGTGTTTTGCAGTAGAAGCTTTTATTATTAGTATAGTGTTCTTTCAGTAAAAGGGGACCATAGTGTTTTAGTAACATGCTATTACAGTCACGACTCTGTCATCATTCTTCATCTGAACCATCATTTCCCCCCAATAGCGTTTACACCTTTTGTTATGCATTGTCCTGAAGATCTGTTCTGAAGCAATTCACAGAAGGAGGGGGTTATCATTATGTCGACTTGGGAAACGTACTTCAGATCTGACTTGATCAAGGCTGTATTCAGGATAGGGTTTAATTTGTAAGTGAGGCTGTGCTTCCTTCACAAGTCAATAGCTAGCTTATTGCAGCAGCCACGTGTGGGTTTTTTAAAAACTTATTTGCCCAGGTAAAACTGAGACTGGTGGGGATCTGGTTAGAAATAGAGGAGAAATTTCGTTCAGTTTGCATTCATAAGCAACCCTACCTAATTTGCAACACCAGTTCTCTGGAACAGCCTTCTAATATTGTACTGCTTTTGATATTTCTTCCATTTTTTTTTTTCTGTTTAGGCAAACCTACCCAGATTAGTAATTGTGTTATGTATATTTGTTTTTAAACCTGTTGGTTTTATCTAGAATTTGATTATTTTATTAAGTCTATTTGTTTTTAAACTGCTTGTGGTGTTTAGTTTAGTTTTCTAAATTAGGCAGTATATAAATCCTGTTAAAATAAATGACAAGTGACTGAAATGACTCAGAGCAGGGAGGTAATAGGAAGGCTTAGTTCTCCTCACCCACATGCCCATTTAATGTGAAAAATTAATTCGTCCTCCCTTTCTACATGAATGGGGCCAGAATATGAATAAAATATCTAACTGGCCTCTTCATAGCCAGCTGGGCCCTAAGATTGCACTATTTTATAATCACTTTTAACACAGCATTCTTTATCTGCTGTCATTGAGCATGGTGCCTATGATTAATTGCAAAGTAAATAATATTTAGAAATATTGAGTACTCAACAAATCTACATGCCGATCTTGAGACATTTAACAACTGAGGTAGAGGCTCAACAAGGGAAGATAAAACTACATTGATTTCCAACAAATGACATCTTAGTACTGATCAAACTGTTATGTTCTAAATGCCTGGTTTTTCATTGTGGTCTGCCATGGGAGTCATATGTGGTGCCTTACTTGGTCTGAAAACCTTTCCGGTACCAAGTATGGCCTGACTATTTTTGTCCCGGCTGCTATTGTTAATTTTCTCTCTCTACGGCATCCTTCTGATCTGTTATCTAAGTTGATCCTTTCCATTATTCTTGGTGTCCAAAGCCAGCACCTTCAACCTCTATTGATTTTTCCAATTATGCAAACTTCTACTGGCTTCCTAAAAACAGACTGTGGTATCTTGTTTTTAGGTATTTGGAGGGTTGGCAATCTTGCAGATGTATATGAGTGGCAAAATTTGCTTTAGATCAAACAGTAGTTTCACATAAGCATTTATAACATCCAACTATGTAAACGATGCAATGGTATTTCACTAGCATCTGTAACTTTGGTTAATTATCATGAAATGAGTGTCCCAGTATCCCCCACTTCCCCAATTTCCAAGCTCCTTTGAGAGCATCATAATTAGTTCACTGTTTACAGTTGGGTGACTTTCCATACAATTTGAGCCACCATTGAGTAACTTTGAAAATGTCCACCCTATGGCTTATAGTCATTTTCTGTTGAATAGATCTCTGTTGTTTTGAGCCATGCATCAGCATAACCCTGATTTTTAAAAAGAGTGGCTTCATCCTTTTAATAAAAACTAATGTGACATATCTGAGACCGTGTATCTGATTAAGTCATTGGTCTGCTGCCTGTGAAAACTCAACCCTGTAAATCACTTAGTAAATCAGCACGGTAAATCTCTGACGCATCGCAGCACCTGTCTTTTTGCAGCTGTAGATTAGGAATAGCCTTTTCTACTAATTCTGGGAAAGATGCTAGCTGCAGGGCGGGGGGGAATAATGCATTTTGAAAAGCTACACACCCACACACATGTCATTGCTGTTCTCTGTAATGTGTAGCACTGCTTAGAGAGAACTACTAAAGCTTTCCCTGCCTTTGCTTTCTGGGTTTTTATCTCTGTGACTGTTTCTTGCTACCTGGATATGAAAGGCCTGCCACCTAGTGTTACACCTGTTTCTGTGGTTGCTGCTGCCGTTCTTCCTTCTAAGTTTTGCTGCAGTCGTGCACAAGCAAAAGCCCTGTGAATTGAAACTGATGCTCGCAGACAGTACAATGCTCTGCATTTTACATTTTCCCACTCTCCTTGGTTTGGCTATTTACTGGAAACACCAGCTTTGCATAGCCCTAAGACAGCGAGAATGTCTTATGTTGTCTACTTCTAGAAGCTGTTGCAATGCCCTGTAGGGCATCCTAGCTGTTTGTCCTAAATTGAGATGACAGTGTTGCTCATATTAAATTGCCTTCTTGCTTGGCTTGGCATGCTGGGATCCATATCTATTAATGCAGGAGTGTCCAAGTGTCCTGCCAGGAAAGCAATTTGTTCCCCAGTAGGGTGTCTGTAAAGCAGCTGGTCTAGGAAGCCATCAGAGGTGATGTTAGGGGCAAGTTGTGTTTTTCTTGATTTAATGGAAATTTTTACTGATCCATCTCTGTCTTTCCCCCCAGAAATTGTCGCCAAGGCAGCACATATCTATCTCCGGTTACCTCTCCTCCCTCTCTTACAGTCCTGTCATATCTTGCTGGTGGTGAGACAGCTTTCACAGCCTGAGCCTCATAATAGACACTCTGACAACAACCAATGTGCTATTAATGGATTTGGGGGTGGGGGAGCTGAAACGCCCTAAAGAGATGACATAGCTTTGGAGCATTCCTGTTAACCATCAGCTTTGAAACTTCTGTTCAAAAACACAGGAAGCTTGTCTCTTAGCTAGAGAGTTGAAGTATATGCACAAGCATTAACACAGATAGGCAATCTCATTTAACCTCAGCGGGATAACTTGTGGGCAAGTCTGCTGGTGGTCTTTCAGATCCCGTAGTCATTGCTAATTCCTGAATCACAAGTGCTGCTAATGTACACAGCCACTAGATGCTTATTTTCAGCATAAATATGGTAAAGAAAAGAAGTGATAACGAAGTGGAAAGAAGGAAAGAGATGAATATATGGATTATGGCTGAGATTTCTGGGACTTCTTATATTTTGTGAAGGATGTGCATAAGCAATCACATTACCATATCCATTTAGTCTACACATTAAGAATCAGAGAGCAAAAAGCATGGATGATGGAGACTATAGTAACCTTTATTGACCTTGATTAGGGCTCCTTAATCGTATTGTTAGTCACGTCATTGCTTAGCTTCCTACTCAATACCAGGAGAATTTCTGTGCAGTGCTAATATACTAATATAGTTTAAGAGATTACAGTAGGGGTCAGCAACCTAAGGCCCATGGGCCACAAGCAGCCCATGGGGGTAATTTAATCGGCCTATGGACCCCTGCCACCCGCTCAGGGACCCCCGCCGCCCACTCGGTCGACTCCCATGTGCTGCTGTAAACCGTCATGGAGCAGAGTGGGGACTGCCTTCCATGACACTGGCCGGCTTCCCATTGGCTGCAAGAAGCTCCTGCAGCCAATGGGAAGCTGCGCACGCCTCCTCCGTGCCAGAAGGAGTGCCAGAAATAGCGTTTGCGCATGCATGCGCGCACACACACTCTGGTCCACCATGGCGTCTGCAGGACCATGAACTGGCCCAAGCCACAAAAACTCTGCCGACCCTTGGATTACAGTCATGCACAGGTACACCTTACTATAAGCATTTATTTCATTATTATTTGAGTGTATAGAATCATAGCATCATAGAATTGCAGAGCTGGAAAGGCCCACGAGGGCCATCTAGTCCAACCCCCTGCAATGCAAGAATCTGTAAAGCATGTTACAGGAGTATAAGGCCTTAATCTCTGACCATTGTACATGATTTTATACAATCAGGGTAGATACCTCAACTCAAAGTATCTCAAGACTGTGCACCCAGTGTAGGATCAATAGGAATATGCAGACTTTCCTCCAGCATTGATATGAATGAGCAACTAAGGCTCACACAGGAGCTGCTTTATTGGGGCTACTTGATCTTTTTGAGATGTTGAATTTCTCCCATTGGGTTTACTCAACTTAGTTGGATATAACCCATTCAGGTTCACTGTGTTTTTGAGTGTGAATTTTCATACAGTTCTAAAAAATTACACAAATTAATGCAGAAATTGAAGAGACCAGACTTATGAATGAACACATGCACAACTGAGACAGGCCTGAAACAGGCTGATCTGTTCATCCCTAGCTGGACATGAGTGGTGCAGTGGTCTAAACCACCAAACCTCTTGGTCTTACAGCAAGCAAACCAACCAACCAACCCTGAGTTCTTCTGTTAATCATAGTTTCCCAGTTCAGATGAAAGAGAAACTATAGTTACAGCTTCAGAACAAGTTAGGATATTAAGAGATGGTTTGAATTTAGCTTAACATCCTGGTTTGTTACAAAGACATTAGGTATAGTTCCTGATTTCAATAAAATGGAAAGCTATGGTTGACAGAAGACTTCCTTGCTGACGAGTGAAGTAAAGAGCAAAGTTGCTATATGAATGATGAAATGGGCATTTTGTCTTGGCTTATTAATCTGAGATATAATCATCTGAATGCAGACACTATGCTTTCCTGTTTGTAGCAGTCACTTTAGAAAGCTACTTGATTCAGAAAATACAGGTGGAAGGATGAAATGAGTCTGTTTGCTAAAGATGTACATTATGCTGAATTTACTGGGCTTTAAAGTCTTATCACAGTTTCCTTTAACCCTGGGTCAAGATCAGAATAAAGAGCAAAGGCAGGAGGGTTACTACCAAGCACCAGGGGCAGAGGGACTGTGTCTATAAGAAAACATGTATATAACTAACATAAAGGAAATGTAAAAGGGGGAGAACAGTATTTGAGTCCATTTGAGATGGCTCCTGTGGTTGCATTCATTGGTATCACTAAGAAGGATTTAGACTTGCTGTGAGCTTTCATGTGTAGCACAGACCTGGTTTCATCTCTCCTCACATAAACTCACATGCCTGAATCTCTGGTGGTAGGCCAGGAATTCTTCAGTAGTTGCTGGTACGATGATAAGTAGTCGTGAAACAGAGAGGGAAAAGAAAGCGATCCATCCAGATTGGGGGGATGGGACCCATAAACCTGTATTCTTAATAGGAAGCGATATAACAGCAAAAGCAAGTGCTGCCCCCACAAAGGCTTGCTGACCTTAATTTTTTTAAAAAAGAAATCAGGTAGGGTTTCAGTGCATTGTTTCTATGCCTAGAAGGCGGTAGAGAGGGAATCTTAGAACTACATTTCCCAAACTCATGCCCTGAGATGTTTTGAACTACAATTCCCATCAGTCTTAGCCAGCATAGCTGATAGGAGTTGCAGTCCCAACACTTGCAGAGTGACAGGTTGGAGAAATCTGGGTTAGAAAGCGACACTTTCTTCCATAAAGCTGTCAAGGAGTGAAATCAGCAAAGGGTGGCACTCCTCTTTAAGTCTGAGGTGGCACTGGCCTTCAGTTTGAGAGTCATGCCTTGACTTCTGCATTGCACAAATGATATTGCAATATTTTCCTTGTTTTGCATTTTTTAAGAAAGAGAAGGGAAAGTGGAAAAGGGAAAAAGATTAGATGTGTATGATTAAATTAAAAGCTGATCCTGTAAGGTAAAGGTAAAGGACCCCCGGACGGTTAAGTCCAGTCGAATTTGATTATGGGGTGCGGAGCTAATCTCCGTTTTCAGGCTGAGGGAGCTGGCATTTGTCCACAGACAGCTTTTCCGGGTCAGGTGGCCAACATGACTGCTTCTTCCCACTGCAGTGGTACCTCTTTATCTACTTGCACTGGTATGCTTTCAAACTGCTAGGTTGGCAGGAGCTAGGACCCTGTTGCGTGGATTTGAACTGGTGACCTTACAACTGTTCTTGCTTTTTTCTCTCACACCTGGAGGGAGGAGGAAAGGAGAGGCATATGCAGCCAAAAGGATTGTACATACTTCAACTTATATGTGAGGACAAAAGCTCATGATCAGTTACATCTTAGGATTGGTTTAGACAAGTCTCACATGATCCTCTCCAGGAGTGCATAAAGCTGCTGGTGGTCACATAGATTTACAATGAACATGGAAATATTGATTGTATGAACTGATGCCTCCAGGTGGGGAGGAGCACAGGTCCACTGTGAAGAGCAATCACAATACAGGCAACAACCAACTTATGCACATCCAGTTGACATGCAACTACGCACCTGTGCGTTGCGCTAAACCTGGAAGTGACTTTACAAACGGGGAAAACTGCCCTAAAGGAGGCCAGAAAGGGCAAAAAGGCACAAAAACAATCCCATGGGCCTTTGTAAGTACAGTCCCACAAGCCCTTGCACTAACTGTTGAGGCCTTTGGAGAGTTGGAGTTGGAATAAGGAGGTTTGGAGGGAGCAATTGTGGTGGATTTTGGCAGGGTTTGGCATCTGGTAAGTGCTGCTGGCTTTTTAGGGGTTTCCAGAGGTTTAGATGGTGTCTGCAGGCTTTTACACTGTTGTTTCAAATATACGCAATTTCACTTAAATGTGTGGTGCCTTGGAACATAACTGCCATGTATATGGGGAATTGCCTGTAGTGCAGAAATGCACACAGTGGTGATTATCCAAATCATAGAGGTCACCCATACAGCCCTTAGGAAATGTTTTTATTTATTATGAGAGATAATGGGACAGATCAACAGCAATGTAAGTAATTCATAATATAGAGATAATGTATGTAAAGATTAATCCCCTGTGGGATTGTGAATTTTCATCTTGTTTTAAAAACTTTTTCCTTACCCTATGTGGCTGTTCTTTCCTGAGATCCTCAAGGACTCTGGGCAGAATGAAACTGTAATTCAGATTTGTAGCTAACGTAAAGGTGATAGGAGGGCACAACCAAACACAGTATACATAGAAAGGAGACTGAACTGCATTAGAGAAACATGAGCAAAGCAATAACATAGGAATATATAATGTGTAAACACTGCTATAGAAGGTCAGCTGCAACAAATGGATTTCTTTTAAGTATGGAATACACAATCACCAATGGCAGTATTCCTGATAAAGATATAAAATGAGAGTTACAATTCCTATAAAGGTTAGGAGATAGTAAATTATATGCCAGTGTACCATGGAGTCCAAACAAATACCAAGAAAAAGATACAAGTATTTGAATGTTATTGTTACAAGCAATAAATAAGTATTTGAGCAGTATAAAGAATCACTAACTATTGTATACCAGTTTTGTATGTGCAGAGAAATGCTTTTATATTTGTACTTGTGCGTTCTAAACTATAGTCCAAAGTTTTACAGTTTTATCTCCATCTGCCATTTGTGAGAAGTAGGCCCCAAAGGGTGTGGAATATAAGCCAAACAAAAGCCAAACAGGGGAGATGGAAAAGGTGCTGTCAGACCATGGGATTGTCCCTAATCAATGGGGAAATGGTTTGGGGGCAGGGAAATGTAGTATCTGGGAAACTGAAGTAGTTTTATATTAAAAGATTAATGCACTAGCCTTAAAAATGAATGCTATCAGGGTGGCTAAGCAGTAAAAATGAAGTCCAAACAATCAACAGTAAAATAAAAAAAGTTAAAACACAACAGACTTAAAAGCAAAGCATCAGATAAAATCAGTTTCAGATAACATTTAAAAGGGAAATGATTATTATGTGGAATAAGAACAGCTGTACATTTGTTGAATTGATTGTCAGAAAAGCTCTTTTAAGGTCAATCCAAGAAGATAAAGGGAAGTAAGACATGAACTGCTTTGTGGTGACTCTCCAAAAATTTAAAAATGAAATAAAAACTGTGGCTCTTATTCAGATTTAAATTTGTTGCAAAAATAGCATGGCAATTTGTATTTATTGCTATTTAATCATGGGAGAAAGAAAAAAATGTGTTCAGAATACTAATTGTGATGGGCTACATGAAAGAAAATTGTGCTGCTTACCCATAAGGTTAACAATATGTGAATCTTTTTTTTCCTGAAAAAGTTTTCAGTTACACACAAAAATTAACATAGAAAGAGAGTGCATTTTGGAAAAAGAAAAACAAAGTGATGAAAATGGTGGCTGCACCTTTTTACTTCTCACTCTCAGGAATACACATTAAATACTGAACAATTACATTTGCCAGCATGCCTACTTGTTCATGTAAATAACCATGCAATTATGCTGTGTTTGTCTTTTGTACCATGGAAACTACAGGATCTCAGAAGAACTTTGGTGGAAAAGTAAAAATTGAACCTACCGAGTTTTTAAATTATAACAGTAAAGTAGATGAGCAAGTTGTAACACATGGAGCTTAGATTCAGACACATCCATCTCTTTCTCAGTACATGTGAAAGTAAGGGAAAGCTAAGAGAGTCTTCCAGATTCATAATGAATTCTCAATATGATAAGTTCTTAACAGAATACAAGTTCACACCATTTAAAAAGGATTGCTAATTTTCTTTCTGTATAATGTGTTTTAAACTTACCTTAAATTCAAAACAGACTTGGGCTATTATCCAGAATGTCACTTTGGGTTTATCATGGCTTTCAATGCTTCTGGTCTTAAAAATAACTGCTGGTGATATAATTCAGAGGGGTGGATTTTGTGTGGCCAGCTGGCAATAGGACTTTGTTAAGAACTTTGCTTCAGGATGAGAACAGAAATCGCGTGGCGGGAGGCCCCATTAGCTAAAGTGGTGCTTCAGGTTAAGAACAGTTTCAGGTTAAGAATGGACCACCAGAACGAATTAAGTTCTTAACCCGAGGTACCACTGTATATATCACCCCTTTAAGAGGGGGACCCTGGAATCGCCTCCACAGGGGGGTGAGTCACCACTTCATGCCCCTCCCATACCGCCACAGTTGTGATGAATTGCTATGGGGAAGACAAAACCTGCCAATGCAGGAAAATTTCTTCTCGGTCCTTCAACAGCAACCAGTCAAAGACCATAGCAGCGCCCGCTAAACAGGAAGAAAAAGTTAACCTGCAAACAAGAAACATTAAACAAAGGGGGGGGAGGGTGAATCTCCAGAGCCGACTGCCTGGCTATTGTCGACTCCACCCCCTATTTATAAATAGGGCTGGCCCCACCTCCCAGCAAGAAACTTGATTACTGAGGCTGAGCATGAACCTCCAAAAATTAACACTGAGAGCCCCTGTTTGCCAGTCAGCTCCCTGGGAACTGTAGCACCACGCACGATCCCGCAAAGGGCACCCACAATGTAAAGTGTGAGTGCTCATTAATGAAAGCCTATCCTGAGTGGATCCAAATGTGATTCAAACTCCAAAACTAGTTGAGTACTCTTAGAATTAGCTCACACAGTACTGTGGACTAGATGTGGCCACAAATGTCCCTGGATGTACATTGATGGCTGGGGACACAGTATCTATGATTGCCCACAACATTTAAACAGGTTTGGGGAATTACGGTTAGTTCTAGAAGTGGTTGGATGACTCTCAAACGTGTTTTGATGCTGGCTAGTTTTAACCAACCACGGTTAGAAGGAAGTGTTTTATTAATTGAGTGGGGGAAATCAGATGCAGTTTAAAGCAAATTTTCATTCTAAAAAGATACATACTGCAGAATTTTATTGTACGTAACTATCTCATGAAAATCTTGGCTGTGCTGGGTATAGATTCTCAGCTGAATAGAAAATTTCTGCGTGGCTTATCTCTATTGAGCAGTGATGAGGCACTCACGAAAGCTGGCTTGAATTTATCAGCTTTCACATAGGATAGAGGTCCTCTGATCAAGCAAAGTAATTTATGGTAGTCCGTTACTGCCTGGAAAACAACATTCTCACGTTTGATGCCCACGTTTTGTTACTTTGTTGGTACCAAACCAGGAAATTACAGATATCTTGTGAGATTACAGCACCATGCTGTACATCTCAAGCTAAGAATCCACAATATAAACATTTTGAGACCAAAATACTTAAATCTGTCATTTGCACTGCAGCTTCTACATAAGGCAACTAGCAATTTTGGAGAAATTCCTTGTAGAGCACACTCTGTTTTTATACAATTTGCACCATATGACTCTGGCTGCTGATTTTTCCTGTCATTGGTCTTTCTATTTTCTGCCTGGCCTACTCATTTCACTCCATTTGACAAACCATTCACATCAGCTGCCAAGGGGGCAAAGGGAATTGTAAGCATTTGTCAATGAAAGGAAGAGGGGATTCTGTAGAGAACAAATAAAAATTACCCAGTAGGCATTAGTGCCTCAGCCTTTAACAAGGGTATTCTTTTTTCAGGTTCCCAAAGGATCATTTGAAGCTGCTGGCAAGCTTACATATCTTCACAGAAATGTCTAATTAGTCTCATTTAAAATAAATCCTTGATGTTGTACAATTCACATTGTACAGTGGTAATCCTTTTCTTAATTCAGATTGTACGATATGATATCAGGAACATTAAGTCTATAGGAAGTGCCTTTCATTGGTCAGTGAATGTACATAGTCTAGATAGAAATCTCATATCGCAAAGCACCATCAGATGTCCCTCATTTACAAATGAAAGATATTGAAGTGCTTATCAGCAGCAAAATACTGATAGAAAACCCATGGGAGGCAAGTGGTTTTTTAAAGAGAGCTCCTAATCTAATCTGGCTAACATTTACATTAGGGACAAAGGAAGTTTGACCCTAAGGGAAATGTAGTTTGTTTGTTATTTTGGTCCTCCTTGATGCTGGGATGCTGGAGTAACTCATTTAAGTACTAGTGATACTTTTGACAATAGCTCTAGTCATCGTTTTATTGTGCATATATGTGTGTGTGGCAGGAAAGACAAATAAAACAATATAAAATTTGGATTTATTTTTTTAAAACTTCTGTTTAGTATCCAATCCTCTTACAGACTTTGGATGTTTCCATGCATCATGTGTGCTGAGGGGCCACATTGGTTTCCTGATGTTCCTTGAATGGGGGATAATGGCTGGAGATCTCTCTTTCCTGCTTTTGGAAAGTTTAAGTGGAAGAGACCGATAAACAGTGTTGTTGCAGTTTTATAGTTTGAATTGTCTCGTGATTTCCATTGGGTTTTCTGTGGCTAGACGGTAGTAAACAGTGGGTCTTCCCAGGAAAAGCAGCGAGACAAAAGAAAATCGTCTTGGACCTGAGCCAGAAATCACAAGACAAATGGAAGGAAACATGGGACACATGGAGATGTGGATGAGCACTTAGTCAAATAGAGAGGTGGGTATTTTTGAACTGGAGTTCACTGGGCTACGAAGCATCCAGTGTGAGGTTGTGGGGGGTCCAGAAAATTTCTGTCTTTAGGATCTGCAGCTTTGCTATTTGCTGTGGGAGTCTATTATTCCATTATTCCATGTTTCCTTTTTAACAGCTGAATTTCTTCTGCCTTAGTGAAGCCTACATCCAAGGCCTTGGAGGCTTACGTTAGCAGTATCTTCTAGTTATTTTCCAAAGCCCAATATTTTTTGCTTGAAATCGGGAGACCTGCTCCTTGCTTATGCTGACTTCTCTCACTGTGAGCGTGTTGGTGTTTTCTGGGGCCTGGGTGCCATGTTGTCCATCTGCATTTGTATACAACCACTAGGTTCTTCCTCCCTATAGGAATAGGTTGTTAAAGCACTTTCTTCATCTCTTGAGAGGCCAGGTAGCATTTCTTAAGTAACCTACCTGTTGTTGATTCAGTGTGCAGATTATGGTATCCAATGGGGGTTTCTTCCCTCCGAGAGGCTGAAGAGCTCAGAAGATAGGCAGTCATTTTGTAGCATTGGTAGCCACACTCCCATTTTTTTATTATTTTAATTGCCTCTTGTATTTCCTTAAATATATTCTGTGGAAGTCTTATTTGACAGGTGTCTTGGAAACAGAAAGCTGAAGATGCTGTAGCAAAATCTTTAGCGTACTACCTGAGAAGCCTGGAGTGTTGAACTCACTTCACCTCTCTCATCCTCTTTTCTGTCTGCTTGCCCTGCTAATCTTCAACAGGTGTCATAACTGTTGACATCTAGACACCTGAGGCAAAATAACCTTCGTCACAACAAAAGGATCATTTGAAGTTATTGCATACAATTTCACACACAGAACTTTCAAGCAATAGCGTTTCATCTTTTTCTCTCTTTTTTTGCTGAGAAATTCAACCCCGTGCTTCATTTTTAAGGGTTAGAATGTAGGTAACATTTTAAATGGTCTCCAAAAGAACCTTCCTTACACTCTTGAGAAAATGTATTTATTTTAAGTCTTTTTATCCAGCCCTTTCAAGGCTCCTAAAGTTTCCTGATTTCAAAGTTAAATTCAAAGAATATTAAAGTCAGCTTCATGATAATGACAATAAATATAGCCCTAAAGGCAAGGAAATTGGCAAGGATTACTTTAGAGCAGGCATGTCCAAAGTCCGTTTTGGGGGCCTAATCTGCCCCCCTGGCCTGTTTTATCTGGCCCCTGCAGCAGTTTATTTCTTGGGGGGAAATCCTATAAAAAAGCTCAACAACTTTGGTCGGCTCTCACGCATGTTCACTTCATCAAATCTGGCCCCCTTTGAAAAAAGTTTGGGCACCCC
This sequence comes from Podarcis tiliguerta, assembly GCF_965153285.1. Lineage (NCBI taxonomy): Eukaryota > Metazoa > Chordata > Lepidosauria > Squamata > Lacertidae > Podarcis > Podarcis tiliguerta. The sequence continues at coordinate 51,356,210 of NC_139536.1, forward strand.
TGCTTTAGAACCTACTGATGCAGTCGGTCTCTGTTACTCTTACAGCTCACCAACTCTCTGCTTGCTGCCATTGACTGTGATGGCCACAGCCTGCGATGGCACGGAGGCCTACATTCCACACAGCTATGGGTTGATTCTGTACTTTGAGATCCGTGGGCAAGATTTACTAAATTAACAGGAAATATAACATTTTAACATGTTACATTTCTACACCATGTTTGTTCAGAACATACTGATGGGTAAAACACATTCCCCACTTCTTAATTGTGCTCTGTTAAACCAAAATATTTTGTGTGTGTGTGTGTGTATGCGTGTGTGTATGTGTGTGTGTGTGTGTGAGAGAGAGAGAGAGTGAAAGCAGAATATATCTTCTCCCCAGTCCAGTTATGAGCCAGATCAGATTCCATCATACCCAGTGACAGTACAGGAAGCCAAAAAAGTTCTGCTTCCTCTGTCATTCTCTTCTCTTCCACTCACTCACCTGTTTGCCTCCACCTGGGAATCCATGGCTTACCATCAAAGCAGCGCCAAGTGCCAGGTACTGGGAAGAAGAGAGAAGGGAAGACTTCCCTATCTTGCTTGGTTCTGTCTCTGGAGCAGCAGCAAGATAAGCAGAACGTGAGGTTCATAAGTGAAGGATCTGAAGGCAATCCGCTGTCTAGGAGTGAGGAGGTAACTGAGGGGTCATAATGCTCACTTCATACTTGATTATGAGCCACTCAGCTTTTGGGTCAATCATAACGGAGGTTTGTATTTTGAGCCAAAGAAATACTAGTGCCAGTCTTGGAATCTAACTGGAAAGGGAGACTTCTGTTGGTGCTTGTAAGGCAAGTTGGCTATATAGAAGCAGATATTAGAATATTGTGTCTGGATAGATTTAAGGAAAATCCATACTTGGTTTCACCCTCACCTTTTTTTGTACAAGAAATGCAGTGAATTGATATATAATAGCATTTTAACACAAATCAACATGAAGGAGTGGCTGTCACACAGGAGCTCTTAAGACAAGTTAAGAGTTGTGGCAGGCTCATAATACTACAGTGTTTCAAGGGATTCACATGTTGTTACTAAAGTGAAGACTGATGATGTTCCAGGAGCTGGTGGCTAGAAGCAGCTTCTCTGACCTAAGTGCATGCTGTGTCTGATAGCATCTTGCGGAGAGCATCTTTGGGCTATTTTAGTCTTGCTGAGATGACTTCCAAACTTAACATTAATCTTCAAGCTAACAGCCAAAATACATCTTTATCAAGTTCATATGACCAAATTTCATTTTTAGCTGCCATTTTAAAAAGCCATTTTAAAAATAATTTCCTACATGAGATAATTGAACAATGTCATCAGACTTGTTCATATGTGACCCCAATGCCTAAGTTGTCTTTCCGGTTGAGTGCAGTACTGAATCTTGGGCTTATGAACCATCCTCCACTGTGGTGAGAACTCAGAGATGCAGCACACATATGATTGGTCACAATTCTCAAAGCATTTTGTCCACATCCCTGGGCAATGTCACCTGAAACTGATCCAAGGAATATAGCCCAGTGTCAGTGCTGTACTAAAACCAATTGCCTACAAACACTTACAGTATATTTGTATGTATTTTTGGAAACATGTCATGGCAAGTGACCAAATTATCTGCTTGCCCCAGTTCTCCATGCTCTAGTAGACTGGGCTCTTCTCTGCGTGCTGTAGTTCGGCATTAAATGTGTGTTGATGTGTCTAGATAGTCTACTTCCAACTTCCCTTATAGAGAAATCGCAAGAATTTACACTCTGTTTACTATGAGCATCAGTGATGTTCCCTCCCTCATATCTTTAGTGCCAAATCACAGCTCTTATATTCTGGTTTGTTGCTTGCAGCCAGATTCTTTTCTTCTTCTTCTACAGTCTGAGTAAGATGAATTATCCTATTAAATTGTGTTTTTACAGAAGTGAAGTTGCTTTATTGTTTGTCAGAGATCATGCTAGTAATTAACTTCAAACAACAAGAAATGTCAGTGGTCCCAGTGGGAACTCTTCAAAGTATGTTTTTCAAGATGTGGTGATAATTGTCTATCCTTCATGTACTAGTTCTTAAAGGATCTACCAAAGTTAGGGTGGAAAACCTTGCCTGCTAATAGAATGCTGGATCTGATTTGATAAATTCTACAGCAATTAAATTGGTTCTAATAGCATGCCAGCGTATTAATGCTATATAAAAATAGTTGTATAGTTGTATAGACAGACAAAATCCTGTCTTCCTTAATGCAACATGTTATCTGACGGGCATTGTCTATTGGGTATAAGAAATAGTGACCTTCAGCAATTTTGTACTAATGTATTGGTTTTAAGCATAGTATTATAGTGGTATAAAAATAATAACTATATTGTGGGTTAGAACCAAAATTGTCCCACGTGTCAACAGAAGGAATATTGTGATTATGAGAGCCTTTGATCCAGGAGATGCTCTTGAGGAAGGGGAGCAGAAGGGGCCCTCCCTTCTGGAGACCCCATACAATTTCTTGCTGTTCTGGGGGATCCCCTAACCATCCAGAGCAGGTTTTCAGGGGCACAGAAGGCTAGAAGTTGGAGAGGAGATTGGCAAAAATGGCATCCATTTCCATTGGCAAGAGCTTATGTGGGATTCCAATGGCTGGAGAAGTCTGTGCCTGAATGGCTCTCTTTATCATCAGAAACAGACTTCCCCAGAATGTTGACCATCTCTAGAGTGAAAAAGCTAGTTTGGTCCTCATTCTCACTACAGTATTGATCTGACCCTGATAAAGTTGCTATTTCTGGCATGAACCCATATGCTTTAGAAACTATACCAACTATAGCTGTGCAGTGGACTCATTTCACATAAGCCACTTTGCAGTTGTAAATCAGAAATAATTAAACTAGATTTGAACCCATGACCAAGTTGTGACAAGCTCCATTATCGATTCCACCATCCAGTTAGATTCCATCTGTGAAATATACGGGGCGGGGGGGGGAGCTTTGAGATATCAATCACTTTCCTTCTCAAATAAGCGGGTAAAACATTTTTTCAGAACTTTTTTTTTTAAAAATCTTGATGAATAAAGGCTTTGATATATTTGTGATAGCGATCTTCCACTATTTAACCCTGAGGGAAGATTTTCTGAGCTTTTTCTTGACTTGGTTAAATTCAAAACATAAAACAAACAAAATCTCAACAGCAGCCCTGTTACAAAGGCACCCAGTTCTCTACTTCACAGATGGATATTGCTGGTTTATCATGGAAACTCTAAAATAAAGATGATTGATTATGATGGCACACAAAGTGTATGAAAGCACCTTGCCAGCTTTAATGATCATTAACATATAATCTGAAAAAATGATGCTGTGCATCTGTATACCTTTAGCTGTTTAATGAAATCTGAGGTGGATGGTCTGTGGGGTTTTCATCTGATAAATATAATATGCTCCCCAGTCTCTCATGGAAATCATAAAATTGGTGCATTTTTAGATTTGTTGTGTTCTCACAGCCAACATTTTGGTTGCAGGATCAGAATTCAGATGCCACTTACACTTGGGACTGAACCCATTGTGAGATACTTATATTTTTAAAGACCCTCACCATCATGTAACAATATGTGGTCATTTTCGAAACCAGCCAAATGGGAGAATGCAGGTCTGTATAGAAACAGACCAATGTCCCAGAAATATATGCAAATTTTAAGCAAACCCCATTGATTACTGAAAGTTGAAATAAAATCACCTATGAATAACATAGATTTTTCTTTGTAAGACGGTGCTGGTAGATCTGCTTGAAGACTTGTATTTTTCCCTCTGTCTTGTTGTAGAATTGTGTTGAACCATGGGTGAACTGTTCAAGAAGCTTTGCTAATGCCATCTTGGTGGTGAAGATAACCCCACAATTAATTGGCAGCGGTTGTAGCAATGAGCTCATATATGCTTATATTCACTTGGCTTGCTTTGATGTTATCCTTATCTGTAGGTTTGGGGTGCTGGGCTCTGAGCCCAGAACAGGAAAGTATCTGTAAGACTTAGGTATTTGCCACCTATGCCCTTATCTAGGCAGGTGAAGCGATGGAAAGTCCCAGGCAACATGACATATGCTGTTTTGTGTATAAAGAATGTATACACATTTGCTTGGTTGCGGTTAAGCCATCTCCTTGCTCTGGTGTCCGTTCCACATGTGCAAAAGGCTATGGGATCTGGCAGAAGTCTACAGCTTTCTTAATAAAGCTCTAGAATGGATCACTCTGGCATCTTTAGCATCCTTCTTGGGCATACCTTTGGGTCTATGGTTCAGGACAAGAATACTTTTAAATAGTACCTTGAAACTCTTTCATACCTTGTTATAGTGCTACAGGAACCACAAAGTTGATGCCCACATATCATATACCCAGATGCACTTGCCTTGCAGACAGCCTCTATTCCAGATATTCTTTGCATGTAAGCTCTTGCTGAAATCAGTTATCAGTTTGGATCAGAGATGTGGGGCAGCTGCCACACCTGTGATCCAATGCATACATGAACTCTAGTTCTAGTGTTATTCAGTGCTTCTAGCAGGGATGGGTAGTGGCAAAGAATTCTGACCATTTCCATTCATTCCCGTTCCATCTTTCAAAGTCATGCCCAGCTATTGGCACATGACACTCCCGAACAACAAAATATTAATTAACAATTCCATCGACTCTACATGCAAACTATAAGTAGCAAAGGAGCTTTCAGAAGTCAATTCCCAACTGGATAAAATACTTGTTTACAGCAAACTGAACTCTGAAACTAAAAATCCTTGTCTATGTTAGTGATATGCAAGATCCAAAATTGCTTCATTCCGTTATGCTGGGGACAAAATGAGCTAGTGTCCAGTGTTTTCTTCTTTTCTTGTGGCTCATTTATCCTTTGCCTCAACAATGAACTGGGGGCAAAAATCTCTGCTCATGCGAAGTCTTACCATTTCAGGCCATTGGTCCATCTGGCCCAGTATTGTCAACTCTCATTAGTGGCAGCTCTCCAGGGTTTCAGGCAGGGTCTCTTCCAGCCCCTCGAGATGCCTGGATTGAACCATTGACCTTCTGCATGCAGAGCACTGAGCTATGTTCCTTCCCAAGCTGCATCCCTCGCCCCCACTTACTTTGTGGCATCATTTGAAGAAATCCAAACGCCCAGTCCATTAATTTATTTCAGATGTTTGTCAACAGTCGTGTCATAGCAGTTTACTTTCCAGCTGCTGTGATAAGGAAGTTCTTCCAGTTCAGTTCCAGTTATATTTATTGTTAACAGTGAATGTAGAGAGAAACAAATGGTGACTCCAATTCATATCCATTTGTTCCTCACTCACAGGGCTTTTCCCCCCAGTCAGAACTGACCAGAAATCAGTTCTGGCACCTCTCAGGTGAGCGCCATTGCCATTCTAAGAGAATGAGGGAGGTGTTCATGGTGAGTTACGGCACCTCTTTTTCTAGAAAAATAGCACTGCTCATTCACACCCATTTAGAGTGGCTGAAGGGTCTTATTTAATCTCTGATGGTGTCAGCAGGAAGTGAATTGGTGGCTGCTGGTGGTGGTAGACATTTCTCCCAGAATTCCAAAGAAGAAATAGCTGCTGCCGGTGGTGCCACTATTCCCCCTTTAGAATGTCTTCAAATGGTGCAATATCTCAGGCATCCTGTGTGGAACATGGCAGCTACCAGTGGGCTGCTCAGTGGGACAGCTCAGTTGCTGTCACAGCGTCAAAAAGTGAAAAACCAGTAACAAATGTGAGTAATGAAATGGAGTTGAAACAAGGTACTGAAATATATTACATTTGAACCAGTATATACTGAAAGTGATGAGGGTTTGGGGGGGGGGGTAATTAATTAACAAAAAATAAATTAAATAACAAATGGGAGGGATGTCTTGCACATTCCTCCTTTGAAATTAAGATGAAACTATCAAAGGTTGACAGACATCTATGGCAGAGGATAAACAATGTTCAGAGGTCCAATAATAATTCAAATCTCTCTTCTCAGAACTATGGAGTATTCAAATTTATTCTAAAGCCACTTGGGTTAAATCATGCTGCCACAGCCATGCATGCCTAATATTTGAGCACGGACCTTTTAGGACTGAGAGGCAGCACAGCACAGCTTACTTCTCCTACCTGCCAATGCCCAGGAGACTCCTATCGCTACATTGGTGTGGGGCTTTCTTGAGCACTGTCACAGCTATGCATATCTCTGGGACTGGCATATCAGAAAGTTGGCATATTTTCAAATAAATCATTTGTCAAATATTCCGGACAAACTCACAAATGCTTTGCAACATCGCTTCATATCAGGGACTCAGGGACTCAATCTTCCTTTAAAGCCACCCTTATGGCCCTTGTCTCATTTTGCTCAGGAAACAAGAAACTGAATCCCTTGTTTGTTTGGGTTATACTCTCAATGTGCTCTCTTGTTTCTCAAATACCAAAATACCCTCAATTCAACTGCGCTATAAAGAAGATCCCTCTTGTTTCTTCAGCCAAGAAGGTCTTCAGTGTGTAGAAAACTGGCACTATTAAGGCCACTTCTGGTATGTAACAAATAACTCTGCAATGACTGATAACTTTATCGGACAAGTTTCCCCACAAATAATATCCCTATTCCCCCCCCCCCCCAAAAAAAAGGTCAAAGCACATTATTGGATCCATGTGGCACTGAACGCCAAGGGGCTCCATATACATAGGGAAGGTCTGCATAATAATTGTATCTATGTATGACCTTGCCTTTGAATGCATGAAGTCCCAGGTTCAGCTCTGGGCATCTTAACTATGAAAAAAAAATGCCTTTCATGTGGCAAGCATAGGAGAAGCCCTTCAGAACCATATCTCTTTAGGGATGAGACTGGAGTAGGTGTTAGAGATCTAATATAAAGCAGGTTCTTGTACCCTTCATTGGAAGTCAGGAGCGTTTCAGCATTGCATCTCAGCAGCAGGTTGGACTAGGTGACTTCTGTGGTCAGAAGATCACTGCTGGAACATAGCAAAACACCATCTAGTTCAGCATGTTCTCATGGTGTCCAGCCAGATGCCTCCTGAACCAAATGTTACATGGCAACATTTTGTTACAGATCCAGATTAACATTGCATTAAGCAATTGTTCCATCAGCACAAGGACTTCTCTTTGCATGATGGAACAATATTCCCCTCCCCTCTCCTCACTCCCCCCAATATTGTTCTGAGGTTCACCCCAGTCCGCTAGAGCAGATTTGAGGATGGCACAGAGGGGAAATCCTGTTGAATGGGTGGTAATCTTTATGCTGGAGCAACTGTTTCCAAATACCGCCTATGATCATTATTATTATTCCATTTCCCAACAGTTGCGTTTCCTCATTTAGCTGTGGGGGGTACATGCAGACACTGGCTTCTGGGCCAACTATGTTGAGGTAACAGAAGTAAGCTTGTTCTATTTCATTGCATGATCACCCTAAGCCACAGGTAAGGTTGTATCCTCCAGTGAATGAAGGGGACGTTTGTCCCAGGTTCTGGCCCAGAAGAGTAAGGGTGCACAGCAAAAATCCTCAATGATTCTGCTGCTATAGGGAAACCGACTGGGGAAACGGCGGCAGTTGCGGATTTATTCCAGTCACCCACTTTTGTCCCTGTCGTGGGGGATTGGGCCTGTCAGCCATTCAGCTAGATAATCCTCATGTGGTATACTCAGTGTGTTTTGCTGTGCTTGTGTATATGTATACCTAATATACATATATAATATGGCTTGAAATTGTACCCTCTTATAGCTGAAATGTGCCGAAAGGGCCACTGCTCTCTAATAATTAACTGCATTGGTTTATTGAGCGTTTCTGGCTTTTCTTCGGGTTACTTTGCTCTCTGGCATCATCCAAGTTAATTAACAGACAAGCCTAATGTGTTCCCCCCTCCTTTTGTGCCTTGCCACTTAATTAGAGTTAAATGTGCAGTTTGTATTAGTCAGTTCACCTCGGCTTACCTAAGGTTTTTCCTTCTTATAAGTTTACTCTTCAGTTTTTACATTTTGTCGGGAGGTTCCTCTGTTCAGTGGTGTGTATTCTTTAAACAAATCCAGCAAACCAAGAGCAGCTAGGCAGCATCCTCGCAGCTGATGTGAAACTGTGAAGCATGATTTCATTTCATTGTAATTATGGATTGCCCCAGTTAGAGTCAGGGAGGAGGGTGGTGGAGAGAATACACACGCTAATTCCTCTGTATTTCTAGCACTCTCAGAATTGATCACTGTGTGACTAATAAGCAGCTACCTGTGACACAGTTCAGTGGGTCTTCTGCTGCTTAGCTCGGACAGCTTTTATACACAGTATCAGAACCATTGCTTCTCATAGTCGCCCTTAATCACTTCCTCCAAAGTGGAGAAAACTGTGGGAGATTTTCTTGAGCCCTCGCAGATTTGTTTTTCTTTTCTGCAAGCCAGAGAAGATTTAAAGTCTCATAGCTATTTTGTTTCTTCCGCATGACCAGATTTTCCAGGGGAAAGCATTTTCCCCCCTTCCCTGTGTAACAAATATAGTATGGCTAGAGTATTGGTCTAGGATTGAGAAGGTACAGGTTCAAATCCTCAGTCAGCCAAAAAGCTCTCTGGGTGACTTTGAGCCAGTCACTGCGTCTTAGCTTAACCTATCTCATAAGATTGCTGTGATGATAAAACTGGGGAAGGGAAGACATGTTGCTTTGATCTCCTTGGAGGCAAGGCAGGATAGAAACAAATAAATGTGTCATTAAAAAAGTCCGCCAACTTGGAAATGTAAAACTGAACTTGCCTACTGAGTTCTGATGTGACTTTGTGTCTGTGTCAAGTGCTAGGGCTTTGATGTGTACACAGGCTGTTGTTTCCATGTGCGTGTTTGGGCATGAGTGCTAGGTTGATGGCTGAGTTGGAATAAGAACCTTGGTCAAAGGTTGCTTTTAATCCCTTGCATTTAATCCTTTGTGACACATGGGCTCTTTCTCTTCTCTCCTTCCTGCTGTAGAAGCAATGTCATTTTTCTCATGATGTCAGAAGGCAATTCTTTAGCCTTTGGTCCCCTACTTGAATAATGAACCATATTCTCTTCTGCGCAGTCTTCTGATGCAAGGACAAGGGTGTTATTGTTCTCCGCTAGTGACTGAGGTGTTGTGCATGTGAATGAAGACATGCTGCTCTCAGATCATCTCCTTAGAAGGTTTGCAAGGTCCTAGGTTAAGTGGGAAACACTCTTGTTTTCTGAACACTTAATAAGTCTGGTGAGAGAAAACAAGGAGTCTGATTCAAAATGAGGTCTGGGGATTAGTCATACGTTATCCTCTAGCGAGGGACAAAACACATGTAATCAGGTTCCTCTTTACCTATTCTGGCCTCTAAAGGAAGGATAATCCATCGGAACCCAAAGGGTTGTAGCAAACCAAAGAACAAGAACATAAGAAGAGCCCTGCTGGATCAGGCCAGAGGTCTTATGTAGCTTAGCTTCCTGTTTTCTTAGTGGCCTATGGGAAATTCACAAGCACGACCTGAGTCCCTCCTGAGTGGTGGCTTTTTTGCCAGTGGATTCTGCAACATGTAATTGATTCAATAGTGGTGCATTAGTGACATATTTATACTGGACCATCCACACACCATTTGGCTTTATTAGTTGTTCTGCAATGCTTCCCCAATTTGGAGGGGAACTCTTGCACCACAGCACAACAAAGTGGGACCAAAAAAACATACTGGAACATTCACAGTGCAGAAAAGTCAGTCTATTCTTTGTTTTCAGAAACTAGTGCAAGTGGGACTTTATTCCATGTGTCTGATCAGTCAACGCTAAATGTGTGAATCCACTCTAAGAATGGCATTTGTTTGTTTACATGTTAAAATTTACCCTCAAGATCTACACATGCAACACGCTACAGAAGGTTGTGGTGAGATGAAACCTGTTTTGCCCATCATTCTGAAACTGCACAGAAAGCAGTCTTTTTACTTTACTGTCTAAATGCCAACAGGTGCAAACACACTCAGCAATGCCCACAAAGTCAATTTTTCATCCTTGCCACAAAGGACCAAGTTTTCTACTGAGAAGCCAACATTTTCAATTTTATATATGCTGCCTGTCTAAATCTATGGTCACTTGGATAGTTTTGTTTGGGGTGAGGTGCCAAGTAATTTAGACAGCGCATGTGTTCATATGGCACCGTTCCATTCCAACTCCATACTCAGAGACAGCCAAGAGATCATCTATGGGCATCAAGCACGGCTGCAGAAGGTAGGATTTGCAGCCAAGGAAGACATCCAAACAGCTGCTCATCCCTATGTTCTGTACCTTTGGTTAAGATGCTTTGTGATCATTAATCCATATTTTTTCAATGAATTAAATGTCAAAAATAAGGCACCGCTTCCATGGTCTCTCCATGAAATATTTTAGCCTTATCTGCTCTAGCTTGGTGCTTGTGAGAGTAAGAAGTAAGCAAATTCTTCCCTCAGCTGCCTTTAAGCTTTCAAAGAAATGAAGAGACAGAAGCCGTACTGTCTAGCATAAATGACAAGCAACATTCTGGCTGAAAGGATCCCTGCTGTTGTTTTATATCAAAAACAATTAGTAAGGAATACGAATGTGAAAACCAGACACTTGGCTTCAAGCAGCAAAGCTTCTTACAGCTTACAGCATTTTCAGAGGTTTTTAACCTTTTCTGGACAAGTGTCAGTCATGTTGGTACTTGGACAGATAAAACACCAAGGCAGTCAGATTATTGAATGGGACTGATCCAACTTGCTTTCAGCTTGAAACATAGATGGTCCCAGATTCAGTCCTCAGCATCTCCAGGTACGACTGGGAAAGATTCCCTGTCTGAAACCCTAGAGAGTTGCTGCCAGTCTCTATGGGCATTATCTAACTAGAAAGATTGTTGATCTGACTCTCTATAAGGCAGCTTCTTAAAAATGTCTTTCTTCCTATGCCACAAGAGCAGTTATGAGACAGAGCTTCAGTTGTTTTAAATCTGCCAGCAGAGACTACCATGGGCAGAGTAGAAGCATGTTAAAATTGGCCCTAGGGTCATGCCATATTTTTACCCATCATTTATTTTTTAAGATGAAAAGGTTTCACCCCCTGGGGGGGGGGGAGCCTTTTTCAGTTTCTCATGGCTGTTTATAGCCACTTCCACTGTCCTTCAACTGCTTTTAACATGCCATTTTCTCTCCCCCGCTGCCTGATCCAATCAGGAATCTCATGGGGCAATGATCTCACAGCGTTACTTAACTAGTCAGCTTTGGATACACAGCACTGTCACTCAAGGTGAAGAAAGCAGCATGTCAGGCTCCATCAGTCTCTGAGGGCAGGCTGCCCAAATGGGCCCACCACCCTCACAGGGAAGAATTGCCACTACTAGTCTAAACTTCCTACTGATGCTGTAAATTAAAAGAGGTTGAACAACGTTGTTTACAGTTCAGGATAGGCCATGGCAAGTTCAAATGAAGACCTCCAGCAGCCACATTTGAAAGCATGTTTGTTTGCAGGCTAACCCCTAGAATTGCATTCACCACCTCCGTAGTGCGGATTTCTTCCCGTAATTTAAATGAGAAAGTGACATAATCCAATCCTCTCATTTAATTTTGTAAGTCGGCAGAGTTTCCTATTCATGGTCTGTTCGGAAGATTTTTTCCCAGCTACAGGAGTGCCAGTGAGAAAACCAGTATACCCAAAAGTGAGAGAACATATCAAATTAAACACATAGCTCTTTTTGTTGTTTTTTTATGTTAAGGAAACAATTGGATGAATGCATAAGGGTGCCAGTGGGGAGTTTTGATTTAGCTCCTGGAGACAAATGATCAGAAGGCCCTTCAACAACATTTTGAAAAATTGAATAGCCCTTGGAGGACTATATTGGTGCAAAGCACAGTAAAGAGTGAATTGCAGCCTACTTTTGTAAACCACAGTTAGTCTCTTAAAGTTTGCAAAAACCTCCTGAGGTTCACTTGTTTGTAATCTCACAGCAGTAAGCTTGTACAACACATTTGTATGTCTGTCTTGGGAAAATTCCTCTGCTGAGTCAGTCTCACAAAGATGAAATCCTTGTGGTTCATTGATAGTATAAAAAACCTGAAATGTGTTTTGTTCTATGTATGAAGATGTTCCGTACACAGTTACCTTAAAGGTCAGTGTCTAAGTTGTTTCATTATGTGACTTGTACACCGAAGTACATATTGAAATGAATTTTATTCAAGAGCAGCATCCTTTCACTGCTTCCGATACCACCCCAAATAGCCATAAAGGGAATTTTCAAAGAAGCCAAGCTTCAGGTTTTTACATGTGACGACTGGCACAGGTGCTGTTTTATGTGAAAGCAAGTTTACTTGGGGCAGGGTGTGGGAATGTATTAAAACATGTAGCTTCAATTTGTGGTACAGACCCAGGAGATTCACATGCTCTATTTTAAACATTTGAATTGATTCTAGGTTGATATGGCTACTTGGGAGCTTTGGGTCATACATTCTGTTCAACTTGTATCTTAACCCAGAGGTGTCTGTTGACATCACAGAGAGACCCACTTTTTAGCAGTCAGAACAACCCTTCTCTGTAACAGCCACTTCTCATTTAAAACAGGACAACTATGTTTGACATGGCGTCAGGGCAAACAGCAAGGATGGGCAATCTTTTTTCTGTGAGGACCACATTCCTTTGAGAGTGATCTCTCAAGGCTCAGATGGTAACTACTGGTTGAGACAAGGCTAGTGATGGATCTCTCTTCCTTTCTTATCCAGTGGACTACCAGGAAAGGAACAAATTGCTCTTACCAGACTTTTAAATTTACACTCAAGCTGTCTCACAAAATTAGACTGAGGATCACATTGTTTCCCACTGGTTTACAGTGACTCCAACCAGAGTTATAGGAGTTTAAAACTTTACTTAACAATACTAACTGCTGGACAACTGTGAGACACGTCTGATACTCACTTCCTCCCAATGCAGTCACCCCCAAATACCAAAGTGATAGGATGCTAATATACTCAGGTAGTTCCACGCTGGCTACTGGTTTCACACTGGATGCTTTCTAGTCAATAAAAATTAAAGTGTTGATATGTAATTTCCAAATGCTACCAAAAACAGGGACTTCGTCCTCCTTTTTTGCAAAATGCAAATATTACGAACAGCAACTGGATCTGTCAGACCATATTCCTTCAGGCTGCAGACCCCTCTGTTTGCCATTGTTCCCTTGTGGCTTTTACTTCATAAAGTAAAGTGAAGTACTATCTTTGTAAGGTATGTACATGTTTTCTTTTCTTTCATTGAAAGTTTGCTTATGTGGACAAGGGCTGAGGGAGCATTTCCTGTGTGTTCTCTGTACTACTACAGTCCCAAGTATTTTCAAGTAATGCAACGAGTTACTTACCTGTTGTGCTGTAATTCGGTCTGTGTCAAATTAGGATCTTCCACATGTTGTACCTGTGATACAAAATTGATGTATTTATTTTTGTTGTGATTATTTTTCCTGAAAGCTTTTCAAAGGAAGGACAAGATGAGCGTATTCAGTGCTTTTATTTTAGTGCTGTGTGATAATCTCTGAATAACAGCCACACACACACACTCCCCACAATTTTCTGGCTTCTAATATCATAGTGATGATGTATAAAAGCTCAGAAAATTCAGCCAATTCAGCCTTATTTACTTTTCTGCAGTATAAAATAACCATGTTTTGAGAAATGTGTGCTTTAATAATAGGTTTGTGTGTTCTGTGGGCTGCTGCTTTATAGCATCTGTGGATCTCATGCATTCTCTCTATTGGATAGCTTGATGCTGCTGAAAAAATACTGCCTCTACATGCCCAGTAATAGGCTTTTATAATCTCATGCTAATTTACAAGCAATAGCTATAAGCAGTATCTTAAGCATCTAAGGTATCTTAGGTTTTGAGTTGTTTGGTGGAAATCTTTCTTAGCACCTCTTAAAATGCCTTTTCTTGTCAGACATGTACACCTTATTTCAGAGCTGCAGGCAGAGAGTACATCTGGCATATGCAGGCCTTTGGGGAAGCCACATGGTTGTCGCAAGGCTAGTGATTCCTCAGGTGGCCAAAGGGTGGTCTTGATCCAAACAGCATACCAAGCCAAACAATCCAGCCAGCAACCCTGCGTTATTCTTCCACAGTGTCAGTTATAACTAGGGATGGGGGAGAAATTAGATTCAAATTTAGTTTTAATGTGAATCTAGGGTTACCATATTTTAAAAGTAGAATTCAAGACACAAAAGATGTTGGGCTTTTCTCTTTTTTTTGCAGGGGAACTTTTTTTTTTGCCGGGGGGGGGGGACTGCCTTACATTTTTTGCCCAAATTCTGGACGTATGGCAACCCTATGTGAACCTGCCTAATTCGCACTTTCCTAAAGAACCTAACTAACTGAGATTCACACTGCTCCAAATTTTGTGATGCAGTGTTCTATTGAAATAATGTGTGCAAATTAGGGGAGAGTGTGTACAACAATGTATCTACATTGAAAACAGCCCGTGGCTAAATTTCATTGGGTGCCAGAAATGATACACTCCCCACCCCTTCCATTCTGAACACAGGAGAGGTGCAAAGAGCTCTCTGTGTGCAAGCAGGGCAGTAGGTGCTTTTTTCCATTGATGGGAGAGCTATGCCTGCACCATTTTGTGGGCCTGTTAATTATTCTGCTCTTTTAGATGTAGCAGCCATTTTGTGTTATGCCACATACCCACAGCACCCATGTTATGCTTTGCCACATATCTCATGGCAGCAGTTCGTGCTGTGCCACACTCCATGGCAACCATTTTATGGCACCCACAGCACAAAATTCTGAATGTTCCCACTGGCTCCCAGGAGCTGGAAAGCCCTGCCCTGTTACTTCAGGGTATTAAATAACACATGCTGATTGGCTGAAAAGATGTCCATAACTGCAACTGTATAGGAGACAAAATGAATGCAAGAATAGGAATAGGTCTAAATGAGGAGAGGGAGGAATGCAAGCTGGGTCATGTTTGGTCACCAGCCTAGAAAATAAAATACTGCCTAAAATATATACAAAATTAAAAGGTAGTTTTAGAAAAGCAGCAGATTATATTAGAAGATAAAGTTTTCACCAAAAATGTACTGCTACAAATAGAAAGCTGCCCATTTATTAGTGCACATCATAAATGTTGCTTTGTCAACTCTTATCGTGCAAGAAGTCTCATAATAAAATAACTACTTATATATCTGTAACTGGATTGTACCATTTTTTATCTCTGTAATAGGTTACGGTAAAAAAAGAAAGAAAATGTTCTCCCTTTTTTTCTTTGTAATAGCCAGTCAGGTCAGATAAGATCTCTTTAGGCCCAAGCTGTGGGGAAAAAGTTTAATTTTGCAGCTATATAACATGATGGCTACAACAGGTTATACTAGCTAAACCAACATTATTATTTTTTCTGTCACAACAGAGTGATCATAAGAGGATCCAAGTATTGAAAGGAAATGATTACCAGAAAGATACTTTTAGTGCCCTGCCAGTCTGAGGGGATATAATTATTAAAATACATTTTTTGTGATAAGAGACAAACCAAGTAAAATCATTCTGTTTCTGTTGCTGCAACCCTATTCATACCTAACTGAAATAAAACCCTATTGAATGCAGTGGGACTCAATTTTTGAGTAAACGTGTAAAGGGTTGCACTATACATATCCTGAATGAACTCCAGGTATCTTCTGCCATGTTTTCTGCACGTAAGTGTATAGTAGTAGTAGTACAGTTAGCTGCTTTTTATGAGGCTTTGTATCCAAGTATGAATACATCGAACAGGTCTTCGTTAATCCAGATCAGTTTCCTTCTGATGTGTGTTTATGCACTGGAACAGTGGTAGGGAAATGACCTTTACCTTTCATATTTGATGCATAGCTCATCTCTTTCTGTACTTGGGTGTTTCTACCTGACTTCAAAATGTTTTGTAAGAACAGGCTCAGGGATGTTGTGATTACTGTAAGGGGTTAAACCACAGAGCCTAGGACTTGCTGATCAGAAGGTCCGGCGGTTCAAATCCCCGCAATGGGGTGAGCTCCCATTGCTTGGTCCCTGCTCCTGCCAACCTAGCAGTTTGAAAGCAACACAGTTCAAGTAGATAAATAAGTACCGCTCCAGCGGGATGGTAAACGGTGTTTCCATGCGCTGCTCTGGTTCGCCAGAAGCAGCTTAGTCATGCTGGTTACATGCCGGCTCCCTCGGCCAATAAAGCGAGATGAGCGCCGCAACCCCAGAGTCAGTCATGACTGGACCTAATGGTCAGGGGTCCCTTTACCTTTTTACCCAAGAAATACTTAAGTAGTTGACTGAAATTGTACATTGTGGTATTAAGTCGGCCCAGACACATCTCTAGGTATTGCTAAAGAGAACATAAAACTTCAGTAATGTTTGTTAAAGCTTAGAGAACTCCAACTCTACCTCATGACTTTTCAGTTGCAAATTAGTCTGTCCAACACTTAACCTATTAGTGGAATTTCGCTTTTGGAGGGTGGGGTGTAGGGCGGCTGCCAGCACTCTTCATATTCATAGAGAAATTAGATAAAATTATTGAGAGATGTTGGAGTAGCTTTCAGTATATTTTATTCTTCCAAGGAGAGAAAAGACAAACTCTGACGGTCAGACTGGACTATGCTGGGTTCAAGGATTCTGAAATTTAAGAAATTTCAGGTCAGATGAGAAAGATCACAAAACATCATTCATGAGTTTAACCAAAGTCCAAACAGTCACATTTTAGAATAATGGATTGTTTTGCTGCTTGCTGAGGCATGAGCAGGTTCATGTGAAATTAATAGTGGAGGGATGCGAAATCACAGACTCAGGCTATAACAATTTGTTTGTTCTTCCCACTTCAGTGCACGCTGATGGGAAATGTCTCTGACTGCAAAAAAAAAATTCAAATACTATATCCACTTACTTGATTTGATTTATAAAGAACATATCATAGCCACCCCAACCTAAGCTCTGTGCTATCCCTTACAAGATTCAAACCTCACAAGAGGACTGAAATCACTCAGTCATAATATATAGATACCTGCAAAATGGAAATGAAATGGTGTAGTGGTGAAATGTCTAATAAGCTAGCATGGCACATTTGAAATAATGCCAAAATTGAGGACTGTGTCCCTGAAAATCATACAATTATGCAAGATGGGATTGCAAAAGAAGTGGCAAATGAAATGGTCCAGATCTAACAAATGTACAGGGATATTGCAAATGGTGTGTGCAACCTTGTGGAATAATGTGGAACTATTTGATGTGCTGCACATGGAGGCATCAGTCAGTGGAGGTTATTGCTGAGTACAACAAATTGCAGATGGGGGTAAAGTGCACAAGATCAAACTGTCTACAGTAGTCACAAAGGTATCCTGTACATTTAACAGCAAGGTTCACAACACATCTGCCATGGCTCCCTCATGGGTCAAAGGAAACATGTACATACCATGGATCAATGCACTTACTTTCCTAGCTGAGGAATGTCAGGGTAGATGCCCAACTGTGTGTCAGTAAATAAGAAATCTGGGTTGCTTGTTGATTTATATGTATATCCTTTGTGTAGAAATCTGGTCACATGTCTTTGTGTGTGGGTTTTTGTTTGCACAGCAAATATTATGAATTGCTGATATTCTGTTTGGGGGCCAGTCTTCCTTAAGGTCAGAAAGTAGTTATGCTTTATGTGCTTTTACTTTACAACCATTAAACCCTGATTACACAATTCATCTTCATTGTCATTTGGGATCACACGCTTCCTAGCTACTTAGCTGCTGGCCCCAGCCCCAACTAGCTCAAGCAGTCAGAGCCCCTTCCACTAGGACCAGAGCACACAGCAATGAAACAGCCAACCAAGCAATAGTCATATCTCAGACAGTTAAAGAAACCAAGCAACCTAAAAAAATGCCACAAATTCACTTCCACTGTGCTTCTTCCAAAACTCTCGCATGAATCTCCCTAATAGTTGCTTCTGTTCCATCCTGACTTCTAAGGCCGCATTTGCACACAACGCTAAACCAAACCATCGCTTAGTGCAGATGAGTGGGCTCCTGAGAAGGAGACCACACCCGTTTTGCTGCATTCTAGTCCTTTTAGCTTCATTCAGCAGCTAAGCATTTTGTCCGAACCCAGGATCATGGTTAAGCTTTCTCTTCCTTAGTTGCAAGCTGTAGCCAAGGTTTGCTCTTGGCTTACAATGATGTATGATCAGGCCTATAAACGCACCTAGACTAGCTAGGCTTGCTCACTCATCTGAGTGACTCATACCACCACTTTTCCCTTCCTACCATTCTGCCATTTTTGAAATTGACCTCCACTGCACAGGAACTGTGCTGGGCAACTAAAAACACCAGCTGAGTCAGCACATGGACAGCATCCTAACCTGGCCCTAAAGACAGTCATCTGTTGGGTCCTGCAATACTAGGGGTTGTTTATTTTGTTTTGTTCCTTTACTGTACTCAGCAGGGTATCTATATTGTTTTCAGTCAACCAAAACCATTGTCTCACGATCCTCTGTCATTTCCCCATACTTGTGATAAATAAATCCCAAACAGCTTTTTCTCTCTTTTTTGTTGAAAGTTAGGTCACCCAGAATGAACCAATGCTCATTAGTAGTTCCTTCTCTCATGAGGAGAGATCCCTTTGTGTCAAAATCTGACCCTGGGAGAATTTCACAAACTAAAATGTTACCCCAACAGAACTACATTTGGCATTTATGCCCAAGGCAATCCATTCACAAATTGTTTCTGCTTTATTCCTCTCTCATTTTTATTGTTCACCATCAGCTGTGTTACTGATGGGTAGTGTTGGTTCATGTCTCTAACAAGATACAAATATGGTTTCTGTTAAGTGGATCAAGGGTCTGTTCTGACAGAGACGGACACTGCAGATAATGACTGTTTAGAAACAAACGTGTATACAAGCATTCAGATGAAAGTGAATCACCGGAATTCAAGTCTGTTTTATACCAACAGCAATATCTGCCCACAAAAATCATAATGGAATCAGAAAGGATTTGTGGCATTGAAATGAGAGAATGGGAATTCTTTGCAGGCAAAGAATTGGGATAAGAGACTGACCTTCTTTTCACAGGAAATAAAAAGATTCCACTCCACAGAGCAGCTTCTGAGGCTGCAATCCTACACACATTAATCTGGGACTAAGCCCACCGAACTCAGTAGGACTTGTTTTCGAATAGACACGTATAGGATTGTTCTGTATAGGATTGGGCCTTTTGAGATGATCAGTTTGCAGTGCTGTAAATGTAAGGTTGTTGCTTTTTGTTCCAATCTCTGATAAAGAAGTAGAGTGGAATTTCTCCCATTTGATGAATACAGCAAGCCTGCTAGAGACAACCCAAAGAAGTAATTTTGATAGAAATAGGAAGATACTTGCATAGCCTCATATTTCAGCTGTGAAGAGAATTATAGTTGAGAGGCCATCCTTGGTTTGAAAATTTGGAAGGTTCATATAAGAGGGACATTATCCACCAGTTTTGTAACAGAGTCTGCCCCTTAAATCCAGTGACCACTGTCCAGTTAAGAAACAAGAGAAATAGTGGCATCCTTTCACATATATTTATCTATTTTTGGGTTAATTTTTTCATGTTGTTCAGAAGGTAAGTTTCTGAGAATTAAATGTCAAATTAAATGTCGCAGTGCTATTTTCTAGAAAAAGAGGTTCCAGAACTCACCATGAATGCTTCCCTTGTTCTCTTATAATGGCAATGGTGCCCACCTGAGAGGTGCCAGAACTGAGTTCTGGAGCGTTCTGGCTGAAAAAAACCCACTGCATACTAGTATGCAAAAATAATTTAAGGGTGCATAGCTGCAACAGTCAAGGCAGGCCTGGTGCCAGCAGTATCCAAATCAGGAACTGGCTACAGGCCCCATCAGCATTGGCAGAGGAAGGTGGGGGCAGGGGGAGTGGTCCGCTCTGGGTACCATCCCAGGTGGGGTACCATCGCGGCTGCCCCTGGGACGCATGTCACGCCCCCACGGGCGGTGCGCCACACCTCCTGGGATGCACGCCAGCCAGCCAGATGCCCACTTGTTCTCCGCTCCTGGTGCCGGAGCATGGAACTCCACCACTGCCCATCAGCTCACTGGCATGACCCAAATGTGGTGCCTTTTATCACCTTCCTCACTAGATTCCCCCAGATAGTCATTTTAGCAGGTAGTGGTGCCACTTTTGAAAGGGAGCCAAGCTTGGCTGCCGTCCACAGTGGTTGCCTGTCTTTTAAATTTACCCAAAATGAAATTCCTCAGCCTAGGTAGGTATTGGGAGATCCATGCCAATGGCCCCCTGAAGTCTTGACCCTGACCCTGAACCCAGCTACTGTTACATTTTGACTTGACAGAGTAAACTCAACAATGGGCAGCCTAGTCGTTGTATTGTGCTCTTTGCCTCTAATGTCAACTGACTAAGTTAGGAAGAGAGCAGTCTAGCCTGCTATGATCATAACTAAAATCTGTCTTTTGTTGATTTTATAATCATGGATGATCAGGATCTGTAACCCAGAAGCATCTATAAGGCCATAGGTTTCACACACACACACACACACACACACACATTCAAACACAGGCAATTTTAAAGACCTATCTTAATCATGGCTCCTAAGCCTTGTGCCTGGCGTTCTCTGGTCCATGAGGTCACGAAGAGTCGGACACGACTAAACGACTAAACAACAACAAAGCCTTGCAAAATGAAATCCAACTTCAAAGACTAAGACTTGAGTTTAATAAAGTATTTGTTTCAATTTCTCAGAGGAAGTACCAAGTCTACCCAAGGTAAGGTAGCTGTAAATTAAAAATCTTCCTGTTCCCAAGGTTCTGTCAGCTGCTTTCTGGGATGCTACAGCTCTTGATGTGTCAAGGACTTTCTCACTGACAGGATACCTCTCAGAGACTTCACTTAATAAGATGCTAAATTTGAAGAGAGTTGCAGGGAAGCCATGCCGTCTTAAATAGCTGGGGGGAAGCATTAATCAGTGCTGTGCTAATGAATTTTTAATTCATACCTGGAGAACAAATTGACTGTGGCTCCTAATCTGGTTTCAGGAGTGTCTTGACTTAAAAGTTATGCAGTTACAGGTACTCCACTGTGTGTGTGTGTTCTTTATGTGCATAAAGAATTGCTTATTGGGGAGGGGGAATCAAACGGGGGGTGCTGGGAGATAAGAACATGTCAGATGAAGGAAATAATCTGTTTGTGGGGAGGGATGCCGTGCTCCTTTGTGCACTCAGGCCGACTTTTGCAAAAGTGAAATAAAATATGTACATATTGGGCTTTCATGTTAGATAGTTTTACTCCAAATATTTGTCATCCTCTATTTATGGTAATACTACAACTATATTGAATGGAGTGTTATATGCTGGGCCACTAGAGGATAGGGTGATGCACATGGACATCAGATTTTAGCATCATCTCCCCCCCCCCCCTCTGTGTTGTGGCTCATAAAAGAAAATGAAAATACATGCCAGCAGTAAACTTAGTAAGCTTTGCAAACTGGCCTGAGGTGAGGATGTGAAACTCTTCTTTATAAAAGAACATTGATAAAAGAACATTTTGTACAGTGGGATTCAGGCAGGGCTTTGTCTTCATTTTTGGACTATTGCAAGAACTTGGATAGATTGTAATGCCACCCGTAGCGCTGCAGAGCCAGGTGATATTATTTGCCAATCTCTTGCAGTTTCATTTTCTTAACTCTTATAGTTGCCACCCATGCAGCTTTGTTTTTGAAAGCCCCCCCCAACCTCTACTCAGGAAGATGCAAGCTAGGCTGACAAATACCGGCGAATGCTTCTCAGTTTACCAAGTGGTAGCCATTTCCAGGGCAGACGTTTGCTTATTTGCATACAATAATAAAAACAATGAAATTCAGTTAACAATTAAAAAAATCAGTTAAAACAGCACAAAAATATGAGAGAAATACATATTCCAAAAAAAAAGCAGCAGCAAATATAACAGCACCAACATAAGCCAGTAACAGCTTAAACCAGGGTTGGCAAGCTTACTTGGAGTCCTTGGTGAGAGACATTAGAACAAAAGATCGACACTCAGACAGGGTAACATTCATCTCTCTCAGGAGAGAGTTCTGAAGTTTTGTGTGAGTATCAAAAAAAGGCCTCATAAAAGGAGGAGATAGAATGCTGAAAACTTGTGGTGTTTTTGTGTTGTCTGTTTACAAATGTGCTGGTTGTGCAGGTGGGAAGCAATCATGTACCCATGCAGCATTTGTCCCAAATCAACATCAGGATTCCTCCCACCCCATAAATGTCTTGGCAATATGCAACCACAAGCCTCAAGTAAAGCTGCTTCATCGTCCAGGATCAGAAGCAACTTATCTGAAAATCAGTTGCTGGGGAACAACTATGCAAATGTGCCAGCAGTTTCATATCTGGTTGGCCACGGTAGGAAATAGGCAGCTGAACTAGCTAGGTCTTTGGTCTGATCCATCAAGGCCACTCTTATTAGCTATTCAAAAAATAAATAAATAATACGGCTAGAATTCTACTGATTTTGAGAAGCTAAAGGCATGTCTAGGTGACAGTATCCCAGGAGTGAAGGAACTGGAAATCTTCCCATGTAGTTATGTGTCACCTGAAGCCTAGTGCATCCATATGGTTTCATTAACAGTGTGATCAGTGCATTATGTAAGATGCAGGTGATAGCAGCAGCTGCGGCAGTGACAGTAGTTATGGGAAATGACAGGCCGGGTGTCATTAAATCAGTGGAGCTGTCAAATATTCTCAGGCAGAAGAAAGAACGTATCTCGTATGCCTCTCTCCTTCTTGGAGTGAGTTTAATTTTCTGTGAATGATAAGCGAGTGAGTATTTAAAACCAAAGTCCATTAATTTACAGCCCATGCATAATGTAATCTTTGGCAACTATAGAATTCCACCACGGTGCTCGGCTGATATTTTGATCTACAGAGACCATCCTCTGGTGGATGAAAGGAGTAATTTGCCTTTCATGCCTTTTCAGCCTTGAGCTTCATCTGAAAAAGATTGCTTGATTTGGGGAGTGGGGGAGAGGCAGAGGAAAAAAGAAGAGATTCTTATTCAAACAATATGTGGTACTTCTGCAGTGCAACATGGATGCTGCTGAAAGAAAGATATCCCTTTAAAGTTCAGCCCAGCTCATTTAACTTACAGTTTGATCTGTATTCTTCTAAGAGAAGTCAAAAGGTCAATGAATACAGTAATTAACTGCACGATGTATTCTCATAGCTGACACTTCCAATAACATTCAATCTACAGAGGAGTCTGAGCAGCAAAAGTGTCCAGTTTTCAGGGGGTGCTCTAGTTAAAATCTGCTTCTTGTGATAGGCTCAAGAAGCAAAGTCAACGATGATGGAAAACATTTGATGTGGCCGCTCTCACTTCAATCCTCTTCATCTCAGCGTGTTGCATATTTACTTTTATGCAGGGGTTCTCAAACAGGGGGCAGAGTTATTAAAAAAATGTCTGAGCCCTCCCTAGGTGTAAATAAGATTAAATAAAGAGCTCTTAACCTACAAGGCAAGCAAAGAAAAGGAGGGAGCTAAGTCACATCAGCAGGATACTTGAGGGCTTATAGGTGTAATAAGCCCTAGAGAAACAAAAAGCTTGATAAAACATAGGTTTTCCATATGGACTTCTTCAGCGAAAACAAGCTTATGTTTCTGCCAACCCATGTTGGTGTCAAATAAATTTCCACCTGTAGGAGTGACCTATCATAATGAGACTGATGCTGCATCTGCATTATACATTTAAGGCAGTAAAAAAAAGTAAAGGTAAAGGACCCCTGGATGGTTAAGTCCAGTCAAAGGCTACTATAGGGTGCGGTGCTCATCTTGCTTTTCAGGCTGAGGGAGCTGGCATTTGTCCGCAGACAGCTTTCCGGGTCATGTGGCCAGCAGGACACTTATGGTGCAACAGAACACTGTGACGGATACCAGAGCACACGGAAATGCCGTTTGTGGTTCGAGGACCCGACTCCCACTTGGTGGAATAAAGACACATTGACACAGGATATAAGGTTAATGGGCAAGAAAAGGCCACAACTTTATTGATTACAGCAAGTGAGAAGGTATTGGCTTAGGCATTGGACTACGGAAGATTTGACTCCACCCACTCAAACAGGGGTGAGTCTGAAGAGGGGGTTAACCACCAGTAGGGGGAGCCTGTTGATGCCAATACAACTATAAGCTCTCCCCTGATGTCACCGAGGGTCGTGCCATGCCCCCCCCCGCCACACAGGCATCGGACAGGATTCACGACCGCCGGATTCCTTTAACGGAATACCCAAATTTGAAGGGGTAGGCGCTGGCCACACCTTGCCCTTCCACACACCAACAACACATTCCGACTCGTGACGGGAAGGTGAGCAAATGGGCTGAATGGCTGGCGCGGCTGTGTCTTGAGCAGCAGACCACGCCCCCACCCAGCCGCCCGATTGAGTGCTCAACTGGGAGGGCGTGGCGCACCAGCCATGTGGATGGGGCAGGGGGCATAACGCCCCCTGCGTGACGCGGGAGTCGTCTCCCGCCCACAACACCTCCCCTCCGGAAGGAGGAGAGGCCTTACCTTCCCACCACAGTGGTACCTATTTATCTACTCGCACAGACGTGCTTTCAAACTGCTAGGTTGGCAGGAGCTGGGACAGAGCAACGGGAGCTCACCCCGTTGCATAAATTTGAACTGCTACCCTTCTGATCAGCAACCCCAAGAGGCTCAGTGGTTTAGACCACAGCGTCATGCCACTTTGTCCTGGCTTCCCCCAAAGTATCCTGGGAACTGTAGTTTGTTAAGGGTGCTGAGAGTTGTTAGGAGAATGCTAGTCCTCTCACAGCGCTATGATTCCCCAAGTTCCCTGGGAACAAGGATTGATTGTTAAATCTGTCTGGGAAGTGCAGTGTCTACTAACAACTCTCAGTACCCATAAAAAACTGCAGTCCCAAGGATTCTTTGAGGAAAGCCATGACTGTTCAAAGTAGCATGAAACAGCTTTCAATAGTGCAAATGAAAATGACAGCATGGCCAGATGGGTTTGGCCAGGGTGGACCCCAAGACATTTTGCCATCTGAGACGAGACAGAAACTATTGTCACTGCGCCACACAATGTCACAAGTCGCTACTTGCTGCAGGCACCGCAAGAAAGCCAACTGCAGGCTTAATCACAGTGGCATGGTAGTGGCTGGCAAGGGGGTGGACTCATCGTGGCAGCTGGGGAGATAGGGCTTAGGTGAGGGAGACATGTGTTCCACTGCCCCTTTCAAACTGCTGCCTGAGACAAGTAACTCAGTGGCTCATGGCCTCAGGTTTGGCCATTTTTGTGTCATTGGAGCTGTGCATGTCTTTAGGACTGGGATACCAAGCAGTTTTTTTCCAAAGGATGTTAATCATACTTCAAAGCCTTTCACATTAACAAACTGTAAAGTGAGAGAGATGATAAGCTATGAAAGCAAAACAATGTGCTCAGGTTTAGGAGGATCCATGGAAAACTTGTATCAAAACATGTAGCCTTTTCTGGTTTATTTTCCCCATGGCCTCAAATAGCTTAATCTCACTGTTTCAGGTCCCCCCCCCCAAAGGGGGGGGGAACCCTCCATACTTTTTTCAGTTCAGCATGCTTGCAGAAATGCAAGATGGAGGTCAACTTTATGAGAGTGGCTGTGTTACTCAGATTTATTAAGATACATAGCGGTTCTATTGATCTGGGAGAACTGTAAGAGCCCTGGTAATGGGAAAAGAAGCAGCACGCTGTTGCCAGCAGCCGCTTTCTTTAAGCCAGTACTGAAGGCTGTATAATTTCCAACTGACTATGGAAGGGAATTGGTTTACAGCTCTGAATTTTTTCCCCTGGTTCTTAATTTCTGCTCCACATGTTGTCATTGATGTTTTAGACTTCCTAAAAGCCATTTGTATTCTTAGGCTATGTGTGCACCAGCTGAATTTGTGTGTGTGCTTTGTTTCCGAATGGTACCACAAATAGCATGTACAGTCCACATCGTGTCCCCACACTTTGTTCTGATTAGGGCTCTGCTTCCTGGTGTTTTAGCATGAAGACAAAGGGCTCTGCGATGTATCCTCAGTGTTTATGGGGGCAAATGATGACAAAGTGGGAGCTATCAAAAAGCCACAGAAGCTTTCTAAGAGCTCCATTCCTCTCCCATCCACACACAAACATGGATACCACTCACTCCTCCATAGCACTGAGCCTGAGGAGTTGCTCTGACAGTGCTCTGTAACCACTAGGTTTGGGGAGTAGGCACCAGGAAACTTGGCAAAAGCCTACCGTTCTCTAGCTTTGTGTCTCCCAAGTCTTCAGCAGCCTAAGTATGTGCTCTGATAACGCCCATTAGCTCTTTGCTGCTTTGGTGGGCAAGAGCCAGGGAAGCAGAGGTAAATTCACAGTGGATTAGACACACTTCAGGATCTTCAATTTTAGTCCTTCTACTTCAACGTATTTATGCTTTTTAATGTTTGCAGATAGCATGGCTCAGTGGTAGAGAGCACATATTTTGCACATAGAAGACTCAGGTCCAGTCCCTGCTACCTTCCATTTACAAAAGGGGGCGGGGTGGGGGGTGGTGTGGTGTTCTTAAGTTGCAGGGCTGAGAAAGATCTAAGTTACTGAAGAAGAACAGAGGGCAAGTGAACCAACTGTCCGGCGCAGTGTAAAGCTTCATTACTCAAGCTATGTATCAACAACCTTTTGTTTGTTCTTCTGTATAATGACAGTCATAACAGATACTGATATGGTCATATCAAAGATTTATATAGTCATCCTGAATATCTCATTTTTCTGTTGTGAAAATCTATAACCCCAAAACTACTACTTAGGATAGTCCTTGGTAATAAGTAGATGAACTGATAACAAAGGGACATCATTCATTTTTCGCGTTCTTTTTTTCTTTCCTTCAGGACTGCATGTGTCGGAGATACCACAGTTGTTTGTGACATCATAATTCAGTCACTTGTAAGGAGTTGTGATGCGGTAGACAATGACCCGTGGCATGGTTGCAAATGAATCAGTAGAAACGATGAAGAGACTGAAACAGAATAAACCATTATTTACACCCAGATACCTCACTAATCAGCACACATGGAGGGGGGTGGTATTTGCCAGAGTGGAATAGGGATTATTAAATGGGAGAGAGATTTGGGATTTGTTTGTAGAAAACTCCCTAAAGCACTTGGATTAAAATACAGCTGCGATGCTGAAAGTAAATCAGATGTTAGATTGCATTGGTAGGGTAAACAATGAGAACCAAAGCTTTGGAAGCGATGTTATTGTCATATAAGGCACTAGTCACAGTACACAGGAAATACAGTCACCCGTATTGTGGACTTCACCTGCTTTCGAAAAAGAATAACAGACAAACCAACACAGCCAAGAGCCAGAAAAACATTAATTGTTGAAAGGGCAAAAAATTATTTGGTTTTCCTTGGAGTAAATTAGTTCCTCCACCCTCAATATGTTGCCACATTACATTATCAAAAAGGTGAACACCACCATAAAGCTCACTCATGTTAAGATCTGTGTTTTACTAAGACATCTTGGGGACATAAATTTCACCATCAGTGGAGATGTATGTGTCTGTGCTTAGGACGTTATTAGCAGAGATTCAGAATGTTACCCAAGTCTTACATCATCTGCAGTCCTTCATAACGTAAAATTTGAATCCACCTTGAGATTGCTGTCAGAACAGGAACAAATAATGAGTTACATGGAATACAGATTTAATAAATTGAATGAATGAATGAATGAATAAAATCACTGTAGCCTTAGCTTGGATCCTTCAAGAATGAAACCTGGCAAAACTAAAGTGTGAATGAATGTGTGTGTGTGTGTGTGTGTGAGAGAGAGAGAGAGAGAGAGAGAGAGAGAATCTAATTTGATTCGGTAAAAGAACATTTAAATAGACAAATTAAAATTTATTCTAATCTATCCATCTTGCCATTTCTCTTATGATTTAATGATGGACCTTTGGGGAGAATTTTTATGCTAGGATAGCATGAAAAACACACCTGACATTTCATTCTGCTCACCTGTGACCTCCCTATTATCCTCTTCAATAATCCTTGAATGAAGCATTTCACGAGCTATTTGCTCTTTCCTGGCCATGTAATTATTATGCCCCTTATTCCTTTTGTTTAGCTGATTAATAAAAGTCATTTAATTTTTGAAAGTTTGAGGCTATTTTCTCATTTGGTATGCCTCCGCTAGGCATGTGTGTGTTACTATAAGATAACACTTGCAGGTCACTGAAGGCATTTGGCTTTACCTCATAGTTCACAACGCCCACAAGGCATGTTTTATCTTAGAATAACACATGCCTTGTCAAGTCTTCTTGCATCCAGGTTTGATGGACTGGCTTTCTGTCAGGTTCTCAAAAGAATGGTACTTAAAAATGCTTTTGGCTTTTCTTATTGTCTAGAGTTCAGAGTGCAGAGATGCATATCCTTCAGATATCAGATGCACATAATGGAAAAGATGCATGGGAAGGTATAGTGCTTGTTTCTAAAAGCATAGAGAGAGCAGTTTCTGTCTTCCTAAGGAGACAATCCAATATTAAATAGTAACATTCAGTTATATAACTCTTTAACAGGCTGGTGAAAATTCCCCTCAAGGAAGAGGTAAATGTGGAAGCTTGAGATTTACATGGACTTGCAGATCATTTACATTCCAATATTGTTCAGAGTTAGGCATGCCTAAACCCATTGAAATTAAAGGTCTTAAGTGCACCAAACTTTGCACAGAATTTGGCTGTTAGTCAATCCTTAATTGTAGGCTTTGCAACAGTCTCCTTCAGGCAATTTACTTGTTGTTTTGGCAGCTGACTCCAATACACCCTGCTTGAAATTAATCTTCCTTATTCTGGTAAAGTTTAATATTACCGGTAGAGTAGCTCATGTGCTTTCAGGTATGCTCTTAGGTACTTTTGAATTGACACCTACATCTGCAGCTTTGACTCTGTCTACCAGGAGTAAAGAGATATATATTCTTGCAATGTAGACCAGAGATTGTGGAATGATGGGTCATTCAATGAGATTACAGGGCTGGATCCAGATGTATAGTGCAATCCTGTTGAATTCAAATGGATTGCAACCTTAGTCATTCTTAGAGAAGACCCACTGAAATCAATGAGATTTAAGTTAGTCATGACTAAACTTCAACTGGTTTTACTGTGATTGCTCTAAGCATGACTAAGTCTCTATATAGTCATTGCTATGGAAGAGACTAAGGTATTTTTGTGGGAAGGTATAACTCTGGGATAACAAGTTTATTAGTTGACCCTTTAAGAACTTCTTCATGAGTGCCATAGAGATAATGCTATGAATAATGTTATAGGAAAATAATGTTTAATTATTGTTTTATGTTTTACTGTAAGCCACGTTGGAAGGATTTGTATCCAGAATGGTATTTTGAACAACATGACTTTTATTATTTATTATCTAAGGGCAAAGACCTCACCAATTCCCATGGTACATTTATTCATACCATCTTGAATAATTTTGGTGAAAATGAGTTGACTCTAGATTCACTTAGTTCCTAGTGAAATAAATGGGACTTTAAAACTGTGGTCATGGCTACTTTTTACATTGATTTCAATAGGACCCAGTGTTAGTAACTTAATCTGCATCCACCCCAGTATGCAAAAGGGTTTCTTAACATGACATTTTTAATCAAACTGATATTTGAAATATATTAGGTGATGTCATATCATACTCAGAGTAGCTGTTTTGAAATCATTGGCCTTAAGTCTATTACTTTCAATGTGCCTGCTCTTAGCATAACTTTTTTACATCAGCCATTCTGATGTATGGCTAAAGTTTAAATCTTCAGATACTACCATGGACAAGGTTCCTGTACCTCAAGTAGTGGTGTAGAAAAGGAAATTTTTGCAGTCACGCCTTACAGTAGAGAACACAGATATTTTATTTTATTTTGGCGTTCATACACTACCCCAGGGCAGCTCACAATGCCAGTTAAAATCAAAACAGCAATGATGAAATGTACCACAGTTAAAAAAGAAAAAAAACCAACTCAAATATTTATCAATTAGAAGAGCAGAGCTCTTTGGGTTTTGGTTTATTTTTTTAAGCCCTCCATCTCCAGTGGTTAAAATACAACCTCCTTCAGTACTTAGAGCACAATTTGTGTTAGGGTTCTTATCAGGGTCCCTATCAAGGGGAAGTTTCTAAGTACAGGAACTTTCTTCAGATCTTCGCTTAAAGATCCCAACTCTGGTGGTTCATGATTGAGGGATTCAAGCTATAGTCAGGATTGTGAAAAGCTTTACAATCTCTAAACCACTTTTTTTTTTTTAGCATGATCCAGTCAAAATGAATAATTATTTAATCCTATTGGTTTTAGTGAAGGGAGGTAAGCCTATGCAAAAGTTCTTCATTTGAAAGGAATGGTGTTTTAATTTGCTTAACTTTGGCTCATTCATGCTAATCGTAAGGACAACTTGTCCTTCGCAAATTCTAGGTTGCCTTTGGAATAACAATAGAAACCTATTGAAGAATATGTTTTCAATTTTTAAAGTGTTTAAAGAAGAAATAAGTTTTTTAAGTAGTTTTTTTATAGTAAAAACCCAAACTTTAAAAGTTGGCTTATCATTTTTTGCAAGCACATCATGCATTGGGCAAAACACTTTATCAGTTGCCCTTTGCTTTACACTTTTCCTGCTCCATTATGCAAAGAGTATGGGGTAATTGCTAAGCACAATCAATGTGAACACAGGTATTTCAGTGCGTGTAGCAGGGATTCAATGCAGACCAACAGCTTCCTCCAGCTGTTTTTTATCTAAATAAAACTAGGAAGAGCCTAAGCTTCTTATATCCTCCCCCCTCTTTCCTTCTTGATTAATTATCTACTCGTATACACGTTCAGGAGTTTATGATGATAGACTCTGGATTATGTTTCAGCTTGTTATTGTTTAATTTACGCACAGTGCTGTAAGTGTACATGATGAGATATGCCAGGTAATCTCTCCCAAACAAATAGCAACAATGCTTCTGCAAGGGCAGCCCACAGCTATGTGCTTTTATTCCCATTTTCAGTGCGAACTACTAACATTTAATGTTAATTCAGCAGCTAACCTTGTGGTAGAAAGCGTGTACATTCATTTTGAAAGTATTTTTTGGGTCCATCAATGAAGTTCTGATAATGCCCATCACCTGAAGGCCTGGCCAGCATAGGCTGTATCTAAGAAGTAATGGGACACAATCAGAACAAGATCTAATTATCAAACTTGGCTTTTTGCCACTCTGCACAATTAAATAAATGGATAGACTCCAGTTTTATGATGACGCTTTAAAACATGCATGTGTGTTCCAGTAACATAGATAATTTTTCATTGCACATCTCAGTAGCATTATGATTGTCACCAAAAATCCATTCCCAAAGGCTGGGACTGAAGAGAGCCCTAGGGAAATTTATGTCCATTTCTCACTGGGTTCCCCAGGTAGCATGGACTTTGTGTGTGCCATTCCTGCACCATCCATAGGTACATTGCATTCAAACCACAGGAAAGGAATTTCAGAATCAGCCACACTGATGCCTTGAAACACCAGTATTCAACCTTTTCGACTGAAGGCCTATCACAGGGTTGCCATTTTTCAAAAAAGTGAAAATCCGGACAAAGGCCCAGATATGTCCTGGAATTTCCAGACATTTGGCAGCCCTAGCCTATCATAAGCCCAAATATGCATTGGGGAACTATTTTTTTTTTAATAACCATATATGTGTACAGTGGTTGTGCTGCTGTTAGCAACAACCTAATAGTGGGCATTGATTGACCTACTAGTAGGAAACCAGTGCCATCATAATAATAATTTGTGTAGAATCAGCTTCCTGATCTGCAATCTGTTTGGAGGTAAACACTGTATTTACTGTGGTATGTGGTCATGAAGAGGTTTCCTAAAACTGGCCTGATACCTTAACTTGGAAACTAATTAAATGATGGTAAGTTTAAGATGTACTCATTCACACAATATTCTGTTTTTACCATCTGCTGGAGGTGAAGCACCACATTTCATTAGTTGTCTGGGATGAACTTTCTGCCTGCCTTCAGTGGCAAGAGTCTGGAAACAGGCACAGAGAGAGATGATGTACCAAGACATGAGCAGACTGTGGAGAAGTGTCCTTGCCAGGCACAAGGGAATGAGGAAATGGACTCCTATATCTGGTCCAATGGCTTGTCATCTGTTTGTGACTGTGAGCCATTGATGGAGAATATATAGACTGCTGTGCTGGATGAAAAGACAATATACAGAGATGCCCCTGTAGAGCTGGGTGACTGGTAGGAATTTCTAGAAATCCAGAATAAAGGCAGGAAAACAGCAAGCTCTTACAATAAGTTTTGATAGATTTTTGAGGATTGGCTTCTTGCTAGGGAAGCAGTTTGTATTGACAATAGATGTTGATTTATTATGGCCAGAATCATTTGAGTTCCGAAAATAATTATTTTACTGCAGAAATGTAATCATGGTGTTTATCAGCTCAATGGGCCTCTGAGCTGTGCAGGGAAGCCTGAAACTGGGGAGATGGTGAAATATCTGGCTGTATGTGAGCCAGATAAATAAGAACTCAAACTTCAGAACACAGAACAACAAACCACAGAAGGATTGAGCTGGACACACATATTAATGATTCACGTGGAGATAATTAGATGAGTGAAACTGGAATTTACACTAAGCCTTAAATCCTAAGAATACTTATCAAGTCTCCAAAACTAAGTCCCATGGAATATGATTGGGACTAGGCTGCAAATCTCCTAAATCATAGTTTGGGGAGGCGGAATCATAAACATATTCTCTATGGGCATAATCAGCTCTTTCCCCTCCTGCCCTTCTGTTAGTTATGGAAACTGTGTTGAAAAGAAGTGTTTCTGTTGTTGCAACACCAGTAATAAAGAAGTGGCCTATCTCAACAAAAAACATGCAATAGAGATGATGAGAAAAAGGCCTCTATGAGAGATCAGTGAAGGAAGCAAAGGCCTTGAATGTGAATTCTGAAACCTCTGAAGTCTTTATTTTTGCAGGAGTATTTGACTTTTCCAGGTGCATAGGATCAGACCAAAAGGTGACACACACATACCCTGCAGATCCAGGTCCCCACTATCACACTTATGCCTCTGCCATCCCTGTCACCGCAACTGTACTCTCACCCGCAGCTGCAGCCGTGCAGTGGTGGTGGGGGGGGGAGTCATATCTGGCACCTGAAACAAATGGCTTTACTTTGTCTAATAGATGGGCCATCCCTGCTATTGAAATGCCGGAGCATAAAATCACTACTGGCAGTGACCATCCCAGTTGGACAAGGCAGCTCTTCTCTTCCACTTCTCCTCAGAGTCTTCCCTATACATTCTTTGCCAGTGATGATGGCAATGATGATTTAATTTCTATATGCTTAATTTATTAAAAATATCTGTAAGCAGTGTACAGAAAATTGAAGCAACAGCAAACAACTTAAACAAAATATTACAAAATTACAGTTACACACATACGGTACATATACACAGTGCTTTTTTCTGGGGGGACGCATATCCCTAAACATTTTGTGAATCTAAGTTTGGCCTCATTGAGGGGCAGTATTTCAATATGAGTAGGAAAATGAGAGTACCTCTTAACATTATTATTTTTAGAAAAAAGCACTGTGTGTGTGTGTGTGTGTGTGTGTGTGTGTGTGTGTGTACACGCACACATATACATTTTCATTCTGACACACCCTCCCTCTCAGCCTCTGGGATCTTACCCAGGGTCCAGACAAACTCTCAGCTCACCCATAAAAGCCTCACAACAAGAATAGTTCCTGGCAAAGTGGATATCACCCTCACTATGGACTCCCAAAGTGGATGGTACTTCCTCAGGCTGCCCTCAGTTGTGTCCCATCTAGTTGCCCCCTCCACACCCAGGTCAAGGTCCAGCAGGTTTGTTGAGTTTCCCAAGGGGTCCAAAGGATGGAAAGAGGCTCCCTCCCTCCACTCATAGCTCTTCCTTCACGTTCTGTCCTCCAGCTGCCTATCCAAGTAGCTATGTCTCCTTTTTAGTAAGGAGAGTGCACCAGCAGTACAATTAGATAATGTTAGACTCTGGACTTGGTAGTTTTATGATAAGTGGCTCTTTAGATGATAATGTACAGTGGTACCTCGGGTTAAATACGCTTCAGGTTACAGACTCCGCTAACCCAGAAATAGTGCTTCAGGTTAAGAACTTTGCTTCAGGATAAAAACAGAAATCGAGCTCTGGCAGCATGGCAGCAGCAGGAGGCCCCATTAGCTAAAGTGGTGCTTGAGGTTAAGAACAGTTTCAGGTTAAGAAAGGACCTCCGGAATGAATTAATAATAATAATAATAATAATAATAATAATAATAATATCTTTATTGTCATTGCCCCCTTCGGGGACAACGAAATTACTTGGCTGCTCCATAAAAACACTAATTAAAAAAATATAGTAAAATACATAAAACACCAATTAAAAAATATAGTAAAATACAGCAAAGGAGATTTGATGACTTTCAAAGTCCGGGCTTCCCATTCAGGGCCGAGATCGCTCTGGAGAAGAAGCTGTTCTTAAGACGGCTTGTTCTTGTCTTAAGTACTTAACCTGAGGTACCACTGTATATGACTTAATTTACTTCAAAATGTTGTAAGCCAGCCTTGCTATGTTTAACGGCCTTCCTGCTTGTTCTGCTAAGCGTGTTTCTGGATGTCTGTCTCAGGGCTCAGCTAGATTAGTAAAAAAAAGCGATTGTTTACAGTGGTACCTCAGGTTAAGTACTTAATTCGTTCCGGAGGTCCATACGTAACCTGAAACTGTTCTTAACCTGAAGCACTACTTTAGCTAATGGGGCCTCCTGCTACTGCCACGCCACCAGAGCACGATTTCTGTTCTCATCCTGAAGCAAAGTTCTTAACCTGAAGCACTATTTCTGGGTTAGCGGAATCTGTAACCTGAAGCGTATGTAACCTGAAGCGTATGTAACCCGAGGTACCACAGTACACAGTATAACATTGTACCACTAGATGGCGGTGTGGAGCCCCATTTTTCTCTACCTGTTTTCCTTGTTTACATTTACAACACGTTTAACTGAAATGCTTCTTTGATGTGTCTGGATCCATCCTCAGAGTCTTGCCCTGACAGCACCACTGGAGAGCGCTTTTCAGAGGCAGCAACGCAAGCCACTACTTGGGTTGTAGTGACAGCTCAAGCTGCCATAAAGAAAATGGCAAAAGTGATGTGTTTATTCCTACTTTGGAAATGTTCCTTTCCCGTTGCTTTCTTCCCTTGCTCTGAGGCAGGTTGTGGATGAAGAGGGTAGGGCAGAGAGAAATGCCATAGCATCTGAATTTATGGTGATTTAATTCTTAGCATCTTAATCTCTGGATACCCATTTTGAAAAAGTTGTTGTCGCATTCAGCCTTCTTAAGAAGACTCTGTGTCCTTGAAATAGCAGGCAGCCTTTCCTGCTTTTCATATGTTCCGGTACATCTGAATACCATTTCTCTTTATGAGATGGGCTTGTCTGTCAGGACCAGTTTTGCGTGTATCAGCTTTTAGTAACCCTGGACTGAGTCCTGGCTGTTCAGCATGACTTTCACTCAGCTTGGCTGAGCTTTCCCATAAACATTGATTCATGTACCACTACTGCCATCTTCTGGAAAAAAGAGTCACTCATTTTAGGCTGGGTGTATTTATATATTAACTAATTTTATTCCATTCATGAATCACTTCCCATAAACGATCTCAAAGTAGAAACATCAACACTTAAAACAATTAAAAAGAATTCCACATGCAAAAACTATTAAAGACAATTCCATGTATATTAAAAACAATTCCAGTATATATCATGTGTCCTCCTGTGGAAGTATTACATCTTTAGTAATCAAAGTGGCACAAATGAAAAGGAAATATAACTGAGTTGTCTAACAGCTCTCATATATAGTTAACGTAATAACAAAGATTAATTGTGGACTCCTTGCAGCTTCCCATTATTGTAAATACCCAGTCAGGACTGAGTCCATGCTTTATTGGGATAACCCTGTAAATGCTGACAAGCAACAGATTGTAATTAACTAGATATATGTATGGGTGTATATGCCATCAATATATGTGGCACTTTACAGAATAACATAAGCAAATTAATAAATGAACTTTTGTTCCTTTCGCAAGAAAATTAATTCTGAATTGCAGCAGTGGTGAAGACGAAAATGTTCCCCATTGTAAAACTACCCTTTAGTAGTCTTACTGAAATACAGTAAAGATGGTAATGGATATGCATTTTTAAAAAAAATAGCTCAGCATTTCATGATTAAGCATAAACGAGTTATATGGCATTGCTCCCATTTTATGACTTGGAGGCCCAGCAATACATGAACTAGTCAAAGTGAGATCAGTTGGTATATTCATGGTTAGAATTTTTAAACAAAAATATCAAGTAATGCTAAAGAAGGCGCCTCTGTGCATAGGCAGCATGCTTTCCCCTCACCACTGAGCAATTATAGCAACCACCACTAACCCACATAGAAATAGATAGCCAGGCACATCGTTTGATGACACACCTTCCACGCAGATTAGAGCCACAACTCCTTTCTCAGAAGTTGTAACCATGGTGTCACCTCCAGTGCCAGGAAACCACAACAGAGCAAATGCATTCTGTTCCCCTCCACACACAATCCACTCCTTGCTTTCCCACCACCATCCTGCCAAACTCCTGCTGTTGTGCCGCTACCAGTCTAGGCAGGACTGTTCTTTACAAACATGCTCCTTTGAAGAAGGCTACAGAAACCCTGCTTTAATTACAACTGTGATGCAAAAATCCCTGTCTCTTCTGCCTCTTCTGATTTATGCAGCGTGTTCCTGATCTGGTATACTTTTCAGGTTTTGGAGGTTTTTATAAACTTCATTTATTCATGTGATTTTCTTTAACCTTGTTTTGAACACCTTTGTGCCACCTTCTTGTAAATGTTTCTAGTAGTAAATGGTTTCCAAACGCATTTGCAAATCACCCGGTAAGGTAATTCTGATATTTATTATTAGATAACCTCATTCCACAGAAATCCAAGTTCTGTTGCAATTCCCAATGTTGGGATAAAGTGGGTGGTGGGCATTCCCAATATGGAGACAGTGTTTCAAAGCTCAACTAGCAGAACAATCCTAAATATAAAAAGCCAGCTCAATTTACACTGGTTTAAGTTAAGCCAACGTCAAGAGTAACTGACATTGGCTTAACTTAAGCCAATTACTCCTGCTATCGGCCTAACCAATGAATTTCACAATTATCCACCCTCATTTTAAAGCAGAACTCTGCAACTTGCTTAAGTATTTCTATACCACTTTCTCACATAACAGTCTACAACATGGCTGTGTGGCCACAATTTTCCCCGCTTTTAGCAGTCCCTGTCAGGGCAAACCACTGTGCACAAGTGAGTGGCAGTGTTCAGTATTGTGGGTCACAACATTGTACAGGCCTGCTTTCAACTAATACATTTGTGCGGTGGGTTGCCTTACGAAAATATTTTCTGGCATCTTCCCTGCAGGCTTTGCTATAACTCTCTCTGTGTGTGTTTTGTATGCTGGTCCTGTTTGAAGCTTCTTCCAATGTTCTTTCATATGCTGAAAGGAACTCTGTGGACAATGATCTCATCCCATTGCCTTCAGTG
Organism: Podarcis tiliguerta; assembly: GCF_965153285.1. NCBI lineage: Eukaryota > Metazoa > Chordata > Lepidosauria > Squamata > Lacertidae > Podarcis > Podarcis tiliguerta. The sequence continues at coordinate 51,393,796 of NC_139536.1, forward strand.
GAAATAAGCCTGATCTCTGGGTGAGATGGTGAACTGTTTTCACATCTTATTAGATAATGGATGAGATGTAAAATCAGTTCCATGGTGGAAGAACACCCTGGAGGTTGATAAGTTTGTCAGAATAAATAGGCCTTCCCCGACACAAATGCATTAAGCACTCCCCTGTTGCAGCACAGCATGGATTATCAGAGAAACAAGCATCCATTTTAAGGAAAGAGAGGCCGGTTAGCAGCACAGATTTTTTCATTATTAAGTCCCAGTCCCATGGAACTCCCCCAGCCCTTTGGGATGAAAATTAGCATTTGCATTACTTATGGTCACTTGTAAGTAGTCCCATGGAACTCCTCTTCCGATGTTCTTCTTGTTAGCCACGATAGCTTAATGAAAATGTCAAGTTGCCTCTGAACACCAGCTGCTGGGTAGGAGGCAAACAGCTGTGAAGAGGGGCTTAAGATGCCTTAAGATGCAGCTCTTGGGCTTCCCAGATCTGGTGGCCACTGTTAGAATAGAATCATAGACTTGTGGAGCTGGAAGGCATCATGAGGATCATCTAGTCTGACCCCCTTCAATGAAGGAATATTTTGCTCAGTGTGGTGCTTGAACCCACGTTCCTGAGATTAAGAGTCTCATGCTCTACCGACTGAGAAATAGGACACAAGATAAGAGGTGGGGAATCTCTTTCAGCCTGGGAGCAGCATTCCCTTCTGAGCTACCTTCTTGAGGGGGGGGGGTGTCACATGTTCGTGGTAGGTAGGACTAGGGGCAAAAGTGGGTGGGGCAATGACTATAAACATTGCCTTTGTGTAGTAGGCTAGTTTCTAGACACACTCACACACACCCTGCTGTCACCTCCATCCATCCAAGCAAGCAAGCAACCAAGGTGTACTCTCAGCTTTGTTAGGGGCAAAGTTGTGGGCCAAAATAGATGAGTGTCCTCTGTGAGGTAGGGAACATGGCTATCCTACTTACTTCACAAGGCACCACCCACGTGATTGCTGCTGGTCCTCAGTGCATGAAAAAATAAAGTTTTCAAAAGTCTTATATACCATTTCAGCTTTTCATTTTGAGGGACCCCAAGGTAATTTGAAATTAAACTGGATACCTTTGTATATCAATTGTTAAAGAGCTATTTACAGTGCAATGTTATACACAGGTTTAATGGGATCTACTTCCATGTAAGTGCCCCTAGAATTGCAACCTTAATGTGCTGAAAAGTTCTCAGGTTGCTGAGTTGCTTTATTTATTCATTCACATAGTGTCCACAACAAGTAAGAGACTTACAGTTTAGAGTAGCTGAAAATATTTGTAGACGTCTTCCTCTAAAACCTTTTTGAAGCATAAAAGTATACTGCAGTTGGAAATTAAGGGCTGAAAATAATCCAGATAATCCAAGCTCTTCTCTTTAATGCAGTGTTAAAGGGCTTTTTTTCCTAGAAAAAGAGGTGGTGGAACTTGCTGAGCACCCACCCAAATTTAAAAATAAAAATAAAAATTAGGGGAAGCAACCAAAGTTATTGAGCTTTTTTTTAGGGGGAACGGCCAAAGTTGCTGAGCAACTACCATCTCCTGCTAATAAACATTTTGTTCTGGGCCAGAGATTTTTACGTGGAAGGATGTGCCAATGCCAACAACTTTGCAGACTAGAGGAAATACATAATTCCTATATAAGATTGAGTTGTATGTACATCACTGTTTGCTGTTGTTATTGTTGTTTTCTTATTATTGGTTCTTAACCACACTTTTTGTCCTAGTACAGCTTCTAAATATTGTAAATGATCAAGATGCTTTTGAGCATATCAAACCATGGAGCATTGAAGACATGATGTATTAAGACACTGACCCCTTCTCATACACATTAAGACATGCAATTAAAGGAGTTTGCCTGTAAATGTAATAAGAGAGGGCCAATTAAAGAGCAGCCTTATTGGCTGAGTCACATTAAGGGAGAGCATAGGTGAGGTGGAGGAAGGAGCTGTGAGGGACCAAGAAAGCAAAAGGGAGGAGGTGGGTGTTTGCTGTTGCAGAAAATGGGAAAGCGCTGAAGCTGGAAAGCAAAGAAAGTGGGTGACGTGGTCAGGGTAATGAGCCAAGGCAATGCTTAGAAGTCGTGTTTTGATTAGTTGTAAGCTGAATGAGAAGAGATTCAGCAAGGCCTGGTGCCACCTGGATTAACTATGTTGAGTCTTTCAATTTTACCTCCATTTTATTAGTGCTAAAAAGACAAATGAAGTCGCGGCACCTTAGAGACTGACTCATTAACTACTTGGGCCACAGCACTTTTGTCTTTTTGTTGCTGTAGACTAAACCAGCTGCTCTTCTGGAATCGATAACAGATAAGAAACTCTGCAAGAAAACACACACACTGTCTACAGTAAAAAAACATGTTGCAGTCCACACTTGGATTTTTTTTTAAAAAAGCTATTAATTCTATAGATAGATGATGATCACTTCCATCAATAGCTATTGCCCATTTACCCCCAAATGGTTGGCACGTTAGATAGGCAGCTCATAGTAGAACCATCATTGGATCAGACAACTGCATGATAATCACTGTCAACCCCTGAAAAACAATGATCATGTCAATCTACATAGTGTCTGGCAGTGAGCATAGGAAGTACGTAATTTATTTATATATTTGTTCTCTAACCATATGGCCCTCAGAGCAGTTTCACAGCATAAGAAATAAATATGAATAAAACAGTTATTAAAAACACTTCCATTAATAATCTAGAAAAACAACATACATGCCAGGCAAGACATGCCTGAAACTAGCTCGTGTGCAAAGAACATTGTACAGGCTTTCAACAGTGCCCCGTTCACTCCTTCCACCTGCTAAATCAGTACATGGCCAGCCGAGAAGGGAGTTTTGAGGACTGAGATGGCGAAGTTGCAGGAGTTTAAGCCACAGTGATGGTGAAGGTAGGGCTAGGCATGAGGAGAGCCATTGTTGTCCAGTGAAGGTGTTTCATGAAATCCAGCAGACCAAAGGGACCAAGTTTGAAAGAGCTTCCCTTGATTCGGGTTCAGAACATGTCCTCAAAGCACACTGGATGGAGGGCCATGGGACAAATTGTTGCATTCTTACCAAAGCCACTGTTGGGTGGATGCAGCTGGTAGCTCTAAGGACAAACAATAAAATGGGAATGAAGTTGTCTTGGGCTCCTGCTAACCTTTCATTCTCATCACCCTGACCACCAGCCACGCTGGCTAGGGTTGATGGAAGCTGTAGTTCAAAACATCTGCAGGGCACTATGTAGGCTACCCTAGTTTTCTGGAGAAACTTACTGCTCATCAGAACCCTGCTTGAATGATGGCTTGTTTCAACATGTCTTCCCAGCATGCTCTTTTTAGAGCTCTAAAACCCGTAAGACGTCAACCCTTCTCCTTAGCTAGCTGGGGGGAGTGTTTTGTTTCTTCTCTTCATCCTGTCTATTGAGGTTAAAGAGCTTTCGGTTTTTCCAGGAAATGTACTAGCTGTATCCCAGTTCTCAAGACAGCAAAAACTGACACAGCAGAGTGCATTCTTTTGGTGCTTTGGTCCTCAATCCTTCAGTCTTCCCATGCAAAGAGTGCTTTAGAGTGGAGTCAGCCTGTTGTTCTGTTTCATTTTGCATAAGCTTCATTTCTGCAGTGCTGCAATGAATTGTGATTTCCTATGGTACTTAAAGTGACAACAGAAGCGTGACAGAGTGCAAAATGGAACTGCAAAGATGAGACATGAGGCAGATAAACATTTTAGTGTCAAGTGCTGCCGATATGTCTATTCATTATTTGTGAGAGCCAGCTCTGTATCGAGAAATCAAGAGTGGTTTATCAGCTTGGCTTGTCAGTGTAGCTAACAGTTGAGAAATCCTTCAGTTCTCTGAAGGTGGGTCAAGATTATGTAACTCCAGAATAGGATGAAAAATACCATTTTACATTATTGACTTTTCCTCTTGCCAACAAGGACAGTGAAATTAATTGGGAAACGATAGTTCAAAGATCAGTGGCACATGTCAAGGCAAGCTTACTTCATTACATGATACATAGGAATAATTTCTAGATAGTAATGAAAGGAGGCAGTGATGGCCACTTACTTGGATGGCTTTGAAAGAGAATTAGACAAATTCATGGAAGTAAAGGCTATCAGTGGCTCGTAGCCATGATGACTATGGTCTGCCTATGGTATGCTTCTGAATACTCGTTGCTGGAAACCACAGAAGAGCAGAAACTAGAGCACAGTTCTGCCTTGCCAGCTTCCCAAAAAGGATCCTAAAGCAAGGGTGCTGAATCTTTTTCAGCTCAAGGGGCCACATTATGTCTGGGCAACTTTCCAGAGGCCACATGCCAGCGGCAAAAGTGAGCAGAACAATTAATGTGAATTTTACCTTTTTACAATAGGCTGGTTTCTTAACATTCACATACCCCTCTGTATTCTCCATCCTGAATTATCAGAGTTCAAGGTTACAACCCAGCCCAACAAAAACACTCAAGGAAATTGCAAAGCAGGGCTGATAAGTGGCTCAGGAGGGGCTGCCAACTGGGGAGTCCTGAGGGCCACATAGAGAGGCTTCAGGGGCCACATTTAGCCCCCGGTACTGAGTTTCCAAATTGCTATCCTAAAATAAATTTATTTCATTGTGGTCGCTAGTCTGTAAAGGATATCTGCAATTTCTGAAGTTATCTTATTTCCTAGCAGAAAATTATACAAATAAATGGGATTGTGTTAATGAGCAGGCTGTGTAATAAGATGCATGATTAGAAGAGCTGATGAGAATTTAATGGGATGAGAAAGACGATAGATCAGCTGGTGTACAACCCTCTACAATGGTGCTATCATGGCTCTATCTCTGATGTTTGCTCATGTCTTTTGGCTTCTTTTTCTAGTTTGTGTTCTGCCGTGAATGTAAGGAAGAATACCATGAAGGAGAATGCCACACACTCTTCGAAACTCAAGGAGCCACAGCCCAAGAGGTACATAGCACATTTCACAGAAAATTAGCTCCAGCCCAAGCAGGGACACCAGGTCATGAATTTCCAGAAAGGGGTCATGTCGTGGTGTAGACACAGCGAAACACGTTTTTTCAGTGGCCAAGAGTTGCAACCACCAAAATTGCTCTGCTTATCATGAGAGACACAGAAATGCAGGGGATCATTATGGTAACTGCCCCTCTCTCCATGTGTTTCCTTCCCTGGCTGGGAAAGTCTGAGAAGCCCTGCTCTTCTCCACCTTTTATTGCCAGTGCTGAGTAAGTGCCCCATTCCACAGATGTCTGTATATAGAGGAATGAGCAGCGCAGATGAGATGATGTGCAAGGATTCTGTACGTTCACTTGCCAAAGAGATGGCTGCCAATGACAGGCTCAGCATCATCATGCTGTATTCTTAGACAGGGTTGCAGCACCACAGCAGAGTTTACTACAGACACCTGTCCAACTCTCTGCCTTTTAAGACTGACTGGGCCTGGGAACCGCCATTTTAATTTCTGTTAATGCCCTTGCACTATGTCAAGGAAGTTAAAATGGCAGTCTCTAGACCCAGGTGCTTGTTGCCTACTGGAATGCTGTTGCTTCCTGCTGCCTGTTGTCATTACCACTGCCACCAGCGGGGCCAGAGGTGGTGGGGCACAGGAGTCTTCCCACCAGAAAGTACAGTATGCCAAGGGCCTCTGCATACTTGGGGTGTGTGAGAGTCCAGCCCTGTCCAGACCTCAAACCTAAAATCTCCTCAGATGAGGATGTCATCTCCCCCAGAACCACATGAGCAGAGACTGATGGTCAACCAGGCAGGAACTTCAAAACTGTAATCGAAGTGCCTGGCTAGCTTCCTGAGAGAATAGTTGTGTGGGGGAACTTATAGAAGCACCTGCTTGGATCAGGGCCTGGCTGAGAGCTAGAAAGGAGTGAAGCCTCTGGTTCATCTATAAGCTCTCAGTCAGAGCTACTTCATTGCTGAAACAAACTTTTCTCTCAAGAATCATCCTTCCTGACCTGGGGATACAGACATGGAGCCAGCCCTGCCCAGTGGGGTTGAAGAGATAGTTTAGAAGGAGATCTGAGTTCTCGAAGTTTGGGAAATAACTTTTAGATTAGATGTCTTACCTGCCCTTCATCATGAGGTCCCGGGACAGGTCTCAACAATTTAAAATTATGATACTAAAAACAATTAAAATATATTATCATCAAGAGAATGGGATGGGTCCTAAAATATGTATCTTGGGTGTAAAGAGGTGTGATTTCAGCATACAAAGAAGACTACATAAAGAAGATGCCAGACGCACCTCTATGGGAAAGGAATTCCACAACTTAGGAGCTACACTTTCTCCTGGGCCGTCACCTCTTCAAACATCAGAGTGCACTGGAAAAACCAAGGGGGTTTTCTCTTAACATCTTAACATCTAAGACTGTCTGCAGGAAGAGAGGAGGTCTTTCAGATATTTGGGGCCTAAAAAGATGTTATGAATTATGTCTATGTTTCTGCACTCAACATAGTTGCTGTATTGGCCATACTATTGATTTTATTGCTTTTTTTTATTTGGCTTGCTTTCTTCCTCTAGAAACTTAAAGAGCAGTGCCATTGATTAGCACAGATGTGGCCTCTTTGAAAGGCCTTTTGAGATTGTATTTAGTTAACACACATCTCTGAAAAGTTTGTCAGCTTTTTCTTGCCAACAAACTTGCATTTAATTCGCTACTAAGGACACTTTTGTGGTTGGAACTAAAAAGGGGGACTTAATTTAACGGCATAAATTGTTTCTCCAAGTACTGAGAATTTTCAAACAGGATGGCTTCTTTGGGCTGAATATCATAAGCTGATCATTATCTTTAAAATTCATAGTAGTTCTGAGGCCTGTTGTTCACCCTATGAGGCTAAATGCCAAACTGTGGGTAAGATTATTTCAATACAATTATGCTGAGATAATGTCAAGACCCATTAAAAAGCCATAAACATGGAGATACAGCATGATGGGGTAAAGCAGCGAGCCAATTTATATATTAATCCTAATGAAATGGAAGTTCTTTAAAGTTCAACTTTTTGGCAGTAGAATACTGAGAAATTCACTTTTATTTGTTGCTGCAACAGTAATGTGATCTTGAAGCTGAACGCACTTAAATAGTTCAGCAATATGGGCCCAAGACTTTCAGCCACATCTCAGCAATCTGTGGTTGTGCTTATAGTTGTGGGAGTAGGGGGTTTCCCTCCGGTCTTGCGTGAATTCGTCCTTCTGAAATCAGAGGATCAAAAGTAGGCATTATATGCCGAAATATATGTTAATAAGTCCATCTCAGATATCAGTACTTCCCTATCTGTACTGAAAAGGTAACATCAGGGTTTTTTTCCCCCAAGCAGTATGTACAGTATATACAGACCCTCTGTTTCCAAAAATGGCATTTACTTTTTGGGCAACTACCATAAGGTAGGGCCGTAGCTCTGTGGCAGAGCTTGTGCTTTACTTACAAAACGGGTCAAGCTGAATCCCTGGCATTTCCATATGAGACTAGTAAAAACAAAAACTTTGTCTGAAACATTGAGGAGCTACTGCCATTCAGTAAATGACAAGGTGCTAATGGGCCCAAGGTCTAATCCAGTACAAGGCAGGTTGCTACGTGTGTGTTGTGATCGATCACTGTTTGTTGTGTTAGATGTACAGGACTGCAGAGGATGGGCAGTTACGAACTACTTGTGTAGGGACCTAGAGAAGGTTGCTATAAGAAAACAATAAGGCATTATGTGTGCTGAATCCTCCAAAAAGCCACAGCTAGGAGGCAAATAAATATATAATTTGTTTAAAGTTGGACAATGCCAGTTGCCACCTGATGTAGCATGATGACAAAGATAGCTTTGATTTTTGCAAGTTTTCCTTGCCTGTCTTGTTAGTATAGGGCTGGCCCAGGATGTTTTACTGGTAGATGCAAAACAGATAATAATGTGCAGCAGAGGCGCAAGATAAGGATACCAACAAGCATAGGGCACACTGCAAGGAGTCTAGATGTGCTGCCCCTCCCAGATTTCCAGCCCTGCTGCCCTGAGGCAACTACCTTACCTCACCTCATGGGCAGGCTAATGAGGTCTGGGAGAGAGGGAGAGATGCACTTGGGCAGAGAGAGGGGGAGAGAGATGTGTGTGAGAGGGAGGGAGAGGTATGTGTTTCTGTGAAACATATATTTGCAGTGAGCCTGTGCATGAAAGTGAGTGTGTGGCCACCTTGTATGTTTTTCCTGTTACTGGAAAATGCTTCCTGTTGTTATTAGACAGCAGCAGCATCACTGTGTGAGAGAGATAGAACAATATTGTGTAAGCTCCACAATCAAGGCCAGCAAGACATAGCAGACTTCCCATGGTAAACCTAATGTTGTCTGGGTTAGGGGAGCAATGACTGTATCCCTCTCTCTCATTTTCAGTTATGGCTGCTCCCATAGCAGCCATGTTGTATTATGCCATGCTCCCTGGGTAGCAATTTTGTGACTGGATCCCACAGTACGTTCTTGATATTCAAATGTGCCTACTGGTCCAAAAATGTTGGTGACCCGTAGTATTACTTTTTACTATTGCTGCTGAAGACTAATGTGGCTACCCCTCTAGAAATGTAATGTTTATTGTAATCGTGTATATACTTCTCATGGTATTGTAATTGTGTACATACTTCCATGGGGTCTCGAAGAGTCGTATATGACTAAACGACTAAACAACAACAAATACACTGAAAGAGAGAGAGATTTAATCATTCAGTGACTTCTCTCTCAGTTGAAGGCTTTTCCGCTTTACTTTGGTGCATTTGTAGTATTTTACCACATGGTGGTACTATGTTACAAAAGAGAACACATGTGAGCTCAAGAAAAAAAAATTGAGGCCTCTCATACTCCTTACAGGAATTGAAGTGATCCAAGGATTTATTAAATGCAACCAAACTGTTTTTGTTCCTTCTGTCTTAAAATTTTACAATGTTATTTTTTGACAGTTTGTATCTTATCTGCCATTTTGATTCCACTTAGAAAGTATTTTGTGTTAGGTGATATATGCCCAGTGCCTGCTAGAAGCTAACTACCCTAGCATTGCCAAGTATTTTTCTATTCTATGCTTACCTGCACATATATTTCAAGATTCTTCAAGAGATGGCATCATAATTTGGCAGTAGTTGCAAAGATATGTAAAACGGACTGTTTGCAGTATTTGCTCTCCTATCCTATTGTGAAAACAGTTGTTTTGTGAACTTCTTCAAATGTATGTGGGGTAATCCAGTAGAAGAAGAAAACACCTCCACTTCCTGACTCATACAGTCGTTCTTTGGGTTCCACTCACTTGTGTGACCAACTACCGCACAATTGCACTCATTTCACACGCTAGCAAGGTTATGCTTAAAATTCTACAAGGAAGGCTCAAGCAGTATGTGGACCGAGAACTCCCAGAAGTGCAAGCTGGATTTAGAAGAGGCAGAGGAACCAGAGACCAAATTGCAAACATGCGCTGGATTATGGAGAAAGCTAGAGAGTTCCAGAAAGACATCTACTTCTGCTTCATTGACTATGCAAAAGCCTTTGACTGTGTCGACCACAGCAAACTATGGCAAGTTCTTAAAGAAATGGGAGTGCCTGATCACCTCATCTGTCTCCTGAGAAATCTCTATGTGGGACAAGAAGCTACAGTTAGAACTGGATATGGAACAACTGATTGGTTCAAAATTGTGAAAGGAGTACGACAAGGCTGTATACTGTCTCCCTGGTTATTTAACTTATATGCAGAATTCATCATGCGAAAGGCTGGGCTGGATGAATCCCTAGCCGGAATTAAGATTGCTGGAAGAAATATCAACAACCTCAGATATGCAGATGACACAACCTTGATGGCAGAAAGTGAGGAGGAATTAAAAAACCTTTTATTGAGGGTGAAAGAGGAGAGCGCAAAATATGGTCTGAAGCTCAACATCAAAAAAACGAAGATCATGGCCACTGGTCCCATCACCTCCTGGCAAATAGAAGGGGAGGAAATGGAGGCAGTGAGAGATTTTACTTTCTTGGGCTCCATGATCACTGCAGATGGTGACAGCAGCCGCAAAATTAAGAGACACCTGCTTCTTGGGAGGAAAGCAATGGCAAACCTAGATAGCATTTTAAAAAGTAGAGACATCACCTTGCCAACAAAGGTCCGTATAGTAAAAGCTATGGTTTTCCCAGTAGTGATGTATGGAAGTGAGAGCTGGACCATAAAGAAGGCTGATCGCCGAAGAATTGATGCTTTTGAATTATGGTGCTGGAGGAGACTCTTGAGAGTCCCATGGACTGCAAGAAGATCAAACCTATCCATTCTTAAGGAAATCAGCCCTGAGTGCTCACTGGAAGGACAGATCATGAAGCTGAGGCTCCAATACTTTGGCCACCTCATGAGAAGAGAAGACTCCCTGGAAAAGACCCTGATGTTGGGAAAGATGGAGGGCACAAGGAGAAGGGGACGACAGAGGACGAGATGGTTAGACTGTGTTCTCGAAGCTACAAACATGAATCTGACCAAACTGCGGGTAGCAGTGGAAGACAGGAGTGCCTGGCGTGCTCTGGTCCATGGGGTCATGAAGAGTCGGACACGACTAAACAACAACAACAACACTTGTGTGAAGAAAGACAAGAGGGGCAGGACAAATCCTGTGTACGCTCAGGCCAAGGACCAGCTGACAGAGGTGTGTTTCATCAGTTAAATCAAATCAGCAATCATAGTTGGAAAAGAAAGTCTTCCCATGAACATCTGCCTCACCACTGTCTAACAGGATACTAGACTAGACGGAGCTTTGGCTTAATGCAGTTGGGCCAATGTACACAGGATTTGACCTGCCTTTCTCGTTTTTCCTCACATGAGTGGAAGCCAAAGAGGGACAACACAAGTGAGGAAGTGGGGGTGCTCCTTCTTCCACTAGATTACCCCACATACATTTGAAGAAGTTCAAAAAGTGATGTTTTTAATGTAGCCACATTCTTAGGTCAAGATCAGATGTTCCTAACACGATGATATATAGGATGTCACCCAAAGTGGGCTTAGGGTTTCTACTATTTATACTCTTAAACCTTCCAGACCCTTGATTTTTTTGGGGGGTGGAATTCAGTCACATCCTGGCAAAATCAGGTTCCACAAGTTAAGCTGCATTGGTGTTTGTTTCCTCTGAAACAAACCAGCTCCCCTCCCCCCCCCATTGTACTTTTTGCAATAAAGGAAAGTGATGAGGAAATGCGCTGCAAAGTTTGAGGTAACATTTGCTTCCTATAACCTACCCACAAACTTTATGCAAGCAAGTCAGGATGAATGCTCTATAAACAGGTTCTCTGGAAGCATCCTTAGTTGTTCTAGTAACTTTCTGGCACAGACGCTAAACATTTCCCTTTCAAATCTCGTAACATTTATTTTACTGTAGTGTGAATCATTTCTCCTTCGTGTAAAAGCAGGCTAGCGAAAGGCAGAAGGTACTTTTAATCATTCCAAAGCATGTCCTGATGGCAAAACGAAAAGTTCTGCAAAACAGGTTGATGAAGAGAGCTTGATCATCTAGAATTACTTTCAGCCTGCAGTTCTTGCCATTACCAGGAGATGGCAAGAAGTTCATAGCTATTATAGTCATTGCTGACCAAGCGATGCTTCATGCTTGCTGAACAACAGCTGTCTAATCTGTTTTTGCTGCAGGTAGGCATGATTGAGAAGGCCGGTCTTTTACACGTAGGTGATGGTTTCCTATAATCATATAGCAATGCATAACTGGTAGTCAGAATTTCATAATTTGGCTTCAGTGTGGGATTTTGCGATGAGCTTTCCCAAAACAAGTTAATTGTGGTGATTCCTGGAAGATGGTGAATATATATGCTGGGCTGATTTGTTTTGCTAAGATAATAATACCCAGTCACGCAATACCATTTATCAAGTTACAAACTACATAAATGTCAAGCGCTTTGGTATTCAGAAGTGATGCAAATGATTTCTGTGTGCTTGCAGCTTGGTTGATGTTATTATAGGGGGAATAACATGGCATAATGAAATGTCACTGGGAGAAACAGCATAAAAGAATAAATCTGTCATACTAGAGAAGAGGAGGAAGATGTCAAGGAAAGAGGGGAACTTAGTACAAGGTTATGTCAATGTCAGTTAGCTCAGTTGTAACCATGGTGCTGATAACACCAATGTTGCACATTTTGATCCCCTTTTGGGCCACCTGCATTTTCCTGCATTGCAGGGGTTGGGCTAGATGACCCTTGGGTCCCTTCCAACTCCACAATTCTATCTTCCTAACACTGGTTAATTTTCATGTAATATATCCCCCCCCCCAATCTATCTATTTATTTATCTATCTATCTAATGAAGAAGAGGTAGAAGGAAACTGTTTAACTGTGTGATTTGGTTCAATTGGCTGCTTCAGATATGGGCTAGTGATGGACTTTGTGGGGTGCAAGCCCCTGTCCCTTCCATCATGGACACAGCATCACTTTGGAGCTGAAAGCACACAGTTTACCTGGTGCTTCTCTTCTTGATTAGGCAAATGACTTGAAGCCAGTCACCAGCCCAGATACATATGAACCAGACATAGTCAACAGATGGAAAGGAGGACCCTACTGATAGATTTATCTTGATGGTCTTTTCATCTTTAGTCTTCATTTGTGTAAAATGAGTACAAAACCAAGCCCTCCTCAACAGTGGTGATGATATTCTGGCTTACAGCAGAGCTTTCTTCACATCTTCCTTACAGAGAGAATTCAGTGTGCTACAAGACTCTATGTTGGCTTTGTGGCAAGAGATTAACAGGACTGCTTCTTTGGAAACTTCTCCTCTGGTCAGGTGGAAGTAATATCTGCCCTCCTCATTATCTGCATAGAAGGATCAAACTGAAAGAAACAGCCACGTGTCCTATTTTCTGCTTGAGCAGCATTCTGTTCATCTCCCCCCCCCCCCCTTACAGGGATATGGAGTTGATGAGCATGCAGCCCTACAGGCTCGATGGGAAGAGGCATCCAAAGAAACAATCAAAAGAACAACAAAGCCATGCCCTAAGTGTCATGTTCCAGTGGAAAAGGATGGTAAGTTTATTGATCAGTATTCAATACTGATCAATACAGCTCGGGGGAGGGACGTCAGGCCCAGGGGCGAAATGTTGCACAAAAGCCTTTCTATTAGGCCCTTGGTCTCTCCCTGGACCCTCTGTCCCAAGCCACACCCTCAAGCATAGTAAATTCTAAATATTATATGCCCATTATTTTTATTTTTTGTCATCCATCCACTTTTGTCTATGAACTCATTAGCAATTTCTTACTTTTGGTTTTGGTTTTTCTTCTAGGTGGATGCATGCATATGAAGTGTCCTCGGCCTCAGTGCAGATTTGAGTGGTGTTGGAACTGTAGCCTAGAGTGGAACAGGACTTGCATGGGCGATCATTGGTTTGACTGATCACCAAACAACACTGCAAAAAACAGCACATATGACAATATGCTGGTACTTGAGAATGTAGACCCACAAGCACAGCTCCTTCTACCAGGGTCAAATCCTGAACTCCTTGCTCAGGGAGTGAATTCCTCATTAGCCCCAGATTAAGGAATTCACTTAATAAAAACACCTATTTATTAGATCAGGCATGTAGATATGAACAATTGTTTGTTCCGATGGCCCTTATGCTTCCTAAATTCACAATGACACGTAAAATTTAGAGGGTTCATGCTTTCATTTGTTCTGGTACATTACCCCTTGTTCCACCAACACCCCCTAGTGATGTTCCTCCTTTGGGGAAATGGGTAGTGTTACCAGTGTCAGTTTATCTCTTTAATGGGTTTGTTCTTTGATCTAAGACTGGATCACATTAAGTATTTTATTGGCCACATTTGGTAAAGACTTATGCCTTATGGGGAACTGTTTAGCATGATTTCCTATAACATCTGCATTTTCAGCATATGCTATGATAAGTCACCTAATACTGTATATTAATTCCACTTTCATACACTATGTTTCCATGTCAACATCTATTAAAGACATGTGGCATTGATAATTTCCACCTCAGGTGTTCTGCTTGGCAAACAGTAGTTAGACATACAGTGTTACATGAGCAATATTTGGAATTGTAATTCATTTTCTGACAGGCCTTCATGGAAGTTAAGCACATGTTTTAAAACATTGTGTTTTAAACATGTTGCATGTGCAGTCAAAATCCACTGTTGCTATCTTGCTCATCGAATGCTCTTTTTTTTTTTATCTGACAGAGGCATCTGCTGATAAAGGAGGTGGGCAAATGATTTCCTACAAATTCCCTTCTCTGCTGCAGCCCCCTGTGTCCCAGGGGATTGTGGGACCTTCCGGAATAGTATGGAAGGTGACATGAGGTCTGCAGCGGGAAAGGGCCCCCCTCTTAGGTTAGCAGACACCTCTGCTGGATCACAAGCCATCCTATGGGCAGCACAGCACCTCTCAAATGGATCTGGGCAGATACTCCATAAATATGTGCTACAACTGCCAAGAACAACTTAGTGGTTGCTTTAATCAAAGATCAGTGCTTTTAAATTACCAAAGTCTGAGTTTGTTTAGGCACAGTTTGGCTGATCCAAGAAGGAATTTGATGCCTGCTGGATACTATGTGTTGGTGATGAATGATGCCTAACAATTCAAGAGTGGAACAAGACAGGATGGCAACAGACCCATGTCTTCATGGCTGCCACCGACTAGCTGCCAAGCAGGATGGGGGTGATTAAGAAAAGTGACAGGCGGAAGGGGAGTTCCTAGCCATTCCTCTACCTGTTGTTTTTCAAACCATGACTCCTTCCCAAACCTCAGTTTCCTCCCTAGTTGGACTTATTTCAAGTCTTGGACCCCAGTTAGGGGAGGGAAGTTTGGGAAAGGCAGGTTCAAAAAGATTAAATGTGGAAATTAGCAAGCGCTTCTCCATCAGGTTAATGTGTTACCATGAATAGCTTCACACTGGCAAAGTCTGACAAATAGAAGCCACTCTTTCAAGAAATTGACTTATTAGGTGTCTAAAATTATGACTGCCAAAAAACAAAGAAAAGAATGGGAAAGGATTAGGGAATAAGCTTCTGTACATGTCATTATCAGAGCCCAACACTACCTCTTCCTCATATCAGCGAATCTACTTTTCACAGAAATAAGATGCACAATCAAAGAAGTTTGCTCTCATGCTGAATCAAATCAATTCTCTTTGTGATGTCTGGCTGAATAAATTCAGGATAAGCATCAAAAGCAAATAATAAAGTTCATATGTTTACTTTTCCAGGTGTTCTCTGAACATGTTATTACATCACTTTTTCAATCTCTACAGGCTGGATTCTGTTTAAGTACTCCATTTTCTTAAGGCCGTTCAGCAGATGCAAGGAGAATACACAGAGTGAATACTGTAAAATGTAGTAAGTGTTTGAACTGCTTCCTTTGGGATGTGATGCTCCATTGAACTAAGAACAGAAAATGTGTAAAGTCTATAGCAAACATAGCAAGAGATATGTCCAAGTACATATGCATGGCACTACGCTCTGAGAGCTTCTTGTTGGACTACTAGAAAAGGTGCCCAACATTAAAGTGCTTCTTGATTACTTAGATCCTGAAACTTTTGTATTTATGCAGATGATGCGGGTAATCTTTAACATGTTAGTCTTGTTTAGATCATTGGTCTTGAACAAATGATGATGATCATATGAATACCTGCATCCTTTTCGGATCTGTAATCAGCTGCTCTGTAGTTCCACAATTCAGACGTGGACACAGTACAATTTGGTCTTAATAATTATTGGTCTGCTCTCTACAGCATCTAATGTCTTTGTTTCATTTAACCAAGCCTACCTTCATTGCATTTATTGCAAGCCATTTATTGCAGACTTCCACTTGGACTACAGAAATAGGAGTGTTACCAAGGAACAAATGGATTCTCCTTTGAAAAAAATTGCAAGGCCTAGATTTTTCATTCATATATCATATAGAGGTCAACATCCATCCAACCTACTCTGGATTACAGATGTCCACAGTCTTTCCCTGTGATTTAGCCCATGCACAAAGCCTCTTGCAATGGCATCTGTTCTATAATGCCAAAAAGTACTACAGTGAGGTAGAGAATTCTACATACATAGATGCTATGATAGTGGCAGAGCGCCATGCAGAGACTATATTTGCTCATGTGCTGCATGGCGTGTGCAGGTCAGTCTTCCAACCCTGGAGAGGCATTTGCCAGATCCTAGCAAATCTGTTTTCTATTCTGATTCAGCCCTGCTGTGTGTGAAAACGGGCGCATCCATCATTTATCATTCAGTGATTTGCATCAAAACAAATGATGTACCTCAGTTGTTTGAAGTGAGGCGAGGGATAGGGAAGCATTGTCTGAGTGCTGGATTTGTTTTGGCTATTTCCCACATGCAAGTTTTCCATTTTTTATTTTTACCCTATTCTTTGGCTGCAAGAGGCTCGCAGAACAGCTACAATTTGCAACGCAAAAGGCATTGGGGAGGGAGAAGGGAAAGAAATATACTCAGGCACTAATTCTTAGTTACAAAGTTCTTATAATCACCAGCTGAAATGGAAACAGTAGAAGATGAGAAGGAAACAAACGTTGCTGATTTTCCAAGTAAAGGTGGAGTAGCCCTGCTTCCCTTTTCTCCCTCTGCTGTAGTATGATAGAAGGACAACCACCAGTTAATTGAAGGAGGAGCATGATGGAACTGGCATCTCAGCAGGAATGGATGAATCTTTTTCTGAGTTTCTCATTCTTCCAGTCTTCAGTTTGCCATATGACTGCAATTTTTCCCCAAGAACAAATATCCTCATAGTGTGCATTTCTCCTAATATGTGTATTTTAATACCATTTTGCTACCCATACACATTTTTGCAAGCCATACAATGCTTGCAAAAATGAACATAACCAACTTTTTGTACACTTTTTGTTTGGCAAACAGCTCCACAAAATTCATGTTTAAGTTTGTGTACTGTTTCAAAAAGTGCAAGTTAGGTAAGTTTGCAGAAATATGTGAACGAAACCAAATTTCTCCCCCATCCCTACTTCTCAGTAGATTAATAGTAGGTGGCCCTGCTTCTCTGTTCTGCCTGCTGCGGCCTGCTGAACATGTATCTGCCATTGAGCTCAATGTAGACTAATGTAGAAAAATCCTTATCCTAATTTCCAATATTTTGACATTGGCTTTGGAGTTTTAAGCAATTCAAGGACAGGAGTGATGCCCTAAAATAGGGTGGCATTTCTCCACATATAGCAACTGCAGTAGGATGGTGTTGCTGCTGTCTTTCATAATTTTGTTGTGTAATCTTTTTCACTTCCTCAAACTTTTTTCTCTGCTTTTTTCTCACACTTTGAAAATTGCTAGAAATTCTAACTCCCGCACTTCCAATATTTCCAAATGCTTGTGTCGTAAGAGTCCAAATTTAGGAGCACATATTTCATGCAAAAACTACATTTGCAGTCCAGTGCCAAGACATTTTTGAGTGAAGAGATGTTAACAGCTGAGTGAACGTGGAAATCACTCACATTTTATTTTTAGATTCAGCCTGCTAGGAACTGAATCATTAAAGAGGGAAGTGAAACATTTTGTAATATCCATATCCCACTAAGGGTGGGACCAGACACATAAATACAGGACATTTACTGTGTTGTAATATCACAATAGGAAGAAGGTTGCATCTTTTCACTTGGCTTGCCTATATACATGTTTACCATCCTGGGCCTTCATCTTGAGACTAGTGGGCTTCAGTCACAAAGCTATGCATTATGAGTAAACAGGTTGAACACTAGGTTCGAGTTGTTTTTGCTAACAACAACTTCAGGAGAAGGGAAATTGGAGCAGGGAAGCAGCAGAGAGAAGGTGCTTAATCCTTTCACCACACACAGATTATCTGCTCCAAATCACCCTCAGATGGTTGCACACACAAACATGTCACACAAACACACATTTTGAACTCTGCATACATAAAACAGTTTGGGAAGGAATCTGTTTAGAGCTTATAAATGACAGACAGGGGGAAAGTTAAGTACCTTCTTTTCTCCCTCAATCCCCACACTGCTCTGCTTCAAATTCTCTCTTCCTAAAGCTGCTTTTCAAAAAAGGAAAAAAGGCCAGCATTGGGAACTCTCACATTCATGTTTGCATATATGGTAATGTGTAGTCAGTGTCTCTGTTGTCAGTGCTCCAAAAACCGGCAAAACTTTTTGAACCAAATAGGTCAGTGTGGCAGGGGTAAGGATATTACACTAACATAAATTAAGAGAAAAAATTCTTCCTTAATATTGTGATCTCTGATTGGTTTTCTAATTGCAGCTTAAAGTTTTATAGCAGTTAGTGAATTCCAGTGATTAATTTCTTCATGCTAACGCAGATTATGGTGAGTATATTGAACCCTGAAGAAACCAACACACCCAACTGTCAATAATCATTGATGTTTTTAAATTGAATTAGTCCTTGGTGTAATGCGAACCCTACAACAACAAGGGAAATATACAATGCAGTATTTAATTTTTGTAAATTTGGGCACAAGGCTGATTAAGGTGCGGCTGGGTAAAATATGCGGCCTAGTCGAAACCTCCAGTTCTTCAAGGCTTGTGCTTACACAACCCAGTGACACTTACGCTAGCCTGAGTGGAAACAAAAAGAGAATGAAGGTGCCATTTCCTGCAGCACATTACAGAGGGAGATAGCTGTCCCTCTAGTGTCTGACATTGTTTCAGGTGTTAGCTCCCTCCATCTTCTCTTCAGGGGGAAGAGTATGCTGTGACAAGTATTGATTGATTTCTTCTACATTTGTATCCTACTCTTCCTTCAAGATGGTTATGATTGAGCAAAATCAGGTAGATCAGAGAGGATGGGGTAGAGGTATATGTCTCTCCTTAGGAAAAAGACTTCAACTTTTAGATTTTAGTTAGCAATACTCTACCAACCGTTTTGGACAGTATTTAATTATGTTCCATTTAAATGCTACAGTAAGGCTAAATCAATGGGATATGTTCCCAACTCTTAACACTTCAACCTCTCATTGTTTCCTATAGCAACAGCATATATCAGGGGTCTGCAACCCGCGGCTCTGGAGCCGCATGTGGCTCTTTTACACCTTTGCCACAGCTCCAGGGCGGATACTAGCGAGGGGAGGAGGCGCATTGTGCGCCCCGACACTCCCCACTGTGGCGGGCGCTGTACTGGCTGTGACGTCACATGGGGGCGGTGCGTGCGTTAGTCACGCACCGTCCCGTCACCTTCCCGCCCGCCCGCCCGCCCGCTACATTGTAAGGGGCATGTACGCTGGTCACTGCATTGAAAGGGGGCATGTACGCTGGTCACTGTTTTGAAGGGGAGTGAAGAACACACACACAAAAAAAGGTAACTTGTTAATTTAACGTTTATTTCTATGAGGAGGAGTAATTCTGAGGGGTCAAACAAAGAAATAATAAAAAAGTGACAAAAAAGTTATTTTTATAATGACGGGTTTTGCGGCTCCCAGTTTTTTTTTCTTCGGAAAAAGTGGCTCTTTTTGTCTTAAAGGTTGCAGACCCCTGGCATATATTCATCTCTGGTATTGATGCTTAGAGTAAATGCAGCCTAGGAAAAATATATTGGGCCCAATAGTCTGGAATATTCTTATGTGCTGAATTTTGGGTATAAGGCAGAATGAGAATGATGCATGCATATATGATGTGGGTTAAAGGGGAAAGTAATGTCAACATTTGCAGCTTAGTCCTAGTCGAAAGTGTTGAAAGTGGGTCAAAAAACAGACAATTACATACACTAACCATAGTTATAATGCATTACAATACAAAAATGAATCAATTCAACACCTACAGGTCATTTAAAACACAGCAGAAGTTTCAGGGAATATAAAATAATGCCCATAATAACCCTCTATTACAACTTACATGAAGCCCTGCTCAAGCCTCAGTGTGGGAGTCCGAGATGTGAGTCATATATAAAAGGTCTCTGGAGCACATCCAGGATAAAATCTTTCACCCTACTGAAACCAATAGAATCTTCCCTTTGACAACGAGGCACAGATCCTTATCTTTTAATATCAACACAATGAGAATATATGACAAAGAATCATAAAATAAAGTTGATGTTCATCCTTAATTTCTGTCATTCAACAGCAACATTAGTCAGTCAGACTTTTCATCATCTTGTATGTAAGTAAACTTTTGCATTCTGCAACCAAGCATGGTTATTTGATTCTTCACAATGGTCTCCTTCTGTGTCTCACTTTAAGAGCTAAAATTACTTGGCTGTTAGACTCTTTTTTTCTGGGACAGAATTATGGAGGGGGTACTACTGAGGCTTATAAAAAGCCAATAGGATGGGCTGCCAGATCAAGGAGCACATTGATCCAGACATGGGGAAAGGATGGGAAATGTCAGGCGTGCGGAAGTTTATTAGGCCTCCGTGTGCTGCTAAACCAATGATGTCATTGGTGTGTGCCAGTGGCTAGAGACATCTGGACTATCTGTTGCCCACATGATGTACACTTAGCTCTTGCTGCTGCCCCCCATCTCCAGCATGCATCAAGGATTGGGGAAAGGCAGGGGAGGGCCCAGTCCTGGCCATGCAGGTATTGAAATGCTGATATACTTGTGCTGTAACTTATTTAAGCCAGTGCTTATACCAATGCCTAGAGAGGGCTGTAGGCATATTCAGAAACAGATGGACCCTGTGACAGATTCTGGCAGCTCCTTCTGAAAATCTGCTGCAAAATCTGTCTGTCTGGGACCCAACACAACGCTGTAGTCTTGTTTTGGCTAACGTTTGATGACATAGAAAGGAAGCAGATAAGAAGCTGGCTTTATGAGTGCATAAGAAGAACTTTGCTGGAGCAGGTGAAAGGCCCATTGAGTCCCACATCCTGTGCTCCCATTGGCCAACCAGAAGCCTATGGGAAGCTGGCAAGCAGGACCTGAGTGGAACAGTGCTCTCCCTACTTGTGATTCTGTATGTTATCTGTAAGTATGCTTCAGTGCAATTTTACACTTTTTTTGCATGCTGCCTTGCAATGTTTACGTGTATAGTATAACAATAAAACAAATATATTAGACCACTGATTAGTCCCCATAGTTCAGTTGCTTCCCCGACTAGCAGCAGCTCGCTAAGCTTTCATAGCGGGACGTCTTTCCAGAGCCCTTCCTGGGGATGCCAAGGATTGAACCTGGGACCTTCTGCATGTCACTGAGTCTTTTATACAGCATCCCTTGATTCCTGCAATGCAATTGTTCTATATGCAGCAAATGAGAAAGAGAGATAACAATCTTTGTTATTTCCAGAGGGCATAGATATAAGAGATTCTGGCTTTGGGCCATTGTGAAAATAAGTTTTAAAGACTTCCTCAAAGTATTAAGCCTTAGGCAGAAAGTGTGTTCAGAATGTTTCATTCTTAGAAGCAAACATTTGCAAGGAGCTGGAATAGACGAGGAAGTCAGGAATGCTTGCACATCTTTAACGGTGGCTTGCTGCATATGGTTATCTGCCATTAACTAAAAAGCACAGTCATGACATGTCATAATACTGATCCTGTGCATGCAAAGGGAAATGTTATCCACGACCTGTAAAATAATGCACAGGAAATTATAACCTAGGTATCATCATCTTATCAGCTATCTCACGGCGTTGCTCTGTTTGTGTGAGAGTTCATCCTGTAAAGTAAAAGTAAACTATTTGCAGAGATAGCAATGGCTTGGATCATAAATTTCATTCTGTAAACAAAAGAAGAGTTCACATTCACAGGTCAGAGCTCTCCCATCTTCCTTCTGCCTCTACTGCCCCCTTAACATCTCCTTCTTCTTTTACTGCTGCAGACTACAGGGCACTTGGGAATGGTGTGGGGTCTGCAAAGTGGGGAAGAGTTGATTGCTGCTTGTCCCCTGCATAAAAATGGAGGAGCAACTCTAGGCTAATGATTCTAGTGGCACTTGAAGCAGGGGTTAGGGACCACATCTAAGCAGTTTGAGTGCACCAAGAGGTTTTTGTTTTTTAAATGCAGTACATTAAATTTACCAATCATAATCCAACTAACATTTCAGATTGCGAAGGGACAAATGAGGCCCAAAGATAAATCAATATGAGAGAGAGAGAGAGAGAGAGAGAGAGAGAGAGAGAGAGAGAGAGAGATTATTCATAGTACCAGAATTACTAGTAGATGTGTCACAGTATTATTCATAGTATTGTTGTGAGTTTTTGGGGGGTGGGTTAGGCTGTATTCCTGAGTCACTTCTCATTCCTAGATCCAGCAAGGATTCAACTGTTAGAATAGCTGGACCAGCTTCTTGGTGAGCTAATAGCCCCTAAATATGAGTGGTTAGGGTAACAAAGGAAATGGCTTTGTTCCAGAAGGCAAATGGGTGGGTCCTGTCTCTCATCTGGCTGGTAATGAGAAACCATATATCCTAAAGACACCGCAGTCTCCACTGTCCCTTATTACAAGGAAATGTGCACCATGGGTAAGTTCCTGGAACCCCTGGAATCTCACACAATTTGGAGACTGGGGTAGTATACAACAGCGTTAACATTCTGCTTGATGAAGCGTCGTGAAAAATGTGAAAGCTTGCTCACTAATTTTGACTTCTAACCACTAGGTAATGCTGACCAATCTGGTCCTTAATCTCTGGTTCTGTTTGGAAAAACTACAATGTTCTTTGTTTTTGTTCTGTGGTGTCCAAAAGATCTGAGTGTTACAGTTAAGGCTAAGCTGCCTGTGGTTTTTAAAAACTTGACCCTCAAGTAAACATTCCACTATCGCACAGGGTTATCTTGGCTATCCAAACCTTTCAGCAGCCTTTCCCAACCCTCCAGCTGTTTTGGACTACAACTCCCATCAACCCCAGCCAGTGCACTTGTGCTGATGGCACCAGTAGTCCACAACAGGTTTGGAGAGGCTGCCTTACAACTCCACCAGCAGCATGGGCAAAAAATGAGACCAGAAAACAAAGAGAGCCCCACTCTAGGGTGCTCCTTCCCCCTCCCTTTCCTGCATTTAAATGGCCATTCATCCTAACAGTTGCTATGGCATCCCAGTTCAACTTTTGATGAACTGCAGTTCATTCACATCCAATGCTACTATATTAATCCATGCAGTATTCTGGAATGAAGGCTTAATGATGATGGCAGTATCCACAGTGAGAGGCTGTAAAATGCATATAGTAATGCAGGTGATTCTCCCTTCTGTAAACGTCTGAGAATGAAAATGAGGGTTATGATAAATGGCTTATTTGAAAGAATAACCTTTTCTCCATCCACTTCCTTCCTTGCTTAAGATGTGTACCCATATAAAACTACTATACTACTTAGGTTAACTATTTAATCTAAATCTGATAATTCTACACTCGCTTAACACAACCTGATTGTGCTAGGAAAGGTATGGGAAGGATAAATACTAAAGGACAGAGCTGGAGTGAGGAAGGAAGAGGCAGGTCTGTATGCAGAAGTGTAAGAGAAACAAAATGTAAACATTTCAATTTTTTATTTTATTTGAAAAACACATCCACCTTGAAAGATAAGAGATACACTGGATGTTTGCTTCACATCACTCCTGAGAGTCCACCATTAGCATTTTGGTCATTTGCCTTCTCAGATGGCTCAACTGATAAAGTGTATAGGTTCTGCAATTAATATAAATCATTAACCATCTTGTAATCATTACTGGTTTGGTTTTACACAGTTTTAAAGTAACACATTACCATTCAAAACCAAAAGAGACACACGTTTCAATATAATTTTATACAATTATTTATTAATTCCATCCTAACCTCCTTTCAATGAGTTTAGGATAGAGTACAGTGGAACCTCGGGTTATGTACCGTCCTTCTTATGAACACTTCGGGTAACAGAGCTCTGCTAACCAGGAAGTAGGTGCTCTTGGTAGCGAACTTTGCCCCGGGATGCAAGCGGAAGTCGTGTGCCGGTGGCACAGCGGCAGCAGGAGGCCCCATTAGCGAAAGCACGCCTGAGGTTAAGAACGGTTTCGGGTTAAGAACAGACCTCCGGAACGAATTAAGTTCGTAACCAGAGGTACCACTGTATATCATTCTATTCTGCCCATACTTTCACAACACCTCTGTGAAGTAGGCTAGACTGAGTGATGCAGTAACTGGCTCAAGGTTCCTTCCTACCTAAGTGAGGAATTTAATCTGGCAATCAAATGGTGGGTGGGTATATATAATGTGGCAGCAAATAAAGTATGTTGGACATGAGTCTAATCTTCATATTATCTGGTTGCTTAGTACTGGCTTTGACACTGGAGTAATTTTACTTACATTAGGGGGAAAGGCCATATGAGCCATAGCAAGAATATAGATTTCTATCTTCTGATAGTGGCCAGGCATATTATTACTCAGGGATGTTCACAAACAGGATATTATGATGATGGTGATATTGATCCCATTAATCCCCAGCATCTGCTAGGCAGAAGCATCTTTGAAAACTCTGG